>NW_027671449.1:2868800-3586000 GCF_964165515.1 Mesoplodon bidens
AAAAATATATTCAGGTAAGGCAACGAAGAGGATCTGAATGAGAGGCAGAATTGCAGGAAACAGATTTCAAAAGGTAGATTCTACTCACATTTAAATCATATGAAAAGCAGCAGAATTTCTAAAATGATGCAGTTGGGCAAAAGGGTGTATGCGTTTTTTTTTCGTGAATATCTTCAGGAAAAAAACACAGACAGAGTTTTTGGCCAACCAAGCAAGAGGGAAATGCATATCCGCACAACAAAGAAGTCTCAATTTCCACTGCTCAGAAAGGCCATCCAAAAAATGTGTACAAACCAGAAATGCAGGAGAGGCCATGGGAAACAGGGAGCCAAGTCACGCTCATGGGTGGGGTATAAATATCCAAAAGCCACTCTGAAGAAGTGTATGCTGTTTCCTAAAACATCTAAAATACAAAGCCCCCGAGCAAAGGGGAATTCAACTCATGGGCATATAACTTGGGAAGACTAAATATCAATAATACACAGGCACCCCAAAGTTTAGGGCTGCTCTGCATACAAGAACCTCAACTTTGGTACACCTAAAATATCCCAGGAAAAACAGAAATGCATAAAGAACTTGTGGTAATTTTGTAGAACAGAATATCACTCAGACGTGAAATCAATGTATATAAGGCCAGTAGCAGCATAATGAGTGGATTTAAGTATGATGATTCTAAGGGAAATTAGTCACACAGAAAAAGAATCTTATCATAAGATATCACTTATAGAGGAAATGTCAATATCACAACACATGAACTGAATTAGGAAAGAGAACAGTGTCTCACATTTAGAAAAAAAAATCTTATGCCTGCTTCAGGAGAAAGGAGAGGTGGGGTGATGCATAAAACCAGAGTTTGATATTAACACAGGTACCATTCCATAAACCAAATACAGAATAGACAAGACCTACAACTTCCTCAGTGAACGGGACTCAACACCCCTATTTCCCGCATAGGTATATATCTGACTAGTAAGAATCTTAAAACCTATGTATTAATATGTCTTCGTAAGGGAACCAATTGTGTCTAGACCGGCATAAACAAGTCAGTGATAATCAGCTCAACCCCATTATAAACATGAATTTCAAAAACAAAACCAAAAAACAGCGAAATTCTTACGCAATGCCTTCAAAGGTTCTGATGAAACCTGGAATGACCCTATCGGCAAAGACAGCTGGATGAGACATAAGGCTGGAGACTTGGGACTGAGAGGACTGGTGAGATTGGGAGAGAAAATGCAGACCCTTAAAGTAGTAACGCATGCAACCATTCCATGGATCCGAAATCTCCAGGTAGAAGGGAATATCACTACAGTTATAACATGTATGGGAAACCTAGAGAATGGACAACCTGTCATGGCAAAAGGTTTCTAAATCTCTCCTAATTTTTCTTCTCCTTGTATTCCAGTTTGGTATTCCAACTGCTTTACTATCAATCTCGCAACTTAGGAGAGTCAGCCCCTATAACCTCCTGGTTCACACAGTGTGCTAATTGTGCAGAGGATGAAATGGAAGAGGGAGAACCTATCAGAGAGTAGATGTAGGCATTTGGATGGGCACATGTCACTCTAATTTCCCGTCAGGAAGAAGAATTAACCAAAGCCTCAGCCACCCACAGGGAACCAATATAGCCACCCCTGGAACCAGTATAGGTCCTGAAGCAAAATTGTGGATTTGCGGCCAGCTCTGAAAAATGGGATTTGAAAATTGGGACTCAGGGGCACAGCAGTTCACCAACCTGCAGAGTTATAAAGGACTACTCTCTTCCAAAATCTGTTGAGGGAAGGAAAAGAAGGGGACTTGAAAATGAGGCAGAATTGCACAAAACATATTTCAAGAGGTAAATTGGAATCGCCTTTAAAGCACAGGAAACGCATCACAACTTGGAGAGTGATGCCCTTGGCCAAAACGGGCGTATGCCTTTTCTCCTGAATATATTCAGGAGAAAACGCATACGCCCTTTCTGGCCAATTAAGCAAGGCACAAAATGCAAATCCACACTACAAAGAATTGTCACTTCCCACCGGTCAAAAGGGACATCCGAATATCTGTAAAAACCAGAAAGGCAAGAGAGAGTTGACAAGGGCATGAAGCAATGTGATCCCAATGGTTATGGAGGAATGTGATGACAAGCGCATGGAGCATTGTGATGACAAGATTATGTAGCATTTTGCTGACAAACGCAAGGAGCATTGTGATGACAAGGTTGATGGAGCACTGTGATGACAAGCGTCACAGAGCATTGTGATTACAGGGATCATGGAGCATTGGGATGACAAGGGCATGGATCACTGTGATGACAAGGGTCATGGAGCATTTTGATGACAAGAGTCCCAGATCGTTGTGTCGTCAGTGTTCATGAAGCGTTGTGATGACAGTGGTCATGGAGCACTGTGATGACAGGAGTCATGGAGCATTGTGATGAGAAGGTGATGGAGCATTGGGCTGAAAATGCTCATGGAGTATTGTGATGAAAGGGGTCATGGAGCATTGTGATGACAAGGTACTGGAGCACTGTGATGAGAAGACCATGGAGCCTTGTGATGACAAGTCTCATGGAGCATTCTGATGAAAAGGGGCATGGAACATTGTGATTACAGGAGTCTTGGAGCATTGTGATGACAAGGACATGAAGCATTAGGATGAGAAGGCCATGGAGCATTCTGATGACATGCATCATGGAGCTTTTTGATGACAAGGGCATGGAGCATTGTGATTACAGGGTTCTTGGAGCACTGTGATGAAAAGGGTATGGATCATTGTCATGAAAAAGGCATGGAGCCTTGTCATGACAGGGTTCAAGGAGCATACTGATGGCAAGTGTCTGGGAGCATTGTGATGACAAGGGTATTGAGAATTGTGATGACAAAGGTCATGGAGCATTGTGATGAGAAGACAATGGATAATTGTTATGACAAGTGTCATGGGCCGTTGTGATGATAAGTGTTATGGAACATTGTGATCACAAGGATTTGGAGCATTGTGATGACAGAGGTCATGGAGCATTTTGATTTCATTGTGATGACAATAGCCTGAACCATTATGATGTTGCACATGCTACATTGTGATGACAGGGTTCATGGAGCATTGAGATGAAAAGGGGCATGGAGTATTGTTATTACAGGAGTCTTGGAGCATTGTGATGACATGGGCATGGAGCATCATGAATGAGAAGGCCATGGAGCATTCTGATGGCATGCGTCATGGAGCTTTGTGATGACAAGGGCATGTAGCATTGTGATTACAGGGTTCTTGGAACATTGTGATGACAAGGGTCATTGAGCCTTGTGATGACAAGGCTGTGGAACATTGTGATGGCAGTGGTCATGAAGCATTGTTATGACAGTGGTAATGGAGCATTGTGATGAGAAGGGCATGGAGCATTGGTCTGAAATGTTTCATGGATTATTGTGATGAGAGTGGGCATGGAGCATTGTGATGACAAGGACACTGAACACTGTGATACGTGGGTCATGGTGGATTGTAATTACAAGGGCATGGAGCATTGTGATGAGAAGGGCATCGGGCATTGTGATGACAAGCATCCTGGGGCTTTGTGATGACAAGGACATAGAACAATGTGATGAGAGGGTTCATGGAGCATTGTGATGAAAAAGACTTGGAGCATTTTGATGACAGGGGCATGGAGGATTGGTCTGATAAATTTCATGGATAATTGTGTTGAGAGTGGGCATGGCACATTGTGATGACAAGGGCATGGAGCATTGGGAAGACAAGGTCATGGAATATTGTGAAGACAGGTGTCTGGGAGCATTGTGATGACATATTTCATGGACCATTGTGATGACAATGGCATGGAGCATTGTGATGCCAAGTGTTATGGAGGATTGTGATGACAAAGGTAATGGAACATTGTGATGACAAGGGCTTGGAGCATTGTGATGACAAGGGCATGGAGCATTGTGATGACAACGGTCATTGAGAATTTTGATGAAAAGGTCGTGAAGCATTGTGATGACAAAGGCATGGAGCTTGCTATGACAGGGGTCGTGGGACATTGCAATGTCAAGTGCATGGAGAATTGTGATGACAAGAGCATGTAACATTGTGATGAGAACTGTCATGGAGCAGTGTGATGAGAACTGTCATGGTGCATTGTGATGACAAGGATGAGGAGAATTGTGATAACAAGGGACATGGAGTATTGTGATAACTAGGACATGGTGCAATGTGATGAGAGGGGTTATGGAGCATTGCGATGACAGGGGTCATGGAGCATTGTGATGACAAGTGTCACGGAGCATTCTGATGACAAGCTTGTGGAGTATTGTGATGACAATGGCATGGAGCATTGTGATGAAAAGGGCATGGATCATTGTGATGAAAAATGCATGGAGACATGTCATGACAGGTTTCAAGGAGCATACTGACGAAAAGTGTCAGGGAGCATTGTGATGACAAGTGTATTGAGAATTGTGATGACAAAGGTCATGGAGCATTGTGATGAGAAGTCCATGGATAATTGTGATGACCAGCGGCATGGGGCGTTGTGATGGCAAGTGTTATGGAACATTGTGATCACAAGGGTTTGGAGCATTGTGATGACAGAGGTCATGGAGAATTTTGATTTCATTGTGATGACAATAGCATGAAGCATTATGATAGTGGGCATGGTGCATTGTGATGACAGGGTTCATCGAGCAATGAGATGAAAAGGTGCATGGAGCATGGTGATTACAGGGGTCTTGGAGCATTGTGGTGGCAAGGGTCATGGAGCCTTGTGATGACAAGGCCGTGGAACATGGTGATGGAAGGGATCATGGAGCATTGTTATGACAGGGGTAATGGAGCATTGTGATGAAAAGGCCATGGAGCATTGGGCTGAAAATATTCATGGAGTATTGTGATGACAGGGGTCATGGAGCATTTTGATGACAATGGAATGGAGCACTGTGATGACAAGTTCTTGGAGCATTGTGATGAGAAAACCATGGAGCCTTATAATGAAAAGTCTCATGGAGCATTCTGATGAAAAGGGGCATGGAGCATTGTGATTACAGGAGTCTTGGAGCATTGTGATGACAAGGGCATGGAGCATTGTGATGAGAAGGCAATGGAGCATTCTAACAGGCGTCATGGAGCTTTGTGATGACAAGGGCATGGAGCATTGTGATTACAGGGGTCATGGAGCATTGTGATGAAAAGAGCATGGATCATTCTTATGAAAAATACATGGAGCCTTGGCATGACAGGTTTCAAGGAGCATACAGACAACAAGTGTCAGGGAGCATTTTGATGACCAGTGTATTGAGCACTGTGATGACAAAGGTCATGGAGCATTGTGACGATAAGGACATGGAGTATTGTGATGACAAGCACATGGAGCTTGCTATGACAGGGTCATGGAGCATTGCGATGACAAGTGCATTGAGAATTGTGATGACAAAGCATGTAACACTTTGATGAGAAGTGTCATGGAGCATAGTGATGCCAGGAACGTGGAGAATTGTGATGACAGTGACATGGAGCAGTGTGATGACCAGGGCATGGAGAATTGTGATGGCAAGACCGTGGAGCATTGTGATGAGAAGACCATGGATAATTTTGATGACAAGCCTCAAGGAGCACTGTAATGACAAGGGGTGTGGAGCATTGTGATGACAGGGGTCATGGAGCATTGTTATGACAGGGGTAATGGAGCATTGTGATGAGAAGTGCATGGAGCATTGGTCTGAAATATTTCATGGATTATTGTGATGAGAGTGGGCATGGAGCATTGTGATGACAACGGCACGGAACACAGTGATACATGTGTCATGGAGGATTGTAATGACAAGGGCCTGGAGCATTGTGATGAAAAGGGCATCGAGTAGTGTGATGACAAGTGTCATGGAGCTTTTTGATGACAAGTGCATGGATCAATGTAATGGAGCATTGTGATGCCAAGGGTCATGGAGCTTTGTGATGACAAAGGTCATGGAGCATTTTGATGACAAGGGTGTGGTGCATTGTGATGAGAAGGGCTGGGAGCATTGTGATGACAGTTTCATGGAGCAATTTGATGAAAAGGCTCATGGAACATTTTGATGACAATGGTTATGGAACATTGTGATGTCAGGGGTCATGGAGCATTTTGATAAAAACGGTCATGGATCATTTTGATGACAGGGGTTATGGAGCACTGTGATGTCAGGGGTCATCAAACATTGTGATGATAAGTGCATGTAGCATTGTGATGACAGGAGTCATGGAACACTGTGATGACAGTGGTGAGGGAGTACTGTGATGAATAGTGATGTAACATTGTGATATCAGTGGTGAGAGAGCATTTTGATGAGAAGTGCATGGAGCATTGTGATGACAAAGTATAAGGAGCATTGTGATGACAAGATTGTGGAGCACTCTGATGACAAGCGCATGACACATTGTGATGACAAGGGTCATGGAGCATTGTGCTGACAAGCCCATGGAACATTGTGATGACAAGGGTCATGGAGCATTGTGTTGAGAAAGGCATAGAGCATTGTGATGACATGGGTCAAAGAGCATTGTGATGAAAACTTCATGGAGCACTGTGGTTAAAAAGTCATAGAGACTGTTGATGACGAAGGCATGGACAGTTGTGATGACAAAGGTCATGAAGCATTGTGATGACTGGAGTCACGGAGCATTGTGATGACACGGTCATGGAGCTTTGTGATGACAAGGACATGGAGCATTGGCCTAATAAGTTTCATGGATTATTGCGATGACAGTTGGAATGGCGCACTGTGATGGCAAGGGAATGGAGAATTGTGATGACAAGGTCATGCAGTATTATGAAGACAGGTGTCAGGGAGCATTGTGATGACATATGTAATGGCCCATTGTGATGACAGAGGCATGGAGCATTGTGATGCCAAGTGTCATGGAGGATTATGATGGCAAAGATAATGGAGCATTGTGATGACAATGGCTTGGATTATTGTGATGACAAGGGTCATGGAGCATTCTGATGACAATCTTGTGCAGTATTTTGATGACAATGGCATGGAGCATTGTGATGAAAATGGCATGGGACATTGTGATGAAAAAGGCATGTAGCCTTTTTGTGACAGGGTTCAAGGAGCATTCTGACGGGGATCATTGTGATGACAAGTGTATTGAGCATTGTGATGACAAAGGTCATGGAGCATTGTGACAATAAGGGCATGGAGTATTGAGATGACAGGCTTCATGGAGAGTTGTGATGACAAGTGTTATGGAACATTGTGATCACAAGAGTTTGGAGCATTGTGATGACAGAGGTCATGGATCATTTTGATTTCAAGGTGTATGGAGCATTGTGATGACAAGGGCATGAAGCAATGTGATCCCAAGTTTCATGGAGGATCGTGATGACAATGGTAATGGAGTATTGTGATGACAAGTGCATGGAGTATTGTGATGACAAGAGCATATAACATTGTGATGAGAAGTGCCATGGAGCACTGTGATGACAAGGACGTGGAGAATTGTGAGGACAAGGGACATTGAGCTGCGAGATGACCAGGGCATGGAGCATTCTGATGGCAAAACCGTGGAGCCTTGTGATGAGACGACCTTGAGTAATTGTGATGACGAGCATCATGGAGCACTGTAATGAAAAGGGGCATGAAGCACTGTGATGACTGGTGTCAGGGAGCATTGAGATGACAGGGGTCATGGAGCATTGTGATAACAAGAGCATGTAATGTTGTGATGAGAAGTGTCATGTAGCATCGTGATGACAAGGACGAGGAGAATTGTGATGACAAGGGACATGGAGCATTGTGATAACTAGGACATGGTGCAATGTGATGACAGGGGTCATGGAGCATTATTATGACAAGGGCCATGGTGCATTCTCACATAAGATATCACTTATGAAGGGAATGTAAACATGGCTACATATGAACTGAATTAGGAAACAGAACAGAGTCTCAGATTTAGGAAACACTCTTATGCTTGCTTAAGGGGAAAGGAGAGGTGGGGAGATGCACAAAACCAGAGTTTGATATTAGCACAGGTGCGTTCCATAATCCAAATACAGAATAGACAAGAACTACTCCTTCCGTAGTGAACGGGACTCAAAATCCCTATGTCCAGCAGAGTAATATATCTGACTAGCAAGAATCTTAAAATCAGTGTATTTATATGTCTCTGTAAGGGAATCAATTTTGTCTAGACAGGCAAAAACTAGTCAGGGATAATCAGTTCAACCCCATTATAAAACTGAATTTGAAAAACAAAACAAAATTAAAAAAATCAACGATATTCTTACACAATTCCTTCAAGGTCTCTGATGCAACCTGGAATGACAGTATCTACAACAACAGCTGGAAGAGACATAAGGCTGGACACATGGGACTGAGGGGATGGGTGAGATTGGTGGCGAAAATGCAGTCCCTTTAGACCCATAATGCGTGCCACCCATTCGATGGGTGCCAACTCTCCAGGTTGAATGTAATAATACTACAGCTATAAAATGTACGGAAAACCTAGAGAGTGGACACACAGTGAATACGAAAGTTTTCTAAAACTCAACGAACAGTCCCTCTCTTGGTGCTCCGGTTTGACTTTTGAAATGCTTTACTATCAATCTCCCAACTTGGAGAGACAGCCCCTTTAACCTCCTGGTTCCCACTGGTTGCCAATTAGACTGAGGATGAAAGGGAAGAGGGAGGACCAATGAGAGAGTAGCTGTTAGGCATTTGGACGGGCACATGTCACTCTAATTTCCCGGTAGGAAGAAGAATTAACCAAAGTCTCAGCCACCCACCGGGAACCAGTAGAGTTCCTGAACAAAAATTTTGGACGTGCGTTCAGCTCACAAAAAAACGAGTTGAAAAATGGAGCTCATGGGCACAGTAATTCAAAAACTGGCAGATTAATAAAGGACAACTATCATCCAAAAATCTGTTGAGGGAAGGCAACGAGGCTAACTAGAAAGCGAGGCAGAATAGCAGGAAACAGATTTCAAGAGGTACGTTGGAATCGCCTTAAAAGCACAGGAAGAGGGGCACAACTTCGACAAAGATGCGCTTGCCCAAAAAGTGCGTATGCGTTTTCTCCTGAATATATTCAGGAGAAAACGCATACGCCCTTTTTGGCCTAGCAAGCAAACGGGCAATGGAAATCTGCACTACAAAGAAATATCTCTTCCCACCAGTCAAAAGGGACATCCACAAAATGTGTAAAAACCTGAGGGCAAGACAGGCCCTGGAGAACAGGAGCCTTGTTAGCTGATGGGCGGGATGTAAATGGCCAACTGCCTCACTGGAGGAGTGCATTGTGTTCCCTAAAAGAAGTAAACAACAGAGCTACAGAGCAAAGGGCATTTCCAGTCTAGGGAATATACCTTGGGAAACCTGAAAATCAATATGGCAGAGCCACCCCCGAATTCAGGGCTGCACTGCTTACAAGAACCTCAACTTGGGTACACCTTAAATATCCCAGGAAATATAAAAATGGTTCAAAAAATTGTGGTACTTATGTACGATGGAATATCCCTCAGCCATGAAATCAATGTCATAAGACCAGTAGCAGCAAAGTGAGTGGATTCAGGTAAGATGATTCTAAGTGAAATAAGTCACACAGAAAAAGAAACGTATCATAAGATATCACTTATGAAGAACCTGTGAACATGGCTACACATGAACTGACTTAGGAAAGAGAACAGAGTCTCACATTTAGAAAACACTCTTATGCCTGCTTAAGGGGGAAGGAGAGGTGGGGTGATGCATAAAACCAGAGTTTGATATAAGTACAGCTACCATTCCAAAAACCTATTATGGAATAGACAACACCGACACCTTCCAGTGAAAGGGACTCAAAACCCCATATTTCCCGCAGAGGAATAGATCTCACTAATAAGAATTTTAAAACCTATGTATTGATATGTCTCCATAAGGGAATCAAGTGTGTCTAGACTGGCATAAACATGGCAGCTAGAATCAGCTGAAACTCACTATAAAAAGGAATTTCAAAAACAAATCAAAAATACAGGGAAATCCTTTACAATTCCTTCAGGGTCTCTGACGAAACCTGGAAAGCCCGTATCTACAATGACAGCTGGATGTGGCATAAGGCTGGACACTTGGGACTGAGAGGATTGCTGAGATTGTGTGAGCAAATACAGACACTTTAAAGCAATAATGCAAGGCCCCCATTCCATGGGTCCCAACTCTCCAGGTTGAAGGGAATGTTAGTAAAGCTATAACAAGTACGGGAAGCCTAGAGAATGAACACACTGTGAATACGAATGGTTTCTAAAACTCCACGAATAGTCCCTCTCCTGGTGCTCCGGTTTGACTATCCAACTGCTTTACTATCAATCTCCCAACTTGGAGAGACAGCCCCTTTAAGCAACTGCTTCGCACACGTTGCCATTTTGGCAGAGGATGAAAAGGAATGGGAGAATCAGTGATAGAGTAGCTGTTAGGCATTTGGACGGACACATTTCACTCTAATCTCCAGGCAGGAAGAAGAATTAACCAGAGTCTCAGCCACCCCCCGGGAACCAGTATAGGTCCTGAGACAAAATTTTGGACTTGCGTAGAACTCACAAAAAACGAGTTGAAAAATGGAGCTCAGGGGCACAGCAATTCACAAAGTGTCAGAGTAATAAAGGACAACTATCGTCCAAAAGTCTGCAGAGGGAAGGCAACGAGGTGGACTTGAAAGCGAGGCAGAATACCAGGAAACAGATTTCAAGAGGTACGTAGGAATCTCCTGTAAAGCACAAAAGAGGGACACAACTTCGACAATGATGCACTTGGCCAAAAAGTGTGTATGCGTTTTCTCCTGAATATATTCAGGAGAAAATGCATACGCCCTTTTTGGCCAAGCAAGCAAGCGGGCAATGCTAATCTGCACTAAAAAGAAGTATCTATTCCCACCAGTCAAAAGGGACATCCACAAAATGTGTTAAAACCAGAATGGCACGACTGGACCTGGAGAACAGGAGCCTTGTTATGCTGATGGGCGGGTTGTAAATTGCCAACTGCCTCACTGGTGTACTGCACTGTGTTCCCTAAAACAAGTAAACAACAGAGCTACAGAATCAAGGGGATTTCCAGTCTAGGGAATATACCTTGGGAAAACTGAAAATCAATATGACAGAGCCACTCCAAATTCAGGGCTGCACTGTATACAAGAAACTCAACTTGGGTACACCTTAAATATGGCAGGAAATATAAAAATTGTTCAAAAAATTGTGGTAATTATATACGATGGAATATCCCTCAGCCATGAAATCAATGTCATAAGACCAGGAGCAGCAAATTGAGTGGATTCAGGTACGATGATTCTAAGTGAAATAAGTCACACCGAAAAAGAAACTTCTCATAAGATATCACTTATGAAGATCCTGTAAACATGGCTACACATGAACTGAGTTAGGAGAGAGAACAGAGTCTCACATTTAGAAAACACTCTTATGCCTGCTTAAGGGCGAAGGAGAGGTGGGGTGATTCATAAAACCAGAGTTTTATATAACCACAGGTACCGTTCCAAAAACCATCTATGGAATAGACAAGACCTACACCTTCCTCTGTGAAAGGGACTCAAAACCCCATATTTCCCGCAGAGGAATAGATCTCACTAGTAAGAATCTTAAAACCTATGTATTGATATGTCTCCGTTAGGGAATCAAGTGTGTCTAGACTGACATAAACATGGCAGCTAGAATCAGCTCAAACCCACTACAAAAAGGAATTTCAAAAACAAATTAAAAAAACAGGGAAATTCTTTACAATTCCTTCATATCTCTGACGAAACCTGGAATGCCCCTATCTACAATGACAGCTGGAGGTGGCATAAGGCTGGACACTAGGTACTGAGAGGTTTGGTGAGATTGGGTGAGCAAATGCAGACACTTTAAAGCAATAATGCATGGCCCCCATTCCATGGGTCCCAACTCTCCATGTTGAAGGGAATATTACTACAGCTATAATATGTACGGGAAACCTAGAGAAAGGACACACTGTGAATACGAAAGGTTTCTAAAACACAACGAATAGTCTCTCTCCTGGTGCTCCGGTTTGACTTTCCAATTGATTTACTATCAATCTCCCAACTTGGAGAGACAGCCCCTTTAAGCTCATGGTTCGCACAGGTTGCCAATTTTGCAGAGGATGAAAGGGAAGAGGGAGAACCAATAAGAGAGTAGCTGTTAGGCATTTGGATGGGCACATGTCACCCTAATTTCGTGGCAGGAAGAAAAATTAAGCAAAGTCTCAGCCACCCACCTGGAACCATTGTTGGTCCTGAACCAAAATTTTGGACTTGCGTAGAGCTCACAAAAAACGAGTTGAAAAATGGAGCTCAGGGGCACAGCAATTCACAAACTGGCAGAGTAATAAAGGACAACTCTCGTCCAAAAATCTGTTGAGGGAAGGCAACGAGGCAGACGTGAAAGCGAGGCAGAATAGCAGGAAACAGATTTCAAGAGGTACGTTGGAATCGCCTTTAAAGCACAGGAAGAGGGGCACAACGTCGACAATGACGCACTTGTCCAAAAAGGGCGTATGCGTTTTCTCCTGAATATATGCAGGAGAAAACGAATACAAACTTTTTGGCCAAGCAAGCAAGCGGGCAATGCAAATCTGAACTACAAAGAAGTATCACTTCCCACCGGTCAAAAGGGACATCCACAAAATGTGTAAAAACCAGAAAGGCAAGACAGGCCCTGGAGAACAGGGAGCCTTGTTATGCTGATGGGCTGGATGTAAATTGCCAACTGCCTCACTGGAGGAGTGCATTGCGTTCCCTAAAACAAGTAAACAACAGAGCTACAGAGCCAAGGGCACTTACAGTCTAGGGAATATACCTTGGGAAAACTGAAAATCAATAAGGCAGAGCCACCCATAAATTTAGGGCTGAACTGCTTACAAGAACCTCAACTTGGGTACACCTTAAATATCCCAGGAAATATAAAAATGGTTCAAAAAAATGTGGTACTTACGTACGATGGAATATCCCTCAGCCATGAAATCAATGTCATAAGACCAGGAGCAGCAAAGTGAGTGGATTCAGGTACGATGATTCTATGTGAAATAATTCACACAGAAATAGAAACTTATCATAAGATATCACTTATGAAGAACCTGTAATCATGGCTACTCATGAACAGATTTAGGAATGAGAACAGAGTCTCACATTTAGATAACACTCTTATGACTGCTTAAGGGGGAAGTAGAGGTGGGGTGATGCATAAAACCAGATTTTGATATAAGCACATGTACCATTTCTAAAACCAACTTTGGAATACACAAGACCTACACCTTCCTCAGTGAAAGGGTCTCAAAACCCCATATTTCCCACAGAGGAATAAATCTGACTAGTAAAAAACTTAAAACCTATGTATTGATATGTGTGCATAAGGGACTCAAGTGTGTCTAGACTGGCATAAACATGGCAGCGAGAATCAGCTCAAACCCACTATAAAAAGGAATTTCAAAAACAAAACCAAAAAACAGGGAAATTCATTACAATTCCTTCAGGGTATCTGATGAAACCTGGAATGACCCTATCTACAATGACAGCTGGATGTTGCATAAGGATGGACACCTGGGGCTGAGAGGATTGGTGATATTGGGTGAGCAAATGCAGACCCTTTAAAGCAATAATGCATGGCCCCCATTCCATGGGTCCCAACTCTCCAGGTTGAAGGGAATATTACTATAGCTATAACATGTACAGGAAACCTAGAGAATAGACACACTGTGAATACAAAAGGTTTCTAACACACAACGAATAGTCCCTCTCCTGGTGCTCAGGTTTGACTTTCCAACGGCTTTACTATCAATCTCCCAACTTGGAGAGACAGCCCCTTTAAACACTGGTTCGCACAGGTTGCCAATTTGGCAGAGGATGGAAGGGAAGAGGGAGAACCAATGAGAGAGTAGCTGTTAGGCATTTGGACGGGCACATGTCACTCTAATTTCCCGGCAGGAAGAAGTATTAACTAAAGTCTCAGCCACCCACCGGGAACCAGTATAGGTCCTGAACCCAAATTTTGGACTTGCGTATAGCTCACAAGAAACGAGTTGAAAAATGGAGCTCAGGGGCACAGCAATTCACAAACTGGCAGAGTAATAAAGGACAACTATCGTCCAAAAATCTGTTGAGGGAAGGGAACGAGGCGGACTTGAAAGCGAGGCAAAATAGCAGGAAACAGATTTCAAGAGGTACGATGGAATCGCGTTTAACGCACAGGAAGACGGGCACAACTTCGACAATGACGCACTTGTCCAAAAGCGTCGTTTGGGTTTTCTCCTGAATATATTCAGGAGAAAATGCATACGCCCATTTAGGCCAAGCAATCAAGCACGCGAGCAATGCAAATCTGCACTACAAAGAAGTATCACTTCCCACCGGTCAAAAGGGACATCCACAAAATGTGTAAAAACCAGAAAGTCAAGACAGGCCGTGGAGAACAGGGAACCTTTTTATGCTGATGGGCGGGATGTAAATTGCGAACTGCCTCACTGGAGGAGTGTATTGTGTTCCCTAAAACAAATAAACAACAGCGCTACAGAGCCAAGGGCACATCCAGTTTAGGGAATATACCTTGGGAAACCTGAAAATCAAAAATACAGAGCCACCCCCAAATTTAGGGCTGCACTGCTTACAAGAACCTCAACTTGGGTACACCTTAAATATACCAGGAAATATAAAAATGGTTCAAAAATTGTGGTACTTATGTAAAACCGAATATACATCAGCCATGAAATCAATGTCATAAGACCAGGAGCAGCAAAGTGAGTGGATTCAGGTACGATGATTCTAAGTGAAATAAGTCACACAGAAAAAGAAACTTTTCATAAGATATCACGTATGAAGATCCTGTAAACATGGCTACACATGAACTGAGTTAGGAAAGAGAACAGAGTCTCACATTTAGAAAGCACTCTTACGCCTGCTTAAGGGTAAATGAGAGGTGGGGTGATGCATAAAACCAGAGTTTAACATAAACACTGGTACCATTTCTAAAACCAACTGTGGCATAGACAAGACCTACACCTTCCTCAGTGAAAGGGACTCAAAACCCCATATTTCCCGCAGAGGAATAGATCTGACTAGTAATAATCTTAAAACCTATGTATTGATATGTCTCTGTAAGGGAATCAAGTGTCTCTAGACTGGCGTAAACATGGCAGTGAGAATTAGCTCAAACCCACTATAAAAAGGAATTTCAAAAACAAAACCAAAAAACAGGGAAATTCTTTCCATTTCCTTCAGGGTCTCTGATGAAACCTGGAATGACCCTATCTACAATGACAGCTGGATGTGGCATAAGGCTGGACACTTGGGACTGAGAGGATTGGTGAGATTGGGTGAGCAAATGCAGACCCTTTAAAGCAAAAATGCATGGCCCCCATTCCATGGGTCCCAACTCTCCATGTTGAAGGGAATATTACTACAGCTATAACATGTACGGGAAACCTAGAGAATGGACACAATGTGAATACAAAAGGTTTCTAAACCTCAACGAGTAGTCCCTCTCCTGGTGCTCCGGTTTGACTTTCCAACTGCTTTACTATCAATCTCCCAACTTGGAGAGACAACCCCTTTAACCTCCTGGTTCGCACAGGTTGCCAATTTTGCAGAGGATGGAAGGGAAGAGGGAGAGAGAACCAATGAGAGAGTAGCTGTTAGGCATTTGGACGGGCACATGTCACTCTTATTTCCAGGCAGGAAGAAGAATTAACCAGAGTCTCAGCCACCCACCGGGAACCAGTATAGGTCCTGAACCAAAATTTTGGACTTGCGTACAGCTCACAAAAAACGAGTTGAAAAATGGAGCTCAGGGGCACAGCAATTCACAAACTGGCAGAGTAATAAAGGACAACTATCGTCCAAAAATCTGTTGAGGGAAGGCACAGAGGCGGACTTGAAAGCGAGGCAGAATAGCAGGAAACATATTTCAAAAGGTACGTTGCAATCGCCTTTAAAGCACAGGAAGAGGGGCACAACTTCGACAATGACGCACTTGGCCAAAAAGGGCGTATGCGTTTTCTCCTGAATATATTCAGGAGAAAACGCATACGCAATTTTTGGCCAAGCAAGCAAGCGGGCAATGCAAATCTGCACTACAAAGCAGTATCACTTCCCACCGGTCAAAAGGGACATCCACAAAATGTGTAAAAACCAGAAAGGCAAGACAGGCCCTGGAGAACAGGGAGCCTTGTTATGCTGATGGGCGGGATGAAAATTGCAAACTGCCTCACTGGAGGAGTGCATGTGTTCCCTAAAACAAGTAAACAACAGAGCTACAGAGCCAAGGGCACTTCCAGTCTGGGGAATATACCTTGGGAAAAATGAAATTCAATAAGACAGAGCCACAGCCAAATTTAGAGCTGCACTGCTTACAAGAACCTCAACTTTGGTACACCTTAACTATCCCAGGAAATATAAAAATGGTTCAAAAAACTGTGATATTTATGTACGATGGAATATCCCTCAGCCATGAAATCAATGTCATAAGTCCAGGAGCAGCAAAGTGAGTGGATTCAGGTACGATGATTCTAAGTGAAATAAGTCACACAGAAAAAGAAACTTATCATAAGATATGACTTATGAAGATCCTGTAAACATGGCTACACATGAACTGAGTTAGGAAAGAGAACAGAGTCTCACATTTAGAAAACACTCTTATGCCTGATTAAGGGGAAAGGAGAGGTGGGGTGATGCATAAAACCAGAGTTTGATATAAGCACAGGTACCATTTCTAAAACCAACTGTGGAATAGACAACACCTAAACCTTCCTCAGTGAAAGGGACTCCAAACCCCATATTTCCCGCAGAGGAATAGATCTGACTAGTAAGAATCTTAAAACCTATGTATTGATATGTCTCTGTAAGGGAATCAAGTGTGTCTAGACTGGCATAAACATGGCAGCGAGAATCAGCTCAAACCCACTATAAAAAGGAATTTCAAAAACAAAACCAAAAAACAGGGAAATTCTTTATATTTCCTACAGTGTCTCTGATGAAACCTGGAATGACCCTATCTACAATGACAGCTGGATGTGGCATAAGGATGGAAACTTGGGACTGAGAGGATTGGTAGGATTGGGTGAGCAAATGCAGACCCTTTAAAGCAAAAATGCATGGCCCCCATTCCATGGGTCCCAAATCTCCATGTTGAAGGGAATATTACTACAGCTATAACATGTACGGGAAACCTAGAGAATGGACACACTGTGAATACAAAATGTTTCTAAAACTCAACGAATAGTCCTTTTCCTGGTGCTCCGGTTTGACTTTCCAACTGCTTTACTATCAATCTCCCAACTTGGAGAGACAACACATTTAACCTCCTCGTTCGCAAAGGTTGCCAATTTGGCAGAGGATGGAAGGGAAGAGGGAGAACCAATGAGAGAATAGCTGTTAGGCATTTGGACGGGAACATGTCAATCTAATTTCCCGGTAGGAAGAAGATTTAACCAGAGTCTCAGCCACCCACCGGGAACCAGTATAAGTCCTGAACCAAAATTTTGGACTTGCGTACAGCTCACAAAAAACGAGTTGAAAAATGGAGCTCAGGGGCACAGCAATTCACAAACTGGCAGAGTAATAAAGAACAACTATCGTCCACAAATCTGTTGAGGGAAGGCAACGAGGTGGACTTGAAAGCGAGGCAAAATAGCAGGAAGCAGATTTCAAGAGGTACGTTGGAATCGCCTTTAAAGCACAGGAAGAGGGGCACAACTTCGACAATGACACACTTGGCCAAAAAGGGCGTATGTGTTTTCTCCTGAATATATTCAGGAGAAAACGCATATGCCCTTTTTGGCCAAGGAAGCAAGCGGGCAATGCAAATCTGCACTACAAAAAAGTATCACTTCCCACCGGTCAAAAGGGACATCCACAAAATGTGTAAAAACCAGAAAGGCAAGACAGGCCCTGGAGAACAGGGAGCCTTGTTATGCTGATGGGCGGGATGTAAATTGCCAACTGCCTCACTGGAGGAGTGCATTGCGTTCCCGAAAACAAGTAAACAACAGAGCTACAGAGCCAATGGCACTTCCAGTCTAGGGAATATACATTGGGAAAACTGAAAATCAATAAGACAGAGCCACCCCCAAATTTAGCGCTGCACTGCTTACAAGAACCTCAACTTGGGTACACCTTAAATATCCCAGGAAATATAAAAATGGTTCAAAAAACTGTGGTACTTATGTACGATGGAATATCCCTCAGCCATGAAATCAATGTCATAAGACCAGGAGCAGCAAAGTGAGTGGATTCAGGTACGATGATTCTAAGTGAAATAAGTCACACCGAAAAAGAAACTTATCATAAGATATGACTTATGAAGATCCTGTAAACATGGCTACACATGAACTGAGTTAGGAAAGAGAACAGAGTCTCACATTTAGAAAACACTCTTATGCCTGCTTAAGGGGAAAGGAGAGGTGGGGTGATGCATAAAACCAGAGTTTGATATAAGCACAGGTACCATTTCTAAAACCAACTGTGGAATGGACAAGACCTACACCTTCCTCAGTGAAAGGGACTCAAAACCCCATATTTCCCGCAGAGGAATAGATCTGACTAGTAAGAATATTAAAACCTATGTATTGATATGTCTCTGTAAGGGAATCAAGTGTGTCTAGACTGGCTTAAACATGGCAGCGAGAATCAGCTCAAACCCACTATAAAAAGGAATTTCAAAAACAAAACCAAAAAACAGGGAAAATCTTTACATTACCTTCAGGGTCTCTGATAAAACCTGGAATGACCCTATCTACAATGACAGCTGGATGTGGCATAAGGCTAGACACTTGGGACTGAGAGGATTGGTGAGATAGGGTGAGCAAATGCAGACCCTTTAAAGCAAAAATGCATGGCCCCCATTCCATGGTTCCCAACTCTATGTTGAATGGAATATTACTACAGCTATAACATGTACGGGAAACCTAGAGAATGGACACACTGTGAATACAAAAGGTTTCTAAAACTCAACGAGTAGTCCCTCTCCTGGTGCTCTGGTTTGACATTCCAACTGCTTTACTATCAATCTCCAAACCTGGAGAGACAACCCCTTGAACCTCCTGGTTCGCACAGGTTGCCAATTTGGCAGAGGATGGAAGGAAAAAGGGAAAACCAATGAGAGAGTAGCTGTTAGGCATTTGGACGGGCACATGTCACTCTAATTTCCCTTCAGGAAGAAGAATTAAACAGAGTCTCAGCCACCCACCGGGAACCAGTATAGGTCCTGAACCAAAATTTTGGACTTGCGTACAGCTCACAAAAAACGAGTTGAAAAATGGAGCTCAGGGGCACAGCAATTCACAAACTGGCAGAGTAATAAAGGACAACTATCGTCCAAAAATCTGTTGAGGGAAGGCAACGTGGCGGACTTGAAAGCGAGGCAGAATAGCAGAAAACAGATTTCAAGAGGTACGTTGGAATCGCCTTTTTTTTTTTTTTTGCTGTAGGCGGGCCTCTCACTGTTGTGGCCTCTCCCCTTGCAGAGCACAGGCTCCGGATGCGCAGGCTCAGCAGCCATGGCTCACGGGCTTAGCCGCTCTGCGGCATGTGGGATCTTCCCAGACCGGGGCACGAACCCGTGTCCCCAGCATCGGCAGGCGGACTCTCAACCACTGCGCCACCAGGGAAGCCCTGGAATCGCCTTTAAAGCACAGGAAGAGGGGCACAACTTCGACAATGACGCACTTGGCCAAAAAGGGCGTATGCGTTTTCTCCTGAATATATTCAGGAGAAAACGCATACGCCCTTTTTGGCCAAGCAAGCATGCGGTCAATGCAAATCTGCACTACAAAGAAGTATCACTTCCCACTGGTCAAAAGGGACATCCACAAAATGTGTAAAAACCAGAAAGGCAAGACAGGCCCTGGAGAACAGGGAGCCTTGTTATGATGATGGGCGGGATGTAAATTGACAACTGCCTCACTGGAAGAGTGCATTGTGTTCCCTAAAACAAGTAAACAACAGGGCTACAGAGCCAAGGGCACTTCCAGTCTAGGAAATATACCTTGGGAAAACTGTAAATCAATAAGACAGTGACACATCTAAATTTATGGCTGCACTGCTTACAAGAAACTCAACTTGGGTACACCTTAACTATCCCAGGATATATAAAAATGGTTCAAAAAACTGTGGTATTTATGTACAATGGAATATCCCTCAGCCATGAAATCAATGTCATAAGACCAGGAGCAGCAAAGTGAGTGGATTCAGGTACGATGATTCTAAGTGAAATAAGTCACACAGAAAAAGAAACTTATCATAAGATATGACTTATGAAGATCCTGTAAACATGGCTACACATGAACTGAGTTAGGAAAGAGACCAGAGTCTCACATTTAGAAAACACTCTTATGCCTGCTTAAGGGGAAAGGAGAGGTGGGGTGATGCATAAAACCAGAGTTTGATATAAGCACAGGTACCATTTCCAAAACCAACTGTGGAATAGACAAGACCTACACCTTCCTCAGTGAAAGGGACTCAAAACCCCATATTTCCCGCAGAGGAATAGATCTGACTAGTAAGAATCTTAAAACCTATGTATTGATATGTCTCTGTAAGGGAATCAAGTGTGTCTAGACTGGCATAAACATGGCAGCGAGAATCAGCTCAAAGCCACTATAAAAAGGAATTTCAAAAACAAAACCAAAAAACAGGGAAATTCTTTACATTTCCTTCAGGGTCTCTGATGAAACCTGGAATGATCCTAGCTACAATGACAGCTGGATGATTCATAAGGCTGGACACTTGGGACTGAGAGGATTTTTGAGATTGGGTGAGCAAATGCAGACCCTTTAATGCAAAAATGCATGGCCCCCATTCCATGGGTCCCAACTCTCCAGGTTGAAGGGAATATTACTACAGCTATAACATGTACGGGAAACCTAGAGAATGGACACACTGTGAATACAAAAGGTTTCTAAAACTCAACGAGTAGTCCCTCTCCTGGTGCTCCGGTTTGACTTTCCAACTGCTTTACTATCAATCTCCCAACATGGAGAGACAGCCCCTTTAACCTCCTTGTTCGCACATGTTGCCAATTTGGCAGAGGATGGAAGGGAAGAGGGAGAACCAATGAGAGAGTTACTGTTAGGCATTTGGACGGGCACATGTCACTCTAATTTCCTGGCAGGAAGAAGTATTAACCAGAGTCTCAGCCACCCACCGGGAACCAGTATAGGTCCTGAACCAAAATTTTGGACTTGCGTACAGCTCACATAAAACGAGTTGGAAAATGGAGCTCAGGGCCACAGCAATTCACAAACTGGCAGAGTAATAAAGGACAACTATCGTCCAAAAATCTGTTGAGGGAAGGCAACGAGGCAGACTTGAAAGCCAGGCAGAATAGCAGGAAACAGATTACAAGAGGTACGTTGGAATCGCCTTTAAAGCACAGGAAGAGGGGCCCAACTTCGACAATGACGCAGTTGGCCCAAAAGGGCGTATGCGTTTTCTCCTGAATATATTCATTAGAAAACGCATACGCCCTTTTTGGCCAAACAAGCAAGCGGGCAATGCAAATCTGCACTACAAAGAAGTATCACTTCCCACCGGTCAAAAGGGACATCCACAAAATGTGTAAAAACCAGAAAGGCAAGACAGGCCCTGGAGAACAGGGAGCCTTGTTATGCTGATGGGCGGGATGTAAATTGCCAACTGCCTCACTGGAGGAGTGCACTGCGTTACCTAAAACAAGTAAACAACAGAGCTACAGAGCCAAGGGCACTTCCAGTCTAGGGAATATACATTGGGAAAACTGAAAATCAAGAAGACAGAGCCACCCCCAAATTTAGGGCTGCACTGCTTACAAGAACCTCAACTTGGGTACACCTTAAATATCCCAGGAAATATAAAAATGGTTCAAAAAACTGTGGTATTTATGTCCGATGGAATATCCCTCAGCCATGAAATCAATGTCATAAGACCAGGAGCAGCAAAGTGAGTGGATTCAGGTACGATGATTCTAAGTGAAATAAGTCACACAGAAAAAGAAACTTATCATTAAGATATGACTTATGAAGATCCTGTAAACATGGCTACACATGAACTGAGTTAGGAAAGAGAACAGAGTCTCACATTTAGAAAACACTCTTATGCCTGCTTAAGGGGAAAGGAGAGGTGGGGTGATGCATAAACCCAGAGTTTGATATAAGCACAGGTACCATTTCCAAAACCAACTGTGGAATAGACAAGACCTACACCTTCCTCAGTGAAAGGGACTCAAAACCCCATATTTCCCGCAGAGGAATAGATCTGACTAGTAAGAATCTTAAAACCTATGTATTGATATGTCTCTGTAAGGGAATCAAGTGTGTCTAGACTGGCATTAACACGGCAGAGAGAATCATCTCAAACCCACTATAAAAAGGAATTTCAAAAACAAAACTAAAAAAACAGGGAAATTCTTTACATTTCCTTCAGGGTCTCTGATGAAACCTGGAAAAACCCTGTCTACAATGACAGCTGGATGTGGCATAAGCCTGGACACTTGGGACTGAGAGGATTGGTGAGATTGCGTGAGCAAATGCAGACCCTTTAAAGCAAAAATGCATGGCCCGCATTCCTGGGGTCCCAACTCTCCAGGTGGAAGGGAATATTACTACAGCTATAACATGTACGGGAAACCTAGAGAATGGACACACTGTGAATACAAAAGGTTTCTAAAACTCAACGAGTAGTCCCTCTCTTGGTGCTCCGGTTTGACTTTCCAACTGCTTTACTATCAATCTCCCAACTTGGAGAGACAGCCCCTTTTACCTCCTGGTTCGCACATGTTGCCAATTTGGCACAGGATGGAAGGGAAGAGGGAGAACCAATGAGAGAGTTACTGTTAGGCATTTGGACGGGTAAATGTCACTCTAATTTCCCGGCAGGAAGAAGAATTAACCAGAGTCTCAGCCACCCACCGGGAACCAGTATAGGTCCTGAACCAAAATTTTGGACTTGCGTACAGCTCACAAAAAACGAGTTGGAAAATGGAGCTCAGGGCCACAGCAATTCACAAACTGGCAGAGTAATAAAGGACAACTATCGTCCAAAAATCTGTTGAGGGAAGGCAACGAGGCAGACTTGAAAGCCAGGCAGAATAGCAGGAAACAGATTTCAAGAGGTACCTTGGAATCGCCTTTAAAGCACAGGAAGAGGGGCACAACTTCGACAATGACGCAGTTGGCCAAAAAGGGCGTATGCGTTTTCTCCTGAATATAGTCAGGGGAAAACGCATACGCCCTTTTTGGCCAAACAAGCAAGCGGGCAATGCAAATCTGCACTGCAAAGAAGTATCACTTCCCACCGGTCAAATGGGACATCCACAAAATGTGTAAAAACCAGAAAGGCAAGACTGGCCCTGGAGAACAGGGAGCCTTGTTATGCTGATGGGCGGGATGTAAATTGCCAACTGCCTCACTGGAGGAGTGCATTGCGTTCCCTAAAACAAGTAAACAACAGAGCTACCGAGCCAAGGGCACTTCCAGTCTAGGGAATATACATTGGGAAAACTGAAAATCAGTAAGACAGAGCCAACCGCAAATTTAGGGCTGCACTGCTTACAAGAACCTCAACTTGGGTACACCTTAAATATCCCAGGAAATATAAAAATGGTTCAAAAAACTGTGGTATATATGTCCGATGGAATATCCCTCAGCCATGAAATCAATGTCATAAGACCAGGAGCAGCAAAGTGAGTGGATTCAGGTACGATGATTCTAAGTGAAATAAGTCACACAGAAAAAGAAACTTATCATAAGATATGACTTATGAAGATCCTGTAAACATGGCTCCACAAGAACTGAGTTAGGAAAGAGAACAGAGTCTCACATTTAGAAAACACTCTTATGCCTGCTTAAGGGGAAAGGAGAGGTGGGGTGATGCATAAAACCAGAGTTTGATATAAGCACAGGTAGCATTTCCAAAACCAACTGTGGAATAGACAAGACCTACACCTTCCTCAGTGAAAGTGACTCAAAACCCCATATTTCCCGCAGAGGAATATCTGACTAGTAAGAATCTTAAAACCTATGTATTGATATGTCTCTGTAAGGGAATCAAGTGTGTCTAGACTGGCATAAACACGGCAGAGAGAATCAGCTCAAACCCACTATAAAAAGGAATTTCAAAATCAAAACCAAAAAACAGGGAAATTCTTTACATTTCCTTCAGGGTCTCTGATGAAACATGGAAAAACCCTGTCTACAATGACAGCTGGATGTGGCATAAGGCTGGACACTTGGGACTGAGAGGATTGGTGAGATTGGGTGAGCAAATGCAGACACTTTAAAGCAAAAATGTATGGCCCCCATTCCATGGGTCCCAACTCTCCAGGTTGAATGGAATATTACTACAGCTATAACATGTACGGGAAACCTAGAGAATGGACACACTGTGAATACAAAAGGTTTCTAAAACTCAACGAGTAGTCCCTCTCCTGGTGCTCCGGTTTGACTTTCCAACTGCTTTACTATCAATCTCCCAACTTGGAGAGACAGCCCCTTTAACCTCCTGGTTCGCACAGGTTGCCAATTTGGCAGAGGATGGAAGGGAAGAGGGAGAACCAATGAGAGAGTAGCTGTTAGGCATTTGGACGGGCACATGTCATTCTAATTTCCCGGCAGGAAGAAGAATTAACCAGAGTCTCAGCCACCCACCGGCAACCAGGATAGGTCCTGAACCAAAATTTTGGACTTGCGTACAGCTCACAAAAAACGAGTTGGAAAATGGAGCTCAGGGCCACAGCAATTCACAAACTGGCAGAGTAATAAAGGACATCTATCGTCCAAAAATCTGTTGAGGGAAGGCAACGAGGCAGACTTGAAAGCCAGGCAGAATAGCAGGAAACAGATTTCAAGAGGTACGTTGGAATCGCCTTTAAAGCACAGGAAGAGGGGCACAACTTCGACAATGACGCAGTTGGCCAAAAAGGGCGTATGCGTTTTCTCCTGAATATATTCAGGAGAAAATGCATACGCCCTTTTTCGCCAAACAAGCAAGCAGGCAATGCAAATCTGCACTACAAAGAAGTATCACTTCCCACCGGTCAAAAGGGACATCCACAAAATGTGTAAAAACCAGAAAGGCAAGACAGGCCCTGGAGAACAGGGAGCCTTGTTATGCTGATGGGCGGGATGTAAATTGCCAACTGCCTCACTGGAGGAGTGCATTGCGTTCCCTAAACAAGTAAACAACAGAGCTACAGAGCCAAGGGCACTTCCAGTCTAGGGAATATACATTGGGAAAACTGAAAATCAATAAGACACAGCCACCCCAAATTTAGGGCTGCGCTGCTTACAAGAACCTCAACTTGGGTACACCTTAAATATCCCAGGAAATATAAAAATGGTTCAAAAAACTGTGGTATTTATGTCCGATGGAATATCCCTCAGCCATGAAATCAATGTCATAAGACCAGGAGCAGCAAAGTGAGTGGATTCAGGTACGATGATTCTAAGTGAAATAAATCACACAGAAAAAGAAACTTATCATAAGATATGACTTATGAAGATCCTGTAAACATGGCTACACATGAACTGAGTTAGGAAAGAGAACAGAGTCTCACATTTAGAAAACACTCTTATGCCTGCTTAAGGGGAAAGGAGAGGTGGGGTGATGCATAAAACCAGAGTTTGATATAAGCACAGGTACCATTTCCAAAACCAACTGTGGAATAGACAAGACCTACACCTTCCTCAGTGAAAGGGACTCAAAACCCCATATTTCCCGCAGAGGAATAGATCTGACTAGTAAGAATCTTAAAACCTATGTATTGATATGTCTCTGTAAGGGAATCAAGTGTGTCTAGACTGGCATAAACATGGCAGAGAGAATCAGCTCAAACCCACTATAAAAAGGAATTTCAAAAACAAAACCAAAAAACAGGGAAATTCTTTACATTTCCTTCAGGGTCTCTGATGAAACCTGGAAAAACCCTGTCTACAATGACAGCTGGATGTGGCATAAGGCTGGACACTTGGGACTGAGAGTATTGGTGAGATTGGGTGAGCAAATGCAGACCATTTAAAGCAAAAATGCATGGCCCGCATTCCATGAGTCCCAACTCTCCAGGTTGAAGGGAATATTACTACAGCTATAACATGTACGGGAAACCTAGAGAATGGACACACTGTGAATACAAAAGGTTTCTAAAACTCAACGAGTAGTCCCTCTCCTGGTGCTCCGGTTTGACTTTCCAACTGCTTTACTATCAATCTCCCAACTTGGAGAAACAGCCCCTTTAACCTCCTGGTTCGCACAGGTTGCCAATTTGGCAGAGGATGGAAGGGAAGAGGGAGAACCAATGAGAGAGTAGCTGTTAGGCATTTGGACGGGCACATGTCACTCTAATTTCCCGGCAGGAAGAAGAATTAACCAGAGTCTCAGCCACCCACCGGGAACCAGTATAGGTCCTGAACCAAAATTTTGGACTTGCGTACAGCTCACAAAAAACGAGTTGGAAAATGGAGCTCAGGGCCACAGCAATTCACAAACTGGCAGAGTAATAAAGGACAACTATCGTCCAAAAATCTGTTGAGGGAAGGCAACGAGGCAGACTTGAAAGCCAGGCAGAATAGCAGGAAACAGATTTCAAGAGGTACGTTGGAATCGCCTTTAAAGCACAGGAAGAGGGGCACAACTTCAACAATGACGCATTTGGCCCAAAAGGGCGTATGCGTTTTCTCCTGAATATATTCAGGAGAAAACGCATACGCCCTTTTGGGCCAAACAAGCAAGCGGGCAATGCAAATCTGCACTACAAAGAAGTATCACTTCCCACCGGTCAAAAGGGACATCCACAAAATGTGTAAAAACCAGAAAGGCAAGACAGGCCCTTGAGAACAGGGAGCCTTGTTATGCTGATGGGCAGGATGTAAATTGCCAACTGCCTCACTGGAGGAGTGCATTGCGTTCCCTAAAACAAGTAAACAACAGAGCTACAGAGCCAAGGGCACTTCCATTCTAGGTAATATACATTGGGAAAACTGAAAATCAATAAGACAGAGCCACCCCCAAATTTAGGGCTGCACTGCTTACAAGAACCTCAACTTGGGTACACCTTAAATATCCCAGGAAATATAAAAATGTTTCCAAAAACTGTGATATTTATGTCCGATGGTATATCCCTCAGCCATGAAATCAATGTCATAAGACCAGGAGCAGCAAAGTGAGTGGATTCAGGTACGATGATTCTAAGTGAAATAAGTCACACAGAAAAAGAAACTTATCATAAGATATCACCTATGATGATCCTGTAAACATGGCTACACATGAACTGAGTTAGGAAAGAGAACAGAGTCTCACATTTAGAAAACACTCTTATGCCTGCTTAAGGGGAAAGGAGAGGTGGGGTGATGCATAAAACCAGAGTTTGATATAAGCACAAGTACCATTTCCAATACCAACTGTGGAATAGACAAGACCTACACCTTCCCCAGTGAAAGGGACTCAAAACCCCATATTTCCCGCAGAGGAATAGATCTGACTAGTAAGAATCTTAAAACCTATGTATTGATATGTCTCTGTAAGGGAATCAAGTGTGTCTACACTGGCATAAACATGGCAGAGAGAATCAGCTCAAACCCACTATAAAAAGGAATTTCAAAAACAAAACCAAAAAACAGGGAAATTCTTTACATTTCCTTCAGGGTCTATGATGAAACCTGGAAAACCCCTGTCTACAATGACAGCTGGATGTGGCATAAGGCTGGACACTTGGGACTGAGAGGATTGGTGAGATTGGGTGAGCAAATGCAGACCCTTTAAAGCAAAAATGCATGGCCCCCATTCCATGGGTCCCAACTCTCCAGGTTGAAGGGAATATTACTACAGCTATAACATGTACGGGAAACCTGGAGAATGGACACAATGTGAATACAAAAGGTTTCTAAAACTCAACGAGTAGTCCCTCTCCTGGTGCTACGGTTTGACTTTCCAACTGCTTTACTATCAATCTCCCAACTTGGAGAGACAGCCCCTTTAACCTCCTGGTTCGCACAGGTTGCCAATTTGGCAGAGGATGGAAGGGAAGAGGGAGAACCAATGAGAGAGTAGCTGGTAGGCATTTGGACGGGCACATGTCACTCTAATTTCCCGGCAGGAAGAAGAATTAACCAGAGTCTCAGCCACCCATCGTAAACCAGTATAGGTCCTGAACCAAAATTTTGGACTTGCGTACAGCTCACAAAAAACGAGTTGGAAAATGGAGCTCAGGGCCACAGCAATTCACAAACTGGCAGAGTAATAAAGGACAACTATCGTCCAAAAATCTTTTGAGGGAAGGCAACGAGGCAGACTTGAAAGCCAGGCAGAATAGCAGGAAACAGATTTCAAGAGGTACGTTGGAATCGCCATTAAATCACAGGAAGAGGGGCACAACTTCGACAATGACGCAGTTGGCCAAAAAGGGCGTATGCATTTTCTCCTGAATATATTCAGGAGAAAACGCATACGCCCTTTTTGGCCAAACAAGCAAGCGGGCAATGCAAATCTGCACTACAAAGAAGTATCACTTCCCACCGGTCAAAAGGGACATCCACAAAATGTGTAAAAACCAGAAAGGCAAGACTGGCCCTGGAGAACAGGGAGCCTTGTTATGCTGATGGGCGGGATGTAAATTGCCAACTGCCTCACTGGAGGAGTGCATTGCGTTCCCTAAAACAAGTAAACAACAGAGCTACAGAGCCAAGGGCACTTCCAGTCTAGGGAATATACATTGGGAAAACTGAAAATCAATAAGACAGAGCCACCCCCAAATTTAGGGCTGCACTGCTTACAAGAACCTCAACTTGGGTACACCTTAAATATCCCAGGAAATATAAAAACGGTTCAAAAAACTGTGGTATTTATGTCCGATGGAATATCCCTCAGCCATGAAATCAATGTCATAAGACCAGGAGCAGCAAAGTGAGTGGATTCAGGTACGATGATTCTAAGTGAAATAAGTCACACAGAAAAAGAAACTTATCATAAGATATCACTTATAAAGATCCTGTAAACATGGCTACACATGAACTGAGTTAGGAAAGAGAGCAGAGTCTCACATTTAGAAAACAATCTTATGCCTGCTTAAGGGGAAAGGAGAGGTGGGGTGATGCATAAAACCAGAGTTTGATATAAGCACAGGTACCATTTCCAAAACCAACTGTGGAATAGACAAGACCTACACCTTCCCCAGTGAAAGGGACTCAAAACCCCATATTTCCCGCAGAGGAATAGATCTGACTAGTAAGAATCTTAAAACCTATGTATTGATATGTCTCTGTAAGGGAATCAAGTGTGTCTAGACTGGCATAAACATGGCAGAGAGAATCAACTCAAACCCACTATAAAAAGGAATTTCAAAAACAAAACCAAAAAACAGGGAAATTCTTTCCATTTCCTTCAGGGTCTCTGATGAAACCTGGAAAAACCCTGTCTTCAATGACAGCTGGATGTGGCATAAGGCTGGACACTTGGGACTGAGAGGATTGGTGAGATTGGGTGAGCAAATGCAGACCCTTTAAAGCAAAAATGCATGGCCCCCATTCCATGGGTCCCAACTCTCCAGGTTGAAGGGAATATTACTACAGCTATAACATGTACGGGAAACCTAGAGAATGGACACACTGTGAATACAAAAGGTTTCTAAAACTCAACGAGTAGTCCCTCTCCTGGTGCTCCGGTTTGACTTTCCAACTGCTTTACTATCAATCTCCCAACTTGGAGAGACAGCCCCTTTAACCTCCTGGTTCGCACAGGTTGCCAATTTGGCAGAGGATGGAAGGGAAGAGGGAGAACCAATGAGAGAGTAGCTGTTAGGCATTTGGACGGGCACATGTCACTCTAATTTCCCGGCAGGAAGAAGAATTAACCAGAGTCTCAGCCACCCACCGGGAACCAGGATAGGTCCTGAACCAAAATTTTGGACTTGCGTACAGCTCACAAAAAACGAGTTGGAAAATGGAGCTCAGAGCCATAGCAATTCACAAACTGGCAGAGTAATAAAGGACAACTATCGTCCAAAAATCTGTTGAGGGAAGGCAACGAGGCAGACTTGAAAGCCAGGCCGAATAGCAGGAAACAGATTTCAAGAGGTACGTTGGAATCGGCTTTAAAGCACAGGAAGAGGGGCACAACTTCGACAATGACGCAGTTGGCCAAAAAGGGCGTATGCGTTTTCTCCTGAATATATTCAGGAGAATACGCATACGCCCTTTTTGGCCAAACAAGCAAGCGGGCAATGCAAATCTGCACTACAAAGAAGTATCACTTCCCACCGGTCAAAAGGGACATCCACAAAATGTGTAAAAACCAGAAAGGCAAGACAGGCCCTGGAGAACAGGGAGCCTTGTTATGCTGATGGGCGGGATGTAAATTGCCAACTGCCTCACTGGAGGAGTGCATTGCGTTCCCTAAAACAAGTAAACAACAGAGCTACAGAGCCAAGGGCACTTCCAGTCTAGGGAATATACATTGGGAAAACTGAAAATCAATAAGACACAGCCACCCCAAATTTAGGGCTGCACTGCTTACAAGAACCTCAACTGGGTACAACTTAAATATCCCAGGAAATATAAAAATGGTTCAAAAAAGTGTGGTATTTATGTCCGATGGAATATCCCTCAGCCATGAAATCAATGTCATAAGACCAGGAGCAGCAAAGTGAGTGGATTAGGTACGATGATTCTAAGTGAAATAAGTCACACAGAAAAAGAAACTTATCATAAGATATGACTTATGAAGATCCTGTAAACATGGCTACACATGAACTGAGTTAGGAAAGAGAAAGGAGTCTCACATTTAGAAAACACTCTTATGCCTGCTTAAGGGGAAAGGAGAGGTGGGGTGATTCATAAAACCAGAGTTTGATATAAGCACAGGTACCATTTCCAAAACCAACTGTGGAATAGACAAGACCTACACCTTCCTCAGTGAAAGGGACTCAAAACCCCATATTTCCCGCAGAGGAATAGATCTGACTAGTAAGAATCTTAAAACCTATGTATTGATATGTCTCTGTAAGGGAAACAAGTGTGTCTAGACTGGCATAAACATGGCAGAGAGAATCAGCTCAAACCCACTATAAAAAGGAATTTCAAAAACAAAACCAAAAAACAGGGAAATTCTTTACATTTCCTTCAGGGTCTCTAATGAAACCTGGAAAAACCCTGTCTACAATGACAGCTGGATGTGGCATAAGGCTGGACACTTGGGACTGAGAGGATTGGTGAGATTGGGTGAGCAAATGCAGACCCTTTAAAGCAAAAATGCATGGCCCGCATTCCATGAGTCCCAACTCTCCAGGTTGAAGGGAATATTACTACAGCTATAACATGTACGGGAAACCTAGAGAATGGACACACTGTGAATACAAAAGGTTTCTAAAACTCAACGAGTAGTCCCTCTCCTGGTGCTCCGGTTTGACTTTCCAACTGCTTTACTATCAATCTCCCAACTTGGAGAAACAGCCCCTTTAACCTCCTGGTTCGCACAGGTTGCCAATTTGGCAGAGGATGGAAGGGAAGAGGGAGAACCAATGAGAGAGTAGCTGTTAGGCATTTGGACGGGCACATGTCACTCTAATTTCCCGGCAGGAAGAAGAATTAACCAGAGTCTCAGCCACCCACCGGGAACCAGTATAGGTCCTGAACCAAAATTTTGGACTTGCGTACAGCTCACAAAAAACGAGTTGGAAAATGGAGCTCAGGGCCACAGCAATTCACAAACTGGCAGAGTAATAAAGGACAACTATCGTCCAAAAATCTGTTGAGGGAAGGCAACGAGGCAGACTTGAAAGCCAGGCAGAATAGCAGGAAACAGATTTCAAGAGGTACGTTGGAATCGCCTTTAAAGCACAGGAAGAGGGGCACAACTTCGACAATGACGCAGTTGGCCCAAAAGGGCGTATGCGTTTTCTCCTGAATATATTCAGGAGAAAACGCATACGCCCTTTTTGGCCAAACAAGCAAGCGGGCAATGAAAATCTGCACTACAAAGAAGTATCACTTCCCACCGGTCAAAAGGGACATCCACAAAATGTGTAAATACCAGAAAGGCAAGACAGGCCCTGGAGAACAGGGAGCCTTGTTATGCTGATGGGCGGGATGTAAATTGCCAACTGCCTCACTGGAGGAGTGCATTGCGTTCCCTAAAACAAGTAAACAACAGAGCTACAGAGCCAAGGGCACTTCCAGTCTAGGGAATATACATTGGGAAAACTGAAAATCAATAAGACAGAGCCACCCCCAAATTTAGGGCTGCACTGCTTACAAGAACCTCAACTTGGGTACACCTTAAATATCCCAGGAAATATAAAAACGGTTCAAAAAACTGTGGTATTTATGTCCGATGGAATATCCCTCAGCCATTAAATCAATGTCATAAGACCAGGAGCAGCAAAGTGAGTGGATTCAGGTACGATGATTCTAAGTGAAATAAGTCACACAGAAAAAGAAACTTATCATAAGATATCACTTATGAAGATCCTGTAAACATGGCTACACATGAACTGAGTTAGGAAAGAGACCAGAGTCTCACATTTAGAAAACACTCTTATGCCTGCTTAAGGGGAAAGGAGAGGTGGGGTGATGCATAAAACCAGAGTTTGATATAAGCACAGGTACCATTTCCAAAACCAACTGTGGAATAGACAAGACCTACACCTTCCTCAGTGAAAGGGACTCAAAACCCCATATTTCCCGCTGAGGAATAGATCTGACTAGTAAGAATCTTAAAACCTATGTATTGATATGTCTCTGTAAGGGAATCAAGTGTGTCTAGACTGGCATAACCATGGCAGAGAGAATCAGCTCAAACCCACTATAAAAAGGAATTTCAAAAACAAAACCAAAAAACAGGGAAATTCTTTACATTTCCTTCAGGGTCTCTGATGAAACCTGGAAAAACCCTGTCTACAATGACAGCTGGATGTGGCATAAGGCTGGACACTTGGGACTGAGAGGATTGGTGAGATTGGGTGAGCAAATGCAGACACTTTAAAGCAAAAATGCATGGCCCCCATTCCAAGGGTCCCAACTCTCCAGGATGAAGGGAATATTACTACAGCTATAACATGTACGGGAAACCTAGAGAATGGACACACTGTGAATACAAAAGGTTTCTAAAACTCAACGAGTAGTCCCTCTCCTGGTGCTCCAGTTTGACTTTCCAACTGCTTTACTATCAATCTCCCAACTTGGAAAGACAGCCCCTTTAACCTCCTGGTTCGCACAGGTTGCCAATTTGGCAGAGGATGGAAGGGAAGACGGAGAACCAATGAGAGAGTAGCTGTGAGGCATTTGGACGGGCACATGTCACTCTAATTTCCCGGCAGGAAGAAGAATTAACCAGAGTCTCAGCCACCCACCGGGAACCAGTATAGGTCCTGAACCAAAATTTTGGACTTGCGTACAGCTCACATAAAACGAGTTGGAAAATGGAGCTCAGGGCCACAGCAATTCACAAACTGTCAGAGTAATAAAGGACAACTATCGTCCAAAAATCTGTTGAGGGAAGGCAACGAGGCAGACTTGAAAGCCAGGCAGAATAGCAGGAAACAGATTTCAAGAGGTACATTGGAATCGCCTTTAAAGCACAGGAAGAGGGGCACAACTTCGACAATGACACAGTTGGCCAAAAAGGGCGTATGCGTTTTCTCCTGAATATATTCAGGAGAAAACGCATACGCCCTTTTTGGCCAAACAAGCAAGCGGGCAATGCAAATCTGAACTACAAAGAAGTATCACTTCCCACCGGTCAAAAGGGCCATCCACAAAATGTGTAAAAACCAGAAAGGCAAGACTGGCCCTGGAGAACAGGGAGCCTTGTTATGCTGATGGGCGGGATGTAAATTGCCAACTGCCTCACTGGAGGAGTGCATTGCGTTCCCTAAAACAAGTAAACAACAGAGCTACAGAGCCAAGGGCACTTCCAGTCTAGGGAATATACATTGGGAAAACTGAAAATCAATAAGACAGAGCCACCCCCAAATTTAGGGCTGCACTGCTTACAAGAACCTCAACTTGGGTACACCTTAAATATACCAGGAAATATAAAAATGGTTCAAAAAACTGTGGTATTTATGTCCGATGGAATATCCCTCAGCCATGAAATCAATGTCATAAGACCAGGAGCAGCAAAGTGAGTGGATTCACGTACGATGATTCTAAGTGAAATAAGTCACACAGAAAAAGAAACTTATCATAAGATATCACTTATGAAGATCCTGTAAACATGGCTACACATGAACTGAGTTAGGAAAGAGACCAGAGTCTCACATTTAGAAAACACTCTTATGCCTGCTGAAGGGGAAAGGAGAGGTGGGGTGATGCATAAAACCAGAGTTTGATATAAGCACAGGTACCATTTCCAAAACCAACTGTGGAATAGACAAGACCTACACCTTCCTCAGTGAAAGGGACTCAAAACCCCATATTTCCCGCGGAGGAATAGATCTGACTAGTAAGAATCTTAAAACCTATGTATTGATATGTCTCTGTAAGGGAATCAAGTGTGTCTACACTGGCATAAACATGGCAGAGAGAATCAGCTCAAACCCACTATAAAAAGGAATTTCAAAAACAAAACCAAAAAACAGGGAAATTCTTTACATTTCCTTCAGGGTCTCTGATGAAACCTGGAAAACCCCAGTCTACAATGACAGCTGGATGTGGCATAAGGCTGGACACTTGGGACTGAGAGGATTGGTGAGATTGGGTGAGCAAATGCAGACCCTTTAAAGCAAAAATGCATGGCCCCCATTCCATGGGTCCCAACTCTCCAGGTTGAAGGGAATATTACTACAGCTATAACATGTACGAGAAACCTAGAGAATGGACACACTGTGAATACAAAAGGTTTCTAAAACTCAACGAGTAGTCCCTCTCCTGGTGCTCCGGTTTGACTTTCCAACTGCTTTACTATCAATCTCCCAACTTGGAGAGACAGCCCCTTTAACCTCCTGGTTCGCACAGGTTGCCAATTTGGCAGAGGATGGAAGGGAAGAGGGAGAACCAATGAGAGAGTTACTGTTAGGCATTTGGACGGGCACATGTCCCTCTAATTTCCCGGCAGGAAGAAGAATTAACCAGAGTCTCAGCCACCCACCGGGAACCAGTATAGGTCCTGAACCAAAATTTTGGACTTGCGTACAGCTCACAAAAAACGAGTTGGAAAATGGAGCTCAAGGCCACAACAATTCACAAACTGGCAGAGTAATAAAGGAAAACTATCGTCCAAAAATCTGTTGAGGGAAGGCAACGAGGCAGACTTGAAAGCCAGGCAGAATAGCAGGAAACAGATTTCAAGAGGTACGTTGGAATCGCCTTTAAAGCACAGGAAGAGGGGCACAACTTGACAATGACGCAGTTGGCCAAAAAGGGCGTATGCGTTTTCTCCTGAATATATTCAGGAGAAAATGCATACGCCCTTTTTGGCCAAACAAGCAAGCGGGCAATGCAAATCTGCACTACAAAGAAGTATGACTTCCCACAGGTCAAAAGGGACATCCACAAAATGTGTAAAAACCACAAAGGCAAGACTGGCCCTGGAGAACAGGGAGCATTGTTATGCTGATGGGCGGGATGTAAATTGCCATCTGCCTCACTGGAGGAGTGCATTGCGTTCCCTAAAACAAGTAAACAACAGAGCTACAGGGCCAAGGGCACTTCCAGTCTAGGGAATATACAATGGGAAAATTGATAATCAATAAGACAGAGCCACCCCCAAATTTAGGGCTGCACTGCTTACAAGAACCTCAACTTGGGTACACCTTAAATATCCCAGGAAATATAAAAATGGTTCAAAAAGTGTGGTATTTATGTCCGATGGAATATCCCTCAGCCATGAAATCAATGTCATAAGACCAGGAGCAGCAAAGTGAGTGGATTCAGGTACGATGATTCTAAGTGAAATAAGTCACACAGAAAAAGAAACTTATCATAAGTTATGACTTATGAAGATCCTGTAAACATGGCTACACATGAACAGAGTTAGGAAAGAGACCAGAGTCTCACATTTAGAAAACACTCTTATGCCTGCTTAAGGGGAAAGGAGAGGTGGGGTGATGCATAAAACCAGAGTTTGATATAAGCACAGGTACCATTTCCAAAACCAACTGTGGAATAGACAAGACCTACACCTTCCTCAGTGAAAGGGACTCAAAACCCCATATTTCCCGCAGAGGAATAGATCTGACTAGTAAGAATCTTAAAACCTATGTATTGATATGTCTCTGTAAGGGAATCAAGTGTGTCTAGACTGGCATAAACATGGCAGAGAGAATCAGCTCAAACCCACTATAAAAAGGAATTTCAAAAACAAAACCAAAAAACAGGGAAATTCTTTACATTTCCTTCAGGGTCTCTGATGAAACCTGGAAAAACCCTGTCTACAATGACAGCTGGATGTGGCATAAGGCTGGACACTTGGGACTGAGAGGATTGGTGAGATGGGGTGAGCAAATGCAGACCCTTTAAAGCAAAAATGCATGGCCCCCATTCCATGGGTCCCAACCCTACAGGTTGAAGGGAATATTAATACAGCTATAACATGTACGGGAAACCTAGAGAATGGACACACTGTGAATACAAAAGGTTTCTAAAACTCAACGAGTAGTCCCTCTCCTGGTGCTCCGGTTTGACTTTCCAACTGCTTTACTATCAATCTCCCAACTTGGAGAGACAGCCCCTTTAACCTCCTGGTTCGCACAGGTTGCCAATTTGGCAGAGGATGGAAGGGAAGAGGGAGAACCAATGAGAGAGTAGCTGTTAGGCATTTGGACGGGCACATGTCACTCTAATTTCCTGGCAGGAAGAAGAATTAACCAGAGTCTCAGCCACCCACCGGGAACCAGTATAGGTCCTGAACCAAAATTTTGGACTTGCGTACAGCTCACAAACAACCAGTTGGAAAATGGAGCTCAGGGCCACAGCAATTCACAAACTGGCAGAGTAATAAAGGACAACTATCGTCCAAAAATCTGTTGAGGGAAGGCAACGAGGTAGACTTGAAAGCCAGGCAGAATAGCAGGAAACAGATTTCAAGAGGTACATTGGAATCGCCTTTAAAGCACAGGAAGAGGGGCACAACTTCGACAATGACACAGTTGGCCAAAAAGGGCGTATGCGTTTTCTCCTGAATATATTCAGAAGAAAACCCATACGCGCTTTTTGGCCAAACAAGCAAGCGGGCAATGCAAATCTGCACTACAAAGAAGTATCACTTCCCACCGGTCAAAAGGGACATCCACAAAATGTGTAAAAACCAGAAAGGCAAGACTGGCCCTGGAGAACAGGGAGCCTTGTTATGCTGATGGGCGGGATGTAAATTGCCAACTGCCTCACTGGAGGAGTGCATTGCGTTCCCTAAAACAAGTAAACAACAGAGCTACAGAGCCAAGGGCACTTCCAGTCTAGGGAATATACATTGGGAAAACTGAAAATCAATAAGGCAGAGCCACCCCCAAATTTAGGGCTGCACTGCTTACAAGAACCTCAACTTGGGTACACCTTAAATATCCCAGGAAATATAAAAATGGTTCAAAAAACTGTGGTATTTATGTCCGATGGAATATCCCTCAGCCATGAAATCAATGTCATAAGACCAGGAGCAGCAAAGTGAGTGGATTCAGGTACGATGATTCTAAGTGAAATAAGTCACACAGAAAAAGAAACTTATCATAAGATATCACTTATGAAGATCCTGTAAACATGGCTACACATGAACTGAGTTAGGAAAGAGACCAGAGTCTCACATTTAGAAAACACTCTTATGCCTGCTTAAGGGGAAAGGAGAGGTGGGGTGATGCATAAAACCAGAGTTTGATATAAGCACAGGTACCATTTCCAAAACCAACTGTGGAATAGACAAGACCTACACCTTCCTCAGTGAAAGGGACTCAAAACCCCATATTTCCCGCAGAGGAATAGATCTGACTAGTAAGAATCTTAAAACCTATGTATTGATATGTCTCTGTAAGGGAATCAAGTGTGTCTAGACTGGCATAAACATGGCAGAGAGAATCAGCTCAAACCCACTCTAAAAAGGAATTTCAAAAACAAAACCAAAAAACATGGAAATTCTTTACATTTCCTTCATGGACTCTGATGAAACCTGGAAAAACCCTGTCTACAATGACAGCTGGATGTGGCATAAGGCTGGACACTTGGGACTGAGAGGATTGGTGAGATTGGGTGAGCAAATGCAGACCCTTTAAAGCAAAAATGCATGGCCCCCATTCCATGGGTCCCAACTCTCCTGGTTGAAGGGAATATTACTACAGCTATAACATGTACGGGAAACCTAGAGAATGGACACACTGTGAATACAAAAGGTTTCTAAAACTCAACGAGTAGTCCCTCTCCTGGTGCTCCGGTTTGACTTTCCAACTGCTTTACTATCAATCTCCCAACTTGGAGAGACAGCCCCTTTAACCTCCTGGTTCGCACAGGTTGCCAATTTGGTAGAGGATGGAAGGGAAGAGGGAGAACCAATGAGAGAGTTACTGTTAGGCATTTGGACGGGCACATGTCACTCTAATTTCCCGGCAGGAAGAAGAATTAACCAGAGTCTCAGCCACCCACCGGGAACCAGTATAGGTCCTGAACCAAAATTTTGGACTTGCGTACAGCTCACAAAAAACGAGTTGGAAAATGGAGCTCAGGGCCACAGCAATTCACAAACTGGCAGAGTAATAAAGGACAACTATCGTCCAAAAATCTGTTGAGGGAAGGCAACGAGGCAGACTTGAAAGCCAGGCAGAATAGCAGGAAACAGATTTCAAGAGGTACGTTGGAATCATCTTTAAAGCACAGGAAGAGGGGCACAACTTGGACAATGATGCAGTTGGCCAAAAACGGCGTATGCGTTTTCTCCTGAATATATTCAGGAGAAAACGCATACGCCCTTTTTGGCCAAACAAGAAAGCGCGCAATGCAAATCTGCACTACAAAGTAGTATCACTTCCCACCGGTCAAAAGGGACATCCACAAAATGTGTAAAAACCAGAAAGGCAAGACTGGCCCTGGAGAACAGGGAGCCTTGTTATGCTGATGGGCGGGATGTAAATTGCCAACTGCCTCACTGGAGGAGTGCATTGCGTTCCCTAAAACAAGTAAACAACAGAGCTACAGAGCCAAGGGCACTTCCAGTCTAGGGAATATACATTGGGGAAACTGAAAATCAATAAGACAGAGCCACCCCCAAATTTAGGGCTGCACTGCTTACAAGAACCTCAACTTGGGTACACCTTAAATATCCCAGGAAATATAAAAATGGTTCAAAAAACTGTGGTATTTATGTCCGATGCAATATCCCTCAGCCATGAAATCAATGTCATAAGACCAGGAGCAGCAAAGTGAGTGGATTCAGGTACGATGATTCTAAGTGAAATAAGTCACACAGAAAAAGAAACTTATCATAAGATATGACTTATGAAGATCCTGTAAACAAGGCTACACATGAACTGAGTTAGGAAAGAGAACAGAGTCTCACATTTAGAAAACACTCTTATGCCTGCTTAAGGGGAAAGGAGAGGTGGGGTGATGCATAAAACCAGAGTTTGATATAAGCACAGGTACCATTTACAAAACGAACTGTGGAATAGACAAGACCTACACCTTCCTCAGTGAAAGGGACTCAAAACCCCATATTTCCCGCAGAGGAATAGATCGGACTAGTAAGAATCTTAAAACCTATGTATTGATATGTCTCTGTAAGGGAATCAAGTGTGTCTAGACTGGCATAAACATGGCAGAGAGAATCAGCTCAAACCCACTATAAAAAGGAATTTCAAAAACAAAACCAAAAAACAGGGAAATTCTTTACATTTCCTTCAGGGTCTCTGATGAAACCTGCAAAAACCCTGTCTACAATGACAGCTGGATGTGGCATAAGGCTGGACACTTGGGACTGAGAGGATTGGTGAGATTGGGTGAGCAAATGCAGACCCTTTAAAGCAAAAATGCATGGCCCCCATTCCATGGGTCCCAAGTCTCCAGGTTGAAGGGAATATTACTACAGCTATAACATGTACGGGAAACCTAGAGAATGGACACACTGTGAATACAAAAGGTTTCTAAAACTCAACGAGTAGTCCCTCTCCTGGTGCTCCGGTTTGACTTTCCAACTGCTTTACTATCAATCTCCCAACTTGGAGAGACAGCCCCTTTAACCTCCTGGTTCGCACAGGTTGCCAATTTGGCAGAGGATGGAAGGGAAGAGGGAGAACCAATGAGAGAGTAGCTGTTAGGCATTTGGACGGGCACATGTCACTCTAATTTTCCGGCAGGAAGAAGAATTATCCAGAGTCTCAGCCACCCACCGGGAACCAGTATAGGTCCTGAACCAAAATTTTGGACTTGCGTACAGCTCACAAAAAGCGAGTTGGAAAATGGAGCTCAGGGCCACAGCAATTCACAAACTGGCAGAGTAATAAAGGACAACTATCGTCCAAAAATCTGTTGAGGGAAGGCAACGAGGCAGACTTGAAAGCCAGGCAGAATAGCAGGAAACAGATTTCAAGAGGTACGTTGGAATCGCCTTTAAAGCACAGGAAGAGGGGCACAACTTGACAATGACGCTGTTGGCCAAAAAGGGCGTATGCGTTTTCTCCTGAATATATTCAGGAGAAAATGCATACGCCCTTTTTGGCCAAACAAGCAAGCGGGCAATGCAAATCTGCACTACAAAGAAGTATGACTTCCCACAGGTCAAAAGGGACATCCACAAAATGTGTAAAAACCACAAAGGCAAGACTGGCCCTGGAGAACAGGGAGCATTGTTATGCTGATGGGCGGGATGTAAATTGCCATCTGCCTCACTGGAGGAGTGCATTGCGTTCCCTAAAACAAGTAAACAACAGAGCTACAGGGCCAAGGGCACTTCCAGTCTAGGGAATATACAATGGGAAAATTGATAATCAATAAGACAGAGCCACCCCCAAATTTAGGGCTGCACTGCTTACAAGAACCTCAACTTGGGTACACCTTAAATATCCCAGGAAATATAAAAATGGTTCAAAAAACTGTGGTATTTATGTCCGATGCAATATCCCTCAGCCATGAAATCAATGTCATAAGACCAGGAGCAGCAAAGTGAGTGGATTCAGGTACGATGATTCTAAGTGAAATAAGTCACACAGAAAAAGAAACTTATCATAAGATATGACTTATGAAGATCCTGTAAACAAGGCTACACATGAACTGAGTTAGGAAAGAGAACAGAGTCTCACATTTAGAAAACACTCTTATGCCTGCTTAAGGGGAAAGGAGAGGTGGGGTGATGCATAAAACCAGAGTTTGATATAAGCACAGGTACCATTTACAAAACGAACTGTGGAATAGACAAGACCTACACCTTCCTCAGTGAAAGGGACTCAAAACCCCATATTTCCCGCAGAGGAATAGATCGGACTAGTAAGAATCTTAAAACCTATGTATTGATATGTCTCTGTAAGGGAATCAAGTGTGTCTAGACTGGCATAAACATGGCAGAGAGAATCAGCTCAAACCCACTATAAAAAGGAATTTCAAAAACAAAACCAAAAAACAGGGAAATTCTTTACATTTCCTTCAGGGTCTCTGATGAAACCTGCAAAAACCCTGTCTACAATGACAGCTGGATGTGGCATAAGGCTGGACACTTGGGACTGAGAGGATTGGTGAGATTGGGTGAGCAAATGCAGACCCTTTAAAGCAAAAATGCATGGCCCCCATTCCATGGGTCCCAAGTCTCCAGGTTGAAGGGAATATTACTACAGCTATAACATGTACGGGAAACCTAGAGAATGGACACACTGTGAATACAAAAGGTTTCTAAAACTCAACGAGTAGTCCCTCTCCTGGTGCTCCGGTTTGACTTTCCAACTGCTTTACTATCAATCTCCCAACTTGGAGAGACAGCCCCTTTAACCTCCTGGTTCGCACAGGTTGCCAATTTGGCAGAGGATGGAAGGGAAGAGGGAGAACCAATGAGAGAGTAGCTGTTAGGCATTTGGACGGGCACATGTCACTCTAATTTTCCGGCAGGAAGAAGAATTATCCAGAGTCTCAGCCACCCACCGGGAACCAGTATAGGTCCTGAACCAAAATTTTGGACTTGCGTACAGCTCACAAAAAGCGAGTTGGAAAATGGAGCTCAGGGCCACAGCAATTCACAAACTGGCAGAGTAATAAAGGAAAACTATCGTCCAAAAATCTGTTGAGGGAAGGCAACGAGGCAGACTTGAAAGCCAGGCAGAATAGCAGGAAACAGATTTCAAGAGGTACGTTGGAATCGCCTTTAAAGCACAGGAAGAGGGGCACAACTTGACAATGACGCAGTTGGCCAAAAAGGGCGTATGCGTTTTCTCCTGAATATATTCAGGAGAAAATGCATACGCCCTTTTTGGCCAAACAAGCAAGCGGGCAATGCAAATCTGCACTACAAAGAAGTATGACTTCCCACAGGTCAAAAGGGACATCCACAAAATGTGTAAAAACCACAAAGGCAAGACTGGCCCTGGAGAACAGGGAGCATTGTTATGCTGATGGGCGGGATGTAAATTGCCATCTGCCTCACTGGAGGAGTGCATTGCGTTCCCTAAAACAAGTAAACAACAGAGCTACAGGGCCAAGGGCACTTCCAGTCTAGGGAATATACAATGGGAAAATTGATAATCAATAAGACAGAGCCACCCCCAAATTTAGGGCTGCACTGCTTACAAGAACCTCAACTTGGGTACACCTTAAATATCCCAGGAAATATAAAAATGGTTCAAAAAACTGTGGTATTTATGTCCGATGCAATATCCCTCAGCCATGAAATCAATGTCATAAGACCAGGAGCAGCAAAGTGAGTGGATTCAGGTACGATGATTCTAAGTGAAATAAGTCACACAGAAAAAGAAACTTATCATAAGATATGACTTATGAAGATCCTGTAAACAAGGCTACACATGAACTGAGTTAGGAAAGAGAACAGAGTCTCACATTTAGAAAACACTCTTATGCCTGCTTAAGGGGAAAGGAGAGGTGGGGTGATGCATAAAACCAGTGTTTGATATAAGCACAGGTACCATTTACAAAACGAACTGTGGAATAGACAAGACCTACACCTTCCTCAGTGAAAGGGACTCAAAACCCCATATTTCCCGCAGAGGAATAGATCGGACTAGTAAGAATCTTAAAACCTATGTATTGATATGTCTCTGTAAGGGAATCAAGTGTGTCTAGACTGGCATAAACATGGCAGAGAGAATCAGCTCAAACCCACTATAAAAAGGAATTTCAAAAACAAAACCAAAAAACAGGGAAATTCTTTACATTTCCTTCAGGGTCTCTGATGAAACCTGCAAAAACCCTGTCTACAATGACAGCTGGATGTGGCATAAGGCTGGACACTTGGGACTGAGAGGATTGGTGAGATTGGGTGAGCAAATGCAGACCCTTTAAAGCAAAAATGCATGGCCCCCATTCCATGGGTCCCAAGTCTCCAGGTTGAAGGGAATATTACTACAGCTATAACATGTACGGGAAACCTAGAGAATGGACACACTGTGAATACAAAAGGTTTCTAAAACTCAACGAGTAGTCCCTCTCCTGGTGCTCCGGTTTGACTTTCCAACTGCTTTACTATCAATCTCCCAACTTGGAGAGACAGCCCCTTTAACCTCCTGGTTCGCACAGGTTGCCAATTTGGCAGAGGATGGAAGGGAAGAGGGAGAACCAATGAGAGAGTAGCTGTTAGGCATTTGGACGGGCACATGTCACTCTAATTTTCCGGCAGGAAGAAGAATTATCCAGAGTCTCAGCCACCCACCGGGAACCAGTATAGGTCCTGAACCAAAATTTTGGACTTGCGTACAGCTCACAAAAAGCGAGTTGGAAAATGGAGCTCAGGGCCACAGCAATTCACAAACTGGCAGAGTAATAAAGGAAAACTATCGTCCAAAAATCTGTTGAGGGAAGGCAACGAGGCAGACTTGAAAGCCAGGCAGAATAGCAGGAAACAGATTTCAAGAGGTACGTTGGAATCGCCTTTAAAGCACAGGAAGATGGGCACAACTTGACAATGACGCAGTTGGCCAAAAAGGGCGTATGCGTTTTCTCCTGAATATATTCAGGAGAAAATGCATACGCCCTTTTTGGCCAAACAAGCAAGCGGGCAAAGCAAATCTGCACTACAAAGAAGTATGACTTCCCACAGGTCAAAAGGGACATCCACAAAATGTGTAAAAACCACAAAGGCAAGACTGGCCCTGGAGAACAGGGAGCATTGTTATGCTGATGGGCGGGATGTAAATTGCCATCTGCCTCACTGGAGGAGTGCATTGCGTTCCCTAAAACAAGTAAACAACAGAGCTACAGGGCCAAGGGCACTTCCAGTCTAGGGAATATACAATGGGAAAATTGATAATCAATAAGACAGAGCCACCCCCAAATTTAGGGCTGCACTGCTTACAAGAACCTCAACTTGGGTACACCTTAAATATCCCAGGAAATATAAAAATGGTTCAAAAAGTGTGGTATTTATGTCCGATGGAATATCCCTCAGCCATGAAATCAATGTCATAAGACCAGGAGCAGCAAAGTGAGTGGATTCAGGTACGATGATTCTAAGTGAAATAAGTCACACAGAAAAAGAAACTTATCATAAGTTATGACTTATGAAGATCCTGTAAACATGGCTACACATGAACAGAGTTAGGAAAGAGACCAGAGTCTCACATTTAGAAAACACTCTTATGCCTGCTTAAGGGGAAAGGAGAGGTGGGGTGATGCATAAAACCAGAGTTTGATATAAGCACAGGTACCATTTCCAAAACCAACTGTGGAATAGACAAGACCTACACCTTCCTCAGTGAAAGGGACTCAAAACCCCATATTTCCCGCAGAGGAATAGATCTGACTAGTAAGAATCTTAAAACCTATGTATTGATATGTCTCTGTAAGGGAATCAAGTGTGTCTAGACTGGCATAAACATGGCAGAGAGAATCAGCTCAAACCCACTATAAAAAGGAATTTCAAAAACAAAACCAAAAAACAGGGAAATTCTTTACATTTCCTTCAGGGTCTCTGATGAAACCTGGAAAAACCCTGTCTACAATGACAGCTGGATGTGGCATAAGGCTGGACACTTGGGACTGAGAGGATTGGTGAGATGGGGTGAGCAAATGCAGACCCTTTAAAGCAAAAATGCATGGCCCCCATTCCATGGGTCCCAACCCTACAGGTTGAAGGGAATATTAATACAGCTATAACATGTACGGGAAACCTAGAGAATGGACACACTGTGAATACAAAAGGTTTCTAAAACTCAACGAGTAGTCCCTCTCCTGGTGCTCTGGTTTGACTTTCCAACTGCTTTACTATCAATCTCCCAACTTGGAGAGACAGCCCCTTTAACCTCCTGGTTCGCACAGGTTGCCAATTTGGCAGAGGATGGAAGGGAAGAGGGAGAACCAATGAGAGAGTAGCTGTTAGGCATTTGGACGGGCACATGTCACTCTAATTTCCTGGCAGGAAGAAGAATTAACCAGAGTCTCAGCCACCCACCGGGAACCAGTATAGGTCCTGAACCAAAATTTTGGACTTGCGTACAGCTCACAAACAACCAGTTGGAAAATGGAGCTCAGGGCCACAGCAATTCACAAACTGGCAGAGTAATAAAGGACAACTATCGTCCAAAAATCTGTTGAGGGAAGGCAGCGAGGTAGACTTGAAAGCCAGGCAGAATAGCAGGAAACAGATTTCAAGAGGTACATTGGAATCGCCTTTAAAGCACAGGAAGAGGGGCACAACTTCGACAATGACACAGTTGGCCAAAAAGGGCGTATGCGTTTTCTCCTGAATATATTCAGAAGAAAACCCATACGCGCTTTTTGGCCAAACAAGCAAGCGGGCAATGCAAATCTGCACTACAAAGAAGTATCACTTCCCACCGGTCAAAAGGGACATCCACAAAATGTGTAAAAACCAGAAAGGCAAGACTGGCCCTGGAGAACAGGGAGCCTTGTTATGCTGATGGGCGGGATGTAAATTGCCAACTGCCTCACTGGAGGAGTGCATTGCGTTCCCTAAAACAAGTAAACAACAGAGCTACAGAGCCAAGGGCACTTCCAGTCTAGGGAATATACATTGGGAAAACTGAAAATCAATAAGGCAGAGCCACCCCCAAATTTAGGGCTGCACTGCTTACAAGAACCTCAACTTGGGTACACCTTAAATATCCCAGGAAATATAAAAATGGTTCAAAAAACTGTGGTATTTATGTCCGATGGAATATCCCTCAGCCATGAAATCAATGTCATAAGACCAGGAGCAGCAAAGTGAGTGGATTCAGGTACGATGATTCTAAGTGAAATAAGTCACACAGAAAAAGAAACTTATCATAAGATATCACTTATGAAGATCCTGTAAACATGGCTACACATGAACTGAGTTAGGAAAGAGACCAGAGTCTCACATTTAGAAAACACTCTTATGCCTGCTTAAGGGGAAAGGAGAGGTGGGGTGATGCATAAAACCAGAGTTTGATATAAGCACAGGTACCATTTCCAAAACCAACTGTGGAATAGACAAGACCTACACCTTCCTCAGTGAAAGGGACTCAAAACCCCATATTTCCCGCAGAGGAATAGATCTGACTAGTAAGAATCTTAAAACCTATGTATTGATATGTCTCTGTAAGGGAATCAAGTGTGTCTAGACTGGCATAAACATGGCAGAGAGAATCAGCTCAAACCCACTCTAAAAAGGAATTTCAAAAACAAAACCATAAAACAGGGAAATTCTTTACATTTCCTTCATGGACTCTGATGAAACCTGGAAAAACCCTGTCTACAATGACAGCTGGATGTGGCATAAGGCTGGACACTTGGGACTGAGAGGATTGGTGAGATTGGGTGAGCAAATGCAGACCCTTTAAAGCAAAAATGCATGGCCCCCATTCCATGGGTCCCAACTCTCCTGGTTGAAGGGAATATTACTACAGCTATAACATGTACGGGAAACCTAGAGAATGGACACACTGTGAATACAAAAGGTTTCTAAAACTCAACGAGTAGTCCCTCTCCTGGTGCTCCGGTTTGACTTTCCAACTGCTTTACTATCAATCTCCCAACTTGGAGAGACAGCCCCTTTAACCTCCTGGTTCGCACAGGTTGCCAATTTGGTAGAGGATGGAAGGGAAGAGGGAGAACCAATGAGAGAGTTACTGTTAGGCATTTGGACGGGCACATGTCACTCTAATTTCCCGGCAGGAAGAAGAATTAACCAGAGTCTCAGCCACCCACCGGGAACCAGTATAGGTCCTGAACCAAAATTTTGGACTTGCGTACAGCTCACAAAAAACGAGTTGGAAAATGGAGCTCAGGGCCACAGCAATTCACAAACTGGCAGAGTAATAAAGGACAACTATCGTCCAAAAATCTGTTGAGGGAAGGCAACGAGGCAGACTTGAAAGCCAGGCAGAATAGCAGGAAACAGATTTCAAGAGGTACGTTGGAATCATCTTTAAAGCACAGGAAGAGGGGCACAACTTGGACAATGATGCAGTTGGCCAAAAACGGCGTATGCGTTTTCTCCTGAATATATTCAGGAGAAAACGCATACGCCCTTTTTGGCCAAACAAGAAAGCGCGCAATGCAAATCTGCACTACAAAGTAGTATCACTTCCCACCGGTCAAAAGGGACATCCACAAAATGTGTAAAAACCAGAAAGGCAAGACTGGCCCTGGAGAACAGGGAGCCTTGTTATGCTGATGGGCGGGATGTAAATTGCCAACTGCCTCACTGGAGGAGTGCATTGCGTTCCCTAAAACAAGTAAACAACAGAGCTACAGAGCCAAGGACACTTCCAGTCTAGGGAATATACATTGGGGAAACTGAAAATCAATAAGACAGAGCCACCCCCAAATTTAGGGCTGCACTGCTTACAAGAACCTCAACTTGGGTACACCTTAAATATCCCAGGAAATATAAAAATGGTTCAAAAAACTGTGGTATTTATGTCCGATGCAATATCCCTCAGCCATGAAATCAATGTCATAAGACCAGGAGCAGCAAAGTGAGTGGATTCAGGTACGATGATTCTAAGTGAAATAAGTCACACAGAAAAAGAAACTTATCATAAGATATGACTTATGAAGATCCTGTAAACAAGGCTACACATGAACTGAGTTAGGAAAGAGAACAGAGTCTCACATTTAGAAAACACTCTTATGCCTGCTTAAGGGGAAAGGAGAGGTGGGGTGATGCATAAAACCAGAGTTTGATATAAGCACAGGTACCATTTACAAAACGAACTGTGGAATAGACAAGACCTACACCTTCCTCAGTGAAAGGGACTCAAAACCCCATATTTCCCGCAGAGGAATAGATCGGACTAGTAAGAATCTTAAAACCTATGTATTGATATGTCTCTGTAAGGGAATCAAGTGTGTCTAGACTGGCATAAACATGGCAGCGAGAATCAGCTCAAACCCACTATAAAAAGGAATTTCAAAAACAAAACCAAAAAACAGGGAAATTCTTTACATTTCCTTCAGGGTCTCTGATGAAACCTGCAAAAACCCTGTCTACAATGACAGCTGGATGTGGCATAAGGCTGGACACTTGGGACTGAGAGGATTGGTGAGATTGGGTGAGCAAATGCAGACCCTTTAAAGCAAAAATGCATGGCCCCCATTCCATGGGTCCCAAGTCTCCAGGTTGAAGGGAATATTACTACAGCTATAACATGTACGGGAAACCTAGAGAATGGACACACTGTGAATACAAAAGGTTTCTAAAACTCAACGAGTAGTCCCTCTCCTGGTGCTCCGGTTTGACTTTCCAACTGCTTTACTATCAATCTCCCAACTTGGAGAGACAGCCCCTTTAACCTCCTGGTTCGCACAGGTTGCCAATTTGGCAGAGGATGGAAGGGAAGAGGGAGAACCAATGAGAGAGTAGCTGTTAGGCATTTGGACGGGCACATGTCACTCTAATTTTCCGGCAGGAAGAAGAATTATCCAGAGTCTCAGCCACCCACCGGGAACCAGTATAGGTCCTGAACCAAAATTTTGGACTTGCGTACAGCTCACAAAAAGCGAGTTGGAAAATGGAGCTCAGGGCCACAGCAATTCACAAACTGGCAGAGTAATAAAGGAAAACTATCGTCCAAAAATCTGTTGAGGGAAGGCAACGAGGCAGACTTGAAAGCCAGGCAGAATAGCAGGAAACAGATTTCAAGAGGTACGTTGGAATCGCCTTTAAAGCACAGGAAGAGGGGCACAACTTGACAATGACGCAGTTGGCCAAAAAGGGCGTATGCGTTTTCTCCTGAATATATTCAGGAGAAAATGCATACGCCCTTTTTGGCCAAACAAGCAAGCGGGCAATGCAAATCTGCACTACAAAGAAGTATGACTTCCCACAGGTCAAAAGGGACATCCACAAAATGTGTAAAAACCACAAAGGCAAGACTGGCCCTGGAGAACAGGGAGCATTGTTATGCTGATGGGCGGGATGTAAATTGCCATCTGCCTCACTGGAGGAGTGCATTGCGTTCCCTAAAACAAGTAAACAACAGAGCTACAGGGCCAAGGGCACTTCCAGTCTAGGGAATATACAATGGGAAAATTGATAATCAATAAGACAGAGCCACCCCCAAATTTAGGGCTGCACTGCTTACAAGAACCTCAACTTGGGTACACCTTAAATATCCCAGGAAATATAAAAATGGTTCAAAAAGTGTGGTATTTATGTCCGATGGAATATCCCTCAGCCATGAAATCAATGTCATAAGACCAGGAGCAGCAAAGTGAGTGGATTCAGGTACGATGATTCTAAGTGAAATAAGTCACACAGAAAAAGAAACTTATCATAAGTTATGACTTATGAAGATCCTGTAAACATGGCTACACATGAACAGAGTTAGGAAAGAGACCAGAGTCTCACATTTAGAAAACACTCTTATGCCTGCTTAAGGGGAAAGGAGAGGTGGGGTGATGCATAAAACCAGAGTTTGATATAAGCACAGGTACCATTTCCAAAACCAACTGTGGAATAGACAAGACCTACACCTTCCTCAGTGAAAGGGACTCAAAACCCCATATTTCCCGCAGAGGAATAGATCTGACTAGTAAGAATCTTAAAACCTATGTATTGATATGTCTCTGTAAGGGAATCAAGTGTGTCTAGACTGGCATAAACATGGCAGAGAGAATCAGCTCAAACCCACTATAAAAAGGAATTTCAAAAACAAAACCAAAAAACAGGGAAATTCTTTACATTTCCTTCAGGGTCTCTGATGAAACCTGGAAAAACCCTGTCTACAATGACAGCTGGATGTGGCATAAGGCTGGACACTTGGGACTGAGAGGATTGGTGAGATGGGGTGAGCAAATGCAGACCCTTTAAAGCAAAAATGCATGGCCCCCATTCCATGGGTCCCAACCCTACAGGTTGAAGGGAATATTAATACAGCTATAACATGTACGGGAAACCTAGAGAATGGACACACTGTGAATACAAAAGGTTTCTAAAACTCAACGAGTAGTCCCTCTCCTGGTGCTCCGGTTTGACTTTCCAACTGCTTTACTATCAATCTCCCAACTTGGAGAGACAGCCCCTTTAACCTCCTGGTTCGCACAGGTTGCCAATTTGGCAGAGGATGGAAGGGAAGAGGGAGAACCAATGAGAGAGTAGCTGTTAGGCATTTGGACGGGCACATGTCACTCTAATTTCCTGGCAGGAAGAAGAATAAACCAGAGTCTCAGCCACCCACCGGGAACCAGTATAGGTCCTGAACCAAAATTTTGGACTTGCGTACAGCTCACAAACAACCAGTTGGAAAATGGAGCTCAGGGCCACAGCAATTCACAAACTGGCAGAGTAATAAAGGACAACTATCGTCCAAAAATCTGTTGAGGGAAGGCAACGAGGTAGACTTGAAAGCCAGGCAGAATAGCAGGAAACAGATTTCAAGAGGTACATTGGAATCGCCTTTAAAGCACAGGAAGAGGGGCACAACTTCGACAATGACACAGTTGGCCAAAAAGGGCGTATGCGTTTTCTCCTGAATATATTCAGAAGAAAACCCATACGCGCTTTTTGGCCAAACAAGCAAGCGGGCAATGCAAATCTGCACTACAAAGAAGTATCACTTCCCACCGGTCAAAAGGGACATCCACAAAATGTGTAAAAACCAGAAAGGCAAGACTGGCCCTGGAGAACAGGGAGCCTTGTTATGCTGATGGGCGGGATGTAAATTGCCAACTGCCTCACTGGAGGAGTGCATTGCGTTCCCTAAAACAAGTAAACAACAGAGCTACAGAGCCAAGGGCACTTCCAGTCTAGGGAATATACATTGGGAAAACTGAAAATCAATAAGGCAGAGCCACCCCCAAATTTAGGGCTGCACTGCTTACAAGAACCTCAACTTGGGTACACCTTAAATATCCCAGGAAATATAAAAATGGTTCAAAAAACTGTGGTATTTATGTCCGATGGAATATCCCTCAGCCATGAAATCAATGTCATAAGACCAGGAGCAGCAAAGTGAGTGGATTCAGGTACGATGATTCTAAGTGAAATAAGTCACACAGAAAAAGAAACTTATCATAAGATATCACTTATGAAGATCCTGTAAACATGGCTACACATGAACTGAGTTAGGAAAGAGACCAGAGTCTCACATTTAGAAAACACTCTTATGCCTGCTTAAGGGGAAAGGAGAGGTGGGGTGATGCATAAAACCAGAGTTTGATATAAGCACAGGTACCATTTCCAAAACCAACTGTGGAATAGACAAGACCTACACCTTCCTCAGTGAAAGGGACTCAAAACCCCATATTTCCCGCAGAGGAATAGATCTGACTAGTAAGAATCTTAAAACCTATGTATTGATATGTCTCTGTAAGGGAATCAAGTGTGTCTAGACTGGCATAAACATGGCAGAGAGAATCAGCTCAAACCCACTCTAAAAAGGAATTTCAAAAACAAAACCAAAAAACAGGGAAATTCTTTACATTTCCTTCATGGACTCTGATGAAACCTGGAAAAACCCTGTCTACAATGACAGCTGGATGTGGCATAAGGCTGGACACTTGGGACTGAGAGGATTGGTGAGATTGGGTGAGCAAATGCAGACCCTTTAAAGCAAAAATGCATGGCCCCCATTCCATGGGTCCCAACTCTCCTGGTTGAAGGGAATATTACTACAGCTATAACATGTACGGGAAACCTAGAGAATGGACACACTGTGAATACAAAAGGTTTCTAAAACTCAACGAGTAGTCCCTCTCCTGGTGCTCCGGTTTGACTTTCCAACTGCTTTACTATCAATCTCCCAACTTGGAGAGACAGCCCCTTTAACCTCCTGGTTCGCACAGGTTGCCAATTTGGTAGAGGATGGAAGGGAAGAGGGAGAACCAATGAGAGAGTTACTGTTAGGCATTTGGACGGGCACATGTCACTCTAATTTCCCGGCAGGAAGAAGAATTAACCAGAGTCTCAGCCACCCACCGGGAACCAGTATAGGTCCTGAACCAAAATTTTGGACTTGCGTACAGCTCACAAAAAACGAGTTGGAAAATGGAGCTCAGGGCCACAGCAATTCACAAACTGGCAGAGTAATAAAGGACAACTATCGTCCAAAAATCTGTTGAGGGAAGGCAACGAGGCAGACTTGAAAGCCAGGCAGAATAGCAGGAAACAGATTTCAAGAGGTACGTTGGAATCATCTTTAAAGCACAGGAAGAGGGGCACAACTTGGACAATGATGCAGTTGGCCAAAAACGGCGTATGCGTTTTCTCCTGAATATATTCAGGAGAAAACGCATACGCCCTTTTTGGCCAAACAAGAAAGCGCGCAATGCAAATCTGCACTACAAAGTAGTATCACTTCCCACCGGTCAAAAGGGACATCCACAAAATGTGTAAAAACCAGAAAGGCAAGACTGGCCCTGGAGAACAGGGAGCCTTGTTATGCTGATGGGCGGGATGTAAATTGCCAACTGCCTCACTGGAGGAGTGCATTGCGTTCCCTAAAACAAGTAAACAACAGAGCTACAGAGCCAAGGGCACTTCCAGTCTAGGGAATATACATTGGGGAAACTGAAAATCAATAAGACAGAGCCACCCCCAAATTTAGGGCTGCACTGCTTACAAGAACCTCAACTTGGGTACACCTTAAATATCCCAGGAAATATAAAAATGGTTCAAAAAACTGTGGTATTTATGTCCGATGCAATATCCCTCAGCCATGAAATCAATGTCATAAGACCAGGAGCAGCAAAGTGAGTGGATTCAGGTACGATGATTCTAAGTGAAATAAGTCACACAGAAAAAGAAACTTATCATAAGATATGACTTATGAAGATCCTGTAAACAAGGCTACACATGAACTGAGTTAGGAAAGAGAACAGAGTCTCACATTTAGAAAACACTCTTATGCCTGCTTAAGGGGAAAGGAGAGGTGGGGTGATGCATAAAACCAGAGTTTGATATAAGCACAGGTACCATTTACAAAACGAACTGTGGAATAGACAAGACCTACACCTTCCTCAGTGAAAGGGACTCAAAACCCCATATTTCCCGCAGAGGAATAGATCGGACTAGTAAGAATCTTAAAACCTATGTATTGATATGTCTCTGTAAGGGAATCAAGTGTGTCTAGACTGGCATAAACATGGCAGAGAGAATCAGCTCAAACCCACTATAAAAAGGAATTTCAAAAACAAAACCAAAAAACAGGGAAATTCTTTACATTTCCTTCAGGGTCTCTGATGAAACCTGCAAAAACCCTGTCTACAATGACAGCTGGATGTGGCATAAGGCTGGACACTTGGGACTGAGAGGATTGGTGAGATTGGGTGAGCAAATGCAGACCCTTTAAAGCAAAAATGCATGGCCCCCATTCCATGGGTCCCAAGTCTCCAGGTTGAAGGGAATATTACTACAGCTATAACATGTACGGGAAACCTAGAGAATGGACACACTGTGAATACAAAAGGTTTCTAAAACTCAACGAGTAGTCCCTCTCCTGGTGCTCCGGTTTGACTTTCCAACTGCTTTACTATCAATCTCCCAACTTGGAGAGACAGCCCCTTTAACCTCCTGGTTCGCACAGGTTGCCAATTTGGCAGAGGATGGAAGGGAAGAGGGAGAACCAATGAGAGAGTAGCTGTTAGGCATTTGGACGGGCACATGTCACTCTAATTTTCCGGCAGGAAGAAGAATTATCCAGAGTCTCAGCCACCCACCGGGAACCAGTATAGGTCCTGAACCAAAATTTTGGACTTGCGTACAGCTCACAAAAAGCGAGTTGGAAAATGGAGCTCAGGGCCACAGCAATTCACAAACTGGCAGAGTAATAAAGGACAACTATCGTCCAAAAATCTGTTGAGGGAAGGCAACGAGGCAGACATGAAAGCCAGGCAGAAGAGCACGAAACAGATTTCAAGAGGTACATTGGAATTGCCTTTAAAGCACAGGAAGAGGGGCACAACTTCGACAATGACACAGTTGGCCAAAAAGGGCGTATGCGTTTTCTCCTGAATATATTCAGGAGAAAACCCATACGCGCTTTTTGGCCAAACAAGCAAGCGGGCAATGCAAATCTGTACTACAAAGAAGTATCACTTCCCACCGGTCAAAAGGGACATCCACAAAATGTGTAAAAACCAGAAAGGCAAGACTGGCCCTGGAGAACAGGGAGCCTTGTTATGCTGATGGGCGGGATGTAAATTGCCAACTGCCTCACTGGAGGAGTGCATTGCGTTCCCTAAAACAAGTAAACAACAGAGCTACAGAGCCAAGGGCACTTCCAGTCTAGGGAATATACATTGGGAAAACTGAAAATCAATAAGGCAGAGCCACCCCCAAATTTAGGGCTGCACTGCTTACAAGAACCTCAACTTGGGTACACCTTAAATATCCCAGGAAATATAAAAATGGTTCAAAAAACTGTGGTATTTATGTCCGATGGAATATCCCTCAGCCATGAAATCAATGTCATAAGACCAGGAGCAGCAAAGTGAGTGGATTCAGGTACGATGATTCTAAGTGAAATAAGTCACACAGAAAAAGAAACTTATCATAAGATATCACTTATGAAGATCCTGTAAACATGGCTACACATGAACTGAGTTAGGAAAGAGACCAGAGTCTCACATTTAGAAAACACTCTTATGCCTGCTTAAGGGGAAAGGAGAGGTGGGGTGATGCATAAAACCAGAGTTTGATATAAGCACAGGTACCATTTCCAAAACCAACTGTGGAATAGACAAGACCTACACCTTCCTCAGTGAAAGGGACTCAAAACCCCATATTTCCCGCAGAGGAATAGATCTGACTAGTAAGAATCTTAAAACCTATGTATTGATATGTCTCTGTAAGGGAATCAAGTGTGTCTAGACTGGCATAAACATGGCAGAGAGAATCAGCTCAAACCCACTCTAAAAAGGAATTTCAAAAACAAAACCAAAAAACAGGGAAATTCTTTACATTTCCTTCATGGACTCTGATGAAACCTGGAAAAACCCTGTCTACAATGACAGCTGGATGTGGCATAAGGCTGGACACTTGGGACTGAGAGGATTGGTGAGATTGGGTGAGCAAATGCAGACCCTTTAAAGCAAAAATGCATGGCCCCCATTCCATGGGTCCCAACTCTCCTGGTTGAAGGGAATATTACTACAGCTATAACATGTACGGGAAACCTAGAGAATGGACACACTGTGAATACAAAAGGTTTCTAAAACTCAACGAGTAGTCCCTCTCCTGGTGCTCCGGTTTGACTTTCCAACTGCTTTACTATCAATCTCCCAACTTGGAGAGACAGCCCCTTTAACCTCCTGGTTCGCACAGGTTGCCAATTTGGTAGAGGATGGAAGGGAAGAGGGAGAACCAATGAGAGAGTTACTGTTAGGCATTTGGACGGGCACATGTCACTCTAATTTCCCGGCAGGAAGAAGAATTAACCAGAGTCTCAGCCACCCACCGGGAACCAGTATAGGTCCTGAACCAAAATTTTGGACTTGCGTACAGCTCACAAAAAACGAGTTGGAAAATGGAGCTCAGGGCCACAGCAATTCACAAACTGGCAGAGTAATAAAGGACAACTATCGTCCAAAAATCTGTTGAGGGAAGGCAACGAGGCAGACTTGAAAGCCAGGCAGAATAGCAGGAAACAGATTTCAAGAGGTACGTTGGAATCATCTTTAAAGCACAGGAAGAGGGGCACAACTTGGACAATGATGCAGTTGGCCAAAAATGGCGTATGCGTTTTCTCCTGAATATATTCAGGAGAAAACGCATACGCCCTTTTTGGCCAAACAAGAAAGCGCGCAATGCAAATCTGCACTACAAAGTAGTATCACTTCCCACCGGTCAAAAGGGACATCCACAAAATGTGTAAAAACCAGAAAGGCAAGACAAGCCCTGGAGAACAGGGAGCCTTGTTATGCTGATGGGCGGGATGTAAATTGCCAACTGCCTCACTGGAGGAGTGCATTGCGTTCCCTAAAACAAGTAAACAACAGAGCTACAGAGCCAAGGGCACTTCCAGTCTAGGGAATATACATTGGGGAAACTGAAAATCAATAAGACAGAGCCACCCCCATATTTAGGGCTGCACTGCTTACAAGAACCTCAACTTGGGTACACCTTAAATATCCCAGGAAATATAAAAATGGTTCAAAAAACTGTGGTATTTATGTCCGATGCAATATCCCTCAGCCATGAAATCAATGTCATAAGACCAGGAGCAGCAAAGTGAGTGGATTCAGGTACGATGATTCTAAGTGAAATAAGTCACACAGAAAAAGAAACTTATCATAAGATATGACTTATGAAGATCCTGTAAACAAGGCTACACATGAACTGAGTTAGGAAAGAGACCAGAGTCTCACATTTGGAGAACACTCTTATGCCTGCTTAAGGGGAGAGGAGAGGTGGGGTGATGCATAAAACCAGAGTTTGATATAAGCACAGGTACCATTTACAAAACGAACTGTGGAATAGACAAGACCTACACCTTCCTCAGTGAAAGGGACTCAAAACCCCATATTTCCCGCAGAGGAATTGATCGGACTAGTAAGAATCTTAAAACCTATGTATTGATATGTCTCTGTAAGGGAATCAAGTGTGTCTAGACTGGCATAAACATGGCAGAGAGAATCAGCTCAAACCCACTATAAAAAGGAATTTCAAAAACAAAACCAAAAAACAGGGAAATTCTTTACATTTCCTTCAGGGTCTCTGATGAAACCTGCAAAAACCCTGTCTACAATGACAGCTGGATGTGGCATAAGGCTGGACACTTGGGACTGAGAGGATTGGTGAGATTGGGTGAGCAAATGCAGACCCTTTAAAGCAAAAATGCATGGCCCCCATTCCATGGGTCCCAAGTCTCCAGGTTAAAGGGAATATTACTACAGCTATAACATGTACGGGAAACCTAGAGAATGGACACACTGTGAATACAAAAGGTTTCTAAAACTCAACGAGTAGTCCCTCTCCTGGTGCTCCGGTTTGACTTTCCAACTGCTTTACTATCAATCTCCCAACTTGGAGAGACAGCCCCTTTAACCTCCTGGTTCGCACAGGTTGCCAATTTGGCAGAGGATGGAAGGGAAGAGGGAGAACCAATGAGAGAGTAGCTGTTAGGCATTTGGACGGGCACATGTCACTCTAATTTTCCGGCAGGAAGAAGAATTATCCAGAGTCTCAGCCACCCACCGGGAACCAGTATAGGTCCTGAACCAAAATTTTGGACTTGCGTACAGCTCACAAAAAGCGAGTTGGAAAATGGAGCTCAGGGCCACAGCAATTCACAAACTGGCAGAGTAATAAAGGACAACTATCGTCCAAAAATCTGTTGAGGGAAGGCAACGAGGCAGACTTGAAAGCCAGGCAGAAGAGCACGAAACAGATTTCAAGAGGTACATTGGAATCGCCTTTAAAGCACAGGAAGAGGGGCACAACTTCGACAATGACACAGTTGGCCAAAAAGGGCGTATGCGTTTTCTCCTGAATATATTCAGGAGAAAACCCATACGCGCTTTTTGGCCAAACAAGCAAGCGGGCAATGCAAATCTGCACTACAAAGAAGTATCACTTCCCACCGGTCAAAAGGGACATCCACAAAATGTGTAAAAACCAGAAAGGCAAGACTGGCCCTGGAGAACAGGGAGCCTTGTTATGCTGATGGGCGGGATGTAAATTGCCAACTGCCTCACTGGAGGAGTGCATTGCGTTCCCTAAAACAAGTAAACAACAGAGCTACAGAGTCAAGGGCACTTCCAGTCTAGGGAATATACATTGGGGAAACTGAAAATCAATAAGACAGAGCCACCCCCAAATTTAGGGCTGCACTGCTTACAAGAACCTCACGTTGGGTACACCTTAAATATCCCAGGAAATATAAAAATGGTTCAAAAAACTGTGGTATTTATGTCCGATGCAAAATCCCTCAGCCATGAAATCAATGTCATAAGACCAGGAGCAGCAAAGTGAGTGGATTCAGGTACGATGATTCTAAGTGAAATAAGTCACACAGAAAAAGAAACTTCTCATAAGATATCACTTATGAAGATCCTGTAAACATGGCAACACATGAACTGAGTTAGGAAAGAGAACAGAGTTTCACATTTAGAAAACACTCTTATGCCTGCTTAAGTGGAAAGGAGAGGTGGGGTGATGCATAAAACCAGAGTTTGATATAAGCACAGGTACCATTTCCAAAACCAACTGTGGAATAGACAATACCTACACCTTCCTCAGTGAAAGGGACTCAAAACCCCACATTTCCCGCAGAGGAATAGATCTGACTAGTAAGAACCTTAAAACCTATGTATTGATATGTCTCCGTAAGGGAATCAAGTGTGTCTAGACTGGCATAAACATGGCAGAGAGAATCAGCTCAAACCCACTATAGAAAGGAATTTCAAAAACAAAACCAAAAAACAGGGAAATTCTTTATATTTCCTTCAGGGTCTCTGATGAAACCTGGAAAAACCCTGTCTACAATGAGAGCTGGATGTGGCATAAGGCTGGACACTTGGGACTGAGAGGATTGGTGAGATTGGGTGAGCAAATGCAGACCCTTTAAAGCAAAAATGCATGGCCCCCATTCCATGGGTCCCAACTCTCCAGGTTGAAGGGAATATTACTACAGCTATAACATGTACGGGTAACCTAGAGAATGGACACACTGTGAATACAAAAGCTTTCTAAAACTCAACGAGTAGTCCCACTCCCGGTGCTGCGGTTTGACTTTGAAACTGCTTTACTATCAATCTCCCCACTTGGAGAGACAACCCCTTTAACCTCCTGGTTCGCTCAGGTTGCCAATTTGGCAGAGGATGGAAGGGAAGAGGGAAAACCAATGAGAGAGTAGCTGTGGGGCATTTGGACGGGCACATGTCACTCTAATTTCCCGGCAGGAAGAAGAATTAAACAGAGTCACAGCCACCCACCGGGAACCAGTAGAGTTCCTGAACCAAAATTTTGGACTTTCGTACAGCTCACAAAAAACGAGTTGAAAAATGGAGCTCAGGGGTACAGCAATTCACAAACTGGCAGAGTAATAAAGGACAACTATCGTCCAAAAATCTGTTGAGGGAAGGCAACGAGGCGGACTTGAAAGCGAGGCAGAATAGCAGGAAACAGATTTCAACAGCTACATTGGAATCGCCTTTAAAGCACAGAACGAGGGGCACAACCTCGACAATGACGCACTTGGCCAAAAAGGGCGTATGCGTTTTCTCCTGAATATATTCAGGAGAAAACGCATACGCCCTTTTTGGCCAAGCAAGCAAGCAGGCAATGCAAATCTGCACTACAAAGAAGTATCAATTCCCACCGGTCAAAAGGGACATCCACAAAATGTGTAAAAACCAAAAAGGCAAGACAGGCCCTGGAGAACAGGGAGCCTTGTTATGCTGATGGGCGGGATGTAAATTGCCAACAGCCTCACTGGAGGAGTGTATTGCGTTCCCTAAAACAAGTAATCAACAGAGCTACAGAGCCAAGGGCACTTCCAGTCTAGGGAATATACATTGCGAAAACTGAAAATCAATAAGACAGAGCCACCCCCAAATTTAGAGCTGCACTGCTTACAAGAACCTCAACTGGGGTACACCTTAAATATCCCAGGAAATATAAAAATGGTTCAAAAAACTGTGGTATTTATATCCGATGGAATATCCCTCAGCCATGAAATCAATGTCATAAGACCAGGAGCAGCAAAGTGAGTGGATTCAGGTACGATGATTCTAAGTGAAATAAGTCACACAGAAAAAGAAACTTATCATAAGGTATGACTTATGAAGATCCTGTAAACATGGCTACACATGAACTGAGTTAGGAAAGAGAACAGAGGCTCACATTTAGAAAACACTCTTATGCCTGCTTAAGGGGAAAGGAGAGGTGGGGTGATGCATAAAACCAGAGTTTGATATAAGCACAGGTACCATTTCCAATACCAACTGTGGAATAGACAACACCTACACCTTCCTCAGTGAAAGGGACTCAAAACCCCATATTTCCCGCAAAGGAATAGATCTGACTAGTAAGAATCTTAAAACCTATGTATTGATATGTCTCTGTATGGGAATCAAGTGTGTCTAGACTGGCATAAACATGGCAGAGAGAATCAGCTCAAACCCACTATAAAAAGGAATTTCAAAAACAAAACCAAAAAAACAGGGAAATTCTTTACATTTCCTTCAGGGTCTCTGATGAAACCTGGAAAAACCCTGTCTACAATGACAGCTGGATGTGGCATAAGGCTGGACACTTGGGACTGAGAGGATTGGTGAGATTGGGTGAGCAAATGCAGACCCTTTAAAGCAAAAATGCATGGCCCCCATTCCATGGGTCCCAACTCTCCATGTTGAAGGGAATATTACTACAGCTATAACATGTACGGGAAACCTAGAGAATGGACACACTGTAAATACAAAAGGTTTCTAAAACTCAACGCGTAGTCCCTCTCCTGGTGCTCCAGTTTGACTTTCCAACTGCTTTACTATCAATCTCCCAACTTGGAGAGACAGCCCCTTTAACCTCCTGGTTCGCACAGGTTGCCAATTTGGCAGAGGATGGAAGGGAAGAGGGAGAACCAATGAGAGAGTTACTGTTAGGCATTTGGACGGGCTCATGTCACTCTAATTTCCCGGCAGGAAGAAGAATTAACCAGAGTCTCAGCCACCCACCGGGAACCAGTATAGATACTGAACCAAAATTTTGGACTTGCGTACAGCTCACAAAAAACGAGTTGGAAAATGGAGCTCAGGGCCACAGCAATTCACAAACTGGCAGAGTAATAAAGGACAACTATCGTCCAAAAATCTGTTGAGGGAAGGCAACGAGGCAGACTTGAAAGCCAGGCAGAATAGCAGGAAACAGACTTCAAGTGGTACGTTGGAATCGCCTTTAAAGCACAGGAAGAGGGGCACAACTTCGACAATGACGCAGTTGGCCAAAAAGGGCATATGCGTTTTCTCCTGAATATATTCAGGAGAAAATGCAAACGCCCTTTTTGGCCAAACTAGCAAGCGGGCAATGCAAATCTGCACTACAAAGAAGTATCACTTCCCACCGGTCAAAAGGGACATCCACAAAATGTGTAAAAACCAGAAAGGCAAGACAGGCCCTGTAGAACAGGGAGCCTTGTTATGCTGATGGGCGGGATGTAAATTGCCAACTGCCTCACTGGAGGAGTGCACTGCGTTCCCTAAAACAAGTAAACAACAGAGCTACAGAGCTAAGGGCACTACCAATCTAGGGAATATACATTGGGAAAACTGAAAATCAATAAGACAGAGCAACCCCCAAATTTAGGGCTTCACTGCTTACAAGAACCTCAACTTGGGTACACCTTAAATATCCCAGGAAATATAAAAATGGTTCAAAAAACTGTGGTATTTATGTCCGATGGAATATCCCTCAGAAATGAAATCAATGTCATAAGACCAGGAGCAGCAAAGTGAGTGGATTCAGTTACGATGATTCTAAGTGAAATAGGTCACACAGAAATAGAAACTTATCATAAGATATGACTTATGAAGATCCTGTAAACATGGCTACACATGAACTGAGTTAGGAAAGAGAACAGAGTCTCACATTTAGAAAACACTCTTATGCCTGCTTAAGGGGAAAGGAGAGGTGGGGTGATGCATAAAACCAGAGTTTGATATAAGCACAGGTACCATTTCCAAAACCAACTGTGGAATAGACAAGACCTACACCTTCCTCAGTGAAAGGGACTCAAAACCCCATATTTCCCGCAGAGGAATAGATCTGACTAGTAAGAATCTTAAAACCTATGTATTGATATGTCTTTGTAAGGGAATCAAGTGTGTCTAGACTGGCATAAACACGGCAGAGAGAATCAGCTCAAACCCACTATAAAAAGGAATTTCAAAAACAAAACCAAAAAACAGGGAATTTCTTTACATTTCCTTCAGGGTCTCTGATGAAACCTGGAAAAACCCTGTCTACAATGACAGCTGGATGTGGCATAAGGCTGGACACTTGGGACTGAGAGGATTGGTGAGATTGGGTGAGCAAATGCAGACCCTTTAAAGCAAAAATGCATGGCCCCCATTCCATGGGTCCCAAGTCTCCAGGTTAAAGGGAATATTACTACAGCTATAACATGTACGGGAAACCTAGAGAATGGACACACTGTGAATACAAAAGGTTTCTAAAACTCAACGAGTAGTCCCTCTCCTGGTGCTCCAGTTTGACTTTCCAACTGCTTTACTATCAATCTCCCAACTTGGAGAGACAGCCCCTTTAACCTCCTGGTTCGCACAGGTTGCCAATTTGGCAGAGGATGGAAGGGAAGAGGGAGAACCAATGAGAGAGATACTGTTAGGCATTTGGACGGGCTCATGTCACTCTAATTTTCCGGCAGGAAGAAGAATTAACCAGAGTCTCAGCCACCCACCGGGAACCAGTATAGGTACTGAACCAAAATTTTGGACTTGCGTACAGCTCACAAAAAACGAGTTGGAAAATGGAGCTCAGGGCCACAGCAATTCACAAACTGGCAGAGTAATAAAGGACAACTATCGTCCTAAAATCTGTTGAGGGAAGGCAACGAGGCAGACTTGAAAGCCAGGCAGAATAGCAGGAAACAGACTTCAAGAGGTACGTTGGAATCGCCTTTAAAGCACAGGAAGAGGGGCACAACTTCGACAATGACGCAGTTGGCCAAAAAGGCATATGCGTTTTCTCCTGAATATATTCAGGAGAAAATGCAAACGCCCTTTTTGGCCAAACTAGCAAGCGGGCAATGCAAATCTGCACTACAAAGAAGTATCACTTCCCACCGGTCAAAAGGGACATCCACAAAATGTGTAAAATCCAGAAAGGCAAGACGGGCCCTGTAGAACAGGGAGCCTTGTTATGCTGATGGGCGGGATGTAAATTGCCAACTGCCTCACTGGAGGAGTGCATTGCGTTCCCTAAAACAAGTAAACAACAGAGCTACAGAGCCAAGGGCACTTCCAGTCTAGGGAATATACATTGGGAAAACTGAAAATCAATAAGACAGAGCCACCCCCAAATTTAGGGCTTCACTGCTTACAAGAACCTCAACTTGGGTACACCTTAAATATCCCAGGAAATATAAAAATGGTTCAAAAAACTGTGGTATTTATGTCCGATGGAATATCCCTCAGCCATGAAATCAATGTCATAAGACCAGGAGCAGCAAAGTGAGTGGATTCAGGTACGATGATTCTAAGTGAAATAGGTCACACAGAAATAGAAACTTATCATAAGATATGACTTATGAAGATCCTGTAAACATGGCTACACATGAACTGAGTTAGGAAAGAGAACAGAGTCTCACATTTAGAAAACACTCTTATGCCTGCTTAAGGGGAAAGGAGAGGTGTGGTGATGCATAAAACCAGAGTTTGATATAAGCACAGGTACCATTTCCAAAACCAACTGTGGAATAGACAAGACCTACACCTTCCTCAGTGAAAGGGACTCAAAACCCCATATTTCCCGCAGAGGAATAGATCTGACTAGTAAGAATCTTAAAACCTATGTATTGATATGTCTTTGTAAGGGAATCAAGTGTGTCTAGACTGGCATAAACATGGCAGAGAGAATCAGCTCAAACCCACTCTAAAAAGGAATTTCAAAAACAAAACCAAAAAACAGGGAAATTCTTTACATTTCCTTCAGGGTCTCTGATGAAACCTGGAAAAACCCTGTCTACAATGACAGTTGGATGTGGCATAAGGCTGGACACTTGGGACTGAGAGGATTGGTGAGATTGGGTGAGCAAATGCAGACCCTTTAAAGCAAAAATGCATGGCCCCCATTCCATGGGTCCCAAGACTCCAGTTTGAAGGGAATATTACTACAGCTATAACATGTACAGGAAACCTAGAGAATGGACACACTGTGAATACAAAAGGTTTCTAAAACTCAACGAGTAGTCCCTCTCCTGGTGCTCCGGTTTGACTTTCCAACTGCTTTACTATCAATCTCCCAACTTGGAGAGACAACCCCTTTAACCTCCTGGTTCGCACAGGTTCCCAATTTGGCAGAGGATGGAAGGGAAGAGGGAGAACCAATGAGAGAGTAGCTGTTAGGCATTTGGACGGTAACATGTCACTCTAATTCCCGGGAAGGAAGAAGAATTAACCAGAGTCTCAGCCACCCACCGGGAACCAGTATAGGTCCTGAACCAAAATTTTGGACTTGCGTACAGCTCACAAAAAACGAGTTGGAAAATGGAGCTCAGGGCCACAGCAATTCACAAACTGGCAGAGTAATAAAGGACAACTATCGTCCAAAAATCTGTTGAGGGAAGGCAACGAGGCAGACTTGAAAGCCAGGCAGAATAGCAGGAAACAGATTTCAAGAGGTACGTTGGAATCACATTTAAAGCACAGGAAGAGGGGCACAACTTCGACAATGACGCAGTTGGCCAAAAAGGGCGTATGCGTTTTCTCCTGAATATATTCAGGAGAAAACGCATACGCCCTTTTTGGCCAAACAAGCAAGCGGGCAATGCAAATCTGCACTACAAAGAAGTATCACTTTCCACCGGTCAAAAGGGACATCCACAAAATGTGTAAAAACCAGAAAGGCAAGACAGGCCCTGGAGAACAGGGAGCCTTGTTATGCTGATGGGCGGGATGTAAATTGACAACTGCCTCACTGGAGGAGTGCATTGCGTTCCCTAAAACAAGTAAACAACACAGCTACAGAGCCAAGGGCACTTCCAGTCTAGGGAATATACATTGCGAAAACTGAAAATCAATAAGAAAGAGCCACCCCCAAATTTAGGGCTGCACTGCTTACAAGAACCTCAACTTGGGTACACCTTAAATATCCCAGAAAATATAAAAATGGTTCAAAAAACTGTGGTATTTATATCGGATGGAATATCCCTCAGCCATGAAATCAATGTCATAAGACCAGGAGCAGCAAAGTGAGTGGATTCAGGTACGATGATTCTAAGTGAAATAAGTCACACAGAAAAAGAAACTTATCATAAGGTATGACTTATGAAGATCCTGTAAACATGGCTACACATGAACTGAGTTAGGAAAGAGAACAGAGTCTCACATTTAGAAAACACTCTTATGCCTGCTTAAGGGGAAAGGAGAGGTGGGGTGATGCATAAAACCAGAGTTTGATATAAGCACAGGTACCATTTCCAATACCAACTGAGGAATAGACAAGACCTACACCTTCCTCAGTGAAAGGGACTCAAAACCCCATATTTCCCGCAGAGGAATAGATCTGACTAGTAAGAATCTTAAAACCTATGTATTGATATGTCTCTCTATGGGAATCAAGTGTGTCTAGACTGGCATAAACATGGCAGAGAGAATCAGCTCAAACCCACTATAAAAAGGAATTTCAAAAACAAAACCAAAAAACAGGGAAATTCTTTACATTTCCTTCAGGGTCTCTGATGAAACCTGGAAAAACCCTGTCTACAATGACAGCTGGATGTGGCATAAGGCTGGACACTTGGGACTGAGAGGATTGGTGAGATTGGGTGAGCAAATGCAGACCCTTTAAAGCAAAAATGCATGGCCCCCATTCCATGGGTCCCAACTCTCCAGGTTGAAGGGAATATTACTACAGCTATAACATGTACCGGAAACCTAGAGAATGGACACACTGTAAATACAAAATGTTTCTAAAACTCAACGCGTAGTCCCTCTCTTGGTGCTCCAGTTTGACTTTCCAACTGCTTTACTATCAATCTCCCAACTTGGAGAGAGAGCCCCTTTAACCTCCTGGTTCGCACAGGTTGCCAATTTGGCAGAGGATGGAAGGGAAGAGGGAGAACCAATGAGAGAGTTACTGTTAGGCATTTGGACGGGCTCATGTCACTCTAATTTCCCGGCAGGAAGAAGAATTAACCAGAGTGTCAGCCACCCACCGGGAACCAGTATAGGTACTGAACCAAAATTTTGGACTTGCGTACAGCTCACAAAAAACGAGTTGGAAAATGGAGCTCAGGGCCACAGCAATTCACAAACTGGCAGAGTAATAAAGGACAACTATCGTCCAAAAATCTGTTGAGGGAAGGCAACGAGGCAGACTTGAAAGCCAGGCAGAATAGCAGGAAACAGACTTCAAGAGGTACGTTGGAATCGCCTTTAAAGCACAGGAAGAGGGGCACAACTTCGACAATGACGCAGTTGGCCAAAAAGGGTGTATGCGTTTTCTCCTGAATATATTCAGGAGAAAATGCAAACGCCCTTTTTGGCCAAACTAGCAAGCGGGCAATGCAAATCTGCACTACTAAGAAGTGTCACTTCCCACCGGTCAAAAGGGACATCCACACAATGTGTAAAAACCAGAAAGGCAAGACAGACCCTGTAGAACAGGGAGCCTTGTTATGCTGATGGGCGGGATGTAAATTGCCAACTGCCTCACTGGAGGAGTGCATTGTGTTCCCTAAAACAAGTAAACAACAGAGCTACAGAGCCAAGGGCACTTCCAATCTAGGGAATATACCTTGGGAAAACTGAAAATCAATAAACAGAGCCACCCCCAAATTTAGGGCTGCACTGCTTACAGGAACCTCAACTTGGGTACACATTAAATATCCCAGGAAATATAAAAATGGTTCAAAAAACTGTGGTATTTATGTCCGACGGAATATCGCTCAGCCATGAAATCAATGTCATAAGACCAGGAGCAGCAATGTGAGTGGATTCAGGTACGATGATTCTAAGTGAATTAAGTCACACAGAAAAAGAAACTTATCATAAGATATGACTTATGAAGATCCTGTAAACATGGCTACACATGAACTGAGTAAGGAAAGAGAACAGTGTCTCACATTTAGAAAACACTCTTATGCCTGCTTAAGGGGAAAGGAGAGGTGGGGTGATGCATAAAACCAGAGTTTGATATAAGCACAGGTACCAGTTCCAAAACCAACTGTGGAATAGACAAGACCTACACCTTCCTCAGTGAAAGGGACTCAAAACCCCATATTTCCCGCAGAGGAATAGATCTGACTAGTAAGAATCTTAAAACCTATGTATTGATATATCTTTGTAAGGGAATCAAGTGTGTCTAGACTGGCATAAACATGGCAGAGAGAATCAGCTCAAACCCACTATAAAAAGGAATTTCAAAAACAAAACCAAAAAACAGGGAACTTCTTTACATTTCCTTCAGGGTCTCTGATGAAACCTGGAAAAACCCTGTCTACAATGACAGCTGGATGTGGCATAAGGCTGGACACTTGGGACTGAGAGGATTGGTGAGATTGGGTGAGCAAATGCAGACCCTTTAAAGCAAAAATGCATGGCCCCCATTCCATGGGTCCCAACTCTCCATGTTGAAGGGAATATTACTACAGCTATATCATGTACGGGAAACCTAGAGAATGGACACTCTGTGAATACAAAAGGTTTCTAAATCTCAACGCCTTGTCCCTCTCCTGGTGCTCCGGTTTCACTTTCCAACTGCTTTACTATCAATCTCCCAACTTGGAGAGAGAGCCCCTTTAACCTCCTGGTTCGCACAGGTTGCCAATTTGGCAGAGGATGGAAGGGAAGAGGGAGAACCAATGAGAGAGTTACTGTTAGGCATTTGGACGGGCTCATGTCACTCTAATTTCCCGGCAGGAAGAAGAATTAACCAGAGTATCAGCCACCCACCGGGAACCAGTATAGGTACTGAACCAAAATTTTGGACTTGCGTACAGCTCACAAAAAACGAGTTGGAAAATGGAGCTCAGGGCCACAGCAATTCACAAACTGGCAGAGTAATAAAGGACAACTATCGTCCAAAAATCTGTTGAGGGAAGGCAACGAGGCAGACTTGAAAGCCAGGCAGAATAGCAGGAAACAGACTTCAAGAGGTACGTTGGAATCGCCTTTAAAGCACAGGAAGAGGGGCACAACTTCGACAATGACGCAGTTGGCCCAAAAGGGCGTATGCGTTTTCTCCTGAATATATTCAGGAGAAAACGCATACGCCCTTTTTGGCCAAGCAAGCAAGCGGGCAATGCAAATCTACACTACAAAGAAGTATCACTTCCCACCGGTCAAAAGTGACATCCACAAAATGTGTAAAAACCAAAAAGGCAAGACAGGCCCTGGAAAACAGGGAGCCTTGTTATGCTGATGGGCGGGATGTAAATTGCCAACTGCCTCACTGGAGGAGTGCATTGCGTTCCCTAAATGAAGTAATCAACAGAGCTACAGAGCCAAGGGCACATCCAGTCTAGGGAATATACCTTGGGAAAACTGAAAGTCAATAAGACAGAGCCACCCCCAAATTTAGGGCTGCACTGCTTACAAGAACCTCAACATGGGTACAACTTCAATATCCCAGGAAATATAAAAATGGTTCAAAAAACTGCGGTATTTATGTACGATGGAATATCCCTCAGCCATGAAATCAATGTCATAAGACCAGGAGCAGCAAAGTGAGTGGATTCAGGTACGATGATTCTAAGTGAAATAAGTCACACAGAAAAAGAAACTTATCATAAGATATCACTTATGAAGATCCTGTAAACATGGCTACACATGAACTGAGTTAGGAAAGAGAACAGAGTCTCACATTTAGAAAACACTCTTATGCCTGCTTAAGGGGAAAGGAGAGGAGGGGTGATGCATAAAACCAGAGTTTGATATAAGCACAGGTACCATTTCCAAAACCAACTGTGGAATAGACAAGACCTACACCTTCCTCAGTGAAAGGGACTCAAAACCCCATATTTCCCGCAGAGGAATAGATCTGACTAGTAAGAATCTTAAAACCTATGTATTGATATGTCTCTGTAAGGGAATCAAGTGTGTCTAGACTGGCATAAACATGGCAGAGAGAATCAGCTCAAACCCACTATAAAAAGGAATTTCAAAAACAAAACCAAAAAACAGGGAAATTCTTTACATTTCCTTCAGGGTCTCTGATGAAACCTGGAAAAACCCTGTCTACAATGACAGCTGGATGTGGCATAAGGCTGGACACTTGGGACTGAGAGGATTGGTGAGATTGGGTGAGCAAATGCAGAGCCTTTAAAGCAAAAATGCATGGACCCCATTCCATGGGTCCCAACTCTCCATGTTGAAGGGAATATTACTACAGCTATAACATGTACGGGAAACCTAGAGTATGGACACACTGTGAATACAAAAGGTTTCTAAAACTCAACGAGTAGTCCCTCTCCTGGTGCTCCGGTTTGACTTTCCAACTGCTTTCCTATCAATCTCACAACTTGGAAAGACATCCCCTTTAACCTCCTGGATCGCACAGGTTGCCAATTTGGCAGATGATGGAAGGGAAGAGGGAGAACCAATGAGAGAGTAGCTGTTAGGCATTTGGACGGGAACATGTCACTAATTTCCCGGCAGGAAGAAGAATTAACCAGAGTCACAGCCACCCACCGGGAACCAGTATAGGTCCTTAACCAAAATTTTGGACTTGCGTACAGCTCACAAAAAACGAGTTGAAAAATGGAGCTCAGGGGCACAGCATTTCACAAACTGGCAGAGTAATAAAGGACAACTATCGTCCAAAAATCTGTTGAGGGAAGGCAACGAGGAGGACTTGAAAGCGAGGCAGAATAGCAGGAAACAGATTTCAAGAGGTACGTTGGAATCGCCTTTAAAGCACAGGAAGAGGGACACAACTTCGACAATGACGCAGTTGGCCAAAAAGGGCGTATGCGTTTTCTCCTGAATATATGCAGGAGAAAACGCATACGCCCTTTTTGGCCAAGCAAGCAAGCGGGCAATGCAAATCTGCACTACAAAGAAGTATCACTTCCCAACGTTCAAAAGGGACATCCACAAAATGTGTAAATACCAGAAAGGCAAGACAGGCCCTGGAGAACAGGGAGCCTTGTTATGCTGATGGGCAGGATGTAAATTGCCAACTGCCTCACTGGAGGAGTGCATTGCATTGCTAAAAGAAGTAATCAACAGAACTACAGAGCCAAGGGCACATCCAGTCTAGGGAATATACCTTGGGAAAACTGAAAATCAATAAGACAGAGCCACCCCCAAATTTAGGGCTGCACTGCTTACAAGAACCTCAACATGGGTACAACTTCAATATCCCAGGAAATATAAAAATGGTTCAAAAAACTGCTTTATTTATGTACGATGGAATATCGCTCAGCCATGAAATCAATGTCATAAGACCAGGAGCAGCAAAGTGAGTGGATTCAGGTACGATGATTCTAAGTGAAATAAGTCACACAGAAAAAGAAACTTATCATAAGATATCACTTATGAAGATCCTGTAAATATGGCTACACATGAACTGAGTTAGGAAAGAGAACAGAGTCTCACATTTAGAAAACACTCTTATGCCTGCTTAAGGGGAAAGGAGAGGTGGGGTGATGCATAAAACCAGAGTTTGATATAAGCACAGGTACCATTTCTAAAACCAACTGTGGAATAGACAAGACCTACACCTTCCTCAGTGAAAGGGACTCAAAACCCCATATTTCCCGGAGAGGAATAGATCTGACTAGTAAGAATCTTAAAACCTATGTATTGATATGTCTCTGTAAGGGAATCAAGTGTGTCTAGACTGGCATAAACACGGCAGAGAGAATCAGCTCAAACCCAGTATAAAAAGGAATTTCAAAAACAAAACCAAAAAACAGGGAAATTCTTTACATTTCCTTCAGGGTCTCTGATGAAACCTGGAATGACCCTATCTACAATGACAGCTGGATGTGGCATAAGGATGGACACTTCGGACTGAGAGGATTGGTGAGATTGGGTGAGCAAATGCAGACCCTTTAAAGCAAAAATGCATGGCCCCCATTCCATGGGTCCCAACTCTCCATGTTGAAGGGAATATTAATACAGATATAACATGTACGGGAAACCTAGAGAATGGACACACTGTGAATACAAAATGTTTCTAAAACTCAACGAGTAGTCCCTCTCCTGGTGCTCCGGTTTGACTTTCCAACAGCTTTACTACCAATCTCCCAACTTGGAGAGACAACCCCTTTAACCTCCTGGTTCTCAGAGGTTGCCAATTTGGCAGAGGATGGAAGGGAAGAGGGAGAACCAATGAGAGAGTTGCTGTTAGGCATTTGGACGGGCACATGTCACTCTAATTTCCCGGCAGGAAGAAGAATTAACCAGAGTCTCAGCCACCCACCTGGAACCAGTATAGGTCCTGAAACAAAATTTTGGAATTGCGTACAGCTCACAAAAACTAGTTGAAAAATGGCGCTCAGGGGCACAGCAATTCAAAAACTTGCAGAGTAATAATGGACAACTGTCGTCCAAATATCTGTTGAGGGAAGGCAACTAGGCGGACTCGAAAGCGCGGCAGAATAGCAGGAAACAGATTTCAAGAGGTACGTTGGAATCGCCTTTAAAGCACAGGAAGAGGGGCACAACTTCGACAGTGACGCACTTGGCCAAAAAGGGCGTATGCGTTTTCTCCTGAATATATTCAGGAGAAAACGCATATGCCGTTTTTGGCCAAGCAAGCAAGCGGGCAATGCAAATCTGCACTACAAAGAAGTATCACTTCCTACCGGTCAAAAGGGACATCCACAAAATGTGTAAAAACCAGAAAGGCAAGACAGGCCCTGGAGAACAGGGAGCCTTGTTATGCTGATGGGCGGGATGTAAATTGCCAACTGCGTCACTGGAGGAGTGCATTGCGTTCCCTAAAAGAAGTAATCAACAGAACTACAGAGCCAAGGGCACATCCAGTCTAGGGAATATACCTTGGGAAAACTGAAAATCAATAAGACAGAGCCACCCCCAAATTTAGGGCTGCACTGCTTACAAGAACCTCAACATGGGTACACCTTAAATAACCCAGGAAATATAAAAATGGTTCAAAAAACTGTGGTATTTATGTACGATGGAATATCCCTCAGCCATGAAATCAATGTCATAAGACCAGGAGCAGCAAAGTGAGTGGATTCAAGTACGATGATTCTAAGTGAAATAAGTCACACAGAAAAAGAAACTTCTCATAAGATATCACTTATGAAGATCCTGTAAACATGGCTACAAATGAACTGAGTTAGGAAAGAGAACAGAGTCACACATTTAGAAAACACTCTTATGCCTGCTTAAGGGGAAAGGAGAGGTGGGGTGATGCATAAAACCAGAGTTTGATATAAGCACAGGTACCATTTCTAAAACCAACTGTGGAATAGACAAGACCTACACCTTCCTCAGTGAAAGGGACTCAAAACCCCATATTTCCCGGAGAGGAATAGATCTGACTAGTAAGAATCTTAAAACCTATGTATTGATATGTCTCTGTAAGGGAATCAAGTGTGTCTAGACTGGCATAAACATGGCAGTGAGAATCAGCTCAAACCCACTATAAAAATGAATTTCAAAAACAAAACCAAAAAACAGGGAAATTCTTTACATTTCCTTCAGGGTCTCTTATGAAACCTGGAATGACCCTATCTACAATGACAGCTGGATGTGGCATAAGGCTGGACACTTGAGACTGAGAGGATTGGTGAGATTGGGTGAGCAAATGCAGACCATTTAAACCAAAAATGCATGGCGCCCATTCCATGGGTCCCAACTCTCCATGTTGAAGGGAATATTAGTACAGATATAACATGTATGGGAAACCTAGAGAATGGACACACAGTGAATACAAAATGTTTCTAAAACTCAACGAGAAGTCCCTCTCCTGGTGCTCCGGTTTGACTTTCCAACTGCTTTACTATCAATCTCCCAACTTGGAGAGACAGACCCTTTAAACTCCTGGATCGCATAGGTTGCCAATTTGGCAGAGTATGGAAGGGAAGAGGGAAACCAATGAGAGAGTAGCTGTTAGACATTTGGACGGGCACATGTCACTCTAATTTCCCGGCAGGAAGAAGAATTAACCAGAGTCTCAGCCACCCACCGGGAACCAGTATAGGTCCTGAACCCAAATTTTGGACTTGCGTACAGCTCACAAAAAACGAGTTGAAAATGGAGCTCAGGGGCACCGCAATTCACAAACTGGCAGAGTAATAAAGGACAACTATCGTCCAAAAAATCTGTTGAGGGAAGGCAACGAGGCAGACTTGAAAGCGAGCCAGAATAGCAGGAAACAGATTTCAAGAGGTACGTTGGAAACGCCTTTAAAGCACAGGAAGAGGGGCACAACTTTGACAATGACGCACTTGGCCAAAAAGGGCGTATGCGTTTTCTCCTGAATATATTCAGGAGAAAACGCATACGCCCGTTTTGGCCAAGCAAGCAAGCGGGCAATGCAAATCTGCACTACAAAGAAGTATCACTTCCCACCGGTCAAAAGGGACATCCACAAAATGTGTAAAAACCAGAAAGGAAAGACAGGCTCTGGAGAACAGGGAGCCTTGTTATGCTGATGGGCGGGATGTAAATTGCCAACTGCCTCACTGGAGGAGTGCATTGCGTTCCCTAAAGCAAGTAAACAACAGAGATCCAGAGCCAAGGGCACTTCCAGTCTAGGGAATATACCTGGGGAAAACTGAAAATCAATAAGACAGAGCCTCCCCCAAATTTACGGCTTCACTGCTTACAAGAACCTCAACTTGGGTACAACTTAAATATCCCAAGAAATATAAAAATGGTTCAAAAAATTGTGGTATTTATGTACGACGGAATATCCCTCAGCCATGAAATCAATGTCATAAGACCAGGAGCAGCAAAGTGAGTGGATTCAGGTACGATGATTCTAAGTGAAATAAGTCACACAGAAAAAGAAACTTCTCATAAGATATCACTTATGAAGATCCTGTAAACATGGCTACACATGAACTTAGTTAGGAAAGAGAACAGAATCTCACATCTAGAAAACACTCTTATGCCTGCTTAAGGGGAAAGGAGAGGTGGGGTGATGCATAAAACCAGAGTTTGATATAAGCACAGGTACCATTTCTAAAACCAACTGTGGATTAGACAAGACCTACACCTTCCTCAGTGAAAGGGACTCAAAACCCCATATTTCCCGCAGAGGAATAGATCTGACTAGTAAGAATCTTTAAACCTATGTATTGATATGTCTCTGTAAGGGAATCAAGTGTGTCTAGACTGGCATAAACATGGCAGCGAGAATCAGCTCAAACCCACTATAAAAAGGAATTTCAAAAACAAACCAAAAAACAGGGCAATTCTTTACTTTTCCTTCAGGGTCTCTGATGAAACCTGGAATGACCCTATCTACAATGACAGCTGGATGTGGCATAAGGCTGGACACTTGGGACTGAGAGGATTGGTGAGATTGGGTGAGCAAATGCAGACCCTTTAAAGCAAAAATGCATGGCCCCCATTCCATGGGTCCCAACTCTCCATGTTGAAGGGAATATTACTACAGCTATAACATGTACGGGAAACCTAGAGAATGGACACACTGTGAATACAAAAGGTTTCTAAAACTCAACGAACAGTCCCTCTCCTGGTGCTCCGGTTTGACTTTCCAACTGCTTTACTATCAATCTCCCCACTTGGAGAGACAACCCCTTTAAACTCCTGGTTCGCACAGGTTGCCAATTCGGCAGATGATGGAAGGGATGAGGGAAAACCAATGAGAGAGTAGCTGTTAGGCATTTGGACGGGCACATGTCACTCTAATTTCCCGGCAGGAAGAAGAATTAAACAGAGTCACAGCCACCCACCGGGAACCAGTATAGGTCCTGAAGCAAAATTTTGGACTTGCGTACAGCTCACAAAAAAACGAGTTGAAAAATGGAGCTCAGGGGCACAGCAATTCACAAACTTGCAGAGTAATAAAGGACAACTATCGTCTAAAAATCTGTTGAGGGAAGGCAACGAGGCGGACTAGAAAGCGAGGCAGAATAGCAGGAAACATATTTCAAGAGGTACGTTGGAATCGCCTTTAAAGCACAGGAAGAGGGGCACAACTTTGACAATGACGCAGTTGGCCAAAAAGGGCGTATGCTTTTTCTCCTGAATATATTCAGGAGAAAACGCATACGCCCTTTTTGGCCAAGCAAGCAAGCGGGCAATGCAAATCTGCACTACAAAGAAGTATCACTTCCCACCGGTCAAAAGGGACATCCACAAAATGTGTAAAAACCAGAAAGGCAAGACAGGCCCTGGAGAACAGGGAGCCTTGTTATGCTGATGGGCGGGATGTAAATTGCCAACTGCCTCACAGGAGGAGTGCATTGCGTTCCCTAAAACAAGTAATCAACAGAGCTACAGAGCCAAGGGCACATCCAGTCTAGTGAATATACGTTGGGAAAACTGAAAATCAATAAGACAGAGCCACACTCAAATTTAGGGCTGCACTGCTTACAAGAACCTCAACTTGGGTACACCTTAAATATCCCAGGAAATATAAAATTGGTTCAAAAAACTGTGGTATTTATGTACGATGGAATATCCCTCAGCCATGAAATCAATGTCATAAGACCAGGAGCAGCAAAGTGAGTGGATTCAGGTACGATGATTCTAAGTGAAATAAGTCACACAGAAAAAGAAACTTATCATAAGATATCACTTATGAAGATCCTGTAAACATGGCTACACATGAACTGAGTTAGGAAAGAGAACAGAGTCTCAAATTTAGAAAACACACTTATGCCTGCTTAAGGGGAAAGGAGAGGTGGGGTGATGCATAAAACCAGAGTTTGATATAAGCACAGGTACCATTTCTAAAACCGACTGTGGAATAGACAAGACCTACACCTTCCTCAGTGAAAGGGACTCAAAACCCCATATTTCCCGCAGAGGTATAGATCTGACTAGTGAGAATCTTAAAACCTATGTATTGATATGTCTCTGTAAGGGAATCAAGTGTGTCTAGACTGGCATAAACATGGCAGCGAGAATCAGCTCAAACCCACTATAAAAAGGAATTTCAAAAACAAAACCAAAAAAGAGGGAAATTCTTTACATTTCCTTCAGGGTTTCTGATGCAACCTGGAATGACCCTATCTACAATGACAGCTGGATGTGGCATAAGGCTGGACACTTCGGACTGAGAGGATTGGTGAGATTGGGTGAGCAAATGCAGACCCTTTAAAGCAAAAATGCATGAACTCCATTCCATGGGTCCCAACTCTCCATGTTGAAAGGAATATTACTACAGCTATAACATGTACGGGAATCCTAGAGAACGGACACACTGTGAATACAAAAGGTTTCTAAAACTCAACGAGTAGTCCCTCTCCTGGTGCTCCGGTTTGACTTTCCAACTACTTTACTATCAATCTCCCAAATTGGAGAGACAACCCCTTTAACCTCCTGGTTCGCACAGGTTGCAAATTAGGCAGAGGATGGGAGGGAAAAGGGAGAACCAATGAGAGAGTAGTTGTTAGGCATTTGGACGGGAACATGTCACTAATTTCCCGGCAGGAAGAAGAATTAACAAGAGTCACTGCTACCCCCCGGGAACCACTATATCTCCTGAACCAAAATTTTGGTCTTGTGTACAGCTCACAAAAAACGAGTTAAAACATGGAGCTCAGGGGCACAGCATTTCACAAACTGGCAGAGTAATAAAGGACAACTATCGTCCAAAAATCTGTTGAGGGAAGGCAACGAGGCGGACTTGAAAACGAGCTAGAATAGCAGGAAACAGATTTCAAGAGGTACGTTGGAAACGCCTTTAAAGCACAGGAAGAGGGGCACAACTTTGACAATGACGCAGTTGGCCAAAAAGTCGTATGCGTTTTCTCCTGAATATATTCAGGAGAAAACGCATACGCCCTTTTTGGCCAAGCAAGCAAGCGGGCAATGCAAATCGGCACTACAACGAAGTATCACTTCCCACCGGTCAAAAGGGACATCCACAAAATGTGTAAAAACCAGAAAGGCTAGACAGGCCCTGGAGAACAGGGAGCCATGTTATGCTGATGGGCTGGATGTAAATTGCCAACTGCCTCACTGGAGGAGTGCATTGTGTTCCCTAAAAGAATAATCAACAGAGATACGGAGCCAAGGGCACATCCAGTCTAAGGAATATACCTTGGGAAAACTGAAAATCAATAAGACAGAGCAACCCCCAAATTTAGGGCTGCACTGCTTACAAGAACCTCAACTTGGGTACAACCTAAATATCCCAGGAAATATAAAAATGGTTCAAAAAACTGTGGTATTTATGTACGATGGAATATCCCTCAGCCGTGAAATCAATGTCATAAGACCAGGAGCAGCAAAGTGATTGGATTCAGATACGATGATTCTAAGTGAAATAAGTCACACAGAAAAAGAAACTTATCATAAGATATCACTTATGAAGATCCTGTAAACATGGCTACACATGAACTGAGTTAGGAAAGAGAACAGAGGCTCACATTTAGAAAACACAATTATGCCTGCTTAAGGGGAAAGGAGAGGTGTGGTGATGCATAAAACCAGAGTTTGATATAAGCACAGGTACCATTTCTAAAACCAACTGTGGAATAGACAAGACCTACACCTTCCTCAGTGAAAGGGACTCAAAACCCCATATTTCACGCAGAGGAATAGATCTGACTAGTAAGAATCTTAAAACCTATGTATTGATATGTCTCTGTATGGGAATCAAGTGTGTCTAGATTGGCATAAACATGGCAGCGAGAATCAGCTCAAACCCACTATAAAAAGGAATTTCAAAAACAAAACCAAAAAACAGGGAAATTCTTTACATTTCCTTCAGGGTCTCTGATGAAACCTGGAATGACCCTATCTACAATGACAGCTGGATGTGGCATAAGGCTGGACACTTGGGACTGAGAGGATTGGTGAGATTGGGTGAGCAAATGCAGACCCTTTAAAGCAAAAATGCATGGCCCCCATTCCATGGGTCCCAACTCTCCATGTTGAAGGGAATATTACTACAGCTATATCATGTACGGGAAACCTAGAGAATGGACACTCTGTGAATACAAAAGGTTTCTAAATCTCAACGCCTTGTCCCTCTCCTGGTGCTCCGGTTTCACTTTCCAACTGCTTTACTATCAATCTCCCAACTTGGAGAGAGAGCCCCTTTAACCTCCTGGTTCGCACAGGTTGCCAATTTGGCAGAGGATGGAAGGGAAGAGGGAGAACCAATGAGAGAGTTACTGTTAGGCATTTGGACGGGCTCATGTCACTCTAATTTCCCGGCAGGAAGAAGAATTAACCAGAGTATCAGCCACCCACCGGGAACCAGTATAGGTACTGAACCAAAATTTTGGACTTGCGTACAGCTCACAAAAAACGAGTTGGAAAATGGAGCTCAGGGCCACAGCAATTCACAAACTGGCAGAGTAATAAAGGACAACTATCGTCCAAAAATCTGTTGAGGGAAGGCAACGAGGCAGACTTGAAAGCCAGGCAGAATAGCAGGAAACAGACTTCAAGAGGTACGTTGGAATCGCCTTTAAAGCACAGGAAGAGGGGCACAACTTCGACAATGACGCAGTTGGCCCAAAAGGGCGTATGCGTTTTCTCCTGAATATATTCAGGAGAAAACGCATACGCCCTTTTTGGCCAAGCAAGCAAGCGGGCAATGCAAATCTGCACTACAAAGAAGTATCACTTCCCACCGGTCAAAAGGGACATCCACAATATGTGTAAAAACCAGAAAGGCAAGACAGGCCCTGGAGAACAGGGAGCCTTGTTATGCTGATGGGCGGGATGTAAATTGCCAACTGCCTCACTGGAGGAGTGCATTGCGTTCCCTAAAAGAAGTAATCAACAGAACTACAGAGCCAAGGGCACATCCTGTCTAGGGAATATACCTTGGGAAAACTGAAAATCAAAAAGACAGAGCCACCCCCAAATTTAGGGCTGCACTGCTTACAAGAACCTCAACATGGGTACACCTTAAATATCCGAGGAAATATAAAAATGGTTCAAAAAACTGTGGTATTTATGTACGATGGAATATCCCTCAGCCATGAAATCGATGTCATAAGACCAGGAGCAGCAAAGTGAGTGGATTCAGGTACGATGATTCTAAGTGAAATAAGTCACACAGAAAAAGAAACTTCTCAAAAGATATCACTTATGAAGATCCTGTAAACATGGCTACACATGAACTGAGTTAGGAAAGAGAACAGAGTCTCACATTTAGAAAACACTCTAATTCCTGCTTAAGGGGAAAGGAGAGGTGGGGTGATGCATAAAACCAGAGTTTGATATAAGCACAGGTATCATTTCTAAAACCAACTGTCAAATAGACAAGACCTACACCTTCCTCAGTGAAGGGGACTCAAAACCCCGTATTTCACGCTGAGGAATAGATCTGACTAGTAAGAATCTTAAAACCTATGTATTGATATGTCTCTGTAAGGGAATCAAGTGTGTCTAGACTGGCATAAACATGGCAGCGAGAATCAGCTCAAACCCACTATAAAAAGGAATTTCAAAAACAAAACCAAAAAACAGGGAAATTCTTTACATTTCCTTCAGGGTCTCTGATGAAACCTGGAATGACCCTATCTACAATGACAGCTGGATGTGGCATAAGGCTGGACACTTCGGACTGAGAGGATTGGTGAGATTGGGTGAGCAAATGCAGACCCTTTAGAGCAAAAATGCATGGCCCCCATTCCATGGGTCCCAACTCTCCATGTTGAAGGGAATATTACTAGAGCTATAACATGTACGGGAAACCTAGAGAATGGACACACTGTGAATACAAAATGTTTCTAAAACTCAACGAGTAGTCCCTCTCCTGGTGCTCCGCTTTGACTTTCCAACTGCTTTACTATCAATCTCCCAACTTGGAGAGACAACCCCTTTAAACTCCTGGTTCGCACATGTTCCCAATTTGGCAGAGGATGGAAGGGAAGAGGGAGAACCAATGAGAGAGTAGCTGTTAGGCATTTGGACGGGAACATGTCACTAATTTCTCGGCAGGAAGAAGAATCAACCAGAGTCACAGACACCCACCGGGAACCAGTATAGGTCCTGAACCAAAATTTTGGACTTGCGTACAGCTCACAAAAAACGAGTTGAAAAAAGGAGCTCAAGGGCACAGCAATTCACAAACTGGCAGAGTAATAAAGGACAACTATCGTCCAAAAATCTGTTGAGGGAAGGCAACGAGGCGGACTTGAAAGCGAGGCAGAATAGCAGGAAGCAGATTTCAAGAGGTACGTTGGAATCGCCTTTAAAGCACAGGAAGAGGGGCACAACTTCGACAATGACGCACTTGGCCAAAAAGGGTGTATGCGTTTTCTCCTGAGTATATTCAGGAGAAAACGCATACGCCCTTTTTGGCCAAGCAAGCAAGCGGACAATGCAAATCTGAACTACAAAGAAGAATCACTTCCCACCGGTCAAAAGCGACATCCACAAAATGTGTAAAACTGGAAAGGCAAGACAGTCCCTGGAGAACAAGGAGCCTTGTTATGCTGATGGGCGGGATGTAAATTGCCAACTGCCTCACTGGAGGAGTGCATTGCGTTCCCTAAAACAAGTAAACAACAGAGCTAGAGAGCCAAGGGCACTTCCAGTCTCGGGAATATACCTTGGGAAAACTGAAATTCAATAAGACAGAGCCACCCCCAAATTTAGGGCTGCACTGCTTACAAGAACCTCAACTTGGGTACACCTTAAATATCCCAGGAAATATAAAAATGGTTCAAAAAACTGTGGTATTTATGTACGATGGAATAACCCTCAGCCATGAAATGAATGTCATAAGACCAGGAGCAGCAAAGTGAGTGGATTCAGGTACGATGATTCTAAGTGAAATAAGGCACACAGAAAAAGAAACTTATCATAAGATATCACTTATGAAGATCCTGTAAACATGGCTACACATTAACTGAGTTAGGAAAGAGAACAGAGGCTCACATTTAGAAAACACTCTTATGCCTTCTTAAGGGGAAAGGAGAGGTGGGGTGATGCATAAAACCAGAGTTTAATATAAGCACAGGTACCATTACTAAAACCAACTGTGGAATAGACAAAACCTACACCTTCCTCAGTGAAAGGGACTCAAAACCCCATATTTGCCACAGACGAATAACTCTGACTAGTAAGAATCTTAAAACCTATGTATTGATATGTCTCTGTAAGAGAATCAAGTGTGTCTAGACTGGCATAAACATGTCAGCGAGAATCAGCTCAAACCCACTATAAAAATGAATTTCAAAAACAAAACCAAAAAACAGGGAAATTCTTTACATTTCCTTCAGGGTCTCTGATGAAACCTGGAATGACCCTATCTACAATGACAGCTGGATGTGGCATAAGGCTGGACACTTGGGACTGAGAGGATTGGTGAGATTGGGTGAGCAAATTCAGACCCTTTAAAGCAAAAATGCATGGACCCCATTCCATGGGTCCCAACTCTCCATGTTGAAGGGAATATTACTACAGCTATAACATGTACGGGAAACCTAGAGAATGGACACACTGTGAATACAAATGGTTTCTAAAGCTCAATGACTAGTCCCTCTCCTGGTGCTCCGGTTTGACTATCCACCTGCTTTACTATCTATCTCCCAACTTGGAGAGACAGCCCATTTAACCACCTGGTTCGCACAGGTTGCCAATTTGGCAGAGGATGGAAGGGAAGAGGGAGAACCAATGAGAGAGTATCTGTTAGGCATTTGGACGGGCACATGTCACTCTAATTTCCCGGCAGGAAGAAGAATTAACCGGAGCCTCAGCCACACACCGGGAACCTGTATAGGTCCTGAACCAAAATTTTGGACTTGCGTACATCTCACAAAAAACGAGTTGAAAAATGGAGCTCAGGGGCACAGCAATTCACAAACTGGCAGAGTAATAAAGGACAACTGTCCTCCAAAAATCTGTTGAGGGAAGGCAAAGAGGCGGACTTGAAAGCGAGGCAGAATAGCAGGAAACAGATTTCAAGAGGTACGTTGGAATCGCCTTTAAAGCACAGGTAGAGGGGCACAACTTCGACAATGACGCACTTGGCCAAAAAGGGTGTATGCGTTTTCTCCTGAATATATTCAGGAGAAAACGCATACACCGTTTTTGACCAAGTAAGCAAGCGGGCAATGCAAATCTGCACTACAAAGAAGTATCACTTCCCACCGGTCAAAAGGGACATCCACAAAATGTGTAAAAACCAGAAAGGCAAGACAGGCCCTGGAGAACAGGGAGCCTTGTTATGCTGATGGGCGGGATGTAAATTGCCAACTGCCTCACTGGAGGAGTGCATTGTGTTCCCTAAAAGAAGTAATCAACAGAGCTACAGAGCCAAGGGCACATACAGTCTAGGGAATATACCTTGAAAAAACTGAAAATCAATAAGACAGGGCCACCCCCAAATTTAGGGCTGCACTGCTTACAAGAACCTCAACTTGGGTACACCTTAAATATCCCAGGAAATATAAAAATGGTTCAAAAAACTGTGGTATTTATGTACGATGGAATATCCCTCAGACATGAAATCAATGTCATAAGACCAGGAGCAGCAAAGTGAGTGGATTCAGGTACGATGATTCTAAGTGAAATAAGTCACACAGAAAAAGAAACTTATCATAAGATATCACTTATGAAGATCCTGTAAACATGGCTACACATGAACTGAGTTAGGAAAGAGAACAGAGTCTCACATTTAGAAAACACTCTTATGCCTGCTTAAGGGGAAAGGAGAGGTGGGGTGATGCATAAAACCAGAGTTTGATATAAGCACAGGTACCATTTCCAAAACCAACTGTGGAATAGACAAGACCTACACCTTCCTCAGTGAAAGGGACTCAAAACCCCATATTTCCCGCAGAGGAATAGATCTGACTAGTAAGAATCTTAAAACCTATGTATTGATATGTCTCTGTAAGGGAATCAAGTGTGTCTAGACTGGCATAAACATGGAAGCGAGAATCATCTCAAACCCACTGTAAAAAGGAATTTCAAAAAGAAAACCAAAAAACAGGGAAATTCTTTACATTTCCTTCAGGGTCTCTGATGAAACCTGGAATGACCCTATCTACAATGACAGCTGGATGTGGCATAAGGCTGGACACTTGGGACTGAGAGGATTGGTGAGATTGGGTGAGCAAATGCAGACTCTTTAAAGGAAAAATGCATGGCCCCCATTCCATGGGTCCCAACTCTCCATGTTGAAGGGAATATTACTACAGCTATAACATGTACGGGAAACCTAGAGAATGGACACACTGTGAATACAAAAGGTTTCTAAAACTCAACGAGTAGTCCCTCTCCTGGTGCTCCGGTTTGACTTTCCAACTGCTTTACTATCAATCTCCCAACTTGGAGAGACAACCCCTTTAACCTCCTGGTTCGCACAGGTTCCCAATTTGTCAGAGGATGGAAGGGAAGAGGGAGAACCAATGAGAGGGTAGCTGTTAGGCATTTGGACGGGAACATGCCACTAATTTCTCGGCAGGAAGAAGAATTAACCAGAGTCACAGCCACCCACCGGGAACCAGTATAGGTCCTGAACTAAAATTTTGAACTTGCGTAGAGCTCACAAAAAACGAGTTGAAAAAAGGAGCTCAAGGGCACAGCAATTCACAAACTGGCAGAGTAATAAAGGACAACTATCGTCCAAAAATCTGTTGAGGGAAGGCAACGAGTCGGACTTGAAAGCGAGGCAGAATAGCAGGAAGAAGATTTCAAGAGGTACGTTGGAATCGCCTTTAAAGCACAGGAAGAGGGGCACAACTTCGACAATGACGCACTTGGCAAAAAAGGGCGTATGCGTTTTCTCCTGAGTATATTCAGGAGAAAACGCATACGCCCTTTTTGGCCAAGCAAGCAAGCGGGCAATGCAAATCTGAACTACAAAGAAAAATCACTTCCCACCGGTCAAAAGGGACATCCACAAAATGTGTAAAAACCGAAAGGCAAGACAGTCCCTGGAGAACAAGGAGCCTTGTTATGCTGATGGGCGGGATGTAAATTCCCAACTGCCTCACTGGAGGAGTGCATTGCGTTCCCTAAAACAAGTAAACAACAGAGCTAGAGAGCCAAGGGCACTTCCAGTCTCGGGAATATACCTTGGGAAAACTGAAAATCAGTAAGACAGATCCACCCCCAAATTTAGGGCTGCACTGCTTACAAGAACCTCAACTTGGGTACACCTTAAATATCCCAGGAAATACAAAAATGGTTCAAAAAACTGTGGTGTTTATGTACGATGGAATATCCCTCAGACATGAAATCAATGTCATAATACCAGGAGCAGCAAAGTGAGTGGATTCAGGTACGATGATTCTAAGTGAAATAAGTCACACAGAAAAAGAAACTTCTCATAAGATATCACTTATGAAGATCCTGTAAACATGGCTACACATGAACTGAGTTAGGAAAGAGAAGAGAGTCTCACATTTAGAAAACACTCTTATGCCTGCTTAAGGGGAAAGGAGAGGTGGGGTGATGCATAAAACCAGAGTTTGATATAAGCACAGGTATCATTTCTAAAACCAACTGTGGAATAGACAAGACCTACACCTTCCTCAGTGAAAGGGACTCAAAACCCCATATTTCCCACAGAGGAATAGATCTGGCAAGTAAGAATCTTAAAACCTATGTATTGATATGTCTCTGTAAGGGAATCAAGTGTGTCTAGACTGGCATAAACATGGCATCGAGAATCAGCTCAAACCCACTGTAAAAAGGAATTTCAAAAACAAAACCAAAAACAGGGAAAATCTTTACATTTCCTTCAGGGTCTCTGATGAAACCTGGAATGACCCTATCGACAATGACAGCTGGATGTGGCATAAGGCTGGACACTTGGGACTGAGAGGATTGGTGAGATTGGGTGAACAAATGCAGACCCTTTAAAGCAAAAATGCATGGCCCCCATTCCATGGGTCCCAACTCTCCATGTTGAAGGGAATATTACTACAGCTACAACATATACGGGAAACCTAGAGAATGGACACACTGTGAATACAAAACGTTTCTAAAACTCAACGAGTAGTCCCTCTCCTGGTGCTCAGGTTGGACTTTCCAACTGCTTTACTATCAATCTCCCAACTTGGAGAGAAAACACCTTTAACCTCCTCGTTCTCACAGGTTGCCAATTTGGCAGAGGATGGAAGGGAAGAGGGAGAACCAATGAGAGAGTAGCTGTTAGGCATTTGGACGGGCACATGTCACTCTTATTTCCCGGCAGGAAGAAGAATTAACCAGAGTCTCAGCCACCCACCGGGAACCAGTATAGGTCCTGAACCAAAATTTTGGACTTGCGTACAGCTCACAAAAAACGAATTGAAAAATGGAGCTCAGGGGCACAGCAATTCACAAACTGGCAGAGTAATAAAGGACAACTATCGTCCAAAAATCTGTTGAGGGAAGGCAACGAGGCGGACTTGAAAGCGAGGCAGAATAGCAGGAAACAGATTTCAAGAGGTACGTTGCAATCGCCTTTAAAGCACAGGAACAGGGGCACAACTTCGACAATGACGCACTTGGCCAAAAAGGGCGTATGCTTTTTCTCCTGAATATATTCAGGAGAAAATGCAAACGCCCTTTTTGGCCAAACTAGCAAGCGGGCAATGCAAATCTGCACTACAAAGAATTATCACTTCCCACCAGTCAAAAGGGACATCCACAAAATGTGTAAAAACCAGAAAGGCAAGACAGGCCCTGGAGAACAGGGAGCCTTTTTATGTTGATGGGCAGGATGTAAATTGCCAACTGCCTCAATGAAGGAGTGCATTGCGTTCCCTACAACAAGTAAACAACAGAGCTTCAGAGCCAAGGGCACTTCCAGTCTCGGGAATATACCTTGGGAAAACTGGAAATCAATAAGACAGAGCCCCCCCCTAATTAAGGGCTGCACTGCTTACAAGAACCTCAACTTGGGTACACCTTAAATATCCCTGGAAATATAAAAATGGTTCAAAAAACTGTGGTATTTATGTACGATGGAATATCCCTCAGCCATGAAATCAATGTCATAAGACAAGGAACAGCAAAGTGAGTGGATTCAGGTACGATGATTCTAAGTGAAATAAGGCACACAAAAAAAGAAACTTATCATAAGATATCACTTATGAAGATACTGTAAACATGGCTACACATGAACTGAGTTAGGAAAGAGAACAGAGTCTCACATTTAGAAAACACTCTTATGCCTGCTTAACGGGAAAGGAGAGGTGGGGTGATGCATAAAACCAGAGTTTGATATAAGCACATGTACCATTTCTATAACCAACTGTGGATTAGACAAGACCTACACCTTCCTCAGTGAAAGGGACTCAAAACACCATATTTCCCGCAGAGGAATAGATCTGACTAATAAGAATCTTAAAACCTATGTATTGATATGTCTGTGTAAGGGAATCAAGAGTGTCTAGACTGGCATAAACATGGCAGCGAGAATCAGCTCAAACCCACTATAAAAAGGAATTTCAAAAACAAAACCAAAAAACAGGGAAATTCTTTATATTTCCTTCAGGGTCTCTGATAAAACCTGGAAAGACCCTATCTACAATGACAGCTGGATGTGGCATAAGGCTGGACACTTGGGCGTGAGAGGATTGGTGAGATTGGGTGAGCACATGCAGACCCTATAAAGCAAAAATGCATGGCCCACATTCCATGAGTCTCAACTCTCCATGTTGAAGGGAATATTACTACAGCTATAATATGTACGGGAAATCTAGAGAATGGACACACTGTGAATACAAAAGGTTTCTAAAACTCAACGAGTAGTCCCTCTCCTGGTGCTCCAGTTTGACTTTCCAACTGCTTTACTATCAATCTCCCAACTTGGAGAGACAGCCCCTTTAACCTCCTGGTTCTCACATGTTGCCAATTTGGCAGAGGATGGAAGGGAAGAGGGAGAACCAATGAGAGAGTAGCTGTTAGGCATTTGGACGGGTACATGTCACGCTAATTTCCCGGCAGGAAGAAGAATTAACCAGAGTCTCAGCCACCCACCGGGAACCAGTATAGGTCCTGAACCAAAATTTTGGACTTGCGTACAGCTCACAAAACAGAGTTGAAAAATGGAGCTCAGGGGAACAGCAATTCACAAACTGGCAGAGTAATAAAGGACAACTATCGTCCAAAAATCTGTTGAGGGAAGGCAACGAGGCGGACTTGAAAGCGAGGCAGAATAGCAGGAAACAGATTTCAAGAGGTACGTTGGAATCGCCTTTAAAGCACAGGAAGAGGGGCACAATTTCGACAATTATGCACTTGGCCTAAAAGGGCGTATGCGTTTTCTCCTGAATATGTTCAGGAGAAAATGCATACGCCCTTTTTGGCCAAGCAAGCAACCGGGCAATGCAAATCTGCACTACAAAGAAGTATCACTTCCCACCGGTCAAAAGGGACATCCACAAAATATGTAAAAACCAGAAAGGCAAGACTGGCCCTGGAGAACAGGGAGCCTTGTTATGCTGATGGGCGGGATGTTAATTGCCAACTGCCTCACTGGAGGAGTGCATTGCGTTCCCTAATACAAGTAAACAACAGAGCTACAGAGCCAAGGGCACATCCAGTCTAGGGAATATACCTTGGGAAAACTGAAAATCAATAAGACAGAGCCACCCCCTAATTTAGGGCTGCACTGCTTACAAGAACCTCAACTTGGGTACACCTTAAATATCCCAGGAAATATAAAAATGGTTCAAAAAACTGTGGTATTTATGTACGATGGAATATCCCTCAGCCATGAAATCAATGTCATAAGACCAGGAGCAGCAAAGTGAGTGGATTCAGGTACGATGATTCTAAGTGAAATAAGTCACATAGGAAAAGAAACTTATCATAAGATATCACTTATGAAGGTCCTGTAAACATGGCTACACATGAACTGAGTTAGGAAAGAGAACAGAGTCTCACATTTAGAAAACACTCTTATGCCTGCTTAAGAGGAAAGGAGAGGTGGGCTGATGCATAAAACCAGAGTTTGATATAAGCACAGGTACAATTTCTATAACCAACTGTGGAATAGACAAGACCTAAACCTTCCTCAGTGAAAGGGAATCAAAACCCCATATTTCCCGCAGAGGAATAGATCTGACTAGTAAGAATCTTAAAACCTATGTATTGATATGTCTCTGTAAGGGAATCAAGTGTGTCTAGACTGGCATAAACATGGCAGCGAGAATCAGCTCAAACCCACTATAAAAAGGAATTTCAAAAACAAAACCAAAAAACAGGGAAATTCTTTACATTTCCTTCAGGGTCTCTGATGAAACCTGGAATGACCCTATCTACAGTGACAGCTGGATGTGGCATAATGCTGGACACTTGGGACTGAGAGGATTGGTGAGATTGGGTGAGCAAATGCAGACCCTTTAAAGCAAAAATGCATGGCCCCCATTCCATGGGTCCCAACTCTCCATGTTGAAGGGAATATTACTACAGCTACAACATGTACGGGAAACCTAGAGAATGGACACACTGTGAATACAAAAGGTTTCTAAAACTCAACGAGTAGTCCCTCTCCTGGTGCTCCGGTTTGACTTTCCAACTGCTTTACTATCAATCTCCCAACCTGGAGAGACTGCCCCTTTAACATTCTGGTTCGCACAGGTTGCCAATTTGGCAGAGGATGGAAGGGAAGAGGGAGAACCAATGAGAGAGTAGTTGTTAGGCAATTGGACGGGAACATGTCACTAATTTCCCGGCAGGAAGAAGAATTAACAAGAGTCACTGCCACCCACCGGGAACCAGTATAGGTCCTGAACGAAAATTTTGGTCTTGCGTACAGCTCACAAAAAATGAGTCGAAAAATGGAGCTCAAGGGCACAGAATTTCACAAACTGGCAGAGTAATAAAGGACAACTAACGTCCAAAAATCTGTTGAGGGAAGGCAACGAGGCAGACTTGAAAGCGAGGCAGAATAGTAGGAAACAGATTTCAAGAGGTACGTTGGAAACGCCTTTAAAGCACAGGAAGAGGGGCACAACTTTGACAATGACGCAGTTGGCCAAAAAGGGCGTATGCGTTTTCTCCTGAATATATTCAGGAGAAAATGCATACGCCCTTTTTGGCCAAGCAAGCAAGCGGGCAATGCAAATCTGCACTACAAAGAAGTATCACTTCCCACCGGTCAAAAGGGACATCCACAAAATGTGGATGGCAAGACAGGCCCTGGAGAACAGGGAGCCTTGTTATGCTGATGGGCGGGATGTAAATTTCCAACTGCCTCAATGGAGGAGTGCATTGCGTTCCCTAAAACAAGTAAACCACAGAGCTACAGAGCCAAGGGCACTTCCAGTCTCGGGAATATACATTGGGATCACTGAAAATCAAAAAGACAGTGCCACCCCCAAATATAGGGCTGCACTGCTTACAAGAACTTCAACTTGGGTACACCTTAAATATCCCAGGAAATATAAAAATGGTTCAAAACACTGTGGCCTTTATGTAAGATGGAATATCCCTCAGCCATGAAATCAATGTCATAAGACCAGTAGCAGCAAAGTGAGTGGATTCAGGTACGATGATTCTAATTGAAATAAGTCACACAGAAAAAGAAACTTATCATAAGATATCACTTATGAAGATCCTGTAAACATGGCTACACATGAACTGAGTTAGGAAAGAGAACAGAGTCTCACATTTAGAAAACACTCTTATGCCTGCTTAAGGGTAAAGGAGAGGTGGGGTGATGCATAAAACCAGAGTTTGATATAAGCACAGGTACCATTTCTAAAACCAACTGTAGAATAGACAAGAATTACACGTTCCTCAGTGAAAGGGACTGAAAACCCCATATTTCACGCTGAGTAATAGATCTGACTAGTAAGAATCTTAATACCTATGTATCGATATGTCTCTGTAAGGGAATCAAGTGTGTCTAGACTGGCATAAACATGGCAGCGAGAATCAGCTCGAACCCACTATAAAAAGGAATTTCAAAAACAAAACCAAAAAACAGGGAAATTCTTTACATTTCCTTCAGGGTCTCTGATGAAACCTGGAATGAGCCTATCTACAATGACAGCTGGATGTGGCATAAGGATGGACACTTGGGACTGAGAGGATTGGTGAGATTGGGTGAGCAAATGCAGACCCTTTAAATCAAAAATGCATGGCCCCCATTCCATGGGTCCCAACTCTCCATGTTGAAGGGAATATTACTACAGCTATAACATGTACGGGAAACCTAGAGAATGGACACACTGTGAATAAAAAATGTTTCTAAAACTCAACGAGTAGTCCCTCTCCTGGTGCTCAGGTTTGACTTTCCAACAGCTTTACTACAAATCTCCCAACTTGGAGAGACAACCCCTTTAACCTCCTGGTTCGCACAGGTTGCCAATTTGGCAGAGGATGGAAGGGAAGAGGGAGAACCAATGAGAGAGTAGCTGTTAGGCATTTGGACGGGCACATGTCACTCTAATTTCCCGGCATGAAGAAGAATTAACCAGAGTCTCAGCCACCCACCTGGAACCAGTATAGGTCCTGAAACAAAATTTTGGAATTGCGTACAGCTCACAAAAAACGAGTTGAAAAATGGAGCTCAGGGGCACAGCAATTCAAAAACTTGCAGAGTAATAATGGACAACTGTCGTCCAAATATCTGTTGAGGGAAGGCAACGAGGCGGACTTGAAAGCGAGGCAGAATAGCAGGAAACAGATTTCAAGAGGTACGTTGGAATCGCCTTTAAAGCACAGGAAGAGGGGCACAACTTCGACAATGACGCACTTGGCCAAAAAGGGCGCATGCGTTTTCTCCTGAATATATTCAGGAGAAAACGCATACGCCCTTTTTGGCCAAGCAAGCAAGCGGGCAATGCAAATCTGCACTACAAAGAAGTATCACTTCCCACCGGTCAAAAGGGACATCCACAAAATGTGTAAAAACCAGAAAGGCAAGACAGGCCCTGGAGAACAGGGAGCCTTGTTATGCTGATGGGCGGGATGTAAATTGCCAACTGCCTCACTGGAGGAGTGCATTGCGTTCCCTAAAAGAAGTAATCAACAGAGCTACAGAGCCAAGGGCACATCCAGTCTAGGGAATATACCTTGGGAAAATTGAAAATCAATAAGACAGAGCCACCCCCAAATTTAGGGCGGCACTGCTTACAAGAACCTCAACTTGGGTACACCTTAAATATCCCAGGAAATATAAAAATGGTTCCAAAAACTGTGATATTTATGTACGATGGAATATCCCTCAGACATGAAATCAATGTCATAAGACCAGGAGGAGCAGAGTGAGTGCATTCAGGTACGATGATTCTAAGTGAAACAAGTCACACAGAAATAGAAACTTCTCATAAGATATCACTTATGAAGATCCTGTAAACATGGCTACACATGAACTGAGTTAGGAAAGAGAACAGAGTCTCACATTTAGAAAACACTCTTATGCCTGCTTAAGGGGAAAGGAGAGGTGGGGTGATGCATAAAACCAGTGTTTGATATAAGCAAAGGTACCATTTCTAAAACCAACTGTGGAATAGACAAGACCTACACCTTCCTCAGTGAAAGGGACTCAAAACCCCATATTTCCCACAGAGGAATAGATCTGACTAGTAAGAATCTTAAAACCTATGTATTGACATGTCTCTGTAAGGGAATCAAGTGTGTCTAGACAGGCATAAACATGGCATCGAGAATTAGCTCAAACCCACTGTAAAAAGGAATTTCAAAAACAAAACCAAAAAACAGGGAAATTCTTTCCATTTCCTTCAGGGTCTCTGATGAAACCTGGAATGACCCTATCTACAATGACAGCTGGATGTGGCATAAGGCTGGACACTTGGGACTGAGAGGATTGGTGAGATTGGGTGAGCAAATGCAGACCCTTTAAAGCAAAAATGCATGGCCCCCATTCCATGTGTCCCAACTCTCCATGTTGAAGGGAATATTACTACAGCTATAACATGTACGGGAAACCTAGAGAATGGACACACTGTGAATACAAAAGGTTTCTAAAACTCAACGAGTAGTCCCTCTCCTGGTGCTCAGGTTTGACTTTACAACTGCTTTCCTATCAATCTCCCAACTTGGAGAGACAACCCCTTTAACCTCCTGGTTCGCACAGGTTCCCAATTTGGCAGAGGATGGAAGGGAAGAGGGAGAACCAATGAGAGAGTAGCTGTTAGGCATTTGGACGGGAACATGTCACTAATTTCTCGGCAGGAAGAAGAATTAACCAGAGTCACAGACACCCACCGGGAACCAGTATAGGTCCTGAACCAAAATTTTGGACTTGCGTAGAGCTCACAAAAAACGAGTTGAAAAAAGGAGCTCAAGGGCACAGCAATTCACAAACTGGCAGAGTAATAAAGGACAACTATCGTCCAAAAATCTGTTGAGGGAAGGCAACGAGGCAGACTTGAAAGCCATGCAGTATAGCAGGAAACAGATTTCAAGAGGTACGTTGGAATCGCCTTTAAAGCACAGGAAGAGGGGCACAACTTCGACAATGACGCACTTGGCCAAAAAGGGCGTATGCGTTTTCTCCTGAGTATATTCAGGAGAAAACGCATACGCCCTTTTTGGCCAAGCAAGCAAGCGGGCAATGCAAATCTGAACTACAAAGAAGAATCACTTCCCACCGGTCAAAAGCGACATCCACAAAATGTGTAAAACTGGAAAGGCAAGACAGTCCCTGGAGAACAAGGAGCCTTGTTATGCTGATGGGCGTGATGTAAATTGCCAACTGCCTCACTGGAGGAGTGCATTGCGTTCCCTAAAACAAGTAAACCACAGAGCTACAGAGCCAAGGGCACTTCCAGTCTCGGGAATATACATTGGGATCACTGAAAATCAAAAAGACAGTGCCACCCCCAAATATAGGGCTGCAATGCTTACAAGAACCTCAACTTGGGTACACCTTAAATATCCCAGGAAATATAAAAATGGTTCAAAACACTGTGGCCTTTATGTAAGATGGAATATCCCTCAGCCATGAAATCAATGTCATAAGACCAGTAGCAGCAAAGTGAGTGGATTCAGGTACGATGATTCTAAGTGAAATAAGTCACACAGAAAAAGAAACTTATCATAAGATATCACTTATGAAGATCCTGTAAACATGGCTACACATGAACTGAGTTAGGAAAGAGAACAGAGTCTCACATTTAGAAAACACTCTTATGCCTGCTTAAGGGTAAAGGAGAGGTGGGGTGATGCATAAAACCAGAGTTTGATATAAGCACAGGTACCATTTCTAAAACCAACTGTAGAATAGACAAGAATTACACGTTCCTCAGTGAAAGGGACTGAAAACCCCATATTTCACGCTGAGGAATAGATCTGACTAGTAAGAATCTTAATACCTATGTATTGATATGTCTCTATAAGGGAATCAAGTGTGTCTAGACTGGCATAAACATGGCAGCGAGAATCAGCTCGAACCCACTATAAAAAGGAATTTCAAAAACAAAACCAAAAAACAGGGAAATTCTTTACATTTCCTTCAGGGTCTCTGATGAAACCTGGAATGACCCTATCTACAATGACAGCTGGATGTGGCATAAGGATGGACACTTCGGACTGAGAGGATTGGAGAGATTGGGTGAGCAAATGCAGACCCTTTAAAGCAAAAATGCATGGCCCCCATTCCATGGGTCCCAACTCTCCATGTTGAAGGGAATATTACTACAGCTATAACATGTACGGGAAACCTAGAGAATGGACACACTGTGAATAAAAAATGTTTCTAAAACTCAACGAGTAGTCCCTCTCCTGGTGCTCCGGTTTGACTTTCCAACAGCTTTACTACCAATCTCCCAACTTGGAGAGACAACCCCTTTAACCTCCTGGTTCGCACAGGTTGCCAATTTGGCAGAGGATGGAAGGGAAGAGGGAGAACCAATGAGAGAGTAGCTGTTAGGCATTTGGACGGGCAGATCTCACTCTAATTTCCCGGCAGGATGAAGAATTAACCAGAGTCTCAGCCACCCACCGGGAACCAGTATAGGTCCTGAACCAAAATTTTGGACTTGCGTACAGCTCACAAAAAACGAGTTGATAAATGGAGCACAGGGGCACAGCAATTCACAAACTGGCAGAGAAATAAAGGACAACTATCGTCCAAAAATCTGTTGAGGGAAGGCATCGAGGCGGACTCGAAAGCGCGGCAGAATAGCACGAAACAGATTTCAAGAGGTACGTAGGAATCGCCTTTAAAGCACAGGAAGAGGGGCACAACTTCGACAGTGACGCACTTGGCCAAAAAGGGCTTATGCGTTTTCTCCTGAATATATTCAGGAGAAAACGCATATGCCGTTTTTGGCCAAGCAAGCAAGCGGGCAATGCAAATCTGCACTACAAAGAAGTATCACTTCCCACCGGTCAAAAGGGACATCCACAAAATGTGTAAAAACCAGAAAGGCAAGACAGGCCCTGGAGTACAGGGAGCCTTGTTATGCTGATGGGCGGGATGTAAATTGCCAACTGCCTCACTGGAGGAGTGCATTGCGTTCCCTAAAATAAGTAAACAACAGAGCTACAGAGCCAAGGGCACATCCAGTCTAGCGAATATACATTGGGAAAACTAAAAATAAATAAGACAGAGCCACCCCCAAATTTAGGGCTGCACTGCTTACAAGAACCTCAACTTGGGTACACTATAAATATCCCTGAAAATATAAAAATGGTTCAAAAAACTGTGGTATTTATGTACGACGGAATATCCCTCAGCCATGAAATCAATGTCATAAGACAAGGAGCAGCAAAGTGAGTGGATTCAGGTACGATGATTCTAAGTGAAATAAGTCACCCAGAAAAAGAAACTTCTCATAAGATATCACTTATGAAGATCCTGTAAACATGGCTACACATGAACTGAGTTAGGAAAGAGAACAGAGTCTCACATTTAGAAAACACTCTTATGCCTGCTTAAGGGGAAAGGAGAGGTGGGGTGATGAATAAAACCAGAGTTTGATATAAGCACAGGTACCTTTTCTAAAACCACCTGTGGAATAGAAAAGACCTACACCTTCCTCAGTGAAAGGGACTCAAAACCCAATGACAGCTGGATGTGGCATAAGGCTGGACACTTGGGACTGAGAGGATAGGTGAGATTGGGTGAGCAAATGAAGACCCTTTAAAGCAAAAATGCATGGCCCCCATTCCATGGGTCCCAACTCTCCATGTTGAAGGGAATATTACTACAGCTATAACATGTACAGGAAACCTAGAGAATGGACACACTGTGAATACAAAAGGTTTCTAAAACTCAACGAGTAGTCCCTCTCCTGGTGCTCCGGTTTGACGTTCGAACTGCTTTACTATCAATCTCCCAAATTGGAGAGACAGCCCCTTTAACCTCCTGGTTCGCACAGGTTGCCAATTTGGCAGAGTATGGAAGGGAATAGGGAGAAACAATGAGAGAGTAGCTGTTAGACATTTGGACGGGCACATGTCACTCTAATTCCCCGGCAGGAAGAAGAATTAACCAGAGTCTCAGCCAACCACCGGGAACCAGTATAGGTCCTGAACCAAAATATTGGACTTCCGTACAGCTCACAAAAAACGAGTTGAAAAATGGAGCACAGGGGCGCAGCAATTCACAAACTGGCAGAGTAATAAAGGACAACTATCGTCCAAAAATCTGTTGAGGGAAGGCAACGACGCAGACTTGAAAGCAAGGCAGAATAGCAGGAAACAGATTTCAAGAGGTACCTTGGAATCGCCTTTAAAGCACAGGAAGAGGGGCACAACTTCGACAATGACGCACTGAGCCAAAATGGGCGTATGCGTTTTCTCCTGAATATATTCCTGAATATATTCAGGAGAAAACGCATACGCCCTTTTTGGCCAAGCAAGCAAGCGGGCAATGCAAATCTGCACTACAAAGAAGTATCACTTCCCACCTGTCAAAAGGGACATCCACAAAATGTGTAAAAACCAGAAAGGCAAGACAGGCCCTGGAAAACAGGGAGCATTGTTATGCTGATGGGCGGGATGTAAATTGCCAACTGCCTCACTGGAGGAGTGCATTGCGTTCCCTAAAACAAGTAAACAACAGAGCTACAGAGCCAAGGGCACTTCCAGTCTAGGGAATATACCTGGGGAAAACTGAAAAACAATAAGACAGAGCCTCCCCCAAATTTACGGCTGCACTGCTTACAAGAACCTCAACTTGGGTACAACTTAAATATCCCAAGAAATATAAAAATGGTTCAAAAAATTGTGGTATTTATGTACGATGGAATATCCCTCAGCCATGAAATCAATGTCATAAGACCAGGAGCAGCAAAGTGAGTGGATTCAGGTACGATGATTCTAAGTGAAATAAGTCACACACAAAAAGAAACTTATCATAAGATATCACTTATGAAGATCCTGTAAACATGGCTACACATGAACTTAGTTAGGAAAGAGAACAGAGTCTCACATCTAGAAAACACTCTTATGCCTGCTTAAGGGGAAAGGAGAGGTGGGGTGATGCATAAAACCAGAGTTTGATATAAGCACAGGTACCATTTCTAAAACCAACTGTGGATTAGACAAGACCTACACCTTCCTCAGTGAAAGGGACTCAAAACCCCATATTTCCCGCAGAGGAATAGATCTGACTAGTAAGAATCTTTAAACCTATGTATTGATATGTCTCTGTAAGGGAATCAAGTGTGTCTAGACTGGCATAAACATGGCAGCGAGAATCAGCTCAAACCCACTATAAAAATGAATTTCAAAAACAAAACCAAAAAACAGGGCAATTCTTTACATTTCCTTCAGTGTCTCTGATGAAACCTGGAATGACCCTATCTACAATGACAGCTGGATGTGGCATAAGGCTGGACACTTGGGACTGAGAGGATTGGTGAGATTGGGTGAGCAAATGCAGACACTTTAAAGCAAAAATGCATGGCCCCCATTCCATGGGTCCCAACTCGCCATGTTGAAGGGAATATTACTACAGCTATAACATGTACGGGAAACCTAGAGACTGGACACACATTGAATACAAAAGGTTTCTAAAACTCAACGAGTAGTCCCTCTCCTGGTGCTCCGGTTTGACTTTCCAACTGATTTACTATCAATCTCCCCACTTGGAGAGACAACCCCTTTAACCTCCTTGTTCGCACAGGTTGCCAATTCGGCAGAGGATGGAAGGGATGAGGGAAAACCAATGAGAGAGTAGCTGTTAGGCATTTGGACGGGCACATGTCACTCTAATTTCCCGGCAGGAAGAAGAATTAAACAGAGTCACAGCCACCCACCGGGAATCAGTATAGGTCCTGAACCAAAATTTTGGACTTGCGTACAGCTCACAAAAAAACGAGTTGAAAAATGGTGCTCAGGGGCACAGCAATTCACAAACTGGCAGAGTAATAAAGGACAACTATCGTCTAAAAATCTGTTGAGGGAAGGCAACGAGGCGGACTAGAAAGCGAGGCAGAATAGCAGGAAACATATTTCAAGAGGTACGTTGGAATCGCCTTTAAAGCACAGGAAGAGGGGCACAACTTTGACAATGACGCAGTTGGCCAAAAAGGGCGTATGCGTTTTCTCCTGAGTATATTCAGGAGAAAACGCATACGCCCTTTTTGGCCAAGCAAGCAAGCGGGCAATGCAAATCTGCACTACAAAGAAGTATCACTTCCCACCGGTCAAAAGGGACATCCACAAAATGTGTAAAAACCAGAAAGGCAAGACAGGCCCTGGAGAACAGGGAGCCTTGTTATGCTGATGGGCAGGATGTAAATTGCCAACTGCCTCACAGGAGGAGTGCATTGCGTTCCCTAAAACAAGTAATCAACAGAGCTACAGAGCCAAGGGCACATCCAGTCTAGTGAATATACGTTGGGAAAACTGAAAATCAATAAGACAGAGCCACACTCAAATTTAGGGCTGCACTGCTTACAAGAACCTCAACTTGGGTTCACCTTAAATATCCCAGGAAATATAAAATTGGTTCAAAAAACTGTGCTATTTATGTACGATGGAATATCCCTCAGCCATGAAATCAATGTCATAAGACCAGGAGCAGCAAAGTGAGTGGATTCAGGTACGATGATTCTAAGTGAAATAAGTCACACAGAAAAAGAAACTTATCATAAGATATCACTTATGAAGATCCTGTAAACATGGCTACACATGAACTGAGTTAGGAAAGAGAACAGAGTCTCAAATTTAGAAAACACTCTTATGCCTGCTTAAGGGGAAAGGAGAGGTGGGGTGATGCATAAAACCAGAGTTTGATATAAGCACAGGTACCATTTCTAAAACCGACTGTGGAATAGACAAGACCTACACCTTCCTCAGTGAAAGGGACTCAAAACCACATATTTCCCGCAGAGGTATAGATCTGACTAGTGTGAATCTTAAAACCTATGTATTGATATGTCTCTGTAAGGGAATCAAGTGTGTCTAGACTGGCATAAACATGGCAGCGAGAATCAGCTCAAACCCACTATAAAAAGGAATTTCAAAAACAAAACCAAAAGCAGGGAAATTCTTTACATTTCCTTCAGGGTTTCTGATGCAACCTGGAATGACCCTATCTACAATGACAGCTGGATGTGGCATAAGGCTGGACACTCCGGACTGAGAGGATTGGTGGCATTGGGTGAGCAAATGCAGACCCTTTAAAGCAAAAATGCATGGCCTCCATTCCATGGGTCCCAACTCTCCATGTTGAAAGGAATATTACTACAGTTATAACATGTACGGGAATCCTAGATAATGGACACACTGTGAATACAAAAGGTATCTAAAACTCAACGAGTAGTCCCTCTCCTGGTGCTGCGGTTTGACTTTCCAACTACTTTACTATCAATCTCCCAAATTGGAGAGACAACCCCTTTAACCTCCTGGTTCGCACAGGTTGCCAATTAGGCAGAGGATGGGAGGGAAGAGGGAGAACCAATTAGAGAGTAACTGTTAGACATTTGGACGGGCACATGTCACTCTAATTTCCCGGGAGGAAGAAGAATTAACCAGAGTCTCAGCCACCCACCGGGAACCAGTATAGGTCCTGAACCAAAATTTTGGACTTGCGTACAGCTCACAAAAAACGAGTTGAAAAATGGAGCACAGGGGCACAGCAATTCACAAACTGGCAGAGTAATAAAGGACAACTATCGTCCAAAAATCTGTTGAGGGAAGGCAACGAGGCGGACTTGAAAGCGAGGCAGAATAGCAGGAAACAGATTTTAAGAGGTACGTTGGAATCGCCTTTAAAGCACAGGAAGAGGGGCACAACTTCGACAGTGTCGCACTTGGCCAAAAAGTGCGTATGCGTTTTCTCCTGAATATATTCAGGAGAAAACACATACGCCCTTTTTGGCCAAGCAACAAGCGGGCAATGCAAATCTGCACTACAAAGAAGTATCACTTCCCACCGGTCAAAAGGGACATCCACAAAATGTGTAAAAACCAGAAAGGCAAGACAGGCCCTGGAGAACAGGGAGCCTTGTTATGCTGATGGGCGGGATGTAGATTGCCAACTGCCTCACTGGAGGAGTGCATTGCGTTCCCTAAAAGAAGTAATCAACAGAACTACAGAGCCAAGGGCACATCCAGTCTAGGGAATATACCTTGGGAAAACTGAAAATCGAAAAGACAGAGCCACCCCCAAATTTAGGGCTGCACTGCTTACAAGAACCTCAACATGGGTACACCTTAAATATCCGAGGAAATATAAAAATGGTTCAAAAAACTGTGGTATTTATGTACGATGGAATATCCCTCAGCCATGAAATCGATATCATAAGACCAGGAGCAGCAAAGTGAGTGGATTCAGGTACGATGATTCTAAGTGAAATAAGTCACACAGAAAAAGAAACTTCCCATAAGATATCACTTATGAAGATCCTGTAAACATGGCTACACATGAACTGAGTTAGGAAAGAGAACAGAGTCTCACATTTAGAAAACACTCTAATTCCTGCTGAAGGGGAAAGGAGAGGTGGGGAGATGCATAAAACCAGAATTTGATATAAGCACAGGTATCATTTCTAAAACCAACTGTCGAATAGACAAGACCTACACCTTCCTCAGTGAAAGGGACTCAAAAACCCATATTTCCGGCAGAGGAATAGATCTGACTAGTAAGAATCTTAAAACCTATGTATTGATATGTCTCTGTAAGGGAATCAAGTGTGTGTAGACTGGCATAAACATGGCAGCCAGAATCAGCTCAAACCCACTATAAAAAGGAATTTCAAAAACAAAACCAAAAAACAGGGAAATTCTTTACATTTCCTTCAGGGTCTCTGATGAAACCTGGAATGACCCTATATACAATGACAGCTGGATGTGGCATAAGGCTGGACACTTGGGATTGAGAGGATTGGTGAGATTGGGTGAGCAAATGCAGACCCTTTAAAGCAAAAATGCATGGCCCCCATTCCATGGGTCCCAACTCTCCATGTTGAAGGGAATATTACTACAGATATAACATGTACGGGAAACCTAGAGAATGAACACACAGTGAATACAAAAGGTTTGTAAAACTCAACGAGAAGTCCCTCACCTGGTGCTCCGGTTTGACTTTCCGACTGCTTTACTATCAATCTCCCAACTTGGAGAGACAGCCCCTTTAATCTCCTGGTTCGCAGAGGTTGCCAATTTGGCAGAGGATGGAAGGGAAGAGGGAGAACCAATGAGAGAGTAGCTGTTAGACATTTGGACGGGCACATGTCACTCTTATTTCCCGGCAGGAAGAAGAATTAACCAGAGTCTCAGCCACCCACCGGGATCCAGTATAGGTCCTGAACCAAAATTTTCGACTTGCGTACAGCTCACAAAAAACGAGTTGAAAAATGGAGCTCAGGGGCACAGCAATTCACAAACTGGCAGAGTAATAAAGGACAACTGTCCTCCAAAAATCTGTTGAGGGAAGGCAACGAGGCGGACTTGAAAGCGAGGCAGAATAGCAAGAAACAGATTTCAAGAGGTACGTTGGAATCGCCTTTAAAGCACAGGTAGAGGGTCACAACTTCGACAATGACGCACTTGGCCAAAAAGGGTGTATGCGTTTTCTCCTGAATATATTCAGGAGAAAACGCATACACCGTTTTTGACCAAGTAAGCAAGCGGGCAATGCAAATCTGCACTACAAAGAAGTATCACTTCCCACGGGTCAAAAGGGACATCCACAAATGTGTAAAAACCAGAAAGGCAAGACAGGCCCTGGAGAACAGGGAGCCTTGTTATGCTGATGGGCGGGATGTAAATTGCCAACTGCCTCACTGGAGGAGTGCATTGTGTTCCCTAAAAGAAGTAATCAACAGAGCTACAGAGCCAAGGGCACATACAGTCTAGGGAATATACCTTGAAAAACTGAAAATCAATAAGACAGGGCCACCCCCAAATTTAGGGCTGCACTGCTTACAATAACCTCAACTTGGGTACACCTGAAATATCCCAGGAAATATAAAAATGGTTCAAAAAACTGTGGTATTTATGTACGATGGAATATCCCTCAGACATGAAATCAATGTCATAAGACCAGGAGCAGCAAAGTGAGTGGATTCAGGTACGATGATTCTAAGTGAAATAAGTCACACAGAAAAAGAAACTTATCATAAGATATCACTTATGAAGATCCTGTAAACATGGCTAAACATGAACTGAGTTAGGAAAGAGAACAGAGTCTCACATTTAGAAAACACTCTTATGCCTGCTTAAGGGGAAAGGAGAGGTGGGGTGATGCATAAAACCAGAGTTTGATATAAGCACAGGTACCATTTCTAAAACCAACTGTGGAATAGACAAGACCTACACCTTCCTCAGTGAAAGGGACTCAAAACCCCATATTTCTCGCAGAGGAATAGATCTGGCAAGTAAGAATCTTAAAACCTATGTATTGATATGTCTCTGTAAGGGAATCAAGTGTGTCTAGACTGGCATAAACATGGAAGCGAGAATCAGCTCAAACCCACTGTAAAAAGGAATTTCAAAAACAAAACCAAAAAACAGGGAAATTCTTTACATTTCCTTCAGGGTCTCTGATGAAACCGGGAATGACCCTATCTACAATGACAGCTGGAAGTGGCATAAGCCTGGACACTTGGGACTGAGAGGATTGGTGAGATTGGGTGAGCAAATGCAGACTCTTTAAAGCAAAAATGCATGGCCCCCATTCCATGGGTCCCAACTCTCCATGTTGAAGGGAATATTACTACAGCTATAACATGTACGGGAAACCTAGAGAATGGACACACTGTGAATACAAAAGGTTTCTAAAACTCAACGAGTAGTCCCTCTCCTGGTGCTCCGGTTTGACTTTCCAACTGCTTTACTATCAATCTCCCAACTTGGAGAGACAACCCCTTTAACCTCCCGGTTCGCACATGTTCCCAATTTGTCAGAGGATGGAAGGGAAGAGGGAGAACCAATGAGAGAGTAGCTGTTAGGCATTTGGACGGGAACATGCCACTAATTTCTCGGCAGGAAGAAGAATTAACCAGAGTCATAGCCACCTACCGGGAACCAGTATAGGTCCTGAACTAAAATTTTGAACTTGCGTAGAGCTCACAAAAAACGAGTTGAAAAATGGAGCTCAAGGGCACAGCAATTCACAAACTGGCAGAGTAATAAAGGACAACTATCGTCCAAAAATCTGTTGAGGGAAGGCAACGAGTCGGACGTGAAAGCGAGGCAGAATAGCAGGAAGCAGATTTCAAGAGGTACGTTGGAATCGCCTTTAAAGCACAGGAAGAGGGGCACAACTTCGACAATGACGCACTTGGCCAAAAAGGGCGTATGCGTTTTCTCCTGAGTATATTCAGGAGAAAACGCATACGCCCTTTTTGGCCAAGCAAGCAAGCGGGCAATGCAAATCTGAACTAGAAAGAAAAATCACTTCCCACCGGTCAAAAGGGACATCCACAAAATGTGTAAAAACCGGAAAGGCAAGACAGTCCCTGGAGAACAAGGAGCCTTGTTATGCTGATGGGCGGGATGTAAATTGCCAACTGCCTCACTGGAGGAGTGCATTGCGTTCCCTAAAACAAGTAAACAACAGAGCTAGAGAGCCAAGGGCACTTCCAGTCTCGGGAATATACCTTGGGAAAACTGAAAATCAATAAGACAGAGCCACCCCCAAATTTAGGGCTGCACTGCTTACAAGAACCTCAACTTGGGTACACCTTAAATATCCCTGGAAATATAAAAATGGTTCAAAAAACTGTGGTATTTATGTACGATGGAATATCCCTCAGCCATGAAATCAATGTCATAAGACAAGGAGCAGCAAAGTGAGTGGATTCAGGTACGATGATTCTAAGTGAAATAAGGCACACTGAAAAAGAAACTTATCATAAGATATCACTTATGAAGATCCTGTAAACATGGCTACACATGAACTGAGTTAGGAAAGAGAACAGAGTCTCACATTTAGAAAACACTCTTATGCCTGCTTAAGGGGAAAGGAGAGGTGGGGTGATGCATAAAACCAGAGTTTGATATAAGCACAGGTACCATTTCTATAACCAACTGTGGATTAGACAAGACCTACACCTTCCTCAGTGAAAGGGACTCAAAACACCATATTTCCCGCAGAGGAATAGATCTGACTAATAAGAATCTTAAAACCTATGTATTGATATGTCTGTGTAAGGGAATCAAGAGTGTCTAGACTGGAATAAACACGGCAGAGAGAATCAGCTCAAACCCACTATAAAAAGGAATTTCAAAAACAAAACCATAAAACAGGGAAATTCTTTCCATTTCCTTCAGGGTCTCTGAGGAAACCTGGAAGTACCCTGTCTACAATGACTGCTGGATGTGGCATAAGGCTGGACACTTGGGACTGAGAGGATTGGTGAGATTGGGTGAGCACATGCAGACCCTATAAAGCAAAAATGCATGGCCCACATTCCATGAGTCTCAACTCTCCATGTTGAAGGGAATATTACTACAGCTATAATATGTACGGGAAACCTAGAGAATGGACACACTGTGAATACAAAAGGTTTCTAAAACTCAACGAGTAGTCCCTCTCCTGGTGCTCCAGTTTGACTTTCCAACTGCTTTACTATCAATCTCCCAATTTGGAGAGACAGCCCCTTTAACCTCCTGGTTCTCACATGTTGCCAATTTGGCAGAGGATGGAAGGGAAGCGGGAGAACCAATGAGAGAGTAGCTGTTAGGCATTTGGACGGGTACATGTCACGCTAATTTCCCGGCAGGAAGAAGAATTAACCAGAGTCTCAGCCACCCACCGGGAACCAGTATAGGTCCTGAACCAAAATTTTGGACTTGCGTACAGCTCACAAAACCGAGTTGAAAAATGGAGCTCAGGGGAACAGCAATTCACAAACTGGCAGAGTAATAAAGGACAACTATCGTCCAAAAATCTGTTGAGGGAAGGCAACGAGGCGGACTTGAAAGCGAGGCAGAATAGCAGGAAACAGATTTCAAGAGGTACGTTGGAATTGCCTTTAAAGCACAGGAAGAGGGGCACAATTTCGACAATTATGCACTTGGCCTAAAAGGGCGTATGCGTTTTCTACTGAATATGTTCAGGAGAAAATGCATACGCCCATTTTGGCCAAGCAAGCAAGCGGGCAATGCAAATCTGCACTACAAAGAAGTATCACTTCCCACCGGTCAAAAGGGACATCCACAAAATATGTAAAAACCAGAAAGGCAAGACTGGCACTGGAGAACAGGGAGCCTTGTTATGCTGATGGGCGGGATGTTAATTGCCAACTGCCTCACTGGAGGAGTGCATTGTGTTCCCTAAAACAAGTAAACAACAGAGCTACAGAGCCAAGGGCACTTCCAGTCTAGGGAATATACCTTGGGAAAACTGAAAATCAATAAGACAGAGCCACCCCCTAATTTAGGGCTGCACTGCTTACAAGAACCTCAACTTGGGTACACCTTAAATATCCCAGGAAATATAAAAATGGTTCAAAAAACTGTGGTATTTATGTACGATGGAATATCCCTCAGCCATGAAATCAATGTCATAAGACCAGGAGCAGCAAAGTGAGTGGATTCAGGTACGATGATTCTAAGTGAAATAAGTCACATAGGAAAAGAAACTTATCATAAGATATCACTTATGAAGATCCTGTAAACATGGCTCCACATGAACTGACTTATGAAAGAGAACAGAGTCTCACATTTAGAAAACACTCTTATGCCTGCTTAAGAGGAAAGGAGAGGTGGGCTGATGCATAAAACCAGAGTTTGATATAAGCACAGGTACAATTTCTATAACCAACTGTGGAATAGACAAGACCTAAACCTTCCTCAGTTAAAGGGAATCAAAACCCCATATTTCGCGCAGAGGAATAGATCTGACTAGTAAGAATCTTAAAACCTATGTATTGATATGTCTCTGTAAGGGAATCAAGTGTGTCTAGACTGGCATAAACATGGCAGCGAGAATCAGCGCAAACCCACTATAAAAAGGAATTTCAAAAACAAAACCAAAAAACAGGGAAATTCTTTACATTTCCTTCAGGGTCTCTGATTAAACCTGGAATGACCCTATCTACAGTGACAGCTGGATGTGGCATAATGCTGGACACTTGGGACTGAGAGGATTGGTGAGATTGGGTGAGCAAATGCAGACCCTTTAAAGCAAAAATGCATGGCCCCCATTCCATGGGTCCCAACTCTCCATGTTGAAGGGAATATTACTACAGCTATAACATGTACGGGAAACCTAGAGAATGGACACACTGTGAATACAAAAGGTTTCTAAAACTCAACGAGTAGTCCCTCTCCTGGTGCTCCGGTTTGACTTTCCAACTGCTTTACTATCAATCTCCCAACCTGGAGAGACTGCCCCTTTAACATTCTGGTTCGCACAGGTTGCCAATTTGGCAGAGGATGGAAGGGAAGAGGGAGAACCAATGAGAGAGTAGCTGTTAGGCATTTGGACGGGCACATGTCACTCTAATTTCCCGGCAGGAAGAAGAATTATCCAGAGTCTCAGCAACCCACCGGGAACCAGTATACGTCCTGAACCAAAATTTTGGACTTGGGTACAGCTCACAAAAAACGAGTTGAAAAATGGAGCTCAGGGGCACAGTAATTCACAAACCGGCAGAGTAATAAAGGACAACTATCGTCCAAAAATCTGTTGAGGGAAGGCAACGAGGCGGACTTGAATGCGAGGCAGAATAGCAGGAAACAGATTTCAAGAGGTACGTTGGAATCGCCTTTAAAGCACAGGAAGAGGGGCACAACTTCGACATTGACGCACTTGGCCAAAAAGGGTGTATGCGTTTTCTCCTGAATATATTCAGGAGAAAACGCATACACCGTTTTTGGCCAGTTAAGCAAGCGGGCAATGCAAATCTGGACTACAAAGAAGTATCACTTCCCACGGGTCAAAAGGGACATCCACAAAATGTGTAAAAACCGGAAAGGCAAGACAGGCCCTGGAGAACAGGGAGCCTTGTTATGCTGATGGGCGGGATATAAATTGCCAACTGCCTCACTGGAGGAGTGCATTGCGTTCCCTAAAAGAAATAATCAACCGAGCTACAGAGCCAAGGGCACATCCAGTCTAGGGAATATACCTTGGGAAAACTGAAAATCAAAAAGACAGGGCCACCCCCAAATTTAGGGCAGCAATGCTTACAAGAACCTCAACTTGGGTACACCTTAAATATGCCAGGAAATATAAAAATGGTTCAAAAAACTGTGGTATTTATCTACGATGGGATATCCCTCAGACATGAAATCAATGTCATAAGACCAGGAGCAGCAAAGTGAGTGGATTCAGGTATGATGATTCTAAGTAAAATAAGTCACACAGAAAAAGAAACTTCTCATAAGATATCACCTATGAAGATCCTGTAAACATGGCTACACATGAACTGAGTTAGGAAAGAGAACAGAGTCTCACATTTAGAAAACACTCTTATGCCTGCTTAAGGGGAAAGGAGAGGTGGGGTGATGCATAAAACCAGAGTTTGATATAAGCACAGGTACCATTTCTAAAACCAACTGTGGAATAGACAAGACCTACACCTTCCTCAGTGAAAGGGACTCAAAACCCCATATTTCCCACAGAGGAATAGATCTGACTAGTAAGAATCTTAAAACCTATGTATTGATATGTCTCTGTAAGGGAATCAAGTGTGTCTAGACTGGCATAAACATGGCATCGAGAATCAGCTCAAACCCACTGTAAAAAGGAATTTCAAAAACAAAACCAAAAAACAGGGAAATTCTTTACATTTCCTTCAGGGTCTCTGATGAAACCTGGAATGACCCTATCTACAAGGACAGCTGGATGTGGCATAAGGCTGGACACTTGGGACTGAGAGGATTGGTGAGATTGGGTGAGCAAATTCAGACCCTTTAAAGCAAAAATGCATGTCCCCCATTCCATGGGTCCCAACTCTCCATGTTGAAGGGAATATTACTACAGCTATAACATGTACGGGAAACCTAGAGAATGGACACACTGTGAATACAAAAGGTTTGTGAAACTCAACGCGCAGTCCCTCTCCTGGTGCTCCGGTTTGACTTTCCAACTGCTTTACTATCAATCTCCCAACTTGGAGAGACAAACCCTTTAACCTCCTCGTTCGCACAGGTTCCCAATTTGGCAGAGGATGGAAGGGAAGAGGGAGAACCAATGAGAGAGTAGCTGTTAGGCATTTGGACGGGCACATGTCACTCTAATTTCCCGGCAGGAAGAAGAATTAACCAGAGTCTCAGCCACCCACCGGGAACCAGTATAGGTCCTGAACCAAAATTTTGGACTTTCGTAGAGCTCACAAAAAACGAATTGAAAAATGGAGCTCAGGGGCACAGCAATTCACAAACTGGCAGAGTAATAAAGGACAACTATCGTCCAAAAATCTGTTGAGGGAAGGCAACGAGGCGGACTTGAAAGCGAGGCAGAATAGCAGGAAACAGATTTCAAGAGGTACGTTGGAATCGCCTTTAAAGCACAGGAAGAGGGGCACAACTTCGACAATGACGCACTTGGCCAAAAAGGGTGTATGCCTTTTCTCCTGAAAATATTCAGGAGAAAACGCATATGCCCTTTTTGGCCAAGCAAGCAAGAGGGCAATACAAAAATGCACTACAAAGAAGTATCACTTCCCACCGGTCAAAAGGGACATCCACAAAATGTGTAAAAACCAGAAAGGCAAGACAGACCCTGGAGAACAGGGAGCCTTGTTATGCTGATGGGCAGGATGTAAATTGCCAACTGCCTCAATGAAGGAGTGCATTGCATTCCCTACAACAAGTTAACAACAGAGCTACAGAGCCAAGGGCACTTCCAGTCTAGGGAATATACCTTGGGAAAACTGAAAATCAATAAGACAGAGCCATACCCAAATTTAGGGCTGCACTGCTTACAAGAACCTCAACTTGGGTACACCTTAAATATCCCAGGAAATATAAAAATGGTTCAAAAAACTGTGGTATTTATGTACGGTGGAATATCCCTCAGCCATGAAATCAATGTCATAAGACCAGGAGCAGCAAAGTGAGTGGATTCTGGTACGATGATTCTAAGTGAAATAAGTCACACAGAAAAAGAAACTTATCATAAGATATCACTTATGAAGATCCTGTAAACTTGGCTACACATGACCTGAGTTAGGAAAGAGAACAGAGTCTCACATTTAGAAAACACTCTTATGCCTGCTTAAGGGGAAAGGAGAGGTGGGGTGATGCATAAAACCAGAGTTTGATATAAGCACAGGTACCATTTCTAAAACCAACTGTGGAATAGACAAGACCTACACCTTCCTCAGTGAAAGGGACTCAAAACCCCATATTTCCCGCAGAGGAATAGATCTGGCAAGTAAGAATCTTAAAACCTATGTATTGATATGTCTCTGTAAGGGAATCAAGTGTGTCTAGACTGGCATAAACATGGCAGCGAGAATCAGCTCAAACCCACTGTAAAAAGGAATTTCAAAAACAAAACCAAAAAACAGGGAAATTCTTTACATTTCCTTCAGGTTTTCTGATGAAACCTGGAATGACCCTATCTACAATGACAGCTGGATGTGGCATAAGGCTGGACACTTGGGACTGAGAGGATTGGTGAGATTGGGTGAGCAAATGCAGACCCTTTAAAGCAAAAATGCATGGCCCCCATTCCATGGGTCCCAACTCTCCATGTTGAAGGGAATATTACTACAGCTATAACATGTACGGGAAACCTAGAGAATGGACACACTGTGAATACAAAAGGTTTCTAAAACTCAACGAGTAGTCCCTCTCCTGGTGCTCCGGTTTGACTTTCCAACTGCTTTACTATCAATCTCCCAACTTGGAGAGACAACCCCTTTAACCTCCTGGTTCGCACAGGTTACCAATTTGGCAGAGGATGGAAGGGAAGAGGGAGAACCAAAGAGAGAGTAGCTGTTAGGCATTTGGACGGGAACATGTCACTAATTTCTCGGCAGGAAGAAGAATTAACCAGAGTCACAGCCACCAACCGGGAACCAGTATAGGACCTGACCCAAAATTTAGGACTTGCGTAGAGCTCACAAAAAACGGGTTGAAAAAAGGAGCTCAAGGGCACAGCAATTCACAAACTAGCAGAGTAATAAAGACAACTATCGTCCAAAAATCTGTTGAGGGAAGGCAACGAGACGGACTTGAAAGCGAGGCAGAATAGCAGGAAGCAGATTTCAAGAGGTACGTTGGAATCACCTTTAAAGCACAGGAAGAGGGGCACAACTTCGACAATGACGCACTTGGCCAAAAAGGGCGTATGCGTTTTCTCCTGAGTATATTCAGGAGAAAACGCATACGCCCTTTTTGGCCAAGCAAGCAAGCGGGCAATGCAAATCTGAACTACAAAGAAGAATCACTTCCCACCGGTCAAAAGGGACATCCACAAAATGTGTAAAAACCGGAAAGGCAAGACAGTCCCTGGAGAACAAGGAGCCTTGTTATGCTGATGGGCGGGATGTAAATTGCCAACTGCCTCACTGGAGGAGTGCATTGCGTTCCCTAAAACAAGTAAACAACAGAGCTACAGAGCCAAGGGCACTTCCAGTCTAGGGAGTATACCTTGGGAAAACTGAAAATCAATAAGACAGAGCCACCCCCAAATTTAGGGCTGCACTGCTTACAAGAACCTCAACTTGGGTACACCTTAAATATCCCAGGAAATATAAAAATGGTTCAAAAAACTGTGGTATTTATGTACGATTGAATATCCCTCAGCCATGAAATCAATGTCATAAGACCAGGAGCAGCAAATTGAGTGGATTCAGGTACGATGATTCTAAGTGAAATAAGGCACACAGAAAAAGAAACTTATCATAAGATATCACTTATGAAGATCCTGTAAACATGGATACACATGAACTGAGTTAGGAAAGAGAACAGAGTCTCACATTTAGAAAACACTCTTATGCCTGCTTAAGGGGAAAGGAGAGGTGGGGTGATGCATAAAACCAGAGTTCGATATAAGCACAGGTACCATTTCTAAAACCAACTGTGGAATAGAGAAGACCTACACCTTCCTCAGTGAAAGGGACTCAAAACCACATATTTCCCTGAGAGGAATAGATCTGACAAGACAAAATCTTAAAACCTATGTATTGATATGTCTCTGTAAGGGAATCAAGTGTGTCTAGACTGGCATAAACATGGCATCGAGAATCAGCTCAAACCCACTGTAAAAAGGAATTTCAAAAACAAAACCAAAAAACAGGGAAATTCTTTACATTTCCTTCAGGGTCTCTGATGAAACCTGGAATGACCCTATCTACAATGACAGCTGGATGTGGCATAAGGCTGGACACTTGGGACTGAGAGGATTGGTGAGATTGGGTGAGCAAATGCAGACCCTTTAAAGCAAAAATGCATGGCCCCCATTCCATGGGTCCCAACTCTCCATGTTGAAGGGAATATTACTACAGCTATAACATGTACGGGAAACCTAGAGAATGGACACACTGTGAATACAAAAGGTTTCTAAAACTCAACGTGTAGTCCCTCTCCTGGTGCTCCGGTTTGACTTTCCAACTGCTTTACTATCAATCTCCCAACCTGGAGAGACTGCCCCTTTAAAATTCTGGTTCGCACAGGTTGCCAATTTGGCAGAGGATGGAAGGGAAGAGGGAGAACCAATGAGAGAGTAGCTGTTAGGCATTTGGACGGGCACATGTCACTCTAATTTCCCGGCAGGAAGAAGAATTAACCGGAGCCTCAGCCACCGACCGGGAACCAGTATAGGTCCTGAACCAAAATTTTGGACTTGCGTACAGCTCACAAAAAACGAGTTGAAAAAAGGAGCTCAAGGGCACAGCAATTCACAAACTGGCAGAGTAATAAAGGACAACTATCGTCCAAAAATCTGTTAAGGGAAGGCAACGAGGCGGACTTGAAAGCCAGGCAGAATAGCAGGAAACAGATTTCAAGAGGTACGTTGGAATCGCCTTTAAAGCAAGGGAAGAGGGGCAGAACTTCGACAATGATGCACTTGGCCAAAAAGGGCGTATGCGTTTTCTCCTGAATTTATTCAGGAGAAAACGCATACGCCCTTTTTGGCCAAGCAAGCAAGCAGGCAATGCAAATCTGCACTACAAAGAAGTATCACTTCCCACCGGTCAAAAGGGACATCCACAAAATGTGTAAAAACCAGAAAGGCAAGACAGGCCGTGGAGAACCGGGAGCCTTGTTATGCTGATGGGCGGGATGTAAATTGCCAACTGCCTCAATGGACGAGTGCACTGCGTTCCCTAAAACAAGTAAACAACAGAGCTACAGAGCCAAGGGCACTTCCACTCTCGGGAATATACATTGGGATCACTGAAAATCAAAAAGACAGAGCCACCCCAAATATAGGGCTGCACTGCTTACAAGAACCTCAACTTGGGTACACCTTAAATATCCCAGGAAATATAAAAATGGTTCAAAACACTGTGGCCTTTTTGTAAGATGGAATATCCCTCAGCCATGAAATCAATGTCATAAGACCAGTAGCAGCAAAGTGAGTGGATTCAGGTACGATGATTCTAATTGAAATAAGTCACACAGAAAAAGAAACTTATCATAAGATATCACTTATGAAGATCCTGTAAACATGGCTACACATGAACTGAGTTAGGAAAGAGAACAGAGTCTCACATTTAGAAAACACTCTTATGCCTGCTTAAGGGGAAAGGAGAGGTGGGGTGATGCATAAAACCAGAGTTTGATATAAGCACAGGTACCATTTCTAAAACCAACTGTAGAATAGACAAGAATTACACGTTCCTCAGTGAAAGGGACTCAAAACCCCATATTTCACGCTGAGGAATAGATCTGACTAGTAAGAATCTTAAAACCTATGTATTGATATGTCTCTGTAAGGGAATCAAGTGTGTCTAGACTGGCATAAACATGGCAGCGAGAATCATCTCAAACCCACTATAAAAAGGAATTTCAAAAACAAAACCAAAAAACAGGGAAATTCTTTACATTTCCTTCAGGGTCTCTGATGAAACCTGGAATGACCCTATCTACAATGACAGCTGGATGTGGCATAAGGATGGACACTTCGGACTGAGAGGATTGGTGAGATTGGGTGAGCAAATGCAGACCCTTTAAAGCAAAAATGCATGGCCCCCATTCCATGGGTCCCAACTCTCCATGTTGAAGGGAATATTACTACAGCTATAACATGTACGGGAAACCTAGAGAATGGACACACTGTGAATACAAAATGTTTCTAAAACTCAACGAGTAGTCCCTCTCCTGGTGCTCCGGTTTGACTTTCCAACAGCTTTACTACCAATCTCCCAACTTGGAGAGACAACCCCTTTAACCTCCTGGTTCGCACAGGTTGCCAATTTGGCAGAGGATGGAAGGGAAGAGGGAGAACAAATGAGAGAGTAGCTGTTAGGCATTTGGACGGGCACATGTCACTCTAATTTCCCGGCAGGAAGAAGAATTAACCAGCGTCTCAGCCACCCACCTGGAACCAGTATAGGTCCTGAAACAAAATTTTGGAATTGCGTACAGCTCACAAAAAACGAGTTGAAAAATGGAGCTCAGGGGCACAGCAATTCAAAAACTTGCAGAGTAATAATGGACAACTGTCGTCCAAATATCTGTTGAGGGAAGGCAACGAGGCGAACTTGAAAGCGCGGCAGAATAGCAGGAAACAGATTTCAAGAGGTACGTTGGAATCGCATTTAAAGCACAGGAAGAGGGGCACAACTTCGACAATGACGCACTTGGCCAAAAAGGGCGTATGCGTTTTCTCCTGAATATATTCAGGAGAATATATTCAGGAGAAAACGCATACGCCCTTTTTGGCCAAGCAAGCAAGCGGGCAATGCAGATCTGCACTACAAAGAAGTATCACTTCCCACCGGTCAAAAGGGACATCCACAAAATGTGTAAAAACCAGAAAGGCAAGACAGGCCCTGGAGAACAGGGAGCCTTGTTATGCTGATGGGCGGGATGTAAATTGCCACCTGCCTCACTGGAGGAGTGCATTGTGTTCCCTAAAAGAAGTATTCAACAGAGCTACAGAGCCAAGGGCACATCCCGTCTAGGGAATATACCTTGGGAAAACTGAACATCAATAAGACAGAGCCACCCGCAAATTTAGGGCTGCACTGCTTACAAGAACCTCAACATGGGTACACATTAAATATCCCAGGAAATATAAAAGTGGTTCAAAAAACTGTGGTATTTATGTACGATGGAATATCCCTCAGCCATGAAATCAATGTCATAAGTGCAGGAGCAGCAAAGTGAGAGGATTCAGGTACGATGATTCTAAGTGAAATAAGTCACACAGAAAAAGAAACTTCTCATAAGATATCACTTATGAAGATCCTGTAAACATGGCTACACATGAACTGAGTTAGGAAAGAGAACAGAGTCTCACATTTAGAAAACACTCTTATGCCTGCTTAAGGGGAAAGGAGAGGTGGGGTGATGCATAAAACCAGAGTTTGATATAAGCACAGGTACCATTTCTAAAACCAACTGTGGAATAGACAAGACCTACACCTTCCTCAGTGAAAGGGACTCAAAACCCCATATTTCCCGCAGAGGAATAGATCTGACTAGTAAGAATCTTAAAACCTATGTATTGATATGTCTCTCTAAGGGAATCAAGTGTGTCTAGACTGGCATAAACATGGCAGTGAGAATCAGCTCAAACCCACTATAGAAAGGAATTTCAAAAACAAAACCGAAAAACAGGGAAATTCTTTACATTTCCTTCAGGGTCTCTGATGAAACCTGGAATGACCCTATCTACAATGACAGCTGGATGTGGCATAAGGCTGGACACTTGGGACTGAGAGGTTTGGTGAGATTGGGTGAGCAAACCCATACCCTTTAAAGCAAAAATGCATGGCCCCCATTCCATGGGTCCCAACTCTCCATGTTGAAGGGAATATTACTACAGATATAATATGTACGGGAAACCTAGAGAATGGACACACAGTGAATACAAAAGGTTTCTAAAACTCAACGAGAAGTCCCTCTCCTGGTGCTCCGGTTTGACTTTCCAACTGCTTTACTATCAATCTCCCCACATGGAGAGACAGCCCCTTTAACCTCCTCGTTCGCACAGGTTCCCAATTTGGCAGAGGATGGAAGGGAAGAGGGAGAACCAATGAGAGAGTAGCTGTTAGACATTTGGACGGGCACATGTCACTCTAATTTCCCGGCAGGAAGAAGAATTAACCAGAGTCTCAGCCACCCACTGGGAACCAGTATAGGTCCTGAACCAAAATTTTGGACTTGCGTACAGCTCACAAAAAAAACGAGTTGAAAAATGGAGCTCAGGGGCACAGCAATGCACAAACTCCCAGAGTAATAAAGGACAACTGTCGTCCAAAAATCTGTTGAGGGAAGGCAACAAGGCGGACTTGAAAGCGAGGCATAAAAGCAGGAAACAGATTTCAAGAGGTACGTTAGAATCGCCTTTAAAGCACAGGAAGAGGGGCACAACATCGACAGTGACGCACTTGGCCAAAAAGGGCGTATGCGTTTTCTCCTGAATATATTCAGGAGAAAACGCATACGCCCTTTTTGGCCAAACAAGCAAGCGGGCAATGCAAATCTGCACTACAAAGAAGTATCACTTCCCACCGGTCAAAAGGGATATCCACAAAATGCGGATGGCAAGACAGGCCCTGGAGAACAGGGAGCCATGTTATGCTGATGGGCGGGATGTAAATTGCCAACTGCCTCACTGGAGGAGTGCATTGTGTTCCCTAAAAGAATAATCAACAGAGATACAGAGCCAAGGGCACATCCAGTCTAGGGAAAATACCTTGGGAAAACTGAAAATCAATAAGACAGAGCAACCCCCAAATTTAGGGCTGCACTGCTTAGAAGAACCCCAACTTGGGTACACCTTAAATATCCCAGGAAATATAAAAATGGTTCAAAAAACTGTGGTATTTATGTACGATGGAATATCCCTCAGCCATGAAATCAATGTCATAAGACCAGGAGCAGCAAAGTGAGTGGATTCAGGTACGATGATTCTAAGTGAAATAAGTCACACAGAAAAAGAATCTTATCATAAGAGATCACTTATGAAGATCCTGTAAACATGGCTACACATGAACAGAGTTAGGAAAGAGAACAGAGGCTCACATTTAGTAAAACACTCTTATGCCTGCTTAAGGGGAAAGGAGAGGTGGGGTGATGCATAAAACCAGAGTTGATATAAGCACAGGTACCATTTCTAAAACCAACTGTGGAATACACAAGACCTACACCTTCCTCAGTGAAAGGGACTCAAAACCGCATATTTCCCGCAGAGGAATAGATCTGACAAGTAAGAATCTTAAAACCTATGTATTGATATGTCTCTGTAAGGGAATCAAGTGTGTCTAGACTGGCATAAACATGGCAGCGAGAATCAGCTCAAACCCACTATAAAAAGGAATTTCAAAAACAAAACCAAAAAACAGGGAAATTCTTTACATTTCCTTCAGGGTCTCTGATGAAACCTGGAATGACCCTATCTACAATGACAGCTGGATGTGGCATAAGGCTGGACACTTGGGACTGAGAGGATTGGTGATATTGGGTGAGCAAATGCAGACCCTTTAAAGCAAAAATGCATGGCCCCCATTCCATGGGTCCCAACTCTCCATGTTGAAGGGAATATTAATACAGATATAACATGTACGGGAAACCTAGAGAATGGACACACAGTGAATACAAAAGGTTTCTGAAACTCAACGAGAAGTCCGTCTCCTGGTGCTACGGTTTGACTTTCCAACTGCTTTCCTATCAATCTCCCAACTTGGAGAGACAGCCCCTTTAACCTCCTGGTTCGCACAGGTTGCCAATTTGGCAGAGGATGGAAGGGAAGAGGGAGAACCAATGAGAGAGTAGCTGTTAGGCATTTGGACGGGCACATGTCACTCTAATTTTCCGGCAGGAAGAAGAATTAACCAGAGTCTCAGCCACCCACCGGGAACCAGTATAGGTCCTGAACCAATATTTTGGTCTTGCGTACAGCTCACAAAAAACGAGTTGAAAAATGGAGCTCAGGGGCACAGCAATTCACAAACTGGCAGAGTAATAAAGGACAACTGTCGTCCAAAAATCTGTTGAGGGAAGGCTACGAGGCGGACTTGAAAGCGAGGCAGAATAGCAGGAAACAGATTTCAAGAGGTACGTTGGAATCGCCTTTAAAGCACAGGAAGAGGGGCACAACTTCGTCAATGACGCACTTGGCCAAAAAGGGCGTATGAATTTTCTCCTGAGTATATTCAGGAGAAAACGCATACGCCCTTTTTGGCCAAGCAAGCAAGCGGGCAATGCAAATCTGAACTACAAAGAAGCATCACTTCCCACCGGTCAAAAAGGACATCCACAAAATGTGTAAAAACCAGAAAGGCAAGACAGTCCCTGGAGAACAGGGTGCCTTGTTATGCTGATGGGCAGGATGTAAACTGCCAACTGCCTCAATGAAGGAGTGCATTGCGTTCCCTAAAACAAGTAAACAACAGAGCTTGAGAGCCAAGGGCACTTCCACTCTCGGGAATATACATTGGGAAAACTGAAAATCAATAAGACAGAGCCACCCCCAAATTTAGGGCTGCACAGCTTACAAGAACCTCAACTTGGGTACACCTTAAATATCCCAGGAAATATAAAAATGGTTCAAAAAACTGTGGTATTTATGTACGATGGAATATCCCTCAGCCATGAAATCAATGTCATAAGACCAGGAGCAGCAAAGTGAGTGGATTCAGGTACGATGATTCTAAGTGAAATAAGTCACATAGGAAAAGAAACTTATCATAAGATATCACTTATGAAGGTCCTGTAAACATGGCTACACATGAACTGAGTTAGGAAAGAGAACAGAGTCTCACATTTAGAAAAAACTCTTATGCCTGCTTAAGAGGAAAGGAGAGGTGGGCTGATGCATAAAACCAGAGTTTGATATAAGCACAGGTACAATTTCTATAACCAACTGTGGAATAGACAAGACCTAAACCTTCCTCAGTGAAAGGGAATCAAAACCCCATATTTCGCGCAGAGGAATAGATCTGACTAGTAAGAATCTTAAAACCTATGTATTGATATGTCTCTGTAAGGGAATCAAGTGTGTCTAGACTGGCATAAATATGGCAGCGATAATCAGCGCAAACCCTCTATAAAAAGGAATTTCAAAAACAAAACCAAAAAACAGGGAAATTCTTTACATTTCCTTCAGGGTCTCTGATTAAACCTGGAATGACCCTATCTACAGTGACAGCTGGATGTGGCATAATGCTGGACACTTGGGACTGAGAGGATTGGTGAGATTGGGTGAGCAAATGCAGACCCTTTAAAGCAAAAATGCATGGCCCCCATTCCATGGGTCCCAACTCTCCATGTTGAAGGGAATATTACTACAGCTATAACATGTACGGGAAACCTAGAGAATGGACACACTGTGAATACAAAAGGTTTCTAAAACTCAACGAGTAGTCCCTCTCCTGGTGCTCCGGTTTGACTTTCCAACTGCTTTACTATCAATCTCCCAACCTGGAGAGACTGCCCCTTTAACATTCTGGTTCGCACAGGTTGCCAAATTGGCAGAGGATGGAAGGGAAGAGGGAGAACCAATGAGAGAGTAGCTGTTAGGCATTTGGACGGGCACATGTCACTCTAATTTCCCGGCAGGAAGAAGAATTATCCAGAGTCTCAGCAACCCACCGGGAACCAGTATACGTCCTGAACCAAAATTTTGGACTTGGGTACAGCTCACAAAAAACGAGTTGAAAAATGGAGCTCAGGGGCACAGCAATTCACAAACCGGCAGAGTAATAAAGGACAACTATCGTCCAAAAATCTTTTGAGGGAAGGCAACGAGGCGGACTTGAATGCGAGGCAGAATAGCAGGAAACAGATTTCAAGAGGTACGTTGGAATCGCCTTTAAAGCACAGGAAGAGGGGCACAACTTCGACATTGACGCACTTGGCCAAAAAGGGTGTATGCGTTTTCTCCTGAATATATTCAGGAGAAAACGCATACACCGTTTTTGGCCAATTAAGCAAGCGGGCAATGCAAATCTGGACTACAAAGAAGTATCACTTCCCACGGGTCAAAAGGGACATCCACAAAATGTGTAAAAACCGGAAAGGCAAGACAGGCCCTGGAGAACAGGGAGCCTTGTTATGCTGATGGGCGGGATATAAATTGCCAACTGCCTCACTGGAGGAGTGCATTGCGTTCCCTAAAAGAAATAATCAACCGAGCTACAGAGCCAAGGGCACATCCAGTCTAGGGAATATACCTTGGGAAAACTGAAAATCAAAAAGACAGGGCCACCCCCAAATTTAGGGCAGCAATGCTTACAAGAACCTCAACTTGGGTACACCTTAAATATGCCAGGAAATATAAAAATGGTTCAAAAAACTGTGGTATTTATCTACGATGGAATATCCCTCAGACATGAAATCAATGTCATAAGACCAGGAGCAGCAAAGTGAGTGGATTCAGGTATGATGATTCTAAGTAAAATAAGTCACACAGAAAAAGAAACTTCTCATAAGATATCACCTATGAAGATCCTGTAAACATGGCTACACATGAACTGAGTTAGGAAAGAGAACAGAGTCTCACATTTAGAAAACACCCTTATGCCTGCTTAAGGGGAAAGGAGAGGTGGGGTGATGCATAAAACCAGAGTTTGATATAAGCACAGGTACCATTTCTAAAACCAACTGTGGAATAGACAAGACCTACACCTTCCTCAGTGAAAGGGACTCAAAACCCCATATTTCCCACAGAGGAATAGATCTGACTAGTAAGAATCTTAAAACCTATGTATTGATATGTCTCTGTAAGGGAATCAAGTGTGTCTAGACTGGCATAAACATGGCATCGAGAATCAGCTCAAACCCACTGTAAAAAGGAATTTCAAAAACAAAACCAAAAAACAAGGAAATTCTTTACATTTCCTTCAGGGTCTCTGATGAAACCTGGAATGACCCTATCTACAAGGACAGCTGGATGTGGCATAAGGCTGGACACTTGGGACTGAGAGGATTGGTGAGATTGGGTGAGCAAATTCAGACCCTTTAAAGCAAAAATGCATGTCCCCCATTCCATGGGTCCCAACTCTCCATGTTGAAGGGAATATTACTACAGCTATAACATGTACGGGAAACCTAGAGAATGGACACACTGTGAATACAAAAGGTTTGTGAAACTCAACGCGCAGTCCCTCTCCTGGTGCTCCGGTTTGACTTTCCAACTGCTTTACTATCAATCTCCCAACTTGGAGAGACAAACCCTTTAACCTCCTCGTTCGCACAGGTTCCCAATTTGGCAGAGGATGGAAGGGAAGAGGGAGAACCAATGAGAGAGTAGCTGTTAGGCATTTGGACGGGCACATGTCACTCTAATTTCCCGGCAGGAAGAAGAATTAACCAGAGTCTCAGCCACCCACCGGGAACCAGTATAGGTCCTGAACCAAAATTTTGGACTTTCGTACAGCTCACAAAAAACGAATTGAAAAATGGAGCTCAGGGGCACAGCAATTCACAAACTGGCAGAGTAATAAAGGACAACTATCGTCCAAAAATCTGTTGAGGGAAGGCAACGAGGCGGACTTGAAAGCGAGGCAGAATAGCAGGAAACAGATTTCAAGAGGTACGTTGGAATCGCCTTTAAAGCACAGGAAGAGGGGCACAACTTCGACAATGACGCACTTGGCCAAAAAGGGTGTATGCCTTTTCTCCTGAAAATATTCAGGAGAAAACGCATATGCCCTTTTTGGCCAAGCAAGCAAGAGGGCAATACAAAAATGCACTACAAAGAAGTATCACTTCCCACCGGTCAAAAGGGACATCCACAAAATGTGTAAAAACCAGAAAGGCAAGACAGACCCTGGAGAACAGGGAGCCTTGTTATGCTGATGGGCAGGATGTAAATTGCCAACTGCCTCAATGAAGGAGTGCATTGCATTCCCTACAACAAGTTAACAACAGAGCTACAGAGCCAAGGGCACTTCCAGTCTAGGGAATATACCTTGGGAAAACTGAAAATCAATAAGACAGAGCCATACCCAAATTTAGGGCTGCACTGCTTACAAGAACCTCAACTTGGGTACACCTTAAATATCCCAGGAAATATAAAAATGGTTCAAAAAACTGTGGTATTTATGTACGGTGGAATATCCCTCAGCCATGAAATCAATGTCATAAGACCAGGAGCAGCAAAGTGAGTGGATTCTGGTACGATGATTCTAAGTGAAATAAGTCACACAGAAAAAGAAACTTATCATAAGATATCACTTATGAAGATCCTGTAAACATGGCTACACATGACCTGAGTTAGGAAAGAGAACAGAGTCTCACATTTAGAAAACACTCTTATGCCTGCTTAAGGGGAAAGGAGAGGTGGGGTGATGCATAAAACCAGAGTTTGATATAAGCACAGGTACCATTTCTAAAACCAACTGTGGAATAGACAAGACCTACACCTTCCTCAGTGAAAGGGACTCAAAACCCCATATTTCCCGCAGAGGAATAGATCTGGCAAGTAAGAATCTTAAAACCTATGTATTGATATGTCTCTGTAAGGGAATCAAGTGTGTCTAGACTGGCATAAACATGGCAGCGAGAATCAGCTCAAACCCACTGTAAAAAGGAATTTCAAAAACAAAACCAAAAAACAGGGAAATTCTTTACATTTCCTTCAGGTTTTCTGATGAAACCTGGAATGACCCTATCTACAATGACAGCTGGATGTGGCATAAGGCTGGACACTTGGGACTGAGAGGATTGGTGAGATTGGGTGAGCAAATGCAGACCCTTTAAAGCAAAAATGCATGGCCCCCATTCCATGGGTCCCAACTCTCCATGTTGAAGGGAATATTACTACAGCTATAACATGTACGGGAAACCTAGAGAATGGACACACTGTGAATACAAAAGGTTTCTAAAACTCAACGAGTAGTCCCTCTCCTGGTGCTCCGGTTTGACTTTCCAACTGCTTTACTATCAATCTCCCAACTTGGAGAGACAACCCCTTTAACCTCCTGGTTCGCACAGGTTACCAATTTGGCAGAGGATGGAAGGGAAGAGAGAGTAGCTGTTAGGCATTTGGACGGGAACATGTCACTAATTTCTCGGCAGGAAGAAGAATTAACCAGAGTCACAGCCACCAACCGGGAACCAGTATAGGACCTGACCCAAAATTTAGGACTTGCGTAGAGCTCACAAAAAACGGGTTGAAAAAAGGAGCTCAAGGGCACAGCAATTCACAAACTAGCAGAGTAATAAAGACAACTATCGTCCAAAAATCTGTTGAGGGAAGGCAACGAGACGGACTTGAAAGCGAGGCAGAATAGCAGGAAGCAGATTTCAAGAGGTACGTTGGAATCGCCTTTAAAGCACAGGAAGAGGGGCACAACTTCGACAATGACGCACTTGGCCAAAAAGGGCGTATGCGTTTTCTCCTGAGTATATTCAGGAGAAAACGCATACGCCCTTTTTGGCCAAGCAAGCAAGCGGGCAATGCAAATCTGAACTACAAAGAAGAATCACTTCCCACCGGTCAAAAGGGACATCCACAAAATGTGTAAAAACCGGAAAGGCAAGACAGTCCCTGGAGAACAAGGAGCCTTGTTATGCTGATGGGCGGGATGTAAATTGCCAACTGCCTCACTGGAGGAGTGCATTGCGTTCCCTAAAACAAGTAAACAACAGAGCTACAGAGCCAAGGGCACTTCCAGTCTAGGGAGTATACCTTGGGAAAACTGAAAATCAATAAGACAGAGCCACCCCCAAATTTAGGGCTGCACTGCTTACAAGAACCTCAACTTGGGTACACCTTAAATATCCCAGGAAATATAAAAATGGTTCAAAAAACTGTGGTATTTATGTACGATTGAATATCCCTCAGCCATGAAATCAATGTCATAAGACCAGGAGCAGCAAATTGAGTGGATTCAGGTACGATGATTCTAAGTGAAATAAGGCACACAGAAAAAGAAACTTATCATAAGATATCACTTATGAAGATCCTGTAAACATGGATACACATGAACTGAGTTAGGAAAGAGAACAGAGTCTCACATTTAGAAAACACTCTTATGCCTGCTTAAGGGGAAAGGAGAGGTGGGGTGATGCATAAAACCAGAGTTCGATATAAGCACAGGTACCATTTCTAAAACCAACTGTGGAATAGACAAGACCTACACCTTCCTCAGTGAAAGGGACTCAAAACCACATATTTCCCTCAGAGGAATAGATCTGACAAGACAAAATCTTAAAACCTATGTATTGATATGTCTCTGTAAGGGAATCAAGTGTGTCTAGACCTGCATAAACATGGCATCGAGAATCAGCTCAAACCCACTGTAAAAAGGAATTTCAAAAACAAAACCAAAAAACAGGGAAATTCTTTACATTTCCTTCAGGGTCTCTGATGAAACCTGGAATGACCCTATCTACAATGACAGCTGGATGTGGCATAAGGCTGGACACTTGGGACTGAGAGGATTGGTGAGATTGGGTGAGCAAATGCAGACCCTTTAAAGCAAAAATGCATGGCCCCCATTCCATGGGTCCCAACTCTCCATGTTGAAGGGAATATTACTACAGCTATAACATGTACGGGAAACCTAGAGAATGGACACACTGTGAATACAAAAGGTTTCTAAAACTCAACGAGTAGTCCCTCTCCTGGTGCTCCGGTTTGACTTTCCAACTGCCTTACTATCAATCTCCCAACCTGCAGAGACTGCCCCTTTAAAATTCTGGTTCGCACAGGTTGCCAATTTGGCAGAGGATGGAAGGGAAGAGGGAGAACCAATGAGAGAGTAGCTGTTAGGCATTTGGACGGGCACATGTCACTCTAATTTCCCGGCAGGAAGAAGAATTAACCGGAGCCTCAGCCACCCACCGGGAACCAGTATAGGTCCTGAACCAAAATTTTGGACTTGCGTACAGCTCACAAAAAAACGAGTTGAAAAAAGGAGCTCAAGGGCACAGCAATTCACAAACTGGCAGAGTAATAAAGGACAACTATCGTCCAAAAATCTGTTAAGGGAAGGCAACGAGGCGGACTTGAAAGCGAGGCAGAATAGCAGGAAACAGATTTCAAGAGGTACGTTGGAATCGCCTTTAAAGCAAGGGAAGAGGGGCAGAACTTCGACAATGATGCACTTGGCCAAAAAGGGCGTATGCGTTTTCTCCTGAATTTATTCAGGAGAAAACGCATACGCCCTTTTTGGCCAAGCAAGCAAGCAGGCAATGCAAATCTGCACTACAAAGAAGTATCACTTCCCACCGGTCAAAAGGGACATCCACAAAATGTGTAAAAACCAGAAAGGCAAGACAGGCCCTGGAGAACCGGGAGCCTTGTTATGCTGATGGGCGGGATGTAAATTGCCAACTGCCTCAATGGACGAGTGCACTGCGTTCCCTAAAACAAGTAAACAACAGAGCTACAGAGCCAAGGGCACTTCCACTCTCGGCAATATACATTGGGATCACTGAAAATCAAAAAGACAGAGCCACCCCAAATATAGGGCTGCACTGCTTACAAGAACCTCAACTTGGGTACACCTTAAATATCCCAGGAAATATAAAAATGGTTCAAAACACTGTGGCCTTTATGTAAGATGGAATATCCCTCAGCCATGAAATCAATGTCATAAGACCAGTAGCAGCAAAGTGAGTGGATTCAGGTACGATGATTCTAATTGAAATAAGTCACACAGAAAAAGAAACTTATCATAAGATATCACTTATGAAGATCCTGTAAACATGGCTACACATGAACTGAGTTAGGAAAGAGAACAGAGTCTCACATTTAGAAAACACTCTTATGCCTGCTTAAGGGGAAAGGAGAGGTGGGGTGATGCATAAAACCAGAGTTTGATATAAGCACAGGTACCATTTCTAAAACCAACTGTAGAATAGACAAGAATTACACGTTCCTCAGTGAAAGGGACTCAAAACCCCATATTTCACGCTGAGGAATAGATCTGACTAGTAAGAATCTTAAAACCTATGTATTGATATGTCTCTGTAAGGGAATCAAGTGTGTCTAGACTGGCATAAACATGGCAGCGAGAATCAGCTCAAACCCACTATAAAAAGGAATTTCAAAAACAAAACCAAAAAACAGGGAAATTCTTTACATTTCCTTCAGGGTCTCTGATGAAACCTGGAATGACCCTATCTACAATGACAGCTGGATGTGGCATAAGGATGGACACTTCGGACTGAGAGGATTGGTGAGATTGGGTGAGCAAATGCAGACCCTTTAAAGCAAAAATGCATGGCCCCCATTCCATGGGTCCCAACTCTCCATGTTGAAGGGAATATTACTACAGCTATAACATGTACGGGAAACCTAGAGAATGGACACACTGTGAATACAAAATGTTTCTAAAACTCAACGAGTAGTCCCTCTCCTGGTGCTCCGGTTTGACTTTCCAACAGCTTTACTACCAATCTCCCAACTTGGAGAGACAACCCCTTTAACCTCCTGGTTCGCACAGGTTGCCAATTTGGCAGAGGATGGAAGGGAAGAGGGAGAACAAATGAGAGAGTAACTGTTAGGCATTTGGACGGGCACATGTCACTCTAATTTCCCGGCAGGAAGAAGAATTAACCAGCGTCTCAGCCACCCACCTGGAACCAGTATAGGTCCTGAAACAAAATTTTGGAATTGCGTACAGCTCACAAAAAACGAGTTGAAAAATGGAGCTCAGGGGCACAGCAATTCAAAAACTTGCAGAGTAATAATGGACAACTGTCGTCCAAATATCTGTTGAGGGAAGGCAAAGAGGCGAACTTGAAAGCGCGGCAGAATAGCAGGAAACAGATTTCAAGAGGTACGTTGGAATCGCATTTAAAGCACAGGAAGAGGGGCACAACTTCGACAATGACGCACTTGGCCAAAAAGGGCGTATGCGTTTTCTCCTGAATATATTCAGGAGAATATATTCAGGAGAAAACGCATACGCCCTTTTTGGCCAAGCAAGCAAGCGGGCAATGCAGATCTGCACTACAAAGAAGTATCACTTCCCACCGGTCAAAAGGGACATCCACAAAATGTGTAAAAACCAGAAAGGCAAGACAGGCCCTGGAGAACAGGGAGCCTTGTTATGCTGATGGGCGGGATGTAAATTGCCACCTGCCTCACTGGAGGAGTGCATTGTGTTCCCTAAAAGAAGTATTCAACAGAGCTACAGAGCCAAGGGCACATCCCGTCTAGGGAATATACCTTGGGAAAACTGAACATCAATAAGACAGAGCCACCCGCAAATTTAGGGCTGCACTGCTTACAAGAACCTCAACATGGGTACACATTAAATATCCCAGGAAATATAAAAGTGGTTCAAAAAACTGTGGTATTTATGTACGATGGAATATCCCTCAGCCATGAAATCAATGTCATAAGTGCAGGAGCAGCAAAGTGAGAGGATTCAGGTACGATGATTCTAAGTGAAATAAGTCACACAGAAAAAGAAACTTCTCATAAGATATCACTTATGAAGATCCTGTAAACATGGCTACACATGAACTGAGTTAGGAAAGAGAACAGAGTCTCACATTTAGAAAACACTCTTATGCCTGCTTAAGGGGAAAGGAGAGGTGGGGTGAAGCATAAAACCAGAGTTTGATATAAGCACAGGTACCATTTCTAAAACCAACTGTGGAATAGACAAAACCTACACCTTCCTCAGTGAAAGGGACTCAAAACCCCATATTTCCCGCAGAGGAATAGATCTGACTAGTAAGAATCTTAAAACCTATGTATTGATATGTCTCTCTAAGGGAATCAAGTGTGTCTAGACTGGCATAAACATGGCAGTGAGAATCAGCTCAAACCCACTATAGAAAGGAATTTCAAAAACAAAACCGAAAAACAGGGAAATTCTTTACATTTCCTTCAGGGTCTCTGATGAAACCTGGAATGACCCTATCTACAATGACAGCTGGATGTGGCATAAGGCTGGACACTTGGGACTGAGAGGTTTGGTGAGATTGGGTGAGCAAACCCATACCCTTTAAAGCAAAAATGCATGGCCCCCATTCCATGGGTCCCAACTCTCCATGTTGAAGGGAATATTACTACAGATATAATATGTACGGGAAACCTAGAGAATGGACACACAGTGAATACAAAAGGTTTCTAAAACTCAACGAGAAGTCCCTCTCCTGGTGCTCCGGTTTGACTTTCCAACTGCTTTACTATCAATCTCCCCACATGGAGAGACAGCCCCTTTAACCTCCTGGTTCGCACAGGTTGCCAATTTGGCAGAGGATGGAAGGGAAGAGGGAGAACCAATGAGAGAGTAGCTGTTAGACATTTGGACGGGCACATGTCACTCTAATTTCCCGGCAGGAAGAAGAATTAACCAGAGTCTCAGCCACCCACCGGGAACCAGTATAGGTCCTGAACCAAAATTTTGGACTTGCGTACAGCTCACAAAAAAAACGAGTTGAAAAATGGAGCTCAGGGGCACAGCAATGCACAAACTCCCAGAGTAATAAAGGACAACTGTCGTCCAAAAATCTGTTGAGGGAAGGCAACAAGGCGGACTTGAAAGCGAGGCATAAAAGCAGGAAACAGATTTCAAGAGGTACGTTAGAATCGCCTTTAAAGCACAGGAAGAGGGGCACAACATCGACAGTGACGCACTTGGCCAAAAAGGGCGTATGCGTTTTCTCCTGAATATATTCAGGAGAAAACGCATACGCCCTTTTTGGCCAAACAAGCAAGCGGGCAATGCAAATCTGCACTACAAAGAAGTATCACTTCCCACCGGTCAAAAGGGATATCCACAAAATGCGGATGGCAAGACAGGCCCTGGAGAACAGGGAGCCATGTTATGCTGATGGGCGGGATGTAAATTGCCAACTGCCTCACTGGAGGAGTGCATTGTGTTCCCTAAAAGAATAATCAACAGAGATACAGAGCCAAGGGCACATCCAGTCTAGGGAAAATACCTTGGGAAAACTGAAAATCAATAAGACAGAGCAACCCCCAAATTTAGGGCTGCACTGCTTAGAAGAACCCCAACTTGGGTACACCTTAAATATCCCAGGAAATATAAAAATGGTTCAAAAAACTGTGGTATTTATGTACGATGGAATATCCCTCAGCCATGAAATCAATGTCATAAGACCAGGAGCAGCAAAGTGAGTGGATTCAGGTACGATGATTCTAAGTGAAATAAGTCACACAGAAAAAGAATCTTATCATAAGAGATCACTTATGAAGATCCTGTAAACATGGCTACACATGAACAGAGTTAGGAAAGAGAACAGAGGCTCACATTTAGTAAAACACTCTTATGCCTGCTTAAGGGGAAAGGAGAGGTGGGGTGATGCATAAAACCAGAGTTGATATAAGCACAGGTACCATTTCTAAAACCAACTGTGGAATACACAAGACCTACACCTTCCTCAGTGAAAGGGACTCAAAACCGCATATTTCCCGCAGAGGAATAGATCTGACAAGTAAGAATCTTAAAACCTATGTATTGATATGTCTCTGTAAGGGAATCAAGTGTGTCTAGACTGGCATAAACATGGCAGCGAGAATCAGCTCAAACCCACTATAAAAAGGAATTTCAAAAACAAAACCAAAAAACAGGGAAATTCTTTACATTTCCTTCAGGGTCTCTGATGAAACCTGGAATGACCCTATCTACAATGACAGCTGGATGTGGCATAAGGCTGGACACTTGGGACTGAGAGGATTGGTGATATTGGGTGAGCAAATGCAGACCCTTTAAAGCAAAAATGCATGGCCCCCATTCCATGGGTCCCAACTCTCCATGTTGAAGGGAATATTAATACAGATATAACATGTACGGGAAACCTAGAGAATGGACACACAGTGAATACAAAAGGTTTCTGAAACTCAACGAGAAGTCCGTCTCCTGGTGCTACGGTTTGACTTTCCAACTGCTTTCCTATCAATCTCCCAACTTGGAGAGACAGCCCCTTTAACCTCCTGGTTCGCACAGGTTGCCAATTTGGCAGAGGATGGAAGGGAAGAGGGAGAACCAATGAGAGAGTAGCTGTTAGGCATTTGGACGGGCACATGTCACTCTAATTTTCCGGCAGGAAGAAGAATTAACCAGAGTCTCAGCCACCCACCGGGAACCAGTATAGGTCCTGAACCAATATTTTGGTCTTGCGTACAGCTCACAAAAAACGAGTTGAAAAATGGAGCTCAGGGGCACAGCAATTCACAAACTGGCAGAGTAATAAAGGACAACTGTCGTCCAAAAATCTGTTGAGGGAAGGCTACGAGGCGGACTTGAAAGCGAGGCAGAATAGCAGGAAACAGATTTCAAGAGGTACGTTGGAATCGCCTTTAAAGCACAGGAAGAGGGGCACAACTTCGACAATGACGCACTTGGCCAAAAAGGGCGTATGAATTTTCTCCTGAGTATATTCAGGAGAAAACGCATACGCCCTTTTTGGCCAAGCAAGCAAGCGGGCAATGCAAATCTGAACTACAAAGAAGCATCACTTCCCACCGGTCAAAAAGGACATCCACAAAATGTGTAAAAACCAGAAATGCAAGACAGTCCCTGGAGAACAGGGTGCCTTGTTATGCTGATGGGCAGGATGTAAACTGCCAACTGCCTCAATGAAGGAGTGCATTGCGTTCCCTAAAACAAGTAAACAACAGAGCTTGAGAGCCAAGGGCACTTCCACTCTCGGGAATATACATTGGGAAAACTGAAAATCAATAAGACAGAGCCACCCCCAAATTTAGGGCTGCACAGCTTACAAGAACCTCAACTTGGGTACACCTTAAATATCCCAGGAAATATAAAAATGGTTCAAAAAACTGTGGTATTTATGTACGATGGAATATCCCTCAGCCATGAAATCAATGTCATAAGACCAGGAGCAGCAAAGTGAGTGGATACAGGTACGATGATTCTAAGTGAAATAAGGCACACAGAAAAAGAAACTTCTCATAAGATATCACTTATGAAGATCCTGTAAACATGGCTACACATGAACTGAGTTAGGAAAGAGAACAGAGTCTCACATTTAGAAAACACTTTTATGCCTGCTTAAGGGGAAAGGAGAGGTGGGGTGATGCATAAAACCAGAGTTTGATATAAGCACAGGTACCATTTCTAAAACCAACTGTGGAATAGACAAGACCTAAACCTTCCTCAGTGAAAGGGACTCAAAACACCATATTTGCCGCAGATGAATAACTCTGACTAGTAAGAATCTTAAAAGCTATGTATTGATATGTCTCTGTAAGGGAATCAAGTGTGTCTAGACTGGCATAAACATGGCAGCGAGAATCAGCTCAAACCCACTATAAAAAGGAATTTCAAAAACAAAACCAAAAAACAGGGAAATTCTTTACATTTCCTTCAGGGTCTCTGATGAAACCTGGAATGACCCTATCTACAATGACAGCTGGATGTGGCATACGGCTGGACACTTGGGACTGAGAGGATTGGTGAGATTGGGTGAGCACATGCAGACCCTTTAAAACAGAAATGCATGTCCCCCATTCCATGGGTCCCAACTCTCCCTGTTGAAGGGTATATTAATACAGCTATAACATGTACGACAAACCTAGAGAATGGACACCCTGTGAATAGAAATTGTTTCTAAAACTCAACGAATAGTCCCTCTCCTGGTGCTCCGGTTTGACTTTCCAACTGCTTTACTATCAATCTCCCTACTTGGAGAGAAAACCCCTTTAACCTCCTCGTTCGCACAGGTTGCCAATTTGGCAGAGGATGGAAGGGAAGAGGGAGAACCAATGAGAGAGTAGCTGTTAGGCATTTGGACGGGCACATGTCACTCTAATGTCCCGGCAGGAAGAAGAATTAACCAGAGTCTCAGCCACCCACTGGGAACCAGTATAGGTCCTGAACCAAAATTTTGGACTTGCGTACAGCTCACAAAAAACGAGTTGAAAAATGGAGCACAGGGGCACAGCAATTCACAAACTGGCAGAGAAATAAAGGACAACTATCGTCCAAAAATCTGTTGAGGGAAGGCAACGAGGCAGACTTGATAGCCAGGCAGAAAAACAGGAAACAGATTTCAAGAGGTACGTTGGAATCGCCTTTAAAGCACAGGAAGAGGGGCACAACTTCGACAATGACGCAGTTGGCCAAAAAGTGCGTATGCGTTTTCTCCTGAATATATTCAGGAGAAAACGCATACGCCCTTTTTGGCCAAGCAAGCAAGCGGGCAATGCAAATCTGCACTACAAAGTAGTATCACTTCCCACCGGTCAAAAGGGATATCCACAAAATGTGTAAAAACCAGAAAGGCAAGACAGGCCCTGGAGAACAGGGTGCCTTGTTATGCTGATGGGCAGGATGTAAATTGCCAACTGCCTCAATGAAGGAGTGCATTGCGTTCCCTAAAACAAGTAAACAACAGAGCTAGAGAGCCAAGGGCACTTCCACTCTCGGGAATATACCTTGGGAAAACTGAAAATCAATAAGACAGAGCCACCCCCAAATTTAGGGCTGCACTGCTTACAAGAACCTCAACTTGAGTACACCTTAAATATCCCAGGAAATATAAAAATGGTTCAAAAAACTGTGGTATTTATGTACGATGGAATATACCTCAGCCATGAAATCAATGTCATAAGACCAGGAGCAGCAAAGTGAGTGGATTCTGGTACGATGATTCTAAGTGAAATAAGGCACACAGGAAAAGAAACTTATCATAAGATATCACTTATGAAGTTCCTGTAAACATGGCTACACATGAACTGATTTAGGAAAGAGAACAGAGTCTCACATTTAGAAAACACTCTTATGCCTGCTTAAGGGGAAAGGAAAGGTGTGGTGATGCATAAAACCAGAGTTTGATATAAGCACAAGTACCATTTCTAAAACCAACTGAGGAATAGACAAGACCTACACCTTCCTCAGTGAAAGGGACTCAAAACCCCATATTTCCCGCAGAGGAATAGATCTGACTAGTAAGAATCTTAAAACCTATGTATTGATATGTCTCTGGAAGGGAATCAAGTGTGTCTAGACTGGCATAAACATGGCAGCGAGAATCAGCTCAAACCCACTGTAAAAATGAATTTCAAAAACAAAACCAAAAAACAGGGAAATTCTTTAAATTTCCTTCAGGGTCTCTGATGAAACCTGGAATGACCCTATCTACAATGACAGCTGGATGTGGCATAAGGCTGGACACTTGGGACTGAGAGGATTGGTGAGATTGGGTGAGCAAATGCAGACCCTTTAAAGCAAAAATGCATGGCCCCCATTCCATGGGTCCCAACTCTCCATGTTGAAGGGAATATTACTACAGCTATAACATGTACGGGAAACCTAGAGAATGGACACACTGTGAATACAAAAGGTTTCTAAAACTCAACGAGTAGTCCCTCTCCTGGTACTCCGGTTTGACTTTCCAACTGCTTTACTATCAATCTCCCAACTTGCAGAGACAACCTCTTTAACCTCCTGGTTCACACACGTTGCATATTTGGCAGAGGATGGAAGGGAAAAGGGAGAACCAATGAGAGAGTAGCTGTTAGGCATTTGGACGGGAACATGTCACTAATTTCTCGGCAGGAAGAAGAATAATCCAGAGTCACAGCCACGCACTGGGAACCAGTATAGGTCCTGAACCAAAATTTTGTACTTGCGTACAGCTCACAAAAAACGACTTGAAAAATGGAGCACAGGGGTACAGCAATTCACAAACTGGCAGAGTAATTAAGGACAACTATCGTCCAAAAATCTGTTGAGGGAAGGCAACGAGGCGGACTTGAAAGCGAGGCAGAATAGCAGGAAACAGATTTCAAGAGGTACGTTGGAATCGCCTTTAAAGCACAGGAAGAGTGGCACAACTTCGACAATGACGCACATGGCCAAAAAGGGCGTATGCTTTTTCTCCTGAATATATTCAGGAGAAAACGCATACGCCCTTTTTGGCCAAGCAAGCAAGCGGGCAATGCAAATCTGCACTACAAAGAAGTATCACTTCCCACCGGTCAAAAGGGACATCCACAAAATGTGTAAAAACCAGAAAGGCAAGACAGGCCCTGGAGAACAGGGAGCCTTGTTATGCTGATGGGCAGGATGTAAATTGCCAACTGCCTCAATGAAGGAGTGCATTGCGTTCCCTAAAACAAGTAAACAACAGAGCTTGAGAGCCAAGGGCACTTTCAGTCTCGGGAATATACCTTGGGAAAACTGAAAATCAATAAGACAGAGCCACCCCCAAATTTAGGGCTGCACTGCTTACAAGAACCTCAACTTGGGTACACCTTAAATATCCCAGGAAATATAAAAATGGTTCATAAAACTGTGGTATTTATATACGATGGAATATCCCTCAGCCATGAAATCAATCTCATAAGACCAGGAGCAGCAAAGTGAGTGGATACAGGTACGATGATTCTAAGTGAAATAAGGCACACAGAAAAAGAAACTTATCATAAGATATCACTTATGAAGATCCTGTAAACATGGCTACACATGAACTGAGTTAGGAAAGAGAACAGAGGCTCACATTTAGAAAACACTCTTATGCCTGCTTAAGGAGAAAGGAGAGGTGGGGTGATGCATAAAACCAGAGTTTGATATAAGCAGAGGTACCATTTCAAAAACCAACTGTGGAATAGACAAGACCTACACCTTCCTCAGTGAAAGGGACTCAAAACGCCATATATCCCGCAGAGGAATAGATCTGACTAGTAAGAATCTTAAAACCTATGTATTGATATGTCTCTGTAAGGGAATCAAGTGTGTCTAGACTGGCATAAACATGGCAGCGAGAATCAGCTCAAACCCACTATAAAAAGGAATTTCAAAAACAAAACCAAAAAACAGGGAAATTCTTTACATTTCCTTCAGGGTCTCTGATGAAACCTGGAATGACCCTATCTACAATGACAGCTGGATGTGGCATAAGGCTGGACACTTGGGACTGAGAGGATTGGTGAGATTGGGTGAGCAAATGCAGACTCTTTAAAGCAAAAATGCATGGCCCCCATTCCTTGGGTCCCAACTCTCCATGTTGAAGGGAATATTACTACAGCTATAACATGTACGGGAAACCTAGAGAATGGACACACAGTGAATACAAAAGGTTTCTAAAACTCAACGAGTAGTCCCTCTCCTGGTACTCCGGTTTGACTTTCCAACTGCTTTACTATCAATCTCCCAACTTGGAGAGACAATCCGTTTAACCTCCTCGTTCGAACACGTTGCCAATTTGGCAGAGGATGGAAGGGAAGAGGGAGAACCAATGAGAGAGTAGCTGTTAGGCATTTGGAAGGGCACATGTCACTGTAATTTCCCGGCAGGAAGAAGAATTAACCAGAGTCTCAGCCACCCACCTGGAACCAGTATAGGTCCTGAACCAATATTTTCGTCTTGCGTACAGCTCACAAAAAACGAGTTGAAAAATGGAGCTCAGGGGCACAGCAATTCACAAACTGGCAGAGTAATAAAGGACAACTGTCGTCCAAAAATCTGTTGAGGGAAGGCAACGAGGCGGACTTGAAAGCGAGGCAGAATAGCAGGAAACAGATTTCAAGAGGTACGTTGGAATCGCCTTTAAAGCACAGGAAGAGGGGCACAACTTCGACAATGACGCACTTGGCCAAAAAGGGCGTATGCATTTTCTCCTGAGTATATTCAGGAGAAAACGCATACGCCCTTTTTGGCCAAGCAAGCAAGCGGGCAATGCAAATCTGAACTACAAAGAAGCATCACTTCCCACCGGTCAAAAAGGACATCCACAAAATGTGTAAAAACCGGAAAGGCAAGACAGTCCCTGGAGAACAAGGAGCCTTGTTATGCTGATGGGCGGGATGTAAATTGCCAACTGCCTCACTGGAGGAGTGCATTGCGTTCCTTAAAACAAGTAAACAACAGAGCTACAGAGCCAAGGGCACTTCCAGTCTAGGGAATATACATTGGGAAAACTGAAAATCAATAAGACAGAGCCACCCCCAAATTTAAGGCTGCACTGCTTACAAGAACCTCAACTTGGGTACACCTTAAATATCCCAGGAAATATACAAATGGTTCAAAAAACTGTGGTATTTATGTACGATGGAATATCCCTCAGCCATGAAATCAATGTCATAAGACCAGGAGCAGCAAAGTGAGTGGATACAGGTACGATGATTCTAAGTGAAATAAGGCACACAGAAAAAGAAACTTATCATAAGATATCACTTATGAAGATCCTGTAAACATGGCTACACATGAACTGAGTTAGGAAAGAGAACAGAGTCTCACATTTAGAAAACACTCTTATGCCTGCTTAAGGGGAAAGGAGAGGTGGGGTGATGCATAAAACCAGAGTTTGATATAAGCACAAGTACCGTTTCTAAAACCAACTGTGGAATAGACAAGACCTACACCTTCCTCAGTGAAAGGGACTCAAAACCCCATATTTGCCGCAGACGAATAACTCTGACTAGTAAGAATCTTAAAACCTATGTATTGATATGTCTCTGTAAGGGAATCAAGTGTGTCTAGACTGGCATAAACATGGCAGCGAGAATCAGCTCAAACCCACTATAAAATGGAATTTCAAAAACAAAATCAAAAAACAGGGAAATTCTTTACATTTCCTTCATGGTCACTGATGAAACCTGGAATGACCCTATCTACAATGACAGCTGGATGTGGCATACGGCTGGACACTTGGGACTGAGAGGATTGGTGAGATTGGGTGAGCACATGCAGACCCTTTAAAGCAAAAATGCATGTCCCCCATTCCATGGGTCCCAACTCTCCATGTTGAAGGGAATATTACTACAGCTATAACATGTACGGGAAACCTAGAGAATGGACACACTGTGAATACAAAAGGTTTATAAAACTCAACGAGTAGTCCCTCTCCTGGTGCTCCGGTTTGACTTTCCAACTGCTTTACTATCAATCTCCCAACTTGGAGAGAAAACCCCTTTAACCTCCTCGTTCACACAGGTTGCCAATTTGGCAGAGGATGGAAGGGAAGAGGGAGAACCAATGAGAGAGTAGCTGTTAGGCATTTGGACGGGCACATGTCACTCTAATTTCCCGGCAGGAAGAAGAATTAACCAGAGTCTCAGCCACCCACCTGGAACCAGTATAGGTCCTGAACCAAAATTTTGGACTTGCGTACAGCTCACAAAAAACGAGTTGATAAATGGAGCTCAGGGGCACAGCAATTCACAAACTGGCAGAGTAATAAAGGACAACTATCGTCCAAAAATCTGTTGAGGGAAGGCAACGAGGCGGACTTGAAAGCGAGGCAGAATAGCAGGAAACAGATTTCAAGAGGTACGTTGGAATCGCCTTTAAAGCACAGGAAGAGGGGCACAACTTCGACAATGACGCATTTGGCCAAAAAGGGCGTATGCTTTTTCTCCTGAATATATTCAGGAGAAAACGCATACGCCCTTTTTGGCCAAGCAAGCAAGCGGGCAATGCAAATCTGCACTACAAAGAAGTATCACTTCCCACCGGTCAAAAGGGACATCCACAAAATGTGTAAAAACCAGAAAGGCAAGACAGGCCCTGGAGAACAGGGAGCCTTGTTATGCTGATGGGCAGGATGTAAATTGCCAACTGCCTCAATGAAGGAGTGCATTGCGTTCCCTAAAACAAGTAAACAACAGAGCTAGAGAGCCAAGGGCACTTCCACTCTCGGGAATATACCTTGGGAAAACTGAAAATCAATAAGACAGAGCCACCCCCAAATTTAGGGCTGCACTGCTTACAAGAACCTCAACTTGGGTACACCTTAAATATCCCAGGAAATATAAAAATGGTTCAAAAAACTGTGGTATTTATGTACGATGGAATATACCTCAGCCATGAAATCAATGTCATAAGACCAGGAGCAGCAAAGTGAGTGGATTCTGGTACGATGATTCTAAGTGAAATAAGTCACACAGGAAAAGAAACTTATCATAAGATATCACTTATGAAGTTCCTGTAAACATGGCTACACATGAACTGATTTAGGAAAGAGAACAGAGTCTCACATTTAGAAAACACTCTTATGCCTGCTTAAGGGGAAAGGAGAGGTGGGGTGATGCATAAAACCAGAGTTTGATATAAGCACAGGTACCATTTCTAAAACCAACTGTGGAATAGACAAGACCTACACCTTCCTCAGTGAAAGGGACTCAAAACCCCATATTTCCCGCAGAGGAATAGATCTGGCAAGTAAGAATCTTAAAACCTATGTATTGATATGTCTCTGTAAGGGAATCAAGTGTGTCTAGACTGGCATAAACATGGCAGCGAGAATCAGCTCTAACCCACTGTAAAAAGGAATTTCAAAAACAAAACCAAAAAACAGGGAAATTCTTTACATTTCCTTCAGGGTCTCTGATGAAACCTGGAATGACCCTATCTACAATGACAGCTGGATGTGGCATAAGGCTGGACACTTGGGACTGAGAGGATTGGTGAGATTGGGTGAGCAAATGCAGACCGTTTAAAGCAAAAATGCATGGCTCCCATTCCATGGTTCACAACTCTCCATGTTGAAGGGAATATTACTACAGCTATAACATGTATGGGAAACCTAGAGAATGGACACACTGTGAATACGAAAGGTTTCTAAAACTCAACGAGTAGTCCCTCTCCTGGTGCTCCGGTTTGACTTTCCAACTGCTTTACTATCAATCTCCCAACTTGGAGAGACAACCTCTTTAACCTCCTGGTTCGAACAGGTTGCCAATTTGGCAGAGGATGGAAGGGAAGAGGGAGAACCAATGAGAGAGTAGCAGTTAGGCATTTGGACGGGAACATGTCACTAATTTCTCGGCAGGAAGAAGAATAAACCAGAGTCACAGCCACGCACCGGGAACCAGTATAGGTCCTGAACCAAAATTTTGGACTTGCGTACAGCTCACAAAAAACGAGTTGAAAAATGGAGCACAGGGGAACAGCAATTCACAAACTGGCAGAGTAATTAAGGACAACTATCGTCCAAAAATCTGTTGAGGGAAGGCAACGAGGCGGACTTGAAAGCGAGGCAGAATAGCAGGAAACAGATTTCAAGAGGTACGTAGGAATCGCCTTTAAAGCACAGGAAGAGGGGCACAACTTCGACAATGACGCACTTGGCCAAAAAGGGCGTATGCTTTTTCTCCTGAATATATTCAGGAGAAAACGCATACGCCCTTTTTGGCCAAGCAAGCAAGCGGGCAATGCAAATCTGCACTACAAAGAAGTATCACTTCCCACCGGTCAAAAGGGACATCCACAAAATGTGTAAAAACCAGAAAGGCAAGACAGGCCCTGGAGAACAGGGAGCCTTCTTATGCTGATGGGCAGGATGTAAATTGCCAACTGCCTCAATGAAGGAGTGCATTGCGTTCCCTAAAACAAGTAAACAACAGAGCTAGAGAGCCAAGGGCACTTCCACTCTCGGGAATATACCTTGGGAAAACTGAAAATCAATAAGACAGAGCCACCCCCAAATTTAGGGCTGCACTGCTTACAAGAACCTCAACTTGGGTACACCTTAAATATCCCAGGAAATATAAAAATGGTTCAAAAAACTGTGGTATTTATGTACGATGGAATATACCTCAGCCATGAAATCAATGTCATAAGACCAGGAGCAGCAAAGTGAGTGGATTCTGGTACGATGATTCTAAGTGAAATAAGTCACACAGGAAAAGAAACTTATCATAAGATATCACTTATGAAGTTCCTGTAAACATGGCTACACATGAACTGATTTAGGAAAGAGAACAGAGTCTCACATTTAGAAAACACTCTTATGCCTGCTTAAGGGGAAAGGAGAGGTGGGGTGATGCATAAAACCAGAGTTTGATATAAGCACAGGTACCATTTCTAAAACCAACTGTGGAATAGACAAGACCTACACCTTCCTCAGTGAAAGGGACTCAAAACCCCATATTTCCCGCAGAGGAATAGATCTGGCAAGGAAGAATCTTAAAACCTATGTATTGATATGTCTCTGTAAGGGAATCAAGTGTGTCTAGACTGGCATAAACATGGCAGCGAGAATCAGCTCTAACCCACTGTAAAAAGGAATTTCAAAAACAAAACCAAAAAACAGGGAAATTCTTTACATTTCCTTCAGGGTCTCTGATGAAACCTGGAATGACCCTATCTACAATGACAACTGGATGTGGCATAAGGCTGGACACTTGGGACTGAGAGGATTGGTGAGATTGGGTGAGCAAATGCAGACCCTTTAAAGCAAAAATGCATGGCTCCCATTCCATGGTTCACAACTCTCCATGTTGAAGGGAATATTACTACAGCTATAACATGTATGGGAAACCTAGAGAATGGACACTCTGTGAATACAAAAGGTTTCTAAAACTCAACGAGTAGTCCCTCTCCTGGTGCTCCGGTTTGACTTTCCAACTGCTTTACTATCAATCTCCCAACTTGGAGAGACAAGCTCTTTAACCTCCTGGTTCGCACAGGTTGCCAATTTGGCAGAGGATGGAAGGGAAGAGGGAGAACCAATGAGAGAGTAGCTGTTAGGCATTTGGACGGGAACATGTCACTAATTTCTCGGCAGGAAGAAGAATAAACCAGAGTCACAGCCACGCACCGGGAACCAGTATAGGTCCTGAACCAAAATTTTGGACTTGCGTACAGCTCACAAAAAACGAGTTGAAAAATGGAGCACAGGGGAACAGCAATTCACAAACTGGCAGAGTAATTGAGGACAACTATCGTCCAAAAATCTGTTGAGGGAAGGCAACGAGGCGGACTTGAAAGCGAGGCAGAATAGCAGGAAACAGATTTCAAGAGGTACGTTGGAATCGCCTTTAAAGCACAGGAAGAGGGGCACAACTTCGACAATGACGCACTTGGCCAAAAAGGGCGTATGCTTTTTCTCCTGAATATATTCAGGAGAAAACGCATACGCCCTTTTTGGCCAAGCAAGCAAGCGGGCAATGCAAATCTGCACTACAAAGAAGTATCACTTCCCACCGGTCAAAAGGGACATCCACAAAATGTGTAAAAACCAGAAAGGCAAGACAGGCCCTGGAGAACAGGGAGCCTTGTTATGCTGATGGGCAGGATGTAAATTGCCAACTGCCTCAATGAAGGAGTGCATTGCGTTCCCTAAAACAAGTAAACAACAGAGCTAGAGAGCCAAGGGCACTTCCACTCTCGGGAATATACCTTGGGAAAACTGAAAATCAATAAGACAGGGCCACCCCCAAATTTAGGGCTGCACTGCTTACAAGAACCTCAACTTGGGTACACCTTAAATATCCCAGGAAATATAAAAATGGTTCAAAAAACTGTGGTATTTATGTACGATGGAATATACCTCAGCCATGAAATCAATGTCATAAGACCAGGAGCAGCAAAGTGAGTGGATTCTGGTACGATGATTCTAAGTGAAATAAGTCACACAGGAAAAGAAACTTATCATAAGATATCACTTATGAAGTTCCTGTAAACATGGCTACACATGAACTGATTTAGGAAAGAGAACAGAGTCTCACTTTTAGAAAACACTCTTATGCCTGCTTAAGGGGAAAGGAGAGGTGGGGTGATGCATAAAACCAGAGTTTGATATAAGCACAGGTACCATTTGTAAAACCAACTGTGGAATAGACAAGACCTACACCTTCCTCAGTGAAAGGGACTCAAAACCGCATATTTGCCGCAGACGAATAACTCTGACTAGTAAGAATCTTAAAACCTATGTATTGATATGTCTCTGTAAGGGAATCAAGTGTGTCTAGACTGGCATAAACATGGCAGCGAGAATCAGCTCAAACCCACTATAAAAAGGAATTTCAAAAACAAAATCAAAAAACAGGGAAATTCTTTACATTTCCTTCATGGTCTATGATGAAACCTGGAATGACCCTATCTACAATGACAGCTGGATGTGGCATACGGCTGGACACTTGGGACTGAGAGGATTGGTGAGATTGGGTGAGCACATGCAGACCCTTTAAAGCAAAAATGCATGTCCCCCATTCCATGGGTCCCAACTCTCCATGTTGAAGGGAATATTACTACAGCTATAACATGTACGGGAAACGTAGAGAATGGACACACTGTGAATACAAAAGGTTTATAAAACTCAACGAGTAGTCCCTCTCCTGGTGCTCCGGTTTGACTTTCCAACTGCTTTACTATCAATCTCCCAACTTGGAGAGACAACCCCTTTAACCTCCTCGTTCGCACAGGTTGCCAATTTGGCAGAGGATGGAAGGGAAGAGGGAGAACCAATGAGAGAGTAGCTGTTAGGCATTTGGACGGGCACATGTCACTCTAATTTCCCAGCAGGAAGAAGAATTAACCAGAGTCTCAGCCACCCACTGGGAACCAGTATAGGTCCTGAACCTAAATTTTGGACTTGCGTACAGCTCACAAAAAACGAGTTGATAAATGGAGCTCAGGGGCACAGCAATTCACAAACTGGCAGAGTAATAAAGGACAACTATCGTCCAAAAATCTGTTGAGGGAAGGCAACGAGGCGGACTTGAAAGCGAGGCAGAATAGCAGGAAACAGATTTCAAGAGGTACGTTGGAATCGCCTTTAAAGCACAGGAAGAGGGGCACAACTTCGACAATGACGCACTTGGCCAAAAAGGGCGTATGCTTTTTCTCCTGAATATATTCAGGAGAAAACGCATACGCCCTTTTTGGCCAAGCAAGCAAGCGGGCAATGCAAATCTGCACTACAAAGAAGTATCACTTCCCACCGGTCAAAAGGGACATCCACAAAATGTGTAAAAACCAGAAAGGCAAGACAGGCCCTGGAGAACAGGGAGCCTTGTTATGCTGATGGGCAGGATGTAAATTGCCAACTGCCTCAATGAAGGAGTGCATTGCGTTCCCTAAAACAAGTAAACAACAGAGCTAGAGAGCCAAGGGCACTTCCACTCTCGGGAATATACCTTGGGAAAACTGAAAATCAATAAGACAGAGCGACCCCCAAATTTAGGGCTGCACTGCTTACAAGAACCTCAACTTGGGTACACCTTAAATATCCCAGGAAATATAAAAATGGTTCAAAAAACTGTGGTATTTATGTACGATGGAATATACCTCAGCCATGAAATCAATGTCATAAGACCAGGAGCAGCAAAGTGAGTGGATTCTGGTACGATGATTCTAAGTGAAATAAGTCACACAGGAAAAGAAACTTATCATAAGATATCACTTATGAAGTTCCTGTAAACATGGTTACACATGAACTGATTTAGGAAAGAGAACAGAGTCTCACATTTAGAAAACACTCTTATGCCTGCTTAAGGGGAAAGGAGAGGTGGGGTGATGCATAAAACCAGAGTTTGATATAAGCACAAGTACCGTTTCTAAAACCAACTGTGGAATAGACAAGACCTACACCTTCCTCAGTGAAAGGGACTCAAAACCCCATATTTGCCGCAGACGAATAACTCTGACTAGTAAGAATCTTAAAACCTATGTATTGATATGTCTCTGTAAGGGAATCAAGTGTGTCTAGACTGGCATAAACATGGCAGCGAGAATCAGCTCAAACCCACTATAAAATGGAATTTCAAAAACAAAATCAAAAAACAGGGAAATTCTTTACATTTCCTTCATGGTCACTGATGAAACCTGGAATGACCCTATCTACAATGACAGCTGGATGTGGCATACGGCTGGACACTTGGGACTGAGAGGATTGGTGAGATTGGGTGAGCACATGCAGACCCTTTAAAGCAAAAATGCATGTCCCCCATTCCATGGGTCCCAACTCTCCATGTTGAAGGGAATATTACTACAGCTATAACATGTACGGGAAACCTAGAGAATGGACACACTGTGAATACAAAAGGTTTATAAAACTCAACGAGTAGTCCCTCTCCTGGTGCTCCGGTTTGACTTTCCAACTGCTTTACTATCAATCTCCCAACTTGGAGAGAAAACCCCTTTAACCTCCTCGTTCACACAGGTTGCCAATTTGGCAGAGGATGGAAGGGAAGAGGGAGAACCAATGAGAGAGTAGCTGTTAGGCATTTGGACGGGCACATGTCACTCTAATTTCCCGGCAGGAAGAAGAATTAACCAGAGTCTCAGCCACCCACCTGGAACCAGTATAGGTCCTGAACCAAAATTTTGGACTTGCGTACAGCTCACAAAAAACGAGTTGATAAATGGAGCTCAGGGGCACAGCAATTCACAAACTGGCAGAGTAATAAAGGACAACTATCGTCCAAAAATCTGTTGAGGGAAGGCAACGAGGCGGACTTGAAAGCGAGGCAGAATAGCAGGAAACAGATTTCAAGAGGTACGTTGGAATCGCCTTTAAAGCACAGGAAGAGGGGCACAACTTCGACAATGACGCACTTGGCCAAAAAGGGCGTATGCTTTTTCTCCTGAATATATTCAGGAGAAAACGCATACGCCCTTTTTGGCCAAGCAAGCAAGCGGGCAATGCAAATCTGCACTACAAAGAAGTATCACTTCCCACCGGTCAAAAGGGACATCCACAAAATGTGTAAAAACCAGAAAGGCAAGACAGGCCCTGGAGAACAGGGAGCCTTGTTATGCTGATGGGCAGGATGTAAATTGCCAACTGCCTCAATGAAGGAGTGCATTGCGTTCCCTAAAACAAGTAAACAACAGAGCTAGAGAGCCAAGGGCACTTCCACTCTCGGGAATATACCTTGGGAAAACTGAAAATCAATAAGACAGAGCCACCCCCAAATTTAGGGCTGCACTGCTTACAAGAACCTCAACTTGGGTACACCTTAAATATCCCAGGAAATATAAAAATGGTTCAAAAAACTGTGGTATTTATGTACGATGGAATATACCTCAGCCATGAAATCAATGTCATAAGACCAGGAGCAGCAAAGTGAGTGGATTCTGGTACGATGATTCTAAGTGAAATAAGTCACACAGGAAAAGAAACTTATCATAAGATATCACTTATGAAGTTCCTGTAAACATGGCTACACATGAACTGATTTAGGAAAGAGAACAGAGTCTCACATTTAGAAAACACTCTTATGCCTGCTTAAGGGGAAAGGAGAGGTGGGGTGATGCATAAAACCAGAGTTTGATATAAGCACAGGTACCATTTCTAAAACCAACTGTGGAATAGACAAGACCTACACCTTCCTCAGTGAAAGGGACTCAAAACCCCATATTTCCCGCAGAGGAATAGATCTGGCAAGTAAGAATCTTAAAACCTATGTATTGATATGTCTCTGTAAGGGAATCAAGTGTGTCTAGACTGGCATAAACATGGCAGCGAGAATCAGCTCTAACCCACTGTAAAAAGGAATTTCAAAAACAAAACCAAAAAACAGGGAAATTCTTTACATTTCCTTCAGGGTCTCTGATGAAACCTGGAATGACCCTATCTACAATGACAGCTGGATGTGGCATAAGGCTGGACACTTGGGACTGAGAGGATTGGTGAGATTGGGTGAGCAAATGCAGACCCTTTAAAGCAAAAATGCATGGCTCCCATTCCATGGTTCACAACTCTCCATGTTGAAGGGAATATTACTACAGCTATAACATGTATGGGAAACCTAGAGAATGGACACACTGTGAATACGAAAGGTTTCTAAAACTCAACGAGTAGTCCCTCTCCTGGTGCTCCGGTTTGACTTTCCAACTGCTTTACTATCAATCTCCCAACTTGGAGAGACAACCTCTTTAACCTCCTGGTTCGAACAGGTTGCCAATTTGGCAGAGGATGGAAGGGAAGAGGGAGAACCAATGAGAGAGTAGCAGTTAGGCATTTGGACGGGAACATGTCACTAATTTCTCGGCAGGAAGAAGAATAAACCAGAGTCACAGCCACGCACCGGGAACCAGTATAGGTCCTGAACCAAAATTTTGGACTTGCGTACAGCTCACAAAAAACGAGTTGAAAAATGGAGCACAGGGGAACAGCAATTCACAAACTGGCAGAGTAATTAAGGACAACTATCGTCCAAAAATCTGTTGAGGGAAGGCAACGAGGCGGACTTGAAAGCGAGGCAGAATAGCAGGAAACAGATTTCAAGAGGTACGTAGGAATCGCCTTTAAAGCACAGGAAGAGGGGCACAACTTCGACAATGACGCACTTGGCCAAAAAGGGCGTATGCGTTTTCTCCTGAATATATTCAGGAGAAAACGCATACGCCCTTTTTGGCCAAGCAAGCAAGCGGGCAATGCAAATCTGCACTACAAAGAAGTATCACTTCCCACCGGTCAAAAGGGACATCCACAAAATGTGTAAAAACCAGAAAGGCAAGACAGGCCCTGGAGAACAGGGAGCCTTCTTATGCTGATGGGCAGGATGTAAATTGCCAACTGCCTCAATGAAGGAGTGCATTGCGTTCCCTAAAACAAGTAAACAACAGAGCTAGAGAGCCAAGGGCACTTCCACTCTCGGGAATATACCTTGGGAAAACTGAAAATCAATAAGACAGAGCCACCCCCAAATTTAGGGCTGCACTGCTTACAAGAACCTCAACTTGGGTACACCTTAAATATCCCAGGAAATATAAAAATGGTTCAAAAAACTGTGGTATTTATGTACGATGGAATATACCTCAGCCATGAAATCAATGTCATAAGACCAGGAGCAGCAAAGTGAGTGGATTCTGGTACGATGATTCTAAGTGAAATAAGTCACACAGGAAAAGAAACTTATCATAAGATATCACTTATGAAGTTCCTGTAAACATGGCTACACATGAACTGATTTAGGAAAGAGAACAGAGTCTCACATTTAGAAAACACTCTTATGCCTGCTTAAGGGGAAAGGAGAGGTGGGGTGATGCATAAAACCAGAGTTTGATATAAGCACAGGTACCATTTCTAAAACCAACTGTGGAATAGACAAGACCTACACCTTCCTCAGTGAAAGGGACTCAAAACCCCATATTTCCCGCAGAGGAATAGATCTGGCAAGGAAGAATCTTAAAACCTATGTATTGATATGTCTCTGTAAGGGAATCAAGTGTGTCTAGACTGGCATAAACATGGCAGCGAGAATCAGCTCTAACCCACTGTAAAAAGGAATTTCAAAAACAAAACCAAAAAACAGGGAAATTCTTTACATTTCCTTCAGGGTCTCTGATGAAACCTGGAATGACCCTATCTACAATGACAACTGGATGTGGCATAAGGCTGGACACTTGGGACTGAGAGGATTGGTGAGATTGGGTGAGCAAATGCAGACCCTTTAAAGCAAAAATGCATGGCTCCCATTCCATGGTTCACAACTCTCCATGTTGAAGGGAATATTACTACAGCTATAACATGTATGGGAAACCTAGAGAATGGACACTCTGTGAATACAAAAGGTTTCTAAAACTCAACGAGTAGTCCCTCTCCTGGTGCTCCGGTTTGACTTTCCAACTGCTTTACTATCAATCTCCCAACTTGGAGAGACAAGCTCTTTAACCTCCTGGTTCGCACAGGTTGCCAATTTGGCAGAGGATGGAAGGGAAGAGGGAGAACCAATGAGAGAGTAGCTGTTAGGCATTTGGACGGGAACATGTCACTAATTTCTCGGCAGGAAGAAGAATAAACCAGAGTCACAGCCACGCACCGGGAACCAGTATAGGTCCTGAACCAAAATTTTGGACTTGCGTACAGCTCACAAAAAACGAGTTGAAAAATGGAGCACAGGGGAACAGCAATTCACAAACTGGCAGAGTAATTGAGGACAACTATCGTCCAAAAATCTGTTGAGGGAAGGCAACGAGGCGGACTTGAAAGCGAGGCAGAATAGCAGGAAACAGATTTCAAGAGGTACGTTGGAATCGCCTTTAAAGCACAGGAAGAGGGGCACAACTTCGACAATGACGCACTTGGCCAAAAAGGGCGTATGCTTTTTCTCCTGAATATATTCAGGAGAAAACGCATACGCCCTTTTTGGCCAAGCAAGCAAGCGGGCAATGCAAATCTGCACTACAAAGAAGTATCACTTCCCACCGGTCAAAAGGGACATCCACAAAATGTGTAAAAACCAGAAAGGCAAGACAGGCCCTGGAGAACAGGGAGCCTTGTTATGCTGATGGGCAGGATGTAAATTGCCAACTGCCTCAATGAAGGAGTGCATTGCGTTCCCTAAAACAAGTAAACAACAGAGCTAGAGAGCCAAGGGCACTTCCACTCTCGGGAATATACCTTGGGAAAACTGAAAATCAATAAGACAGGGCCACCCCCAAATTTAGGGCTGCACTGCTTACAAGAACCTCAACTTGGGTACACCTTAAATATCCCAGGAAATATAAAAATGGTTCAAAAAACTGTGGTATTTATGTACGATGGAATATACCTCAGCCATGAAATCAATGTCATAAGACCAGGAGCAGCAAAGTGAGTGGATTCTGGTACGATGATTCTAAGTGAAATAAGTCACACAGGAAAAGAAACTTATCATAAGATATCACTTATGAAGTTCCTGTAAACATGGCTACACATGAACTGATTTAGGAAAGAGAACAGAGTCTCACTTTTAGAAAACACTCTTATGCCTGCTTAAGGGGAAAGGAGAGGTGGGGTGATGCATAAAACCAGAGTTTGATATAAGCACAGGTACCATTTGTAAAACCAACTGTGGAATAGACAAGACCTACACCTTCCTCAGTGAAAGGGACTCAAAACCGCATATTTGCCGCAGACGAATAACTCTGACTAGTAAGAATCTTAAAACCTATGTATTGATATGTCTCTGTAAGGGAATCAAGTGTGTCTAGACTGGCATAAACATGGCAGCGAGAATCAGCTCAAACCCACTATAAAAAGGAATTTCAAAAACAAAATCAAAAAACAGGGAAATTCTTTACATTTCCTTCATGGTCTATGATGAAACCTGGAATGACCCTATCTACAATGACAGCTGGATGTGGCATACGGCTGGACACTTGGGACTGAGAGGATTGGTGAGATTGGGTGAGCACATGCAGACCCTTTAAAGCAAAAATGCATGTCCCCCATTCCATGGGTCCCAACTCTCCATGTTGAAGGGAATATTACTACAGCTATAACATGTACGGGAAACGTAGAGAATGGACACACTGTGAATACAAAAGGTTTATAAAACTCAACGAGTAGTCCCTCTCCTGGTGCTCCGGTTTGACTTTCCAACTGCTTTACTATCAATCTCCCAACTTGGAGAGACAACCCCTTTAACCTCCTCGTTCGCACAGGTTGCCAATTTGGCAGAGGATGGAAGGGAAGAGGGAGAACCAATGAGAGAGTAGCTGTTAGGCATTTGGACGGGCACATGTCACTCTAATTTCCCAGCAGGAAGAAGAATTAACCAGAGTCTCAGCCACCCACTGGGAACCAGTATAGGTCCTGAACCTAAATTTTGGACTTGCGTACAGCTCACAAAAAACGAGTTGATAAATGGAGCTCAGGGGCACAGCAATTCACAAACTGGCAGAGTAATAAAGGACAACTATCGTCCAAAAATCTGTTGAGGGAAGGCAACGAGGCGGACTTGAAAGCGAGGCAGAATAGCAGGAAACAGATTTCAAGAGGTACGTTGGAATCGCCTTTAAAGCACAGGAAGAGGGGCACAACTTCGACAATGACGCACTTGGCCAAAAAGGGCGTATGCTTTTTCTCCTGAATATATTCAGGAGAAAACGCATACGCCCTTTTTGGCCAAGCAAGCAAGCGGGCAATGCAAATCTGCACTACAAAGAAGTATCACTTCCCACCGGTCAAAAGGGACATCCACAAAATGTGTAAAAACCAGAAAGGCAAGACAGGCCCTGGAGAACAGGGAGCCTTGTTATGCTGATGGGCAGGATGTAAATTGCCAACTGCCTCAATGAAGGAGTGCATTGCGTTCCCTAAAACAAGTAAACAACAGAGCTAGAGAGCCAAGGGCACTTCCACTCTCGGGAATATACCTTGGGAAAACTGAAAATCAATAAGACAGAGCGACCCCCAAATTTAGGGCTGCACTGCTTACAAGAACCTCAACTTGGGTACACCTTAAATATCCCAGGAAATATAAAAATGGTTCAAAAAACTGTGGTATTTATGTACGATGGAATATACCTCAGCCATGAAATCAATGTCATAAGACCAGGAGCAGCAAAGTGAGTGGATTCTGGTACGATGATTCTAAGTGAAATAAGTCACACAGGAAAAGAAACTTATCATAAGATATCACTTATGAAGTTCCTGTAAACATGGTTACACATGAACTGATTTAGGAAAGAGAACAGAGTATCACATTTAGAAAACACTCTTATGCCTGCTTAAGGGGAAAGGAGAGGTGGGGTGATGCATAAAACCAGAGTTTGATATAAGCACAGGTACCGTTTCTAAAACCAACTGTGGAATAGAAAAGACCTACACCTTCCTCAGTGAAAGGGACTCAAAACCCCATATTTCCCGCAGAGGAATAGATCTGGCAAGTAAGAATCTTAAAACCTATGTATTGATATGTCTCTGTAAGGGAATCAAGTGTGTCTAGACTGGCATAAACATGGCAGCGAGAATCAGCTCAAACCCACTGTAAAAAGGAATTTCAAAAACAAAACCAAAAATCAGGGAAATTCTTTACATTTCCTTCAGGGTCTCTGATGAAACCTGGAATGACCCTATCTACAATGACAGCTGGATGTGGCATAAGGCTAGACACTTGGGACTGAGAGGATTGGTGAGATTGGGTGAGCAAATGCAGACCCTTTAAAGCAAAAATGCATGTCCCCCATTCCATGGGTCCCAACTCTCCATGTTGAAGGGAATATTACTAGAGCTATAACATGTACGGGAAACCTAGAGAATGGACACACTGTGAATACAAAAGGTTTCTAAAACTCAACGAGTAGTCCCACTCCTGGTGCTCCGGTTTGACTTTCCAACTGCTTTACTATCAATCTCCCAACTTGGAGAGACAACCTCTTTAACTTCCTGGTTCGCACAGGTTGCCAATTTGGCAGAGGATGGAAGGGAAGAGGGAGAACCAATGAGAGAGTAGCTGTTAGGCATTTGGACGGGAACATGTCACTCTAATTTCCCGGCAGGAAGAAGAATTAACCAGATTCACAGCCACCCACCGGGAACCAGTTTGGTTTCTGAACCAAAATTTTGGACTTGGGTAGAGCTCACAAAAAACGAGTTGAAAAAAGGATCTGAAGGGCACAGCAATTCACAAACTGGCAGAGTAATAAAGGACGACTATCGTCCAAAAATCTGTTGAGGGAAGGCAACGAGGCGGAATTGAAAGCGAGCCAGAACAGCAGGAAGCAGATTTCAAGAGGTACGTTGGAATCGCCTTTAAAGCACAGGAAGAGGGGCACAACTTCGACAATGACGCAATTGGCCAAAAAGGGCGTATGCGTTTTCTACTGAGTATATTCAGGAGAAAACGCATACGCCCTTTTTGGCCAAGCAAGCAAGCGGGCAATGCCAATCTGAACTACAAAGAAGAATCACTTCCCACCGGTCAAAAGGGCATCCACAAAATGTGTAAAAATCAGAAAGGCAAGACAGGCCCTGGAGAACAGGGAGCTTTGTTATGCTGATTGGCGGGATGTAAATTGCCAACTGCCTCACTGGAGGAGTGCATTGCGTTCCCTAAAACAAGTAAACAACAGAGCTACAGAGCCAAGGGCACTTCCAGTCTAGGGAATATACCTTGGGAAAACTGTAAATCAATAAGACAGAGCCACCCCCAAATTTAGGCCTGCACTGCTTACAAGAACCTCAACTTGGGTACACCTTAAATATCCCAGGAAATATAAAAATGGTTCAAAAAACTGTGGTATTTATGTACGACGGAATATCCCTCAGCCATGAAATCAATGTCATAAGACCAGGAGCAGCAAAGTGAGTGGATTCAAGTACGATGATTCTAAGTGAAATACGTCACACAGAAAAAGTAACTTCTCATAAGATATCAATTATGAAGATCCTGTAAACATGGCTACACATGAACTGAGTTAGGAAAGAGAACAGAGTCTCACATTTAGAAAACACTCTTATGCCTGCTGAAGGGGAAAGGAGAGGTGGGGTGATGCATAAAACCAGAGTTTGATATAAGCACAGGTACCTTTTCTAAACCCACCTGTGGAATAGACAAGACCTACACCTTCCTCAGTGAAAGGCACTCAAAACCCCATATTTCCCGCAGAGGAATAGATCTGACTAGTAAGAATCTTAAAACCTATGTATTGATATGTCTCCGTAAGGGAATCAAGTGTGTCTATACTGGCATAAACAAGGCAGTGAGAATCAGTTCAAACCCACTATAAAAAGGAATTTCAAAAACAAAACCAAAAAACAGGGAAATTCTTTACATTTCCTTCAGGGTCTCTGATGAAACCTGGAATGACCCTATCTACAATGACAGCTGGATGTGGCATAAGGCTGGACACTTGGGACTGAGAGGATTGGTGAGATTGGGTGAGCAAATGCAGACCCTTTAAAGCAAAAATGCATGGCCCCCATTCCATGGGTCCCAACTCTCCATATTGAAGGGAATATTACTACGGCTATAACATGTACGGGAAACCTAGAGAATGGACACACTGTGAATACAAAAGGTTTCTAAAACTCAACGAGTATTCCCTCTCCTGGTGCTCCGGTTTGACTTTCCAACTGCTTTCCTATCAATCTCCCAACTTGGAGAGACAACCCCTTTAACCTCCTCGTTCGCACAGGTTGCCAATTTGGCAGAGGATGGAAGGGAAAAGGGAGAACCAATGAGAGAGTAGCTGTTAGACATTTGGACGGGCACATGTCACTCTAATTCCCCGGCAGGAAGAAGAATTAACCAGAGTCTCAGCCACCCACCGGGCACCAGTATAGGTCCTGAAACAAAATTTTGGAATTGCGTACAGCTCACAAAAAACGAGTTGAAAAATGGAGCTCAGGGGCACAGCAATTCAAAAACTTGCAGAGTAATAATGGACAACTGTCGTCCAAATATCTGTTGAGGGAAGGCAACGAGGCGAACTTGAAAGCGCGGCAGAATAGCAGGAAACAGATTTCAAGAGGTACGTTGGAATCGCATTTAAAGCACAGGAAGAGGGGCACAACTTCGACAATGACGCACTTGGCCAAAAAGGGCGTATGCGTTTTCTCCTGAATATATTCAGGAGAATATATTCAGGAGAAAACGCATACGCCCTTTTTGGCCAAGCAAGCAAGCGGGCAATGCAGATCTGCACTACAAAGAAGTATCACTTCCCACCGGTCAAAAGGGACATCCACAAAATGTGTAAAAACCAGAAAGGCAAGACAGGCCCTGGAGAACAGGGAGCCTTGTTATGCTGATGGGCGGGATGTAAATTGCCACCTGCCTCACTGGAGGAGTGCATTGTGTTCCCTAAAAGAAGTATTCAACAGAGCTACAGAGCCAAGGGCACATCCCGTCTAGGGAATATACCTTGTGAAAACTGAACATCAATAAGACAGAGCCACCCGCAAATTTAGGGCTGCACTGCTTACAAGAACCTCAACATGGGTACACATTAAATATCCCAGGAAATATAAAAGTGGTTCAAAAAACTGTGGTATTTATGTACGATGGAATATCCCTCAGCCATGAAATCAATGTCATAAGTGCAGGAGCAGCAAAGTGAGAGGATTCAGGTACGATGATTCTAAGTGAAATAAGTCACACAGAAAAAGAAACTTCTCATAAGATATCACTTATGAAGATCCTGTAAACATGGCTACACATGAACTGAGTTAGGAAAGAGAACAGAGTCTCACATTTAGAAAACACTCTTATGCCTGCTTAAGGGGAAAGGAGAGGTGGGGTGAAGCATAAAACCAGAGTTTGATATAAGCACAGGTACCATTTCTAAAACCAACTGTGGAATAGACAAAACCTACACCTTCCTCAGTGAAAGGGACTCAAAACCCCATATTTCCCGCAGAGGAATAGATCTGACTAGTAAGAATCTTAAAACCTATGTATTGATATGTCTCTCTAAGGGAATCAAGTGTGTCTAGACTGGCATAAACATGGCAGTGAGAATCAGCTCAAACCCACTATAGAAAGGAATTTCAAAAACAAAACCGAAAAACAGGGAAATTCTTTACATTTCCTTCAGGGTCTCTGATGAAACCTGGAATGACCCTATCTACAATGACAGCTGGATGTGGCATAAGGCTGGACACTTGGGACTGAGAGGTTTGGTGAGATTGGGTGAGCAAACCCATACCCTTTAAAGCAAAAATGCATGGCCCCCATTCCATGGGTCCCAACTCTCCATGTTGAAGGGAATATTACTACAGATATAATATGTACGGGAAACCTAGAGAATGGACACACAGTGAATACAAATGGTTTCTAAAACTCAACGAGAAGTCCCTCTCCTGGTGCTCCGGTTTGACTTTCCAACTGCTTTACTATCAATCTCCCCACATGGAGAGACAGCCCCTTTAACCTCCTGGTTCGCACAGGTTGCCAATTTGGCAGAGGATGGAAGGGAAGAGGGAGAACCAATGAGAGAGTAGCTGTTAGACATTTGGACGGGCACATGTCACTCTAATTTCCCGGCAGGAAGAAGAATTAACCAGAGTCTCAGCCACCCACCGGGAACCAGTATAGGTCCTGAACCAAAATTTTGGACTTGCGTACAGCTCACAAAAAAAACGAGTTGAAAAATGGAGCTCAGGGGCACAGCAATGCACAAACTCCCAGAGTAATAAAGGACAACTGTCGTCCAAAAATCTGTTGAGGGAAGGCAACAAGGCGGACTTGAAAGCGAGGCATAAAAGCAGGAAACAGATTTCAAGAGGTACGTTAGAATCGCCTTTAAAGCACAGGAAGAGGGGCACAACATCAACAGTGACGCACTTGGCCAAAAAGGGCGTATGCGTTTTCTCCTGAATATATTCAGGAGAAAACGCATACGCCCTTTTTGGCCAAACAAGCAAGCGGGCAATGCAAATCTGCACTACAAAGAAGTATCACTTCCCACCGGTCAAAAGGGATATCCACAAAATGCGGATGGCAAGACAGGCCCTGGAGAACAGGGAGCCATGTTATGCTGATGGGCGGGATGTAAATTGCCAACTGCCTCACTGGAGGAGTGCATTGTGTTCCCTAAAAGAATAATCAACAGAGATACAGAGCCAAGGGCACATCCAGTCTAGGGAAAATACCTTGGGAAAACTGAAAATCAATAAGACAGAGCAACCCCCAAATTTAGGGCTGCACTGATTAGAAGAACCCCAACTTGGGTACACCTTAAATATCCCAGGAAATATAAAAATGGTTCAAAAAACTGTGGTATTTATGTACGATGGAATATCCCTCAGCCATGAAATCAATGTCATAAGACCAGGAGCAGCAAAGTGAGTGGATTCAGGTACGATGATTCTAAGTGAAATAAGTCACACAGAAAAAGAATCTTATCATAAGAGATCACTTATGAAGATCCTGTAAACATGGCTACACATGAACTGATTTAGGAAAGAGAACAGAGTCTCACATTTAGAAAACACTCTTATGCCTGCTTAAGGGGAAAGGAGAGGTGGGGTGATGCATAAAACCAGAGTTGATATAAGCACAGGTACCATTTCTAAAACCAACTGTGGAATACACAAGACCTACACCTTCCTCAGTGAAAGGGACTCAAAACCGCATATTTCCCGCAGAGGAATAGATCTGACAAGTAAGAATCTTAAAACCTATGTATTGATATGTCTCTGTAAGGGAATCAAGTGTGTCTAGACTGGCATAAACATGGCAGCGAGAATCAGCTCAAACCCACTATAAAAAGGAATTTCAAAAACAAAACCAAAAAACAGGGAAATTCTTTACATTTCCTTCAGGGTCTCTGATGAAACCTGGAATGACCCTATCTAAAATGACAGCTGGATGTGGCATAAGGCTGGACACTTGGGACTGAGAGGATTGGTGATATTGGGTGAGCAAATGCAGACCCTTTAAAGCAAAAATGCATGGCCCCCATTCCATGGGTCCCAACTCTCCATGTTGAAGGGAATATTAATACAGATATAACATGTACGGGAAACCTAGAGAATGGACACACAGTGAATACAAAAGGTTTCTGAAACTCAACGAGAAGTCCGTCTCCTGGTGCTACGGTTTGACTTTCCAACTGCTTTCCTATCAATCTCCCAACTTGGAGAGACTGCCCCTTTAACCTCCTGGTTCGCACAGGTTGCCAATTTGGCAGAGGATGGAAGGGAAGAGGGAGAACCAATGAGAGAGTAGCTGTTAGGCATTTGGACGGGCACATGTCACTCTAATTTTCCGGCAGGAAGAAGAATTAACCAGAGTCTCAGCCACCCACCGGGAACCAGTATAGGTCCTGAACCAATATTTTGGTCTTGCGTACAGCTCACAAAAAACGAGTTGAAAAATGGAGCTCAGGGGCACAGCAATTCACAAACTGGCAGAGTAATAAAGGACAACTGTCGTCCAAAAATCTGTTGAGGGAAGGCTACGAGGCGGACTTGAAAGCGAGGCAGAATAGCAGGAAACAGATTTCAAGAGGTACGTTGGAATCGCCTTTAAAGCACAGGAAGAGGGGCACAACTTCGACAATGACGCACTTGGCCAAAAAGGGCGTATGAATTTTCTCCTGAGTATATTCAGGAGAAAACGCATACGCCCTTTTTGGCCAAGCAAGCAAGCGGGCAATGCAAATCTGAACTACAAAGAAGCATCACTTCCCACCGGTCAAAAAGGACATCCACAAAATGTGTAAAAACCAGAAATGCAAGACAGTCCCTGGAGAACAGGGTGCCTTGTTATGCTGATGGGCAGGATGTAAACTGCCAACTGCCTCAATGAAGGAGTGCATTGCGTTCCCTAAAACAAGTAAACAACAGAGCTTGAGAGCCAAGGGCACTTCCACTCTCGGGAATATACATTGGGAAAACTGAAAATCAATAAGACAGAGCCACCCCCAAATTTAGGGCTGCACAGCTTAGAAGAACCTCAACTTGGGTACACCTTAAATATCCCAGGAAATATAAAAATGGTTCAAAAAACTGTGGTATTTATGTACGATGGAATATCCCTCAGCCATGAAATCAATGTCATAAGACCAGGAGCAGCAAAGTGAGTGGATACAGGTACGATGATTCTAAGTGAAATAAGGCACACAGAAAAAGAAACTTCTCATAAGATATCACTTATGAAGATCCTGTAAACATGGCTACACATGAACTGAGTTAGGAAAGAGAACAGAGTCTCACATTTAGAAAACACTTTTATGCCTGCTTAAGGGGAAAGGAGAGGTGGGGTGATGCATAAAACCAGAGTTTGATATAAGCACAGGTACCATTTCTAAAACCAACTGTGGAATAGACAAGACCTAAACCTTCCTCAGTGAAAGGGACTCAAAACACCATATTTGCCGCAGACGAATAACTCTGACTAGTAAGAATCTTAAAAGCTATGTATTGATATGTCTCTGTAAGGGAATCAAGTGTGTCTAGACTGGCATAAACATGGCAGCGAGAATCAGCTCAAACCCACTATAAAAAGGAATTTCAAAAACAAAACCAAAAAACAGGGAAATTCTTTACATTTCCTTCAGGGTCTCTGATGAAACCTGGAATGACCCTATCTACAATGACAGCTGGATGTGGCATACGGCTGGACACTTGGGACTGAGAGGATTGGTGAGATTGGGTGAGCACATGCAGACCCTTTAAAACAGAAATGCATGTCCCCCATTCCATGGGTCCCAACTCTCCCTGTTGAAGGGTATATTAATACAGCTATAACATGTACGACAAACCTAGAGAATGGACACCCTGTGAATAGAAATTGTTTCTAATACTCAACGAATAGTCCCTCTCCTGGTGCTCCGGTTTGACTTTCCAACTGCTTTACTATCAATCTCCCTACTTGGAGAGAAAACCCCTTTAACCTCCTCGTTCGCACAGGTTGCCAATTTGGCAGAGGATGGAAGGGAAGAGGGAGAACCAATGAGAGAGTAGCTGTTAGGCATTTGGACGGGCACATGTCACTCTAATGTCCCGGCAGGAAGAAGAATTAACCAGAGTCTCAGCCACCCACTGGGAACCAGTATAGGTCCTGAACCAAAATTTTGGACTTGCGTACAGCTCACAAAAAACGAGTTGAAAAATGGAGCACAGGGGCACAGCAATTCACAAACTGGCAGAGAAATAAAGGACAACTATCGTCCAAAAATCTGTTGAGGGAAGGCAACGAGGCAGACTTGAAAGCCAGGCAGAAAAACAGGAAACAGATTTCAAGAGGTACGTTGGAATCGCCTTTAAAGCACAGGAAGAGGGGCACAACTTCGACAATGACGCAGTTGGCCAAAAAGTGCGTATGCGTTTTCTCCTGAATATATTCAGGAGAAAACGCATACGCCCTTTTTGGCCAAGCAAGCAAGCGGGCAATGCAAATCTGCACTACAAAGTAGTATCACTTCCCACCGGTCAAAAGGGATATCCACAAAATGTGTAAAAACCAGAAAGGCAAGACAGGCCCTGGAGAACAGGGTGCCTTGTTATGCTGATGGGCAGGATGTAAATTGCCAACTGCCTCAATGAAGGAGTGCATTGCGTTCCCTAAAACAAGTAAACAACAGAGCTAGAGAGCCAAGGGCACTTCCACTCTCGGGAATATACCTTGGGAAAACTGAAAATCAATAAGACAGAGCCACCCCCAAATTTAGGGCTGCACTGCTTACAAGAACCTCAACTTGAGTACACCTTAAATATCCCAGGAAATATAAAAATGGTTCAAAAAACTGTGGTATTTATGTACGATGGAATATACCTCAGCCATGAAATCAATGACATAAGACCAGGAGCAGCAAAGTGAGTGGATTCTGGTACGATGATTCTAAGTGAAATAAGGCACACAGGAAAAGAAACTTATCATAAGATATCACTTATGAAGTTCCTGTAAACATGGCTACACATGAACTGATTTAGGAAAGAGAACAGAGTCTCACATTTAGAAAACACTCTTATGCCTGCTTAAGGGGAAAGGAAAGGTGTGGTGATGCATAAAACCAGAGTTTGATATAAGCACAAGTACCATTTCTAAAACCAACTGAGGAATAGACAAGACCTACACCTTCCTCAGTGAAAGGGACTCAAAACCCCATATTTCCCGCAGAGGAATAGATCTGACTAGTAAGAATCTTAAAACCTATGTATTGATATGTCTCTGGAAGGGAATCAAGTGTGTCTAGACTGGCATAAACATGGCAGCGAGAATCAGCTCAAACCCACTGTAAAAATGAATTTCAAAAACAAAACCAAAAAACAGGGAAATTCTTTAAATTTCCTTCAGGGTCTCTGATGAAACCTGGAATGACCCTATCTACAATGACAGCTGGATGTGGCATAAGGCTGGACACTTGGGACTGAGAGGATTGGTGAGATTGGGTGAGCAAATGCAGACCCTTTAAAGCAAAAATGCATGGCCCCCATTCCATGGGTCCCAACTCTCCATGTTGAAGGGAATATTACTACAGCTATAACATGTACGGGAAACCTAGAGAATGGACACACTGTGAATACAAAAGGTTTCTAAAACTCAACGAGTAGTCCCTCTCCTGGTACTCCGGTTTGACTTTCCAACTGCTTTACTATCAATCTCCCAACTTGCAGAGACAACCTCTTTAACCTCCTGGTTCACACAGGTTGCATATTTGGCAGAGGATGGAAGGGAAAAGGGAGAACCAATGAGAGAGTAGCTGTTAGGCATTTGGACGGGAACATGTCACTAATTTCTCGGCAGGAAGAAGAATAATCCAGAGTCACAGCCACGCACTGGGAACCAGTATAGGTCCTGAACCAAAATTTTGTACTTGCGTACAGCTCACAAAAAACGACTTGAAAAATGGAGCACAGGGGTACAGCAATTCACAAACTGGCAGAGTAATTAAGGACAACTATCGTCCAAAAATCTGTTGAGGGAAGGCAACGAGGCGGACTTGAAAGCGAGGCAGAATAGCAGGAAACAGATTTCAAGAGGTACGTTGGAATCGCCTTTAAAGCACAGGAAGAGTGGCACAACTTCGACAATGACGCACATGGCCAAAAAGGGCGTATGCTTTTTCTCCTGAATATATTCAGGAGAAAACGCATACGCCCTTTTTGGCCAAGCAAGCAAGCGGGCAATGCAAATCTGCACTACAAAGAAGTATCACTTCCCACCGGTCAAAAGGGACATCCACAAAATGTGTAAAAACCAGAAAGGCAAGACAGGCCCTGGAGAACAGGGAGCCTTGTTATGCTGATGGGCAGGATGTAAATTGCCAACTGCCTCAATGAAGGAGTGCATTGCGTTCCCTAAAACAAGTAAACAACAGAGCTTGAGAGCCAAGGGCACTTTCAGTCTCGGGAATATACCTTGGGAAAACTGAAAATCAATAAGACAGAGCCACCCCCAAATTTAGGGCTGCACTGCTTACAAGAACCTCAACTTGGGTACACCTTAAATATCCCAGGAAATATAAAAATGGTTCATAAAACTGTGGTATTTATATACGATGGAATATCCCTCAGCCATGAAATCAATCTCATAAGACCAGGAGCAGCAAAGTGAGTGGATACAGGTACGATGATTCTAAGTGAAATAAGGCACACAGAAAAAGAAACTTATCATAAGATATCACTTATGAAGATCCTGTAAACATGGCTACACATGAACTGAGTTAGGAAAGAGAACAGAGGCTCACATTTAGAAAACACTCTTATGCCTGCTTAAGGAGAAAGGAGAGGTGGGGTGATGCATAAAACCAGAGTTTGATATAAGCAGAGGTACCATTTCAAAAACCAACTGTGGAATAGACAAGACCTACACCTTCCTCAGTGAAAGGGACTCAAAACGCCATATATCCCGCAGAGGAATAGATCTGACTAGTAAGAATCTTAAAACCTATGTATTGATATGTCTCTGTAAGGGAATCAAGTGTGTCTAGACTGGCATAAACATGGCAGCGAGAATCAGCTCAAACCCACTATAAAAAGGAATTTCAAAAACAAAACCAAAAAACAGGGAAATTCTTTACATTTCCTTCAGGGTCTCTGATGAAACCTGGAATGACCCTATCTACAATGACAGCTGGATGTGGCATAAGGCTGGACACTTGGGACTGAGAGGATTGGTGAGATTGGGTGAGCAAATGCAGACTCTTTAAAGCAAAAATGCATGGCCCCCATTCCTTGGGTCCCAACTCTCCATGTTGAAGGGAATATTACTACAGCTATAACATGTACGGGAAACCTAGAGAATGGACACACAGTGAATACAAAAGGTTTCTAAAACTCAACGAGTAGTCCCTCTCCTGGTACTCCGGTTTGACTTTCCAACTGCTTTACTATCAATCTCCCAACTTGGAGAGACAATCCGTTTAACCTCCTCGTTCGAACACGTTGCCAATTTGGCAGAGGATGGAAGGGAAGAGGGAGAACCAATGAGAGAGTAGCTGTTAGGCATTTGGACGGGCACATGTCACTGTAATTTCCCGGCAGGAAGAAGAATTAACCAGAGTCTCAGCCACCCAACGGGAACCAGTATAGGTCCTGAACCAATATTTTCGTCTTGCGTACAGCTCACAAAAAACGAGTTGAAAAATGGAGCTCAGGGGCACAGCAATTCACAAACTGGCAGAGTAATAAAGGACAACTGTCGTCCAAAAATCTGTTGAGGGAAGGCAACGAGGCGGACTTGAAAGCGAGGCAGAATAGCAGGAAACAGATTTCAAGAGGTACGTTGGAATCGCCTTTAAAGCACAGGAAGAGGGGCACAACTTCGACAATGACGCACTTGGCCAAAAAGGGCGTATGCATTTTCTCCTGAGTATATTCAGGAGAAAACGCATACGCCCTTTTTGGCCAAGCAAGCAAGCGGGCAATGCAAATCTGAACTACAAAGAAGCATCACTTCCCACCGGTCAAAAAGGACATCCACAAAATGTGTAAAAACCGGAAAGGCAAGACAGTCCCTGGAGAACAAGGAGCCTTGTTATGCTGATGGGCGGGATGTAAATTGCCAACTGCCTCACTGGAGGAGTGCATTGCGTTCCTTAAAACAAGTAAACAACAGAGCTACAGAGCCAAGGGCACTTCCAGTCTAGGGAATATACATTGGGAAAACTGAAAATCAATAAGACAGAGCCACCCCCAAATTTAAGGCTGCACTGCTTACAAGAACCTCAACTTGGGTACACCTTAAATATCCCAGGAAATATACAAATGGTTCAAAAAACTGTGGTATTTATGTACGATGGAATATCCCTCAGCCATGAAATCAATGTCATAAGACCAGGAGCAGCAAAGTGAGTGGATACAGGTACGATGATTCTAAGTGAAATAAGGCACACAGAAAAAGAAACTTATCATAAGATATCACTTATGAAGATCCTGTAAACATGGCTACACATGAACTGAGTTAGGAAAGAGAACAGAGTCTCACATTTAGAAAACACTCTTATGCCTGCTTAAGGGGAAAGGAGAGGTGGGGTGATGCATAAAACCAGAGTTTGATATAAGCACAAGTACCGTTTCTAAAACCAACTGTGGAATAGACAAGACCTACACCTTCCTCAGTGAAAGGGACTCAAAACCCCATATTTGCCGCAGACGAATAACTCTGACTAGTAAGAATCTTAAAACCTATGTATTGATATGTCTCTGTAAGGGAATCAAGTGTGTCTAGACTGGCATAAACATGGCAGCGAGAATCAGCTCAAACCCACTATAAAATGGAATTTCAAAAACAAAATCAAAAAACAGGGAAATTCTTTACATTTCCTTCATGGTCACTGATGAAACCTGGAATGACCCTATCTACAATGACAGCTGGATGTGGCATACGGCTGGACACTTGGGACTGAGAGGATTGGTGAGATTGGGTGAGCACATGCAGACCCTTTAAAGCAAAAATGCATGTCCCCCATTCCATGGGTCCCAACTCTCCATGTTGAAGGGAATATTACTACAGCTATAACATGTACGGGAAACCTAGAGAATGGACACACTGTGAATACAAAAGGTTTATAAAACTCAACGAGTAGTCCCTCTCCTGGTGCTCCGGTTTGACTTTCCAACTGCTTTACTATCAATCTCCCAACTTGGAGAGAAAACCCCTTTAACATCCTCGTTCACACAGGTTGCCAATTTGGCAGAGGATGGAAGGGAAGAGGGAGAACCAATGAGAGAGTAGCTGTTAGGCATTTGGACGGGCACATGTCACTCTAATTTCCCGGCAGGAAGAAGAATTAACCAGAGTCTCAGCCACCCACCTGGAACCAGTATAGGTCCTGAACCAAAATTTTGGACTTGCGTACAGCTCACAAAAAACGAGTTGATAAATGGAGCTCAGGGGCACAGCAATTCACAAACTGGCAGAGTAATAAAGGACAACTATCGTCCAAAAATCTGTTGAGGGAAGGCAACGAGGCGGACTTGAAAGCGAGGCAGAATAGCAGGAAACAGATTTCAAGAGGTACGTTGGAATCGCCTTTAAAGCACAGGAAGAGGGGCACAACTTCGACAATGACGCACTTGGCCAAAAAGGGCGTATGCTTTTTCTCCTGAATATATTCAGGAGAAAACGCATACGCCCTTTTTGGCCAAGCAAGCAAGCGGGCAATGCAAATCTGCACTACAAAGAAGTATCACTTCCCACCGGTCAAAAGGGACATCCACAAAATGTGTAAAAACCAGAAAGGCAAGACAGGCCCTGGAGAACAGGGAGCCTTGTTATGCTGATGGGCAGGATGTAAATTGCCAACTGCCTCAATGAAGGAGTGCATTGCGTTCCCTAAAACAAGTAAACAACAGAGCTAGAGAGCCAAGGGCACTTCCACTCTCGGGAATATACCTTGGGAAAACTGAAAATCAATAAGACAGAGCCACCCCCAAATTTAGGGCTGCACTGCTTACAAGAACCTCAACTTGGGTACACCTTAAATATCCCAGGAAATATAAAAATGGTTCAAAAAACTGTGGTATTTATGTACGATGGAATATACCTCAGCCATGAAATCAATGTCATAAGACCAGGAGCAGCAAAGTGAGTGGATTCTGGTACGATGATTCTAAGTGAAATAAGTCACACAGGAAAAGAAACTTATCATAAGATATCACTTATGAAGTTCCTGTAAACATGGCTACACATGAACTGATTTAGGAAAGAGAACAGAGTCTCACATTTAGAAAACACTCTTATGCCTGCTTAAGGGGAAAGGAGAGGTGGGGTGATGCATAAAACCAGAGTTTGATATAAGCACAGGTACCATTTCTAAAACCAACTGTGGAATAGACAAGACCTACACCTTCCTCAGTGAAAGGGACTCAAAACCCCATATTTCCCGCAGAGGAATAGATCTGGCAATTAAGAATCTTAAAACCTATGTATTGATATGTCTCTGTAAGGGAATCAAGTGTGTCTAGACTGGCATATACATGGCAGCGAGAATCAGCTCTAACCCACTGTAAAAAGGAATTTCAAAAACAAAACCAAAAAACAGGGAAATTCTTTACATTTCCTTCAGGGTCTCTGATGAAACCTGGAATGACCCTATCTACAATGACAGCTGGATGTGGCATAAGGCTGGACACTTGGGACTGAGAGGATTGGTGAGATTGGGTGAGCAAATGCAGACCCTTTAAAGCAAAAATGCATGGCTCCCATTCCATGGTTCACAACTCTCCATGTTGAAGGGAATATTACTACAGCTATAACATGTATGGGAAACCTAGAGAATGGACACACTGTGAATACGAAAGGTTTCTAAAACTCAACGAGTAGTCCCTCTCCTGGTGCTCCGGTTTGACTTTCCAACTGCTTTACTATCAATCTCCCAACTTGGAGAGACAACCTCTTTAACCTCCTGGTTCGAACAGGTTGCCAATTTGGCAGAGGATGGAAGGGAAGAGGGAGAACCAATGAGAGAGTAGCAGTTAGGCATTTGGACGGGAACATGTCACTAATTTCTCGGCAGGAAGAAGAATAAACCAGAGTCACAGCCACGCACCGGGAACCAGTATAGGTCCTGAACCAAAATTTTGGACTTGCGTACAGCTCACAAAAAACGAGTTGAAAAATGGAGCACAGGGGAACAGCAATTCACAAACTGGCAGAGTAATTAAGGACAACTATCGTCCAAAAATCTGTTGAGGGAAGGCAACGAGGCGGACTTGAAAGCGAGGCAGAATAGCAGGAAACAGATTTCAAGAGGTACGTAGGAATCGCCTTTAAAGCACAGGAAGAGGGGCACAACTTCGACAATGACGCACTTGGCCAAAAAGGGCGTATGCTTTTTCTCCTGAATATATTCAGGAGAAAACGCATACGCCCTTTTTGGCCAAGCAAGCAAGCGGGCAATGCAAATCTGCACTACAAAGAAGTATCACTTCCCACCGGTCAAAAGGGACATCCACAAAATGTGTAAAAACCAGAAAGGCAAGACAGGCCCTGGAGAACAGGGAGCCTTCTTATGCTGATGGGCAGGATGTAAATTGCCAACTGCCTCAATGAAGGAGTGCATTGCGTTCCCTAAAACAAGTAAACAACAGAGCTAGAGAGCCAAGGGCACTTCCACTCTCGGGAATATACCTTGGGAAAACTGAAAATCAATAAGACAGAGCCACCCCCAAATTTAGGGCTGCACTGCTTACAAGAACCTCAACTTGGGTACACCTTAAATATCCCAGGAAATATAAAAATGGTTCAAAAAACTGTGGTATTTATGTACGATGGAATATACCTCAGCCATGAAATCAATGTCATAAGACCAGGAGCAGCAAAGTGAGTGGATTCTGGTACGATGATTCTAAGTGAAATAAGTCACACAGGAAAAGAAACTTATCATAAGATATCACTTATGAAGTTCCTGTAAACATGGCTACACATGAACTGATTTAGGAAAGAGAACAGAGTCTCACATTTAGAAAACACTCTTATGCCTGCTTAAGGGGAAAGGAGAGGTGGGGTGATGCATAAAACCAGAGTTTGATATAAGCACAGGTACCATTTCTAAAACCAACTGTGGAATAGACAAGACCTACACCTTCCTCAGTGAAAGGGACTCAAAACCCCATATTTCCCGCAGAGGAATAGATCTGGCAAGGAAGAATCTTAAAACCTATGTATTGATATGTCTCTGTAAGGGAATCAAGTGTGTCTAGACTGGCATAAACATGGCAGCGAGAATCAGCTCTAACCCACTGTAAAAAGGAATTTCAAAAACAAAACCAAAAAACAGGGAAATTCTTTACATTTCCTTCAGGGTCTCTGATGAAACCTGGAATGACCCTATCTACAATGACAACTGGATGTGGCATAAGGCTGGACACTTGGGAATGAGAGGATTGGAGAGATTGGGTGAGAAAATGCAGACCCTTTAAAGCAAAAATGCATGGCTCCCATTCCATGGTTCACAACTCTCCATGTTGAAGGGAATATTACTACAGCTATAACATGTATGGGAAACCTAGAGAATGGACACTCTGTGAATACAAAAGGTTTCTAAAACTCAACGAGTAGTCCCTCTCCTGGTGCTCCGGTTTGACTTTCCAACTGCTTTACTATCAATCTCCCAACTTGGAGAGACAAGCTCTTTAACCTCCTGGTTCGCACAGGTTGCCAATTTTGCAGAGGATGGAAGGGAAGAGGGAGAACCAATGAGAGAGTAGCTGTTAGGCATTTAGACGGGAACATGTCACTAATTTCTCGGCAGGAAGAAGAATAAACCAGAGTCACAGCCACGCACCGGGAACCAGTATAGGTCCTGAACCAAAATTTTGGACTTGCGTACAGCTCACAAAAAACGAGTTGAAAAATGGAGCACAGGGGAACAGCAATTCACAAACTGGCAGAGTAATTGAGGACAACTATCGTCCAAAAATCTGTTGAGGGAAGGCAACGAGGCGGACTTGAAAGCGAGGCAGAATAGCAGGAAACAGATTTCAAGAGGTACGTTGGAATCGCCTTTAAAGCACAGGAAGAGGGGCACAACTTCGACAATGACGCACTTGGCCAAAAAGGGCGTATGCTTTTTCTCCTGAATATATTCAGGAGAAAACGCATACGCCCTTTTTGGCCAAGCAAGCAAGCGGGCAATGCAAATCTGCACTACAAAGAAGTATCACTTCCCACCGGTCAAAAGGGACATCCACAAAATGTGTAAAAACCAGAAAGGCAAGACAGGCCCTGGAGAACAGGGAGCCTTGTTATGCTGATGGGCAGGATGTAAATTGCCAACTGCCTCAATGAAGGAGTGCATTGCGTTCCCTAAAACAAGTAAACAACAGAGCTAGAGAGCCAAGGGCACTTCCACTCTCGGGAATATACCTTGGGAAAACTGAAAATCAATAAGACAGGGCCACCCCCAAATTTAGGGCTGCACTGCTTACAAGAACCTCAACTTGGGTACACCTTAAATATCCCAGGAAATATAAAAATGGTTCAAAAAACTGTGGTATTTATGTACGATGGAATATACCTCAGCCATGAAATCAATGTCATAAGACCAGGAGCAGCAAAGTGAGTGGATTCTGGTACGATGATTCTAAGTGAAATAAGTCACACAGGAAAAGAAACTTATCATAAGATATCACTTATGAAGTTCCTGTAAACATGGCTACACATGAACTGATTTAGGAAAGAGAACAGAGTCTCACTTTTAGAAAACACTCTTATGCCTGCTTAAGGGGAAAGGAGAGGTGGGGTGATGCATAAAACCAGAGTTTGATATAAGCACAGGTACCATTTGTAAAACCAACTGTGGAATAGACAAGACCTACACCTTCCTCAGTGAAAGGGACTCAAAACCCCATATTTGCCGCAGACGAATAACTCTGACTAGTAAGAATCTTAAAACCTATGTATTGATATGTCTCTGTAAGGGAATCAAGTGTGTCTAGACTGGCATAAACATGGCAGCGAGAATCAGCTCAAACCCACTATAAAAAGGAATTTCAAAAACAAAATCAAAAAACAGGGAAATTCTTTACATTTCCTTCATGGTCTATGATGAAACCTGGAATGACCCTATCTACAATGACAGCTGGATGTGGCATACGGCTGGACACTTGGGACTGAGAGGATTGGTGAGATTGGGTGAGCACATGCAGACCCTTTAAAGCAAAAATGCATGTCCCCCATTCCATGGGTCCCAACTCTCCATGTTGAAGGGAATATTACTACAGCTATAACATGTACGGGAAACGTAGAGAATGGACACACTGTGAATACAAAAGGTTTATAAAACTCAACGAGTAGTCCCTCTCCTGGTGCTCCGGTTTGACTTTCCAACTGCTTTACTATCAATCTCCCAACTTGGAGAGACAACCCCTTTAACCTCCTCGTTCGCACAGGTTGCCAATTTGGCAGAGGATGGAAGGGAAGAGGGAGAACCAATGAGAGAGTAGCTGTTAGGCATTTGGACGGGCACATGTCACTCTAATTTCCCAGCAGGAAGAAGAATTAACCAGAGTCTCAGCCACCCACTGGGAACCAGTATAGGTCCTGAACCAAAATTTTGGACTTGCGTACAGCTCACAAAAAACGAGTTGATAAATGGAGCTCAGGGGCACAGCAATTCACAAACTGGCAGAGTAATAAAGGACAACTATCGACAAAAATCTGTTGAGGGAAGGCAACGAGGCGGACTTGAAAGCGAGGCAGAATAGCAGGAAACAGATTTCAAGAGGTACGTTGGAATCGCCTTTAAAGCACAGGAAGAGGGGCACAACTTCGACAATGACGCACTTGGCCAATAAGGGCGTATGCTTTTTCTCCTGAATATATTCAGGAGAAAACGCATACGCCCTTTTTGGCCAAGCAAGCAAGCCGGCAATGCAAATCTGCACTACAAAGAAGTATCACTTCCCACCGGTCAAAAGGGACATCCACAAAATGTGTAAAAACCAGAAAGGCAAGACAGGCCCTGGAGAACAGGGAGCCTTGTTATGCTGATGGGCAGGATGTAAATTGCCAACTGCCTCAATGAAGGAGTGCATTGCGTTCCCTAAAACAAGTAAACAACAGAGCTAGAGAGCCAAGGGCACTTCCACTCTCGGGAATATACCTTGGGAAAACTGAAAATCAATAAGACAGAGCGACCCCCAAATTTAGGGCTGCACTGCTTACAAGAACCTCAACTTGGGTACACCTTAAATATCCCAGGAAATATAAAAATGGTTCAAAAAACTGTGGTATTTATGTACGATGGAATATACCTCAGCCATGAAATCAATGTCATAAGACCAGGAGCAGCAAAGTGAGTGGATTCTGGTACGATGATTCTAAGTGAAATAAGTCACACAGGAAAAGAAACTTATCATAAGATATCACTTATGAAGTTCCTGTAAACATGGTTACACATGAACTGATTTAGGAAAGAGAACAGAGTATCACATTTAGAAAACACTCTTATGCCTGCTTAAGGGGAAAGGAGAGGTGGGGTGATGCATAAAACCAGAGTTTGATATAAGCACAGGTACCGTTTCTAAAACCAACTGTGGAATAGAAAAGACCTACACCTTCCTCAGTGAAAGGGACTCAAAACCCCATATTTCCCGCAGAGGAATAGATCTGGCAAGTAAGAATCTTAAAACCTATGTATTGATATGTCTCTGTAAGGGAATCAAGTGTGTCTAGACTGGCATAAACATGGCAGCGAGAATCAGCTCAAACCCACTGTAAAAAGGAATTTCAAAAACAAAACCAAAAATCAGGGAAATTCTTTACATTTCCTTCAGGGTCTCTGATGAAACCTGGAATGACCCTATCTACAATGACAGCTGGATGTGGCATAAGGCTAGACACTTGGGACTGAGAGGATTGGTGAGATTGGGTGAGCAAATGCAGACCCTTTAAAGCAAAAATGCATGTCCCCCATTCCATGGGTCCCAACTCTCCATGTTGAAGGGAATATTACTAGAGCTATAACATGTACGGGAAACCTAGAGAATGGACACACTGTGAATACAAAAGGTTTCTAAAACTCAACGAGTAGTCCCACTCCTGGTGCTCCGGTTTGACTTTCCAACTGCTTTACTATCAATCTCCCAACTTGGAGAGACAACCTCTTTAACTTCCTGGTTCGCACAGGTTGCCAATTTGGCAGAGGATGGAAGGGAAGAGGGAGAACCAATGAGAGAGTAGCTGTTAGGCATTTGGACGGGAACATGTCACTCTAATTTCCCGGCAGGAAGAAGAATTAACCAGATTCACAGCCACCCACCGGGAACCAGTTTGGTTTCTGAACCAAAATTTTGGACTTGGGTAGAGCTCACAAAAAACGAGTTGAAAAAAGGATCTGAAGGGCACAGCAATTCACAAACTGGCAGAGTAATAAAGGACGACTATCGTCCAAAAATCTGTTGAGGGAAGGCAACGAGGCGGAATTGAAAGCGAGCCAGAACAGCAGGAAGCAGATTTCAAGAGGTACGTTGGAATCGCCTTTAAAGCACAGGAAGAGGGGCACAACTTCGACAATGACGCAATTGGCCAAAAAGGGCGTATGCGTTTTCTACTGAGTATATTCAGGAGAAAACGCATACGCCCTTTTTGGCCAAGCAAGCAAGCGGGCAATGCCAATCTGAACTACAAAGAAGAATCACTTCCCACCGGTCAAAAGGGCATCCACAAAATGTGTAAAAATCAGAAAGGCAAGACAGGCCCTGGAGAACAGGGAGCTTTGTTATGCTGATTGGCGGGATGTAAATTGCCAACTGCCTCACTGGAGGAGTGCATTGCGTTCCCTAAAACAAGTAAACAACAGAGCTACAGAGCCAAGGGCACTTCCAGTCTAGGGAATATACCTTGGGAAAACTGTAAATCAATAAGACAGAGCCACCCCCAAATTTAGGCCTGCACTGCTTACAAGAACCTCAACTTGGGTACACCTTAAATATCCCAGGAAATATAAAAATGGTTCAAAAAACTGTGGTATTTATGTACGACGGAATATCCCTCAGCCATGAAATCAATGTCATAAGACCAGGAGCAGCAAAGTGAGTGGATTCAAGTACGATGATTCTAAGTGAAATACGTCACACAGAAAAAGTAACTTCTCATAAGATATCAATTATGAAGATCCTGTAAACATGGCTACACATGAACTGAGTTAGGAAAGAGAACAGAGTCTCACATTTAGAAAACACTCTTATGCCTGCTGAAGGGGAAAGGAGAGGTGGGGTGATGCATAAAACCAGAGTTTGATATAAGCACAGGTACCTTTTCTAAACCCACCTGTGGAATAGACAAGACCTACACCTTCCTCAGTGAAAGGCACTCAAAACCCCATATTTCCCGCAGAGGAATAGATCTGACTAGTAAGAATCTTAAAACCTATGTATTGATATGTCTCCGTAAGGGAATCAAGTGTGTCTATACTGGCATAAACAAGGCAGTGAGAATCAGTTCAAACCCACTATAAAAAGGAATTTCAAAAACAAAACCAAAAAACAGGGAAATTCTTTACATTTCCTTCAGGGTCTCTGATGAAACCTGGAATGACCCTATCTACAATGACAGCTGGATGTGGCATAAGGCTGGACACTTGGGACTGAGAGGATTGGTGAGATTGGGTGAGCAAATGCAGACCCTTTAAAGCAAAAATGCATGGCCCCCATTCCATGGGTCCCAACTCTCCATATTGAAGGGAATATTACTACGGCTATAACATGTACGGGAAACCTAGAGAATGGACACACTGTGAATACAAAAGGTTTCTAAAACTCAACGAGTAGTCCCTCTCCTGGTGCTCCGGTTTGACTTTCCAACTGCTTTCCTATCAATCTCCCAACTTGGAGAGACAACCCCTTTAACCTCCTCGTTCGCACAGGTTGCCAATTTGGCAGAGGATGGAAGGGAAGAGGGAGAACCAATGAGAGAGTAGCTGTTAGACATTTGGACGGGCACATGTCACTCTAATTCCCCGGCAGGAAGAAGAATTAACCAGAGTCTCAGCCACCCACCGGGCACCAGTATAGGTCCTGAACCAAAATTTTGGACTTGCGTACAGCTCACAAAAAACGAGTTGGAAAATGGAGCTCAGGGGCACAGCAATTCACAAACTGGCAGAGTAATAAAGGACAACTGTCGTCCAAAAATCTGTTGAGGGAAGGCAACGAGGCGGACTTGAAAGCGAGGCAGAATAGCGGGAAACAGATTTCAAGAGGTACGTTGGAATCGCCTTTAAAGCACAGGAAGAGGGGCACAACTTTGACAATGACGCACTTGGCCAAAAAGGGCGTATGCGTTTTCTCCTGAATATATTCAGGAGAAAATGCATACGCCCTTTTTGGCCAAGCAAGCAAGCGGGCAATGCAAATCTGCACTACAAAAAAGTATCACATCCCACCGGTCAAAAGGGACATCCACAAAATGTGTAAAAACCAGGAAGGCAAGACTGTCCCTGGAAAACCGGGAGCCTTGTTATGCTGATGGGCGGGATGTAAATTGCCAACTGCCTCACTGGAGGAGTGCATTGCGTTCCCTAAAACAAGTAAACAACAGAGCTACGGAGCCAAGGGCACATCCAGTCTAGGGAATATACCTTGGGAAAACTGTAAATCAATAAGACAGAGCCACCCCCAAATTTAGGCCTGCACTGCTTACAAGAACCTCAACTTGGGTACACCTTAAATATCCCAGGAAATATAAAAATGGTTCAAAAAACTGTGGTATTTATGTACGACGGAATATCCCTCAGCCATGAAATCAATGTCATAAGACTAGGAGCAGCAAAGTGAGTGGATTCAAGTACGATGATTCTAAGTGAAATACGTCACACAGAAAAAGTAACTTCTCATAAGATATCACTTATGAAGATCCTGTAAACATGGCTACACATGAACTGAGTTAGGAAAGAGAACAGAGTCTCACATTTAGAAAACACTCTTATGCCTGCTTAAGGGGAAAGGAGAGGTGGGGTGATGAATAAAACCAGAGTTTGATATAAGCACAGGTACCTTTTCTAAACCCACCTGTGGAATAGACAAGACCTACACCTTCCTCAGTGAAAGGCACTCAAAACCCCATATTTCCCGCAGAGGAATAGATCTGACTAGTAAGAATCTTAAAACCTATGTATTGATATGTCTCCGTAAGGGAATCAAGTGTGTCTATACTGGCATAAACAAGGCAGTGAGAATCAGTTCAAACCCACTATAAAAAGGAATTTCAAAAACAAAACCAAAAAACAGGGAAATTCTTTACATTTCCTTCAGGGTCTCTGATGAAACCTGGAATGACCCTATCTACAATGACAGCTGGATGTGGCACAAGGCTGGACACTTGGGACTGAGAGGTTTGGTGAGATTGGGTGAACAAATGCAGACCCTTTAAAGCAAAAATGCATGGCCCCCATTCCATGGGTCCCAACTCTCCATGTTGAAGGGAATATTACTACGGCTATAACATGTACGGGAAACCTAGAGAATGGACACACAGTGAATACAAAAGGTTTCTAAAACTCAACGAGTAGTCCCTCTCCTGGTGCTCCGGTTTGACTTTCCAACTGCTTTCCTATCAATCTCCCAACTTGGAGAGACAACCCCTTTAACCTCCTCGTTCGCACAGGTTGCCAATTTGGCAGAGGATGGAAGGGAAGAGGGAGAACCAATGAGAGAGTAGCTGTTAGACATTTGGACGGGCACATGTCACTCTAATTCCCCGGCAGGAAGAAGAATTAACCAGAGTCTCAGCCACCCACCGGGCACCAGTATAGGTCCTGAACCAAAATTTTGGACTTGCGTACACCTCACAAAAAACGACTTGGAAAATGGAGCTCAGGGGCACAGCAATTCACAAAATGGCAGAGTAATAAAGGACAGCTCTCGTCCAAAAATCTGTTGAGGGAAGGCAACGAGGCGGACTTGAAAGCGAGGCAGAATAGCGGGAAACAGATTTCAAGAGGTACATTGGAATCGCCTTTAAAGCACAGGAAGAGGGGCACAACTTCGACAATGACGCACTTGGCCAAAAAGGGCGTATGCGTTTTCTCCTGAATATATTCAGGAGAAAATGCATACGCCCTTTTTGGCCAAGCAAGCAAGCGGGCAATGCAAATCTGCACTACAAAAAAGTATCACATCCCACCGGTCAAAAGGGACATCCACAAAATGTGTAAAAACCAGGAAGGCAAGACTGTCCCTGGAAAACCGGGAGCCTTGTTATGCTGATGGGCGGGATGTAAATTGCCAACTGCCTCACTGGAGGAGTGCATTGCGTTCCCTAAAACAAGTAAACAACAGAGCTACGGAGCCAAGGGCACATCCAGTCTAGGGAATATACCTTGGGAAAACTGTAAATCAATAAGACAGAGCCACCCCCAAATTTAGGCCTGCACTGCTTACAAGAACCTCAACTTGGGTACACCTTAAATATCCCAGGAAATATAAAAATGGTTCAAAAAACTGTGGTATTTATGTACGATGGAATATCCCTCAGCCATGAAATCAATGTCATAAGACCAGGAGCAGCAAAGTGAGTGGATTCAGGGATGATGATTCTAAGTGAAATAAGTCACTCAGAAAAAGAACTTATCATAAGATATCACTTATGAAGATCCTGTAAACATGGCTACACATGAACTGAGTTAGGAAAGAGAACAGAGTCTCACATTTAGAACATACTCTTATGCCTGCTTAAGGAGAAAGGAGAGGTGGGGTGATGCATAAAACCAGAGTTTGATATAAGCACAGGTACCATTTCTAAAACCAACTGTGGAATAGACAAGACCTACACCTTCCTCAGTGAAAGGGACTCAAAACCCCATATTTGCCGCAGACGAATAGATCTGACTAGAAAGAATCTTAAAACCTATGTATTGATATGTCTCTGTAAGGGAATCAAGTGTGTCTAGACTGGCATAAACATGGCAGCGAGAATCAGATCAAACCCACTATAAAAAGGAATTTCAAAAACAAAACCAAAAAACAGGGAAATTCTTTACATTTCCTTCAGGGTCTCTGATGAAACCTGGAATGACCCTATCTACAATGACAGCTGGATGTGGCATAAGGCTGGACACTTGGGACTGAGAGGAATGGTGAGATTGGGTGAGCAAATGCAGACCCTTTAAAGCAAAAATGCATGGCCCCCATTCCATGGGTCCCAACTCTCCATGTTGAAGGGAATATTACTACAGCTATAACATGTACGGGAAACCTAGAGAATGGAAACACTGGGAATACAAAAAGTTTCTAAAACTCAACGAGTAGTCCCTCTCCTGGTACTCCGGTTTGACTTTCCAACTGCTTTACTATGAATCTCCCAACTTGGAGAGACAATCCCTTTAACCTCCTCGTTCGCACACGTTGCCAATTTGGCAGAGGATGGAAGATAAGAGGGAGAACCAATGAGAGAGTAGCTGTTAGGCATTTGGACGGGCACATGTCACTGTAATTTCCCGGCAGGAAGAAGAATTAACCAGAGTCTCAGCCACCCACCGGGAACCAGTATAGGTCCTGAACCAAAATTTTGGTCTTGCGTACAGCTCACAAAAAACGAGTTGAAAAATGGAGCTCAGGGGCACAGCAATTCACAAACTGGCAGAGTAATAAAGGACAACTGTCGTCCAAAAATCTGTTGAGGGAAGGCAACGAGGCGGACTTGTAAGCGAGGCAGAATAGCAGGAAACAGATTTCAAGAGGTACGTTGTAATCGCCTTTAAAGCACAGGAAGAGGAGCACAACTTCGACAATGACGCACTTGGCCAAAAAGGGCGTATGCATTTTCTCCTGAGTATATTCAGGAGAAAACGCATACGCCCTTTTTGGCCAAGCAAGCAAGCGGGCAATGCAAATCTGAACTACAAAGTAGCATCACTTCCCACCGGTCAAAAAGGACATCCACAAAATGTGTAAAAACCGGAAAGGCAAGACAGTCCCTGGAGAACAAGGAACCTTGTTATGCTGATGGGCGGGATGTAAATTGCCACCTGCCTCACTGGAGGAGTGCATTGCGTTCCCTAAAACAAGTAAACAACAGAGCTACAGAGCCAAGGGCACATCCAGTCTAGGGAATATACATTGGGAAAACTGAAAATCAATAAGACAGAGCCACCCCCAAATTTATGGCTGCACTGCTTACAAGAACCTCAACTTGGGTACACCTTAAATATCCCAGGAAATATAAAAATGGTTCAAAAACTGTGGTATTTGTGTACGATGGAATATCCACCAGCCATGAAATCAATGTCATAAGACCAGGAGCAGCAAAGTGAGTGGATTCAGGTACGATGATTCTAAGTGAAATAAGGCACACAGAAAAAGAAACTTATCATAAGATATCACTTATGAAGATCCTGTAAACATGGCTACACATGAACTGAGTTAGGAAAGAGAACAGAGTCTCACATTTAGAACACACTCTTATGCCTGCTTAAGGGGAAAGGAGATGTGGGGTGCTGCATAAAACCAGTGCTTGATATAAGCACAGGTACCACTTCTAAAATCAACTGTGGAATAGACAAGACCTACACGTTCCTCAGTGAAAGGGACTCAAAATCCCATATTTCACGCAGACGAATAACTGTGAATAGTAAAAATCTTAAAACCCATGTATTGATATGTCTCTGTAAGGGAATCAAGTGTGTCTAGACTGGCATAAACATGGCAGCGAGAATCAGCTCAAACCCACTATAAAAAGGAATTTCAAAAACAAAACCAAGAAACAGAGAAATTCTTTCCATTTCCTTCAGGTTCTCTGATGAAACCTGGAATGACCCTATCTACAATGACAGCTGGATGTGGCATAAGGCTGGACACCTGGGACTGAGCGGATTGGTGAGATTGGGGGAGCAAATGCAGACCCTTTAAAGGAATAATGTATGGCCCCTATTCCCTGGGTCCCAACTCTCCACGTTGAAGGGAATATTACTAAAGCTATAACAGGTACGGGAAACCTAGAGAATGGACACACTGTGAATACGAATGTTTTCTGAAACTCAACGAATAGTCCCTCTCCTGGTGCTCCAGTTTGACATTCAAACTGCTTTACTAAAAATCGCCCAACTTGGAGAGACAGCCCCTTTAACCTCCTGGTTCGCACATTTTGCCAAATAGTCAGAGGATGGAAGGGAAGAGTGAGAAGCAATGAGAGAGTAGCTGTTAGGCATTTGGACGGGAACATGTCACTCTAATTTCCCGGCAGGAAGAAGAATTAACCAAAGTCTCAGCCACCCACCGTGAACAAGTATAGGTCCTGAAAAAAAATTTTGGTCTTGCGTTCAGCTCCCAAAAAATGATTTGAAAATTGGAGCTCAAGGGCACAGCAATTCACAACCTGGCAGAGTAATAAAGGACAACTATCGTCCAAAAATCTGTTGAGGGAAGGCAACGAGGCGGACTTGAATGCGAGTCAGAATAGCAGGAAACAGCTTTCAAGAGTTACGTTGGAATCGCCTTTAAAGCACAGGAAGAGGGGCACAACTTCGACAATGATGCACCTAGCCATAATGGCGTAGGCGTTTTCTCCTGAATATATTCAGGAGAAAACGCATACGCCTTTTTTGGCCAAGCAAGCAAGCGGGCAATGCACATCTGCACAACAAAGAAGCATCACTTCCCAAAGGTCAAAAGGGATATACACAAAATGGGGAAAACCAGAAAGGCACGACAGGCTCTAGAGAGCAGGGAGCCTTGTTATCCTGATGGGCGGGATGTAAATTGCCCACTGCCTCACTGGAGGAGTGCATTGTGTTCTCTAAAACAAGTAAACAACAGAGCTACAAGGCAAAGGCACTTCTAGTCTAAGGAATATACCTTGGGAAAACTGAAAATCAATAAGACATAGCAAGCCCCAAATTTAGGGCTGCACTGCTAACAAGAACCTCATCTTGGGTACACCTTAAATATCCCAGGAAATATAAAAATGGTTCAAAAAATTGTGGTACAAACGTAGGATGGAATATCCCTCAGCCATGCAATCTATGTCATAAGACCAGTAGCAGCAAAGTGAGTGGATTCAGGTACGAAGATTCTAAGTGAAATAAGTCACACAGAAAAAGAAACATCATAAGATATCACTTATGAAGATCCTGTAAACATGTGTACACATGAACTGAGTTAGGAAAGAGAACAGAATCTCACATTTAGAAAACACTCTTATGCCTGTTTAAGGGGAAAGGAGAGGTGGGGTGATGCCTAAAACCAGTGTTTGGTATAAGCACAGGTACAATTCCAAAAACCACCTATGGTATAGACTAGACCTACAGCCTCCTCAGTTAAAGGGACTCAGAACCCCATATTTCCCACAAAGGAATAGATCTGACTAGTAAGAATCTTAAAACCTATGTGTTGCTATGTCTCCGTCAGGGAATCAAGTGTGTCTAGACTGGCATAAACAAGGTAGCGAGAATCAGCTCAAGTCCACTATAAAAAGGAATTTCAAAAACAAAACCAAAAAACAGGGAAATTCTTTACAATTCCTTCAGGGTCTATGATGAAACCTGGAATGACACAATCTACAATGACAGCTGGATGTGGCATAAGGCTGGACACTTGGGACTGAGAGGATTGTTGAGATTGGGTGAGCAAATGCAGACCCTTTAAAGCAATAATGCATGGCCCCCATTCAATGGTTCGCAACTCTCCAGGTTAAAGGGAATATCAATACAGCTATAACATGTTCTGGAGACTTAGAGAATTGACACACTGTGAATACGAAAGGTTTCTAAAACTCAACGAATTGCCCCTCTCCTTGTGCTCCGGTTTGAATTTCCAACGGATTTACTATCAATCTCCCAACTTGGAGAGACAGCCCCTTTAACCTCCTGGTTCGCACAGGTTTCCAATTTGGCAGAGGATGGAAGGGAAGAGGGAGAACCAATGAGAGAGTAGCTGTTAGGCATTTGGACGGGCACATGTCACTCTTATTTCCCGGCAGGAAGAAGAATTAACCAGAGTCACAGCCACCCACCGGGAACCAGTATAGGTCCTGAACCAAAATTTTGGACTTGCGTTCAGCTCACAAAAAACGAGATGAAAAATGGAGCTCAGGGGCACAGCTATTCACAAACTGGCAGAGTAATAAAGGAAAACTATCGTCCAAAAATCTGTTGAGGGAAAGCAACGAGGCGGACTCGAAAGAGAGGCAGAATAGCAGGAAACAGATTTCAAGAGGTACGTTGGAATCGCCTGTAAAGCACAGGAAGAGGGGCACAACTTGAGAATGATGCACTTGGGCAAAAATGGCGTATGTGTTTTCTCCTAAATATATTCAGCAGAAAATGCATACGCCCTTTTAGGCCAAGCAAGCAAGCGGGCAATGCAAATCTGCACTACAAAGAAGTATCACTGCCCGCCGGTCAAAAGGGACATCCACAAAATGTGTAAAAACTAGAAAGGCAAGACAGGCCCTGGAGAACAGGGAACCTTGTTATGCTGATGGGCGGGATGTAAATTGCCAACTGACTCACTGGAGGAGTGCATTGTGTTCCCTAAAACAAGTAAACAACAGAGCTACATAGCCAAGGGCACTTCCAGTCTAGGGAATATACCTTGGGAAAACTGAAAATCAATAAGACAGAGCCACCCCCAAATTTAGGGCTGCACTGCTTACAAGAACCTCAACTTGGGTACACCTTAAATATCCCAGGAAATATGAACATGGTTCAAAAATCTGTGGTACTTATGTACGATGGAATATCCCTCAGCCATGAAATCAATGTCAAAAGATCAGGAGCAGCAAAGTGATTGGATTCAGGCACGATGATTCTAAGTTAAATAAATCACACAGAAAAAGAAACTTATCATAAGATATCACTTAGGAAGATCCTGTAAACATGGCTACACATGAACTGAGTTAGGAAAGAGAACAGAGTCTCACATTTAGAAAACCCTCTTATGCCGGCTTAAGGGGAAAGGAGAGGTGTGGTGATGCACAAAACCAGAGTTTGATATAAGCACAGGTACCATTTCTAAAACCAACTGTGGAATAGACAAGACCTACACCTTCCTCAGTGAAAGGGACTCAAAACCTCATATTTCCAGCAGAGGAATAGATCTGACTAGTAAGAATCTTAAAACCTATGTATTGATATGTCTCTGTAAGGGAATCAAGTGTGTCTAGACTGGCATAAACATGGCAGCGAGAATCAGCTCAAACCCACTATAAAAAGGAATTTCAAAAACAAAACCAAAAAACAGGGAAAATCTTTACATTTCCTTCAGGGTCTCTGATGAAACCTGGAATGACCCTATCTACAATGACAGCTGGATGTGGCATAAGGATGGACACTTGGGACTGAGAGGATTGGTGAGATTAGGTGAGCAAATGCAGACCCTTTAAAGCAAAAATGCATGGCCCCCATTCCATGGGTCCCAACTCTCCAGGTTGAAGGGAATATTACTATAGGTATAACATGTACGGGAAACTTAGAGAATGGACACACTGTGAATACAAAAGGTTTTTAAACTCAACAAATAGTCCCTCTCCTGGTGCTCCGGTTTCACTATCTAACTGCTTTACTATCAAACTTCGAACTTGGAGAGACAACCCCTTTAAGATCCTGGTTCGCACAGGTTGCCAATTTGGAAGAGGATGGAAAGGAATAGGGATATCCAATGAGAGAGTAGCTGTTAGGCAATTGGACAGGCACATGTCACTCTAATTTCCCGGCAGGAAGAAGAATTAACCAAAGACTCAGCCACCCACCGGGAAACCGGAGAGGTCCTGAACCAAAATTTTGGACTTGCGTTCAGCTCACAAAAAACGAGTTGAAAAATGGAGCTCAGGGGCACTGCAATTCACAAACTGGAAGATTAATAAAGGACAACTATCGTCCAAAAATCTGTTGAGGGAAGGCAACGAGGCGGACTTGAAAGCGAGGCAGAATAGCAGGAAACAGATTTCAAGAGGTACATTGGAATCGCCTTTAAAGCACAGGAAGAGGGGCACAACTTCGACAATATCGCACTTGGCCATAAAGGGCATATGCGTTTTCTCCTGAATATATTCAGGAGACAACGCATACGCCCTTTTTGGACAAGCAAGCAAGCGGGCAATGCAAATCTGCAATACAAAGAAGTATCACTTCCCACCAGTCAAAAGGGACATCCACAAAATGTGTAAAAACCAGAAAGGCAAGACAGGCCCTGGAGGACAAGGAGCCTTGTTATGCTGATGGGCGGGATATAAATTGCCCACTGCCTCATTGGAGGAGTGCATTGTGTTCCCTAAAACAAGTAAACAAAAGAGCTACAGAGCCAAGGGCACTTCCAGTCTAGGGAATATACCTTGGGAAAACTGAAAATCAATAAGACAGAGCCACCCCGAAATTTAGGGCTGCACTGCTTGCAAGAACCTCAACTTGGGTACACCTTAAATATCCCAGGAATTATAAAAATGGTTCAAAAAATTTTGGTACTTATGTACGATGGAATATCCCTCAGCCATGAAATAAATGTCATAAGACCAGGAGCAGCAAAGTGAGTGGATTCAGGTACGATGATTCTAAGTGAAATAAGTCACACAGAAAAAGAAACTTATCATAAGATATCACTTATGAAGAAACTGTAAACATGGCTACACATGAACTGTTTTAGGAAAGAGAACAGAGGCTCACATTTAGAAAACACTCTTATACCTGCTTAAGGGGCATGAAGAGGTGGGGTGATGCATAAAACCAGAGTTTGATATAAGCACAGGTACCGTTTCTAAAACCTACTGAGGATTAGACAAGACCAACACCTTCCTCAGTGAAAGGGACTCAAAACCCCATATTTCCCACCGAGGAATAGATCTGACTAGAAAGAATCTTACAACCTATGTATTGATATGTCTCCGTAAGGGAAACACGTGTGTCTAGACTGGCATAAACAAGGCAGCGAGAATCAGCTCAAAGCCACTATAAAAAGGAATTTCAAAAACAAATCCAAAAAACAGGGAAATTCTTTACAATTCCTTCAGGGTCTCTGATGAAACCTGGAATGACCCTATCGACAATGACAGCTGGATGTGGCATAAGGCTGGACACTTGGGACTGAGAGGATTGGTGAGATTGGTTGAGCAAATGCAGACCCGTTAAAGCAATAATGCATGGCCCCCATTCCATGGATCCCAACTCTCTAGGTTGAAAGGAATATTACTACAGATATAACATGTACGGGAAACTTAGAGAATGGACACACTGTGAATACAAAAGGTTTCTAAAACTCAACGAGTAGTCCCACTCCTGGTGCTCCGGTTTGACTTTCCAACTGCTTTACTATCTATCTCCCAACTTGGAGAGACAGCCCCTTTAACCTCCTGGTTCGCACAGGTTGCCAGTTTGGCAGAGGATGGAAGGGAAGAGGGAGAACCAATGAGAGACTAGCTGTTAGGCATTTGGACGGCATATGTCACTCTAATTTCCCGGCAGGAAGAAGAATTAACCAAATTCTCAGCCACCCACCGGGACCCAGTAGAGGTCCTGAACCAAAATTTTGGACTTGCGTTCAGCTCACAAAAAACGAGTTGAAAAATGGGGCTCAGGGGCACAGCAATTCACAAACTGGCAGAGTAATAAAGGACAACTATCGTCCAAAAATCTGTTGAGGGAAGGCAACGAGGCGGACTTGAAAGCGAGGCAGAAGAGCAGGAAACAGATTTCAACAGGTACGTTGGAATCGCCTGTAAAGCACAGGAAGAGGGTCACAACTTCGACAATGACGCACTGGGCCAAAAAGGGAGTATACATTTTCCCCTGAATATATTCAGGAGAAAACCATATGCCCTTTTTGGCCAAGAAAGCACGCGGGCAATGCAAATCTGCACTACAAAGAAGTATCACTTACCTCCGGTCAAAAGGGACATCCACAAAATGTGTAAAAACCAGAAAGGCAAGACAGGCCCTGGAGAACAGGGAGCATTGTTATGCTGATGGGCGGGATGTAAATTGCCAACTGCCTCACTGGAGGAGTGCATTGTGTACCCTAAAACAAGTATACAACAGAGCTACAGAGCCAAGGGCACCTCCAGTCTAGGGAATATACCTTGGGAAAACTGAAAATCAATTATTCAGAGCCGCCCCCAAATTTAGGGCTGCACTGCTTACAAACACCTCAACTTGGGTACACCTTAAATATCCCAGGAAATATAAAAATGGTGCAAAAAATTGTGGTACTTATGTATGATGGAATATCCCTCAGCCATGAAATCAATGTCATAAGACCAGGATCAGCAAAGTGAGTGGATTCAGGTACGATGATTCTAAGTGAAATAAGTCACACAGAAAAAGAAACTTATCCTAAGATATCACTTATGAATATCCTGAAAACATGGCTACACATGAACTGAGTTAAGAAAGAGAACAGAGTCTGACATTTAGAAAACACTCTTATGCCTGCTTAAGGGGGAAGGAGAGGTGGGGTGATGCATAAAACCAGAGTTTGATATAAGCACAGGTACCGTTTGTAAAACCAACTTTGGAATAGACAAGACCTACACCTTCCACACTGAAAGGGACGCAAAACCCCATATTTCCCACAGAGGAATAGATTTGACTAGTAAGAATCTTAAAACCTATGTATTGATATGTCTCTGTAAGGGAATCAACTGTGTCTAGACTGGCATAAACATGGCAGCGAGAATCAGCTCAAACCCACTATAAATAGGTATTTCAAAAACACAACCAAAAAACAGGGAAATTCTTTACAATTCCTTCAGTGTCTCTGATGAAATCTGGAATGAACCTATCTACAATGACAGCTGGATGTGGCATAAGGCTGGACACTTGGGACTGAGAGGATTGGTGAGATTTGGTGAGCAAATGCAGACACTTTAAAGCAAAAATGCATGGCCCCCATTCCATGGGTCCCAACTCTCCAGGTTGAAGGGAATATTACTACAGCTATAACATGTACGGGAACCCTAGAGAATGGACTCACGGTGAATACGAATGGTTTCTAAAACTCAACGAATAGTACCTCTCCTGGTGCTCTGGTTTCACTTTCCAACTGCTTTACTATCAATCTCCCAACTTGGAGAGACAGCCCCTTTAACCTCCTGGTTCGCACAGGTTGCCAATTTGGCAGAGAATGGAAGGGAAGAGGGAGAACCAATGAGAGAGTAGCTGTTAGGCCTTTGGACGGGCACATGTCGCTCTAATTTCTCGGCAGGAAGAAGAATTAACCAAAGTCCCCGCCACCCACCGGGAACCAGTATAGTTCCTGAACCAAAATTTTGGGCTTGCTTTCAGCTCACAAAAAACGAGTTGAAAAATGAAACTCAGGGGCACAGCAATTCACAAACTGGCACAGGAATAAAGGACAACTATCGTCCAAAAAAATGTTGAGAGAAGGCAACGAGGCGGAATTGAAAGCGAGGCAGAATAGCAGGAAACAGATTTCAAGAGGTACGTTGGAATCGCCTTTAAAACACAGGAAGAGGGGCACAACTTCGACAATGACGCAGTTGGCCAAAAAGTGTGTATGCGTTTTCTCCTGAATATATTCAGGAGAAAACGCATACACACTTTTTGGCCAAGCAAGCAAGCGGGCAATGCCAATCTTCACTACAAAGAAGTGTCACTTCCCACTGGTCAAAAGGGACATCCACAAAATGTGTAAAAACCAGAAAGGCAAGACAGGCCCTGGAGAACAGGGAGCCTTGTTATGCTGATGGGCGGGATGTAAATAGCCAACTGCCTCACTGGAGGAGTGCATTGTGTTCCCTAAAACAAGTAAACAACTGAGCTACAAATCCAAGGGCACTTCCAGTCTAGGGAATATACCTTTGGAAAACTGGAAATCAATAAGACAGAGCCACCCCCAAATTTAAGGCTGCACTGCTTACAAGAACCTGCACTTGGGTACACCTTAAATATCCCAGGAAATATAAAAATGGTTCAAAAAATTGTGGTACTTTCATACGATGGAATATCCCTCAGCCATGAAATCAATGTCATAAGACCAGGTGCAGCAAAGTGAGTGGATTCAGGTACGATGATTCTAAGTGAAATAAGTCACACAGAAAATGAAACATCATAAGATATCACTTATGAAGATCCTGTAAACATGGCTAAACATGAACTGAGTTAAGAAAGAGAACAGAGTCTCACATTTAGAAAACACTCTTATGCCTGCTTAAGGGGGAAGGAGAGGTGGGGTGATGCATAAAACTAGAGTTTGATATAAGCACAGGTACCGTTTGTAAAACCAACTTTGGTATAGACACGACCTACACCTTCCTCACTGAAAGCGACGCAAAACCCCATATTTCCCGCAGAGGAATAGATCTGAGTAGTAAGAATCTTAAAACCTATGTATTGATATGTCTCCGTAAGGGAATCAAGTGTGTCTAGACTGGCATAAACATGGCAGCGAGAATCAGATCAAACCCACTATAAATAGGAATTTTAAAAACACAACCAAAAAACAGGGAAATTATTTACAATTCCTTCAGGGTCTCTGATGAAACATGGAATGACCCTATCTACAATGACAGCTGGATGTGGCATAAGGCTGGACACTGGGGACTGAGAGGATTGGTGAGATTGGGTGAGCAAATGCCGACCCTTTAAAGCAAAAATGCATGGCCCCCATTCCATGGGTCACAACTCGCCATGTTGAAGGGAATATTACTACAGCTATAACATGTACGAGAACCCTAGAGAATGGACCCACGGTGAATACGAAAGGTTTCTAAAACTCAACGAATAGTCCCTCTCCTGGTGCTCCGGTTTGACTTTCCAACTGCTTTACTATCAATCTCCCAACATGGAGAGACAGCCCCTTTAACCTCCTGGTTCGCACATGTTGCCAATTGGGCAGAGGATGGAAGGGAAGAGGGAGAACTAATGAGAGAGTAGCTGTTAGACATTTGGACGGGCACATGTCACTCTAATTTCCCGGCATTAAGAAGAATTAACCAAAGTCTCAGCCACCCACCGGGAACCAGTATACGTCCTGAACCAAAATTTTGGACTTGCTTTCAGCTCACAAAAATCGAGTTGAAAAATGAAACTCAGGGGCACAGCAATTAACAAACTGCACAGTAATAAAGGACAACTATCGTCCAAAAAAATGTTGAGAGAAGGCAACGAGGGAGAATTGAAAGCGAGGCAGAATAGCAGGAAACAGATTTCAAGAGGTACGTTGGAATGGCCTTTAAAGCACAGGAAGAGGGGCACAACTTCGACAATGACTCACTTGGCCAAAAAGTGTGTATGCGTTTTCTCCTGAATATATTCAGGAGACAACGCATACACACTTTTTGGCCAAGCAAGCAAGAGGGCAATGCAAATCTGCAATACAAAGAAGTATCACTTCCCACTGGTCAAAAGGGACATCCACAAAATGTGTAAAAACCAGAAAGGCAAGACAGGCCCTGGAGAACAGGGAGCCTTGTTATGCTGATGGGCGGGATGTAAATAGCCAACTGCCTCACTGGAGGAGTGCACTGTGTTCCCTAAAACAAGAAACAACCGAGCTACAGAGCCAAGGGCACTTCCAGTCTAGGGAATATACCTTTGGAAAACTGGAAATCAATAAGATAGAGCCACCCCCAAATTTAGGGCTGCACTGCTTACAAGAACCTCCACTTGGGTACACCTTAAATATCCTAGGAAATATAAACATGGTTCAAAAAATTGTGGTACTTACATACGATGGAATATCCCTCAGCCATGAAATCAATGTCATAAGACCAGGAGCAGCAAAGTGAGTGGATTCAGGTACGATGATTCTAAGTGAAATAAGTCACACAGAAAAAGAAACTTATCCTAAGATATCACTTATGAAGATCCTGTAAACATGGCTACACATGAACTGAGTTAGGAAAGAGAACAGAGTCTCACATTTAGAAAACACTCTTATGCCGGCTTAAGGGGGAAGGAGAGGTGGGGTGATGCATAAAACCAGAGTTTGATATAAGCACAGGTACCGTTTCTAAAACCTACTGGGAATTAGACAAGACCAACACCTTCCTCACTGAAAGGGACTCAAAACCCCACATTTCCCAAGAGGAATAGATCAGACTAGTAAGAATCTTACAACCTATGTACTGATATGTCTCTGTAAGGGAAACAAGTCTGTCTAGACTGGCATAAATATGGCAGCGAGAATCAGCTCAAAGCCACTATAAAAAGGAATTTCAAAAACAAAACCAAAAAACAGGGAAATTCTTTACAATTCCTTCAGGGTCTCTGATGAAACCTGAAATGAACTTACCTACAATGACAGCTGGATGTGGCATAATGCTGGACACTTGGGAGTGAGAGGATTGGTGAGATTGGTTGAGCAAATACAGACCCGTTAAAGCAATAATGCATGGCCCCCATTCCATGGGTCCCAACTCTCCAGGTTGAAGGGAATATTACTACAGATATAACATGTACGGGAAACCTAGAGAATGGACCCACTGTGAATACAAAATGTTTCTAAAATTCAACGAATAGTCCCTCTCCTGGTGCTCCTGTTTGACTTTCCAACTGCTTTACTATCAATCTCTCAACTAGGAGAGACAGACCCTTTAACCTCCTGGTTTGCACAGGTTGCCAAATTGGCAGAGGAAGGAACGGAAGAGGGAGAACCAATGAGAGACTAGTTGTTAGGCATTTGGACGGGCACATGTCACTCTAATTTCCCGGAAGGAAGAAGAATTAACCAAAGTCTCAGCCACCCATCGGGAACCAGTATAAGTCCTGAACCAAAATTTTGGACTTGCGTACAGCTCACAAAACACGAGTTGAAAAATGGAGCTCACGGGCACAGCAATTCACAAACTGGCAGAATAATAATGGAAAACTATCGTCCAAAAATCTGTTGAGGGAAGACAACGAGGCAGACTTGAAAGCCAGGCAGAATAGCAGGAAACAGTTTTCAAGAGGTATGTTGGAATCGCCTTTAAAGCACAGGAAGAGGGGCACAACTTCGACAATGATGCACTTGGCCAAAAAGGGCGTAAGTGTTTTCTCCTGAATATATTCAGAAGAAAATGCATACGCCCTTTTTGGCCAAGCAAGCACGCGGGCAATGCAAATCTGCACTACAAAGAAGTATCACTTCCCACCGGTCAAAAGGGACATCCACAAAATGTGTAAAAACCAGAAAGGCAAGACAGGCCCTGGTGAACAGGGAGCCTTGTTATGCTGATGGGCGGGATGTAAATTGCCAACTGCCTCACTGGAGGAGTGCATTGTGTTCCCTAAAACAAGTAAACAACAGAACTACAGAACCAAGGGCACTTCCAGCCTAGGGAATTTACCTTGGGAAAACTGAAAATCAATAAGACAGAGCCACCCCCAAATTTAGGGCTGCACTGCTTACAAGAACCTCAACTTGGGTACACCTTAAATATCCCAGGAAATATAAAAATGGTTCAAAACATTGTGGTATTTACGTACGATGGAATATCCCTCAGCCATGAGATCAATGTCATAAGACTAGGAGCAGCAAAATGAGTTTATTCAGGTACGATGATTCTAAGTGAAATAAGTCACACAAAAAAAGAAACTTATCATAAGATATCACTTATGAAGATCCTGTAAACATGTCTACACATGAACTGAGTTAGGAAAGAGAACAGAGTCTCACATTTAGAAAACACTCTTATGCCTGTTTAAAGGGGAAGGAGAGGTGGGGTGATGCATAAAACCAGAGTTTGATATAAGCACAGGTACCGTTTCTAAAACCTACCGTGGATTAGACAAGACCAACACCTTCCTCAGTGAAAGGGACTCAAAACCCCATATTTCCCGCAGAGGAATAGATCTGAATAGTAAGAATCTTACAACCTATGTATTGATATGTCTCCGTAAGTGAATCAAGTGTGTCTAGACTGGCATAAACATGGCAGCGAGAATCAGCTCAAACCCACTATAAAAAGGAATTTCAAAAACAAAACCAAAAAACAGGGAAATTCTTTACAATTCCTTCAGGGTCTCTGATGAAACCTGGAATGACCCTATCTACAATGACAGCTGGATGTGGCATAAGGCTGGACACTTGGGACTGAGAGGATTGGTGAGATTGGGTGAGCAAATGCAGACCCTTCAAAGCAATAATGCATGGCCCCCATTCCATGGGACCCAACTCTCCTGATTTAAGATTATATTACTACAGCTATAACATGTACGGGAAACCTAGAGAATGGACACACTGTGAGTTCAAAATGTTTCTAAAACTCAATGAATAGTCCCTCTCCTGGTGCACCGGTTTGACTTTCCAACTGCTTTACTATCAATCTCCCAACTTGGAGAGCCAGCCCCTTTAACCTCCTGGTTCGCACAGGTTGCCAATTTGGCAGAGGATGGAAGGGAAGAGGGAGAACCAATGAGAGAGCAGCTGTTAGACATTTGGACGGGCACATGTCACTCTAATTTCCTGGCAGGAAGAAGAATTAACCAAAGTCTCAGCCACCCTCCAGGAACCAGTAGAGGTCGTGATCCAAAATTTTGGACTTGCGTTCAGTTCACAAAAAACGAGTTGAAAAATGGAGCTCAGGGGCACAGCAATTCACAAACTGGCAGAGTAATAAAGGACAACTATCGTCCAAAAATCTGTTGATGGAAGGCAATGAGGCTGTCATGAATGCGAGGCAGAATAGCAGGAAACAGATTTCAAGAGGTACATTGGAATCGCCTTTAAAGTACAGGCAGAGGAGAACTACTTCATCAGTGATGTACTTGTCCAAAAGGGCATAAGCGTTTTCTTCTGAATATATTCAAGAAAAAATGCATACGCCCTTTTTGGCCAAGCAAGCAAGCATGTAATGCAAATCTGCACTACAAGAACGATCACTTCCCACTGGTCAAAAGGGACATCCGAAAAATGTGTAAAAACCAGAAAGGCAAGACTGGCCCTGGAGAACAGGGAGTCTTGTTAGGCTAACGGGCAGGATGTAAATTTATAAATGCCTCTCTGGGGGAGTGCATTGTGTTCCCTAAAACAAATAAAAAACAGAGCTACAGAGCCAATGGCAGTTCCAGTCTAGGGAATATACATTTGGAAAAATGAAAATCAGTAAGACAGAGCCACCCCAATATTTAGGGCTGAACTGCTTACACGAACCTCAACTTGGGTACACCTTAAATGTCCCAGGAAAGAAAAAAAAATGGTTCAAGAAATTGTGGTACTTACGTAAGACTGAATATCCCTTAGCCATGAAATCAATGTCATAAGGCCAGTAGCAGCAAAATGAGTGGATTCAGGTACAATGATTCTAAGTGAATAAGTCACATTGAAAAAGAAACTTATGGTAAGATATCACTTACAAAGGCCCTGTAACCATGGCTACACATGAACTGAGTTAGGAAAGATAACAGAGTAACAAATCTTATCATAAGTTATCACTCATAGGGTGAATGTACACATGGCTACACATGAACTGGATTACAAACACTACAGAGTCACACATTTAGAAAACAATCTTCTGCCTGCTTAACGGGAAAGCCGAGGTGGGGTGATGCATAAAACCACAGTTTTAAATTAACACAGATACCGTTACCTAAACCAAGTATGTAATAGACAACACCTACTCCCCGCACAATGAACTGGCCTCAACACCCCCTATTCATTGCAGAGGAATATATCTGACTTTAAGAATTTTAAAACATATGTATTCTCATGTCTCCATAAAGAAAGCATATGTGTGTATAATGGCATGAACACAGCACTGAAATTCAGCTAAACCCCCTTATAAAAATAAGTTTCAAAAGCAAAATGCAAAAACCACGAAACAGAGAGAAATCTTAAAAATTACGTTCAGGGCCTGTGATCCAACCTGGATTGACCACCTTTACACCCACAGCTGGATGAGACATAAGACTGGACACTTGGGGCTGACAAGATTGCTGAGGTTGTGTGAGCAAAACAACGCCACTTAGAGCAATACTGTGTGCTACCCATTCTAGTGGTCCCAACTCTCCCGGTTTAAGGGAATCTTCCTACAGTTAAAACATGCATGGGAAACCCAGTGGATGGTACACTGTGTAATTGGGAAAGTTTTCTAAAAGGTACCTCATTTTTCCTTTCGTCGTGCTCGGCTTCACCATTCCATCTGCATTACTAAAAATCTCCCCACTTGGAGTGTCAGTGCCTTTACCCTCCTTTTATGCACAGTTTGCAAATTGTGCAGAGGATGGACAGGAAGAGGGGAAACAAATGAGAGTTTAGCTGTAGGTGTTTGGAAGGGCACATATCACTCTACTTTCCCATCAGGAAGAAGCATTAACCAAAGGCTCAGCCTGAAGCCCTGTAACAAGACTAGGGCCTAAAGCCATCCTGCGGTATTGCAGCCAGCTCACAAATAGGCGGTTTGAAAAATGGATATCAGGGGCACAACAATTCACAAACTTGCAGAGTTATAAAGGACAAATATCATCCAGAAATATATTGAGGTAAGGCCGTGAAGAGGATTTGAATGCAAGGCAGAATTGAAGGAAACAGATTTCAAGAGGTACATTGGAGTCATCTTTAAAGCACATGAAAAGCGACAGAACTCCAACAATGTTGCCCTTGGCAGAAAAGGGAGTATGTGTATTTTCTTGAATATATTCGGGAAAAAATGCATACGCCCTTTTTGGCCAAGCAAGCCATCAGGCATTGAAAATCCACACTACATAGAAGTGTCCCTTACCTCCAGTCAAAAGGGCCATCCACAAATAGTGTAAAAACCACAAATGCAGGACAGGCCATGGAGAAAAGGGAGCCTGGTTACACCGATGGACAGGATGTAAATTGCCAACAGCCTCTCTGGAGAACTGTATGTTGTTTTCTAAAACAGAGCTACAAAGCATAGCACACTTCCACTCATGGGCGTGTATTTTGGGAAAACTAAAAATCCGCAACACACAGCCAGCGCAAAGTTTAGGGCTGCTCTGTTTACAAGAACCTCGAATTCGGTACACTTTAAATGTCCCAGGAAAGGAAAGAAAAATTGATATAGATGTCATGGTACTTATATACAATGGAATGTCACTCAGACATAAAATCAATGTCATAAGGCCAATAGCAGCATAATGAGTGGCTTTAGGTACGATAATGCTAAGTGAAATGAGCCACAAAGAAACAAAAACTTATTGTAATATATCACTTATAGAGGGAAGGTAAACATGGCTACACATGAACTGAATTTCAAAAGAGAACATAGTTACACATTTAGAAAACACACTTATGCCTCCTTAAGGGGAAAGGTGACATAGGGTGATGTGTAAAAGCAGAGTTTGAAATTAGCACAGATACCATTCCATATACCAAATATGTAATAGACAAGACCTACTCCTTTCTCAATGAACAGGACACAAAACACCCTATTCACTGAAGAAGTATTTATCTGACTGGTAACAATCTTGAAACCTATGTATTTATATGTCTCCATAATGGAATCAAGTGTATGTAGATTGGCATAAACACAGATCAATGGAACAGGACAGAAAGCCCAGAGAGAAACCTACATACCTATGGCTATCTCATCTATGACAATGGAGCTAAGGATATACAATGGAGAAAAGACAGTCTCTTCAGTAATTGGTGCTGGGAAAACTGGACCCCTACACATAAAAGAATGAAATTAGAACACTTCATAACACCATACACAAAAATAAACTCTAAATGGATTAGAGATCTAAATATAAGACCAGACACTATAAAACACTTAGAGGAAAGCATAGGCAGAACACTCTATGACATAAATCACAGCAAGATCCTTTTTGACACACCTTCTAGAGAAATGAAAATAAAAACAGAAATCAACAAATGGGACCTAATGAAACTTAAAAGCTTTTACACGGTACAGGAAAACATAAACAAGATGCAAAAACAACCCTCAGAATGGAAGAAAATATTTTCAAATGAAGCAATTGACAAAGGATTAATCTCCAAACTTTACAAGCACCTCATGTAGCTCAATATCACAAAAACAAACAACCCAATCCAAAAACGGCCAGAAGACCTAAATAGACATTTCTCCAAAGAAGATATACAGATTACCAAGAAACAAATGAAAGGATGCTGAACATCACTAATCATTAGAGAAATGCAAATCATAACTATCGTGAGGTATAACGACACAGCAGTCAGAGTGGCAATCATCAAAAAAATCTACAAAACAATAAATGTTGGAGAGGCCTTTATTGGAGAAAAGGGAACACACTTGCACTGTGGGTGGGAATGTAAATTGATATGGGCACTAAGGAGAACAGTACGGAGGTTCCTCTAAATAACTAACAATAGAGGTACCATACGACACAACAATCCAACTACTGGGCATTTGCCTTGCAAAAACCATAATTCAAAAAGAGTTATGTACAAAAAAGTTCATTGCAGCTCTATTTACAATAGCTTGGACATGGAAGCAACCTAAGTGTCCATCGACTAATGAATGGATAAAGAAGATCTGGCACATATATACAATGGAATATTACTCAGCCATAAAAAGAAGCAAAACTGACTTATTTGTACTGAGGTGGATGGACTTAGAATCTGTCCTACACAGTGAAGTAAGTCAGAAAGTGAAAAAAAATACTGTATGTTAACAGAGATATACGGGATCTAATGAAGAAAAACAAAAAGATTTTGAAGAACCTAGTGGCAGGACAGGATTAAGGACACAGACGTAGAGAAAGGACTTGAGGACACCGGAAGGGGGATGGGTAAGATGACACGAAGTGACAGATTGGCATGGACATAAATTCATTACCAAATGTAACACCGATAGCTACTGAGAATCAGCCACATAGACCAGGGAGATCAGCTCGGTGCTTTGTGACCACATAAAGGGGTGGGATATGGAATGTGGGAGGGAGATGCAAGAGGGAGGGGATCTGGTGATATTTGTATACGTATAGCTGATTCACTTTGTTATACAGCAGAAACTAACACTCCATTGTAAAACAATTATACTCCAATAAACGTGTACAAGGAAAAAAAAACGAAAGCCCAGGGATAAACCTACACACCTATGGTCAACTAATCTATGACAAAGGAGGCAAGACTATACAATGGAGATAAGACAGTCTCTTCAATCATTGGTGCTGGGAAATATGGACAGCTACATGTAAAAGAATGAAATTAGAACACTCCCCAACACCATACATAAAAATATATTCAAAATGGATTAGAGACCTTAATGTAAGACCGGACAGTATAAAATTCTGAGAGGAAAACTTACGAAGGATTCTCAAACGTAAATCACAGCAAGATCTTTTTTGATCCACCTCCTATAGTAATGAAATAAAAAAGTAAACTAAACAGATGGGACCTAATGAAATGTAAAAGCTTTTGCAAAGCAAAGGAAACTACAAACAAGACGAAAAGACAACCCTCAGAATGGCAGAACATATTTGCCAATGAATCAATGGACAAATGATTAATCTCCAATATATATAAACAGCTCATGCAGCTCAATATTAATAAAACAAACAACCCCATACAAAAATGGAAGAAGATCTAAATAGACATTTCTTCCAAGAAGACATAGAGATGGCCAGTACGCACATGAAAATCTGCTCAACATCACTAATTATTAGAGAAATGGAAATCGAAACTACAATGAGGTATCACGTCACACCTGTTAGAATGGGCATCATCAGAAAATCTACAAACAACAAATGATGGAGAGGGTGTGGAGAAAAGGAACCTTCTTCCACTATTGCTGGGAATGTAAATCGATATAGTCTCTACGGAGAACAGTATGGAGGTTCCTTAAAAAACTAAAAATAGAATTACCATATAATCCAGCAATCCCACTACTGGGCATATACCCAGAGAAAACCATAAATCAAAAAGACACATTCACCACAATGTTCATTGCAGCACTATTTACAATAGCCAGGTAATGAAAGCAACCTAAGTGCCCATAGAGAGATGAATGGATAAAGATGTGGTACATATATACAATGGAATATTACTCAGCCATACATCGGAATGAAATTGGGTCATTTGTAGAGACCTTGATGGATCTAGAGACTGTCATACAGAGTGAAGTAAGTCAGAAAGAGAAAAACAAATATTGTATGTTAATGCATATATGTGGAACCTAGAAAAATGGTACAGATGAACCGGTTTGCAGGGCAGAGATAGAGACACAGATGTAGAGAACAAACATATGGACACCAAGGGGGGAACGCCATGTGAGGGTGGTGGTGGGATGAATTGGGAGACTGGGATTCACATGTACACACATAAGTATAAAATAGATATCCAGTAAGAACCTGCTGTATAAAAGAAATAAATAAATTTTAAAAAAATTAAAAATAAATAACATTTAATAAAATAAACCAAAAAAAACGTTTTTCCCTTCACATAGACGTCTTTATATTAATGCATTATTTCCATGTTTATATCTCCAAATTTAAAAAAAAAGAGGAATAAATAAAATCTACCTTGAACCAAAAAGATAAAAAGAAAAAAAAAAAAAAAAAAAACAGAACCCACCTGTTATACAGAGGAAAATCGTATCAGGGCACTTGCTCCAGTTGTAAAAAATTCTTAAGTTGGTCAGAGGTGGGAAATCGTCTCCCATGCAGTGAGCAGCGCTCCCCCCCCACAAGGAACATCCTCATTGCAAAGCTGGGGGACTGTGTCGAGGCGTCTGTGAGTAAATGTGAGCTGAGCCCCAGTCCTGCTGCAGCTGAACTCTTCCCACCCTTTCCAGGTAAAACAGCTGAATATGTACAAGAACTTGCAAGCCTAGAGGAAGGGCTGTGGAGCCACACCAGCGACAGCACGCAGGCCAACTTGGTGCCTGCTGGCCAGCCAGGATGGTCCTGGCCCCAGATGCTCTTCTGGAAGCTTTCCATTTCCCTACCTGAGATACCCCTCCTGCCACGGCCCCCACTGCTTTTTTACTTCCTCACCTCTGCCTGGGGAGAAATTCCAGCGGCAGGTATGGGTGACACATCCTCTTCTTTAGCAGGTGGCAGCCTGGCAACTCCTGCAGAAAGTCCAGCAGAGTCCCACTCACACTGGGCCACCCACAAAGCCATGGCCCCTCACTCCCTCCCACCACCCCAGCCCCGACACTGCTGACGGGGCAGAGAATATGGCGTCAGGCACAGCTACAGGGGCTCTTGCTGACTGGAGAGGAGTTTATATTGACCTTAACCCAGGCACACCTGGGGAGGGCTGGCAGGCAGTGTCAGGCTGCCCAAATCAGCCAATCCTCACCCCTCAGGGGATCACAGTTGCAGAAAATGAACCTTGCTAAACAGGCCACGTCCAAGGAACAGGTGTGGGCTCTTGAGAGTCAGGATAGACAAGGGGCTTCAGCTGTGGCTTTTTTCTCATCATTTTATCTGGTCCATGAGTGGAAAACAACTTCAAGAAGACCCTATACTAATGAGAGGAACCCAGGAGTCAGGGAGAGGAGTGATGGTGGGTGGAGACAGAGGCCTGGTGCCCTGGCTGCAGTGGAAGTGTCTGGAAGACCAGGCCGAGAGAGGCTGCACAGAGTGATAGCCAGGGTCACAGACCTGTCAGGGCTGCTGTTTGTTAGTTCAAGTCCTGCTCTGAGGCGTTCTGTGTCAGCTGTGAGCGACAGGTGAGATGGGGGTTCTCTGCAATGTGGGCTATGTGCACAGTTCTTGTGTGTCCAGCCCTGCTTGGGTACCTGCCCAGGGGAGCTCCGTATCCTGGGAAGGGCCTGGATATGAGAGCCCAATGGGCTGCTGGGTAACTGCACAGGTGAGCTCCATACCCTGGGAGGGACATGACCATGAAGGCCCCGTGGGCTGTGGGGTGGGGGGTGCAGCCCAGGTGAGCTCCATATCCTGGGATTGGCCTGACCACGAGAGTCCCTTTGGCTGCTGGAGACCTGGTAAAGGATATCAGGACAGTCAGTGAAGCCACCGAGGATATACATCCAGTAGCTCCTATTTCCTACACCCTGCTGGTCATTCTACCATCCACCAGGCCATGGCATTCTGTATTAGACTTCAATGATGCCTTCTTCTGTATTCCATTCATCTCAGAGTCACAAGGATTTTTGGCTTGTGAGTGGCAGGACACAACATGCAACCAAAGCAATAATGCTGGGCCATCCTTCCCCAATGGTTCAAAAATACCCACACCATCATTGGGGAAATGTCCTCTAAAGACCTAAAAGTTCTACCTCTGTAAAAGGGAACCCTCCTTCAATATGCAGAGGACATTCTGATCACCAGGCCTACTAAAGACGCCTCTGAACTACCTAGTCAAGAAAGGATAGAAGGTGTCCAAGAAAAAGGCTCAAATATCCCAGGCTAAGGTGACATGCCTGGGCTTCATTGTCACAGATATTCGGAGAAACACATCCCAGGATAGGGAAGAAGCCATTTGCAGCCTTACCTCTTCTAAAACTAGAAGACAGCTTAGGGGTTCCTGGGGAGGCCAAGGTTTTCTGCATCTGGATCCCTAACTACAGTCTAATAGCTGGGCCTCTACATGAAACACTGACACGAAAAGATGATGATCCTTTTGAATAGAATCCAGAAGCACCCTTTCAAGAATGGAAAGAGCAGTCAATTCAGACCCTTGACCAGGATCTCCCTAATTTAGCTAAACCCTTTGACCTTTACATACCCAGTCATAGGTTAATCGCCCTTGGAGCCTTAGTGTAAAAACTGGGACCACTTGAAATGGAGCAACAAAAGAATGCCCTTCAGGTATGATAAACTATGGTCACCGAGGGCTTTGCCCACCGACTCATCAGGCCAGGATACTGGGGTATCTAAAAAGCTGAATCAGAAGCCCGCAAGGCCAGCTCCCTCCTAAGGGAAAAGGACCCCACGTGGTGATCCTAACCACCCATCATGCCCTGAAGTTGCAGGGGTCGCTCTGTGGACACACTGACCTCGAGTGAGGAGGCCCTCCAACTCCAACCTCCAGAGAGACAAACGGGGGCAACAGGCCCCCAAAATGACTCGTGTGACCATCACTGGACCTGGAGTTTCTCTCAGAAAACAACAAGACTGTGCCCCGAAAGAGCAGACTACTGCTTGCAGGACTTACTGCACCCAGGGGGGCGCTAATAAGCTTGGCAGGGGAAACATATATCACGCTTTCACCATAGAAAGCCCTACATACACCGCGGTGATGATGGTCAATATGACCGGCTGGACTGCTGGATACTTCTAAAGGCCGTTGACTCAGTGAACGTCATGGTCCTGGATCACCACTGACCCTGGACTGTCTGAGAGTTGTGCGGGCAGGGCTCTGACACATGGTGCTGTTTGTACATTAATTCAGGGACCTAATTAAAGAAAGCACAGACTAGTGGTCAGAGCATCTAGGCTGGCAAAAAACGTCAGCCTAAGGTCGAAGAACAAATGTGGGGTGGGGTGAAACCTGCCACCACAGCATCTCTGCGCATCTCTTTCCTGGACCCTTAAAGGTCATTAGAATCTATAACACTTCCAATGCTGGTGCTCAGGCGGACGAGAAGTGAGGCAGGAGGCCTTGGGACAAACAACCTCACCTGGAGGCTGGTGGGGAGACGTTTTGACCCTCCCCACATGTATCAGGGCTCCCACCACAGCATGAAGCAGTTACAAAAGAGGGGTCTGCACCCTCAACACCCCAAGAATGAGGAACGGAACAAAAAGCCGAGGAGGTGTTCATCTCCGGCAACGTTCATTAAAAATTCCTGGGAGATAAAAAGAGAATCTGGGCAATAAAATAAAGTCTAACCTGTTTCTCCTTTGTGCTTTGTCTAATTTCACGTGCTCCTAGGGTTCCGCATGCAGAGGTCCCACACCCGGCACTTCAGACCCGATTTCCTAGTGCAGAATGGCTGGGTCGACACCTCAGCTAGCGGGGTCCCATGCAGACTCCGCGGCATAGAGCCTGAGCTGCAGCCAACCCAGCCCTCGAGAGCTCCATCCCCTCCCTCCCACTGACGCTGCCGGGATCCCTACACAGCAGCCCAGCCCACAGCCCGTGGGGGAGTGCACGCTCTCACCTCTCCTTTCTGTTTTCAAAATAATGTTTCCTTTGCTTCTGAACCAAACTCAGTCTTGATCTGTTGGCTGCAATGACACTGGGCACGGGGACTCCTGTTGGGGTCCACTCTGGAGGATCAGTAACAGAAATTGAGAACATTGTAACTTCAATGAACAGATGTGTGAGCCAAACTGTAGTTAACCTAGAGCAGTGTATAACGCTCGGGTAAAATAAGATGTTTCTAAGACTTACATTTGATATTTCCATCACTTTCCTATAAGCAAGTTCAGTGAAGACGTTTGTCTTATTTGTCAGGTCAACATTAGAGAAATGAAGGGATTTATTTCCATGGATGTACATCGAATACTCTTGGCTGAAGCTTCAATCGTGTTTTCAATGCTTTTCCATTGAAAATGATACCTCTCTTTCAGCTCCCCCATTTCTGAGAAGTATAAAATCTTATAATTTATTATTACCAAAGGGGAAAGGTAGGAGAAGGGATAAATTAACAGTTTGGGATTAACACATACACACTGCTATGTATAAAATAGATCATCAACAAGGAACTACTGTATAGCACAGGGAACTACACTGAATATTTTGCAATAACCTATAAGGGGAAATAATCTGAAAAAGAATAGATATTTTTATTGACATCATCTATCAATGACAGATAAAATGTAACCTAAGCAAGGCCAATGGTGAGCGCTTCTGACCCTGAAGATTTCAATCATCTAAAGTTTGGGCTCTGCCTATTTCCCAAGGCCCTTAATGGACATGCGTGTAGCCGTAGCTTAAAAATTCCCCAGTTCGGGGTTCGGGGAGGCACTGATTTGGAAAAATCCCTGGTGTTCTCCTTACATGCACGGGACCCTTCCTACAGCTAAAACATGCCTGTCACACCTAGAGGATGGTACACCATTTGATCGGAAAGAGTTTGGAAATTGCACCTCATCTCCTCATAGCCTGGTGCTTGGGTTCACCCCTCCAGCATCTTTCCTAACAACCTCCTCACTTGGGCATATCAGCACCGTCAACATCCTGTTGCACACAGTTTGGAATTTGTCCAGAGGATGAAGCGGAAGGATGAGAAAAATTTAGAGACAAGTCTTAGGTATTCGGACAGGCACATGCCACTCTAATTTCCAATCCGGAAGACAAATTCATCAAAGGCTAGAATTGCCCACGGAAACAGAATAGGGCTAGAGGAAATCCCGCTGTTTTGTGTCCAGTTTCCATAAACACAAGTTGAATAATGGAACTCAGGGTCACTAAAATTCATGAAACTGCAGAGTTGAAAATATCTATCGTCGAAACATGTCTTGAGGTAAGTCACAGAAAAGGACTTGTAAGCAAGGGAGAGTGGCAGGAAACATATTTGAACAGGTAGAAAGGACTCCCCGTTAAAGTACAAGAAAAGGGTCTGAACATCGCCAATGATGCTGTTGGCCAAAAAGGGCGTATGCATTTTTCCTGAATATATTCAAGTAAAGGCCATACACACTTTTTATCCAACCAAACAGGTGGACACTGGAAATCAATACTACAAAATGTATCACTTCACATCAGTCAGAAGGGCCATCCACGTAAAGTGTAAACACCAGAAATGCAGGACAGGGCGAGGAGAAAAGGGAGCCCTCTGAGGCTGATAGTGGAAATGCAATTTGCCAACAGCCACTCTGGAGAAGAGTATTGTGTTTGCTAAAACATCTAAAAAATGAGCTACAGAGCATAGGGCACTTGCACTCATGGGCGTATACCTTGGGAAAAACAAAAATCGACAGAAAACAGGCACCCCAACGTTTACCACCTCTCTGTTAAAAAGGGCCTCAACTTGGATATAACCTAAATGTCCCTGGAAGGATAAAATGGATAAAAGAGATGGGGTACTTATGTAGAGTGGAATATTACTCATCCAGAAATCAATGAAATAAGGCCAGTTGGAACAACTCTGGAGGAGTTACATACGATCATTCTAAGTGACATATGTCAGAAAGAAAAAGACACATATCATAAGATGTCACTTAAAGGTGGAATCAAAAATGGCTACACATGAAATAAATTACAATACAGAAACATAGTCAAATATGTAGAAAATAGACATAAGGCTGCTAAATGGGAAAGGTGGGAAATGCTGAGGTATTATCCAGGAGGTTGAAATTAGCAAAGATACAATTCCAAGTACCAAATTGAATAACTGACAAGGCCTACACGGTACCTCAAAGAACTGCACTCAGCCCACTCAAGTCACTGGAAAATAATTCATATGACTGGTAGGCATCTGAAAAGGAATTTTTTGTTGTCTCACAGTACATGAATCAAGTGGATGTACAGGAACAAAAAACAGAGCTTTGAAAATCAGCTGTAACCAATATAAAAATAAATTTAAAAATATTTATAAAAAAGTGAGACAGACAAAAATTCTTACAACTTTTGTTGAAGGTCTACGATGTAACATGAATTGAACACATGTAGACCCACAGCAGGATGATATATAAGGCTGGAAGCTATGCACGCTAAGAGATGTTGGAGAGGCTTGGTGAGAAAATGCAGACCTTTTAAAGTAATACTGTCTGGTACCCATTCCATGGGTCCCAAATCTGCAGGTTCAAGAAAATCTTCTGACAGTGAAAACATGCCTGGGAAACCGAGATGAATGTACACCATGTGCTCAGGAAAAGGTGTCTAAAATGCACCTCATTTTCGATCTCCTGGTGCTGAGGTTCGCCATTCCAGCCACATTACTATCAATCTCTCCACTTGGAGAATCAGCAGCTTTAAACTCCTGTTTTACACAGTTTTCAAATTATGCAGAGGATAAATGGGAAGAGGGGGAACCAATGAGAGGTTAGCTGTAGGAGTTTTGACAGGCACATGCCACTCTATTTTCCCATTAGGAAGAAGAATTAACCAAAGGCTCAGCCTGCCTCCCCAGAACCAGAATAGGGCCGGAAGCAATCCAATGATTTGGCATACAGCACACAAAAAAAGCGAGTTGCAAAATGCAGCTCAGGAGCAGACAATTCAAAGACCTGCAAAGATATAAATGATAACCAACGTCCAAAAATATATTCAGGTAAGGCAACGAAGAGGATCTGAATGAGAGGCAGAATTGCAGGAAACAGATTTCAAAAGGTAGATTGTTCTCACATTTAAATCATATGAAAAGCAGCAGAATTTCTAAAATGATGCAGTTGGGCAAAAGTCTGTATGTGTTTTTTTTTCGTGTATATCTTCAGGAAAAAAACACAGACAGAGTTTTTGGCCAACCAAGCAAGAGGGAAATGCATATCCGCACAACAAAGAAGTCTCAATTTCCACTGCTCAGAAAGGCCATCCAAAAAATGTGTACCAACCAGAAATGCAGGAGAGGCCATGGGAAACAGGGAGCCAAGTCACGCTGATGGGTGGGGTATAAATATCCAAGAGCCACTCTGAAGAATTGTATGCTGTTTCCTAAAACATCTAAAATACAAAGCCCCCGAAGAAAGGGGACTTCAACTCATGGGCATATAACTTGGGAAGACTAAATATCAATAAGACACAGGCACCCCAAAGTTTAGGGCTGCTCTGCATACAAGAACCTCAACTTTGGTACACCTAAAATATCCCAGGAAAAACAGAAATGCATAAAGAACTTGTGGTAATTTTGTACAACAGAATATCACTCAGACGTGAAATCAATGTATATAAGGCCAGTAGCAGCATAATGAGTGGATTTAAGTATGATGATTCTAAGGTAAATTAGTCACACAGAAAAAGAATCTTATCATAAGATATCACTTATAGAGGAAATGTCAATATCACAACATATGAACTGAATTAGGAAAGAGAACAGAGTCTCACATTTAGAAAAAAAATCTTATGCCTGCTTCAGGAGAAAGGAGAGGTGGGGTGATGCATAAAACCAGAGTTTGATATTAACACAGGTACCATTCCATAAACCAAATACAGAATAGACAAGACCTACAACTTCCTCAGTGAACGGGACTCAACACCCCTATTTCCCGCATAGGTATATATCTGACTAGTAAGAATCTTAAAACCTATGTATTAATATGTCTTCGTAAGGGAACCAATTGTGTCTAGACCGGCATAAACAAGTCAGTGATAATCAGCTCAACCCCATTATAAACATGAATTTCAAAAACAAAACCAAGAAACAGCGAATTCTTACACAATTCCTTCAAAGGTTCTGATGAAACCTGGAATGACCCTATCGGCAAAGACAGCTGGATGAGACATAAGGCTGGAGACATGGGACTGAGAGGACTGGTGAGATTGGGAGAGAAAATGCAGACCCTTAAAGTTGTAATGCATGCAACCATTCCATGGGTCCCAAATCTCCAGGTAGAAGGGAATATCACTACAGTTATAACATGTATGGGAAACCTAGAGAATGGACAACCTGTCATGGCAAAAGGTTTCTAAAACTCTCCTAATTTTTCTTCTCCTTGTATTCCAGTTTGGTATTCCAACTGCTTTACTATCAATCTCGCAACTTAGCAGAGTCAGCCCCTATAACCTCCTGGTTCACACAGTTTGCTAATTGTGCAGAGGATGAAATGGAAGAGGGAGAACCTATCAGAGAGTAGATGTAGGCATTTGGACGGGCACATGTCACTCTAATTGCCCGTCAGGAAGAAGAATTAACCAAAGCCTCAGCCACCCACAGGGAACCAATATAGCCACCCCTGGAACCAGTATAGGTCCTGAAGCAAAATTGTGGATTTGCGGCCAGCTCTCAAAAATGGGATTTGAAAATTGGGACTCAGGGGCACAGCAATTCACCAACCTGCAGAGTTATAAAGGACTACTCACTTCCAAAATCTGTTGAGGGAAGGTAAAGAAGGGGACTTGAAAATGAGGCAGAATTGCACAAAACATATTTCAAGAGGTAAATTGGAATCGCCTTTAAAGCACAGGAAAAGCATCACAACTTGGACAGTGATGCCCTTGGCCAAAAAGGGCGTATGCCTTTTCTCCTGAATATATTCAGGAGAAAACGCATACGCCCTTTTTGGCCAATTAAGCAAGGCACACAATGCAAATCCACACTACAAAGAATTGTCACTTCCCACCGGTCAAAAGGGACATCCGAATATCTGTAAAAACCAGAAAGGCAAGAGAGAGTTGACAAGGGCATGAAGCAATGTGATCCCAATGGTTATGGAGGAATGTGATGACAAGCGCATGGAGCGTTGTGATGACAAGATTATGTAGCATTTTGCTGACAAAGGCAAGGAGCATTGTGATGACAAGGTTCATGGAGCACTGTGATGACAAGCGTCACGGAGCATTGTGATTACAGGGATCATGGAGCATTGGGATGACAAGGGCATGGATCACTGTGATGACAAGGGTCATGGAGCATTTTGATGACAAGAGTCCCAGATCGTTGTGTCGTCAGGGTTCATGGAGCGTTGTGATGACAGTGGTCATGGAGCATTGTGATGACAGGAGTCATGGAGCATTGTGATGAGAAGGTGATGGAGCATTGGGCTGAAAATGCTCATGGAGTATTGTGATGAAAGGGGTCATGGAGCATTGTGATGACAAGGTACTGGAGCACTGTGATGAGAAGACCATGGAGCCTTGTGATGACAAGTCTCATGGAGCATTCTGATGAAAAGGGGCATGGAGCATTGTGATTACAGGAGTCTTGGAGCATTGTGATGAGAAGGACATGAAGCATTAGGATGAGAAGGCCATGGAGCGTTCTGATGACATGCATCATGGAGCATTGTGATGACAAGGGCATGGAGCATTGTGATTACAGGGTTCGTGGAGCACTGTGATGAAAAGGGTATGGATCATTGTCATGAAAAAGGCATGGAGCCTTGTCATGACAGGGTTCAAGGAGCATACTGCTGGCAAGTGTCTGGGAGCATTGTGATGACAAGGGTATTGAGAATTGTGATGACAATGGTCATGGAGCATTGTGATGAGAAGACAATGGATAATTGTTATGACAAGTGTCATGGGGCGTTGTGATGATAAGAGTTATGGAACATTGTGATCATAAGGATTTGGAGCATTGTGATGACAGAGGTCATGGAGCATTTTGATTTCATTGTGATGACAATAGCCTGAACCATTATGATGTTGCACATGGTGCATTGTGATGACAGGGTTCATGGAGCATTGAGATGAAAAGGGGCATGGAGTATTGTTATTACAGGAGTCTTGGAGCATTGTGATGACATGGGCATGGAGCATCATGAATGAGAAGGCCATGGAGCATTCTGATGGCATGAGTCATGGAGCTTTTTGATGACAAGGGCATGTAGCATTGTGATTACAGGGTTCTTGGAGCATTGTGATGACAATGGTCATTGAGCCTTGTGATGACAAGGCTGTGGAACATTGTGATGGCAGTGGTCATGAAGCATTGTTATGACAGTGGTAATGGAGCATTGTGATGAGAAGGGCATGGAGCATTGGTCTGAAATGTTTCATGGATTATTGTGATGAGAGTGGACATGGAGCATTGTGATGACAAGGGCACTGAACACTGTGATACATGGGTCATGGTGGATTGTAATGACAAGGGCATGGAGCATTGTGATGAGAAGGGCATCGGGCATTGTGATGACAAGCATCATGGGGCTTTGTGATGACAAGGACATGGAACAATGTGATGAGAGGGTTCATGGAGCATTGTGATGAAAAAGACTTGGAGCATTTTGATGACAGGGGCATGGAGGATTGGTCTGATAAATTTCATGGATAATTGTGTTGAGAGTGGGCATGGCACATTGTGATGACAAGGGCATGGAGCATTGGGAAGACAAGGTCATGGAATATTGTGAAGACAGGTGTCTGGGAGCATTGTGATGACATATTTCATGGACCATTGTGATGACAATGGCATGGAGCATTGTGATGCCAAGTGTTATGGAGGATTGTGATGACAATGGTAATGGAACATTGTGATGACAAGGGCTTGGAGCATTGTGATGACAAGGGCATGGAGCATTGTGATGACAACGGTCATTGAGAATTTTGATGAAAAGGTCGTGAAGCATTGTGATGACAAAGGCATGGAGCTTGCTATGACAGGGGTCATGGGACATTGCAATGACAAGTGCATGGAGAATGGTGATGACAAGAGCATGTAACATTGTGATGAGAACTGTCATGGAGCAGTGTGATGAGAACTGTCATGGTGCATTGTGATGACAAGGACGAGGAGAATTGTGATAACAAGGGACATGGAGTATTGTGATAACTAGGACATGGTGCAATGTGATGACAGGGGTCATGGAGCATTGTGATGACAGGGGTCATGGATCATTGTGATGACAAGTGTCACGGAGCATTCTGATGACAAGCTTGTGGAGTATTGTGATGACAATGGCATGGAGCATTGTGATGAAAAGGGCATGGATCATTGTGATGAAAAATGCATGGAGACATGTCATGACAGGTTTCAAGGAGCATACTGACGAAAAGTGTCAGGGAGCATTGTGATGACAAGTGTATTGAGAATTGTGATGACAAAGGTCATGGAGCATTGTGATGAGAAGTCCATGGATAATTGTGATGACCAGCGGCATGGGGCGTTGTGATGGCAAGTGTTATGGAACATTGTGATCACAAGGGTTTGGAGCATTGTGATGACAGAGGTCATGGAGAATTTTGATTTCATTGTGATGACAATAGCATGAAGCATTATGATAGTGGGCATGGTGCATTGTGATGACAGGGTTCATGGAGCAATGAGATGAAAAGTTGCATGGAGCATGGTGATTACAGGGGTCTTGGAGCATTGTGGTGGCAAGGGTCATGGAGCCTTGTGATGACAAGGCCGTGGAACATGGTGATGGAAGGGATCATGGAGCATTGTTATGACAGGGGTAATGGAGCATTGTGATGAAAAGGCCATGGAGCATTGGGCTGAAAATATTCATGGAGTATTGTGATGACAGGGGTCATGGAGCATTGTGATGACAATGGAATGGAGCACTGTGATGACAAGTTCCTGGAGCATTGTGATGAGCAAACCATGGAGCCTTATAATGAAAAGTCTCATGGAGCATTCTGATGAAAAGGGGCATGGAGCATTGTGATTATAGTGGTCTTGGAGCATTGTGATGACAAGGGCATTGAACATTGTGATGAGAAGGCAATGGAGCATTCTAACAGGCGTCATGGAGCTTTGTGATGACAAGGGCATGGAGCATTGTGATTACAGGGGTCATGGAGCATTGTGATGAAAAGAGCATGGATCATTCTTATGAAAAATACATGGAGCCTTGGCATGACAGGTTTCAAGGAGCATACAGACAACAAGTGTCAGGGAGCATTTTGATGACCAGTGTATTGAGCACTGTGATGACAAAGTTCATGGACCATTGTGACGATAAGGACATGGAGTATTGTGATGACAAGCACATGGAGCTTGCTATGACAGGGGTCATGGAGCATTGCGATGACAAGTGCATTGAGAATTGTGATGACAAAGCATGTAACACTTTGATGAGATGTGTCATGGAGCATAGTGATGCCAGGAACGTGGAGAATTGTGATGACAGTGACATGGAGCAGTGTGATGACCAGGGCATGGAGCATTGTGATGGCAAGACCGTGGAGCATTGTGATGAGAAGACCATGGATAATTTTGATGACAAGCCTCAAGGAGCACTGTAATGACAAGGGGTTTGGAGCATTGTGATGACAGGGGTCATGGAGCATTGTTATGACAGGGGTAATGGAGCATTGTGATGAGAAGTGCATGGAGCATTGGTCTGAAATATTTCATGGATTATTGTGATGAGAGTGGGCATGGAGCATTGTGATGACAAGGGCACGGAACACAGTGATACATGTGTCATGGAGGATTGTAATGACAAGGGCCTGGAGCATTGTGATGAAAAGGGCATCGAGTAGTGTGATGACAAGTGTCATGGAGCTTTTTGATGACAATTGCATGGATCAATGTGATGGAGCATTGTGATGCCAAGGGTCATGGAGCTTTGTGATGACAAAGATCATGGAGCATTTTGATGACAAGGGTGTGGTGCATTGTGATGAGAAGGGCAGGGAGCATTGTGATGACAGTTTCATGGAGCAATTTGATGAAAAGGCTCATGGAACATTTTGATGACAATGGTTATGGAACATTGTGATGTCAGGGGTCGTGGAGCATTTTCATGAAAACGGTCATGGATCATTTTGATGACAGGGGTTATGGAGCACTGTGATGTCAGGGGTCATCAAACATTGTGATGATAAGTGCATGTAGCATTGTGATGACAGGAGTCATGGAACACTGTGATGACAGCGGTGAGGGAGTACTGTGATGAATAGTGATGTAACATTGTGATATCAGTGGTGAGATAGCATTTTGATGAGAAGTGCATGGAGCATTGTGACGACAAAGTATAAGGAGCATTGTGATGACAAGATTGTGGAGCACTCTGATGACAAGCGCATAACACATTGTGATGACAAGGGTCATGGAGCATTGTGCTGACAAGCCCATGGAGCATTGTGATGACAAGGGTCATGGAGCATTGTGTTGAGAAAGGCATAGAGCATTGTGATGACATGGGTCAAAGAGCATTGTGATGAAAACTTCATGGAGCACTGTGGTTAAAATGTCATAGAGACTGTTGATGACGAAGGCATGGACCATTGTGATGACAAAGGTCATGAAGCATTTTGATGACTGGAGTCACGGAGCATTGTGATGACACGGTTATGGAGCATTGTGATGACAAGGGCATGGAGCATTGGCCTAATAAGTTTCATGGATTATTGCGATGACAGTTGGAATGGCGCACTGTGATGGCAAGGGAATGGAGAATTGTGATGACAAGGTCATGCAGTATTATGAAGACAGGTGTCAGGGAGCATTGTGATGACATATGTAATGGCCCATTGTGATGACAGTGGCATGGAGCATTGTGATGCCAAGTGTCATGGAGGATTATGATGACAAAGATAATGGAGCATTGTGATGACAGTGGCTTGGATTATTGTGATGACAAGCGTCATGGAGCATTCTGATGACAATCTTGTGGAGTATTTTGAAGACAATGGCATGGAGCATTGTGATGAAAATGGCATGGGACATTGTGATGAAAAAGGCATGGAGCCTTTTTGTGACAGGGTTCAAGGAGCATTCTGACGGGGAGCATTGTGATGACAAGTGTATTGAGCATTGTGATGACAAAGGTCATGGAGCATTGTGACAATAAGGGCATGGAGTATTGAGATGACAGGCGTCATGGAGAGTTGTGATGGCAAGTGTTATGGAACATTGTGATCACAAGAGTTTGGAGCATTGTGATGACAGAGGTCATGGATCATTTTGATTTCAAGGAGCATGGAGCATTGTGATGACAAGGGCATGAAGCAATGTGATCCCAAGTTTCATGGAGGATCGTGATGACAATGGTAATGGAGTATTGTGATGACAAGTGCATGGAGTATTGTGATGACAAGAGCATATAACATTGTGATGAGAAGTGCCATGGAGCACTGTGATGACAAGGACGTGGAGAATTGTGAGGACAAGGGACATTTGGCTGCGAGATGACCAGGGCATGGAGCATTCTGATGGCAAAACCGTGGAGCATTGTGATGAGAAGACCTTGAGTAATTGTGATGACGAGCATCATGGAGCACTGTAATGAAAAGGGGCATGAAGCACTGTGATGACTGGTGTCAGGGAGCATTGAGATGACAGGGGTCATGGAGCATTGTGATAACAAGAGCATGTAATGTTGTGATGAGAAGTGTCATGTAGCATCGTGATGACAAGGACGAGGAGAATTGTGATGACAAGGGACATGGAGCATTGTGATAACTAGGACATGGTGCAGTGTGATGACAGGGGTCATGGAGCATTATTATGACAAGGGCCATGGTGCATTCTCATATAAGATATCACTTATGAAGGGAATGTAAACATGGCTACATATGAACTGAATTAGGAAACAGAACAGAGTCTCAGATTTAGGAAACACTCTTATGCTTGCTTAAGGGGAAAGGAGAGGTGGGGAGATGCACAAAACCAGAGTTTGATAATAGCACAGGTACCGTTCCATAATCCAAACACAGAATAGACAAGAACTACTCCTTCCGTAGTGAACGGGACTCAAAACCCATATTTCCAGCAGAGGAATATATCTGACTAGTAAGAATCTTAAAATCAGTGTATTTATATGTCTCTGTAAGGGAATCAATTTTGTCTAGACTGGCAAAAACTAGTCAGGGATAATCAGCTCAACCCCATTATAAAACTGAATTTGAAAAACAAAACAAAATAAAAAAAACAACGATATTCTTACACAATTCCTTCAAGGGCTCTGATGCAACCTGGAATGACAGTATCTACAAAAACAGCTGGAAGAGACATAAGGCTGGACACATGGGACTGAGGGGATGTGTGAGATTGGTGGCGAAAATGCAGTCCCTTTAGACCCAAAATGCGTGCCACCCATTCGATGGGTGCCAACTCTCCAGGTTGAAGGTAATAATACTACAGCTATAAAATGTACGGAAATCCTGGAGAGTGGACACAGAGTGAATACGAAAGGTTTCTAAAACTCAACGAAGAGTCCCTCTCTTGGTGCTCCGGTTTGACTTTTCAAATGCTTTACTATCAATCTCCCAACTTGGAGAGACAGCCCCTTTAACCTCCTGGTTCCCACTGGTTGCCAATTTGGCTGAGGATGAAAGGGAAGAGGGAGGACCAATGAGAGAGTAGCTGTTAGGCATTTGGACGGGCACATGTCACTCTAATTTCCCGGTAGGAAGAAGAATTAACCAAAGTCTCAGCCACCCACCGGGAACCAGTATAGTTCCTGAACCAAAATTTTGGACGTGCGTTCAGCTCACAAAAAAACGAGTTGAAAAATGGAGCTCAGGGGCACAGCAATTCACAAACTGGCAGATTAATAAAGGACAACTATCATCCAAAAATCTGTCGAGGGAAGGCAATGAGGCCAACTTGAAAGCGAGGCAGAATAGCAGGAAACAGATTTCAAGAGGTACGTTGAAATCGCCTTTAAAGCACAGGAAGAGGGGCACAACTTCGAAAAGATGCACCTGTCCAAAAAGGGTGTATGCGTTTTCTCCTGAATATATTCAGGAGAAAACGCATACACACTTTTTGGCCAAGCAAGCAAACGGGCAATGGAAATCTGCACTACAAAGAAGTATCTCTTCCCACCGGTGAAAAGGGACATCCACAAAATGTGTAAAAACCAGAGGGCAAGACAGGCCCTGGAGAACAGGAGCCTTGTTTGCTGATGGGCGGGATGTAAATGGCCAACTGCCTCACTGGAGGAGTGCATTGTGTTCCCTAAAAGAAGTAAACAAAAGAGCTACAGAGCAAAGGGCATTTCCAGTCTTGGGAATATACCTTGGGAAACCTGAAAATCAATATGGCAGAGCCACCCCCGAATTCAGGGCTGCACTGTTTACAAGAACCTCAACATGGGTACACCTTAAATATCCTAGGAAATATAAAAATGGTTCAAAAAATTGTGGTACTTATGTACGATGGAATATCCCTCAGCCATGAAATCAATGTCATAAGACCAGTAGCAGCAAAGTGAGTGGATTCAGGTACGATGATTCTAAGTGAAATAAGTCACACAGAAAAAGAAACTTATCATAAGATATCACTTATGAAGAACCTGTGAACATGGCTACACATGAACTGACTTAGGAAAGAGAACAGAGTCTCACATTTAGAAAACCCTCTTATGCCTGCTTAAGGGGGAAGGAGAGGTGGGGTAATGCATAAAACCAGAGTTTGATATAAGCACAGCTACCATTCCAAACACCAATTATGGAATAGACAACACCGACACCTTCCAGTGAAATGGACTCAAAACCCCATATTTCATGCAGAGGAATAGATCTCACTAATAAGAATTTTAAAACCTATGTATTGATATGTCTCCATAAGGGAATCAAGTGTGTCTAGACAGGCATAAACATGGCAGCGGGAATCAGCTCAAACCCACTATAAAAAGGAATTTCAAAAACAAATCAAAAAAACAGGGAAATCCTTTACAATTCCTTCAGGGTCTCTGACGAAACCTGGAATGCCCCTATCTAAAACGACAGCTGGATGTGGCATAAGGCTGGACACTTGGGACTGAGAGGATTGCTGAGATTGTGTGAGCAAATGCAGACACTTTAAAGCAATAATGCAAGGCCCCAATTCCAAAGGTCCCAACTCTCCAGGTTGAAGGGAATATTAGTAAAGCTATAACAAGTACGGGAACCCTAGAGAATGAACACACTGTGAATACGAATGGTTTCTAAAACTCAACGAATAGTCCCTCTCCTGGTGCTCCGGTTTGACTATCCAACTGCTTTACTATCAATCTCCCAACTTGGAGAGACAGCCCCTTTAAGCAACTGCTTCGCACAGGTTGCCATTTTGGCAGAGGATGAAAAGGAAGAGGGAGAATCAGTGAGAGAGTAGCTGTTAGGCATTTGGACGGACACATTTCACTCTAATCTCCAGGCAGGAAGAAGAATTAACCAGAGTCTCAGCCACCCACCGGGAACCAGTATAGGTCCTGAGCCAAAATTTTGGACTTGCGTGTAGCTCACAAAAAACGAGTTGAAAAATGGAGCTCAGGGGCACAGCAATTCACAAACTGCAGAGTAATAAAGGACAACTATCGTCCAAAAGTCTGCAGAGGGAAGGCAGCGAGGCGGACATGAAAGAGAGACAGAATAGCAGGAAACAGATTTCAAGATGTCCATTGGAATCGCCTTTAAAGCACAGGAAGAGGGGCACAACTTCGACAATGAAGCACTTGGCCAAAAAGGGCGTATGCGTTTTCTCCTGAATATATTCAGCAGAAAACGCATACGCCCTTTTTGGCCAAGCAAGCAATTGGGCAATGCAAATCTGCACTACAAAGATGTATAACTTCCCACCGGTCAAAAGGGACATCCGCAAAATGTGTAAAAACCTGATAGGCAAGACAGGCCCTGGAGAACAGGGAGCCTAGTTATGCTGATGGGCGGGATGTAAATTGCCAACTGCCTCACTGGAGGAGTGCATTGTGTTCCCTAAAACAAATAAACAACAGAGCTACAGAGCCAAGGGCACTTCCAGTCTAGGGAATATACCTTGGGAAAATTGAAAATCAATAAGACAGAGCCACCCCCAAATTTAGGGCTGCACTGCTTACAAGAACCTCAACTTGGGTACCCCTTAAATATCCCAGGAAATATAAAAATGGTTCAAAACACTGTGGTATTTATGTACGATGGAATATCCCTCAGCCATGAACTCAATGTCATAAGACCAGGAGCAGCAAAGTGTGTGGATAGAGGTACGATGATTCTAAGTGAAATACGTCACACAGAAAAAGAAACTTATCATAAGATATCACTTATGAAGATCCTGTAAACAAGGCTACACATGAACTGAGTTAGGAAAGAGAACACAGTCTCACATTTAGAAAACACTTTTATGCCTGCTTAAGGGGAAAGGAGAGGTGGGTTGATGCATAACACCAGAGTTTGATATAAGCAAATGTACCATTTCTATAACCAACTGTGGAATAGACAAGACCTACACCTTCCTCAGTGAAAGGGACTCAAAACCCCATATTTCCCGCAGAGGAATAGATCTGACTAGTAAGAATCTTAAAACCTATGTATTGATATGTCTCTGTATGGGAATCAAGTGTGCCTAGACTGGCATAAACATGGCAGCGATAATCAGCTCAAACCCACTATAAAAAGGAATTTCAAAAACAAAACCAAAAAACAGGGAAATTCTTTACATTTCCTTCAGGGTCTCTGATGAAACCTGGAATGACCCTATCTGCAATGACAGCTGGATGTGGCATAAGGCTGGACACTTGGGACTGAGAGGATTGGTGAGATTGGGTGAGCAAATGCAGACCCTTTAAAGCAAAAATGCATGGCCCCCATTCCATGGGTCCCAACTCTCCATGTTGAAGGGAATATTACTAAAGCTATAACATGTACGGGAAACCTAGAGAATGGACACACTGTGAATACAAAAGGTTTCTAAAACTCAACGAGTAGTCCCTCTCCTGGTGCTCCGCTTTGACTTTCCAACTGCTTTACTATCAATCTCCCAACTTGCAGAGACAACCCCTTTAACCTCCTGGTTCGCACAGGATGCCAATTTAGCAGAGGATGGAAGGGAAGAGGGAGAACCAATGAGAGAGTAGCTGTTAGGCATTTGGACGGGCACATGTCACTCTAATATCCCGGCAGGAAGAAGAATTAACCAGAGTCTCAGCCACGCACCGGGAACCAGTATAGGTCCTGAACCAAAATTTTGGACTTGCGTACAGCTCACAAAAAACGAGTTGGAAAATGGAGCTCAGGGGCACAGCAATTCACAAACTGGCAGAGTAATAAAGGACAACTATCGTCCAAAAATCTGTTGACGGAAGGCAACGAGGCGGACTTGAAAGCGAGGCAGAATAGCAGGAAACAGATTTCAAGAGGTACGTTGGAATCGCCATTAAAGCACAGGAAGATGGGCACAACTTCTACAATGACGCAGTTGGCCAAAAAGGGCGTATGCGTTTTCTCCTGAATATATTCAGGAGAAAACGCATACGCCCTTTTTGGCCAAGCAAGCAAGCGGGCAATGCAAATCTGCACTACAAAGAAGTATCACATCCCACCGGTCAAAAGGGACATCCACAAAATGTGTAAAAACCAGAAAGGCAAGACAGGCCCTGGAGAAGAGGGAGCCTTGTTATGCTGATGGGTGGGATGTAAATTGCCAACTGCCTCACTGGAGGAGTGCATTGCGTTACCTAAAAAAAGTAAACAACAGAGCTACAGAGCCAAGGGCACTTCCAGTCTAGGGAATATACCTAGGGAAAACTGAAAATCCATAAGACAGAGCCACCCCCAAATTTAGGGCTGCACTCCTTACAAGAACCTCAAATTGGGTACACCTTATTTATCCCAGGAAATATAAAAATGGTTCAAAACACTGTGGTATTTATGTACGATGGAATATCCCTCAGCCATGTAATCAATGTCATAAGACCAGGAGCAGCAAAGTGTGTGGATAGAGGTACGATGATTCTAATTGAAATAAGTCACATAGAAAAAGAAACTTATCATAAGATATCATTTATGAAGATCCTGTAAACATGGCTACACATGAACTGAGTTAGGAAAGAGAACAGAGTCTCACATTTAGAAAACACTCTTATGCCTGCTTAAGGGGAAAGGAGAGGTGGTTTGATGCATAAAACCAGAGTTTGATATAAGCAAATGTACCATTTCTATAACCAACTGTGGAATAGACAAGACCTACACCTTCCTCAGTGAAAGGGACTCAAAACCCCATATTTCCCGCAGAGGAATAGATCTGACTAGTAAGAAGCTTAAAACCTATGTATTGATATGTCTCTGTAAGGGAATCAAGTGTGCCTAGACTGGCATAAACATGGCAGCGATAATCAGCTCAAACCCACTATAAAAAGGAATTTCAAAAACAAAACCAAAAAACAGGGAAATTCTCTACATTTCCTTCAGGGTGTCTGATGAAACCTGGAATGACCCGATCTACAATGACAGCTGGAGGTGGCATACGGCTGGTCACTTGGGAGTGAGAGGATTGGTGAGATTGGGTGAGCAAATACAGACCCTTTAAAGCAAAAATACATGGCCCCCATTCCATGGGTCCCAACTCTCCTTGTTGAAGGGAATATTACTACAGCTATAACATGTACGGGAAACCTAGAGAATGGACACACTGTGAATACAAAACGTTTCTATAACTCAACGAGTAGTCCCTCTCCTGGTGCTCCGCTTTGACTTTCCAACTGCTTTACTATCAACCTCCCAACGTGGAGAGACAACCCCTTTAACCTCCTGGTTCGCACAGGTTGCCAATTTGGCAGAGGATGGAAGGGAAGAGGGAGAACCAATGAGAGAGTAGCTGTTAGGCATTTGGACGGGCATATGTCACTCTAATTTCCCGGCAGGAAGAATAATTAACCACAGTCTCAGCCACCCACCGGGAACCAGTATAGGTCCTGAACCAAAATTTTGGACTTGCGTACAGCTCACAAAAAACGAGTTGAAAAATGGAGCTCAAGGGCACCGCAATTCACAAACTGGCAGAGTAATAAAGGACAACTATCGTCCAAAAAATCTGTTGAGGGAAGGCAGCGAGGCGGACATGAAAGAGAGACAGAATAGAAGGAAACAGATTTCAAGATGTACGTTGGAATCGCCTTTAAAGCACACGAAGAGGGGCACAACTTCGACAATGACGCACTTGGCCAAAAAGGGCGTATGCGTTTTCTCCTGAATATATTCAGGAGAAAACGCATACGCCCTTTTTGGCCAAGCAAGCAAGCGGGCAATGCAAATCTGCACTACAAAGAAGTATCACTTCCCACCGGTCAAAAGGGACATCCACAATATGTGTAAAATCCAGAAGGGTAACACAGGCCCTGGAGAAGAGGGAGCCTTGTTATGCTGATGGGCGGGATGTAAATTGCCAACTGCCTCACTGGAGGAGTGCATTGCGTTCCCTAATACAAGTAAACAACAGAGCTACAGAGCCAAGGGCACTTCCAGTCTAGGGAATATACCTTGGGAAAACTGAAAATCAATAAGACAGAGCCACCCCCAAATTTAGGGCTGCACTCCTTACAAGAACCTCAACTTGGGTACACCTTAAATATCCCAGGAAATATAAAAATGGTTCAAAACACTGTGGTATTTATGTACGATGGAATATCCCTCAGCCATGTAATCAATGTCATAAGACCAGGAGCAGCAAAGAGTGCGGATAGAGGTACGATGATTCTAATTGAAATAAGTCACATAGAAAAAGAAACTTATCATAAGATATCATTTATGAAGATCCTGTAAACATGGCTACACATGAACTGAGTTAGGAAAGAGAACAGAGTCTCACATTTAGAAAACACTCTTATGCCTGCTTAAGGGGAAAGGAGAGGTGGTTTGATGCATAAAACCAGAGTTTGATATAAGCAAATGTACCATTTCTATAACCAACTGTGGAATAGACAAGACCTACACCTTCCTCAGTGAAAGGGACTCAAAACACCATATTTCCCGCACAGGAATAGATCTGACTAGTAAGAATCTTAAAACCTATGTATTGATATGTCTCTGTAAGGGAATCAAGTGTGCCTAGACTGGCATAAACATGGCAGCGATAATCAGCTCAAACCCACTATAAAAAGGAATTTCAAAAACAAAACCAAAAAACAGGGAAATTCTTTACATTTCCTTCAGGGTGTCTGATGAAACCTGGAATGACCCGATCTACAGTGACAGCTGGAGGTGGCATACGGCTGGTCACTTGGGAGTGAGAGGATTGGTGAGATTGGGTGAGCAAATACAGACCCTTTAAAGCAAAAATTCATGGCCCCCATTCCATGGGTCCTAGCTCTCCATGTTGAAGGGAATATTACTACAGCTATAACATGTACGGGAAACGTAGAGAATGGACACACTGTGAATACAAAAGGTTTCTAAAACTCAACGAGTAGTCCCTCTCCTGGTGCTCCGCTTTGACTTTCCAACTGCTTTACTGTCAATCTCACAACTTGGAGAGACAACCCCTTTAACCTCCTGGTTTGCACAGGTTGCCAATTTGGCAGAGGATGGAAGGGAAGAGGGAGAATCAATGAGAGAGTAGCTGTTAGGCATTTGGACGGGCACATGTCACTCTAATTTCCCGGCAGGAAGAAGAATTAACCACAGTCTCAGCCTCCCACCGGGAACCAGTATAGGTCCTGAACCAAAATTTTGGACTTGCGTACAGCTCACAAAAATCGAGTTGAAAAATGGAGCTCAGGGGCACAGCAATTCACAAACTGGCAGAGTAATAAAGGACAACTATCGTCCAAAAAATCTGTTGAGTGAAGGCAGCGAGGCGAACTTTAAAGAGAGACAGAATAGCAGGAAACAGATTTCAAGACGTACGTTGGAATCGCCTTTAAAGCACAGGAAGAGGGGCACAACTTCGACAATGATGCACTTGGCCAAAAAGGGAGTATGCGTTTTCTCCAGAATATATTCAGGAGAAAACGCATACGCCCATTTTGGCCAAGCAAGCATGCGGGCAATGAAAATCTGCACTACAAAGAAGTATCACTTCCCACCGGTCAAAAGGGACATCCACAAATGTGTAAAAACCAGAAAGGCAAGATAGGCCCTGGAGAACAGGGAGCCTTGTTATGCTGATGGGCGGGATGTAAATTGCCAACTGCCTCACTGGAAGAGTGCATTGCGTTCCCTAAAACAAGTAAACAACAGAGCGACAGAGCCAAGGGCACTTCCAGTCTAGGGAATATACCTTGGGAAAACTGAAAATCAATAAGACAGAGCCACCCCCAAATTTAGGGCTGCACTGCTTACAAGACCTCAACTTGGGTACACCTTAAATATCCCAGGAAATATAAAAATGGTTCCAAAGACTGTGGTATTTATGTACGATGGAATATCCCTCAGCCATGAAATCAATGTCATAAGACCAGGAGCAGCAAAGTGAGTGGATTCAGGTACGATGATTCTAAGTGAAATAAGTCACACAGAAAAAGAAACTTATCATAAGATATCACTTATGAAGATCCTCTAAACATGGCTACACATGAACTGAGTTAGGAAAGGGAACAGAGTCTCACATTTAGAAAACACTCTTATGCCTGCTTAAGGGGAAAGGAGAGGTGGGGTGATGCATAAAACCAGAGTTTGATATAAGCACAGGTACCATTTCTAAAACCAACTCTGGAATAGACAAGATCTACACCTTCCTCAGTGAAAGGGACTCAAAACCCCATATTTCCCGCAGAGGAATAGATATGACTAGTAAGAATCTTAAAACCTATGTATTGATATGTCTCTGTAAGGGAATCAAGTGTGTCTAGACTGGCATAAACATGTCAGCGAGAATCAGCTCAAACACACTATATAAAGGAATTTCAAAAACAAAACCAAAAAACAGGGAAATTCTTTACATTTCCTTCAGGGTCTCTGATGAAACCTGGAATGACCCTATCTGCAATGACAGCTGGATGTGGCATAAGGCTGGACACTTGGGACTGAGAGGATTGGTGAGATTGGGTGAGCAAATGCAGACCCTTTAAAGCAAAAATGCATGGCCCGCATTCCATGGGTCCCAACTCTCGATGTTGAAGGGAATATTACTACAGCTATAACATGTACGGGAAACCTAGAGAATGGACACACTGTGAATACAAAAGGTTTCTAAAACTCAACGAGTAGTCCCTCTCCTGGTGCTCCGGTTTGACTTTCCAACTGCTTTACTATCAATCTCCCAACTTGGAGAGACAACCCCTTTAACCTCCTGGTTCGCACAGGATGCCAATTTCGCAGAGGATGGAAGGGAAGAGGGACAACCAATGAGAGAGTAGCTGTTAGGCATTTGGACGGGCACATGTCACTCTAATTTCCCGGCAGGAAGAAGAATTAACCACAGTCTCAGCCACCCACCAGGAACCAGTATAGGTCCTGAACCAAAATTTTGGACTTGCGTACAGCTCACAAAAAACGAGTTGGAAAATGGAGCTCAGGGGCACAGCAATTCACAAACTGGCAGAGTAATAAAGGACAACTATCGTCCAAAAATCTGTTGAGGGAAGGCAACGAGGCGGACTTGAAAGCGAGGCAGAATAGCAGGAAACCGATTTCAAGAGGTACGTTGGAATCGCCTTTAAAGCACAGGAAGAGGGGCACAACTTCGACAATGACTCAGTTGGCCAAAAAGGGCGTATGCGTTTTCTCCTGAATATATTCAGGAGAAAACGCATACGCCCTTTTTGGCGAAGCAAGCAAGCGGGCAATGCAAATCTGCACTACAAAGAAGTATCACTTCCCACCGGTCAAAAGGGACATCCACAAAATGTGTAAAAACCAGAAAGGCAAGACAGGCCCTGGCGAAGAGGGAGCCTTGTTATGCTGATGGGTGGGATGTAAATTGCCAACTGCCTCACTGGAGGAGTGCATTGCGTTACCTAAAAAAAGTAAACAACAGAGCTACAGAGCCAAGGGCACTTCCAGTCTAGGGAATATACCTAGGGAAAACTGAAAATCAATAAGACAGAGCCACCCCCAAATTTAGGGCTGCACTCCTTACAAGAACCTCAAATTGGGTACACCTTATTTATCCCAGGAAATATAAAAATGGTTCAAAACTCTGTGGTATTTATGTACGATGGAATATCCCTCAGCCATGAAATCAATGTCATAAGTCCAGGAGCAGCAAAGTGCTTGGATTCAGGTACGATGATTCTAACTGAAATAAGTCACACAGAAAAAGAAACATATCATAAGATATCACTTATGAAGATCCTGTAAACATGGCTACACATGAACTGAGTTAGGAAAGAGAACAGAGTCTCACATTTAGAAAACACTCTTATGCCTGCTTAAGGGGAAAGGAGAGGTGGGGTGATGCATAAAACCAGAGTTTGATATAAGCACAGGTACCATTTCTATAACCAACTGTGGAATAGAAAAGACCTACACCTTCCTCAGTGAAAGGGACTCAAAACCCCATATTTCCCGCAGAGGAATAGATCTGACTAGTAAGAATCTTAAAACCTATCTATTGATATGTTTCTGTAAGGGAATCAAGTGTGTCTAGACTGGCATAAACATGGCAGCGAGAATCAGCTCAAACCCACTATAAAAAGGAATTTCAAAAACAAAACCAAAAAACAGGGCAATTCTTTACATTTCCTTCACGGTCTCTGATGAAACCTGGAATGACCCTATCTACAATGACAGCTGGATGTGGCATAAGGCTGGACACTTGGGACTGAGAGGATTGGTGAGATTGGGTGAGCAAATGCAGACCCTTTAAAGCAAAAATGCATGGCCCCCATTCCATGGGTCCCAAATCTCCTTGTTGAAGGGAATATTACTACAGCTATAACATGTACGGGAAACCTAGAGAATGGACACACTGTGAATACAAAAGGTTTCTATAACTCAACGAGTAGTCCCTCTCCTGGTGCTCCGCTTTGACTTTCGAACTGCTTTACTATCAACCTCCCAACGTGGAGAGACAACCCCTTTAACCTCCTGGTTCGCACAGGTTGCCAATTTGGCAGAGGATGGAAGGGAAGAGGGAGAACCAATGAGAGAGTAGCTGTTAGGCATTTGGACGGGCATATGTCACTCTAATTTCCCGGCAGGAAGAATAATTTACCACAGTCTCAGCCACCCACCGGGAACCAGTATAGGTCCTGAACCAAAATTTTGGACTTGCGTACAGCTCACAAAAAACGAGTTGAAAAATGGAGCTCAGGGGCACCGCAATTCACAAACTGGCATAGTAATAAAGGACAACTATCGTCCAAAAAATCTGTTGAGGGAAGGCAGCGAGGCGGACATGAAAGAGAGACAGAATAGCAGGAAACAGATTTCAAGATGTACGTTGGAATCGCCTTTAAAGCACAGGAAGAGGGGCACAACTTCGACAATGACGCACTTGGCCAAAAAGGGCGTATGCGTTTTCTCCTGAATATATTCAGGAGAAAACGCATACGCCCTTTTTGGCCAAGCAAGCAAGCGGGCAATGCAAATCTGCACTACAAAGAAGTATCACTTCCCACCGGTCAAAAGGGACATCCACAATATGTGTAAAAACCAGAAGGGTAACACAGGCCCTGGAGAAGAGGGAGCCTTGTTATGCTGATGGGCGGGATGTAAATTGCCAACTGCCTCACTGGAGGAGTGCATTGCGTTCCCTAATACAAGTAAACAACAGAGCTACAGAGCCAAGGGCACTTCCAGTCTAGGGAATATACCTTGGGAAAACTGAAAATCACTAAGACAGAGCCACCCCCAAATTTAGGGCTGCACTCCTTACAAGAACCTCAACTTGGGTACACCTTAAATATCCCAGGAAATATAAAAATGGTTCAAAACACTGTGGTATTTATGTACGATGGAATATCCCTCATCCATGTAATCAATGTCATAAGACCAGGAGCAGCAAAGTGTGTGGATAGAGGTACGATGATTCTAATTGAAATAAGTCACATAGAAAAAGAAACTTATTATAAGATATCATTTATGAAGATCCTGTAAACATGGCTACACATGAACTGAGTTAGGAAAGAGAACAGAGTCTCACATTTAGAAAACACTCTTATGCCTGCTTAAGGGGAAAGGAGAGGTGGTTTGATGCATAAAACCAGAGTTTGATATAAGCAAATGTACCATTTCTATAACCAACTGTGGAATAGACAAGACCTACACCTTCCTCAGTGAAAGGGACTCAAAACACCATATTTCCCGCACAGGAATAGATCTGACTAGTAAGAATCTTAAAACCTATGTATTGATATGTCTCTGTAAGGGAATCAAGTGTGCCTAGACTGGCATAAACATGGCAGCGATAATCAGCTCAAACCCACTATAAAAAGGAATTTCAAAAACAAAACCAAAAAACAGGGAAATTCTTTACATTTCCTTCAGGGTGTCTGATGAAACCTGGAATGACCCGATCTACAATGACAGCTGGAGGTGGCATACGGCTGGTCACTTGGGAGTGAGAGGATTGGTGAGATTGGGTGAGCAAATACAGACCCTTTAAAGCAAAAATACATGGCCCCCATTCCATGGGTCCTAGCTCTCCATGTTGAAGGGAATATTACTACAGCTATAACATGTACGGGAAACGTAGAGAATGGACACACTGTGAATACAAAAGGTTTCTAAAACTCAACGAGTAGTCCCTCTCCTGGTGCTCCGCTTTGACTTTCCAACTGCTTTACTGTCAATCTCACAACTTGGAGAGACAACCCTTTTAACCTCCTGGTTTGCACAGGTTGCCAATTTGGCAGAGGATGGAAGGGAAGAGGGAGAATCAATGAGAGAGTAGCTGTTAGGCATTTGGACGGGCACATGTCACTCTAATTTCCCGGCAGGAAGAAGAATTAACCACAGTCTCAGCCACCCACCGGGAACCAGTATAGGTCCTGAACCAAAATTTTGGACTTGCGTACAGCTCACAAAAATCGAGTTGAAAAATGGAGCTCAGGGGCACAGCAATTCACAAACTGGCAGAGTAATAAAGGACAACTATCGTCCAAAAAATCTGTTGAGTGAAGGCAGCGAGGCGAACTTTAAAGAGAGACAGAATAGCAGGAAACAGATTTCAAGACGTACGTTGGAATCGCCTTTAAAGCACAGGAAGAGGGGCACAACTTCGACAATGACGCACTTGGCCAAAAAGGGAGTATGCGTTTTCTCCAGAATATATTCAGGAGAAAACGCATACGCCCATTTTGGCCAAGCAAGCATGCGGGCAATGAAAATCTGCACTACAAAGAAGTATCACTTCCCACCGGTCAAAAGGGACATCCACAAATGTGTAAAAACCAGAAAGGCAAGATAGGCCCTGGAGAACAGGGAGCCTTGTTATGCTGATGGGCGGGATGTAAATTGCCAACTGCCTCACTGGAAGAGTGCATTGCGTTCCCTAAAACAAGTAAACAACAGAGCGACAGAGCCAAGGGCACTTCCAGTCTAGGGAATATACCTTGGGAAAACTGAAAATCAATAAGACAGAGCCACCCCCAAATTTAGGGCTGCACTGCTTACAAGAACCTCAACTTGGGTACACCTTAAATATCCCAGGAAATATAAAAATGGTTCCAAAGACTGTGGTATTTATGTACGATGGAATATCCCTCAGCCATGAAATCAATGTCATAAGACCAGGAGCAGCAAAGTGCGTGGATTCAGGTACGATGATTCTAACTGAAATAAGTCACACAGAAAAAGCAACTTATCATAAGATATCACTTATGAAGATCCTCTAAACATGGCTACACATGAACTGAGTTAGGAAAGAGAACAGAGTCTCACATTTAGAAAACACTCTTATGCCTGCTTAAGGGGAAAGGAGAGGTGGGGTGATGCATAAAACCAGAGTTTGATATAAGCACAGGTACCATTTCTAAAACCAACTCTGGAATAGACAAGATCTACACCTTCCTCAGTGAAAGGGACTCAAAACCCCATATTTCCCGCAGAGGAATAGATATGACTAGTAAGAATCTTAAAACCTATGTATTGATATGTCTCTGTAAGGGAATCAAGTGTGTCTAGACTGGCATAAACATGTCAGCGAGAATCAGCTCATACACTATATATAAAGGAATTTCAAAAACAAAACCAAAAAACAGGGAAATTCTTTACATTTCCTTCAGGGTCTCTGATGAAACCTGGAATGACCCTATCTGCAATGACAGCTGGATGTGGCATAAGGCTGGACACTTGGGACTGAGAGGATTGGTGAGATTGGGTGAGCAAATGCAGACCCTTTAAAGCAAAAATGCATGGCCCGCATTCAATGGGTCCCAACTCTCGATGTTGAAGGGAATATTACTACAGCTATAACATGTACGGGAAACCTAGAGAATGGACACACTGTGAATACAAAAGGTTTCTAAAACTCAACGAGTAGTCCCTATCCTGGTGCTCCGGTTTGACTTTCCAACTGCTTTACTATCAATCTCCCAACTTGGAGAGACAACCCCTTTAACCTCCTGGTTCGCACAGGATGCCAATTTCGCAGAGGATGGAATGGAAGAGGGAGAACCAATGAGAGAGTAGCTGTTAGGCATTTGGACGGGCACATGTCACTCTAATTTCCCGGCAGGAAGAAGAATTAACCACAGTCTCAGCCACCCACCAGGAACCAGTATAGTTCCTGAACCAAAATTTTGGACTTGCGTACAGCTCACAAAATACGAGTTGGAAAATGGAGCTCAGGGGCACAGCAATTCACAAACTGGCAGAGTAATAAAGGACAACTATCGTCCAAAAATCTGTTGAGGGAAGGCAACGAGGCGGACTTGAAAGCGAGGCAGAATAGCAGGAAACAGATTTCAAGAGGTACGTTGGAATCGCCTTTAAAGCACAGGAAGAGGGGCACAACTTAGACAATGACTCAGTTGGCCAAAAAGGGCGTATGCGTTTTCTCCTGAATATATTCAGGAGAAAACGCATACGCCCTTTTTGGCGAAGCAAGCAAGCGGGCAATGCAAATCTGCACTACAAAGAAGTATCACTTCCCACCGGTCAAAAGGGACATCCACAAAATGTGTAAAAACCAGAAAGGCAAGACAGGCCCTGGAAAACAGGGAGCCTTGTTATGCTGATGGGTGGGATGTAAATTGCCAACTGCCTCACTGGAGGAGTGCATTGCGTTACCTAAAAAAAAGTCAACAACAGAGCTACAGAGCCAAAGGCACTTCCAGTCTAGGGAATATAACTAGGGAAAACTGAAAATCAATAAGACAGAGCCACCCCCAAATTTAGGGCTGCACTCCTTACAAGAACCTCAAATTGGGTACACCTTATTTATCCCAGGAAATATAAAAATGGTTCAAAACTCTGTGGTATTTATGTACGATGGAATATCCCTCAGCCATGAAATCAATGTCATAAGACCAGGAGCAGCAAAGTGCGTGGATTCAGGTACGATGATTCTAACTGAAATAAGTCACACAGAAAAAGAAACTTATCATAAGATATCACTTATGAAGATCCTGTAAACATGGCTACACATGAACTGAGTTAGGAAAGAGAACAGAGTCTCACATTTAGAAAACACTCTTATGCCTGCTTAAGGGGAAAGGAGAGGTGGGGTGATGCATAAAACCAGAGTTTGATATAAGCACAGGTTCCATTTCTATAACCAACTGTGGAATAGACAAGACCTACACCTTCCTCAGTGAAAGGGACTCAAAACCCCATATTTCCCGCAGAGGAATAGATCTGACTAGTAAGAATCTTAAAACCTATCTATTGATATGTTTCTGTAAGGGAATCAAGTGTGTCTAGACTGGCATAAACATGGCAGCGAGAATCAGCTCAAACCCACTATAAAAAGGAATTTCAAAAACAAAACCAAAAAACAGGGAAATTCTTTACATTTCCTTCAGGGTCTCTGATGAAACCTGGAATGACCCTATCTACAATGACAGCTGGAGGTGCCATAAGGCTGGTCACTTGGGAGTGAGAGGATTGGTGAGATTGGGTGAGCAAATACAGACTCTTTAAAGCAAAAATACATGGCCCCCATTCCATGGGTCCTAGCTCTCCATGTTGAAGGGAATATTACTATAGCTATAACATGTACGGGAAACGTAGAGAACGGACACACTGTGAATACAAAAGGTTTCTAAAACTCAACGAGTAGTCCCTCTCCTGGTGCTCCGCTTTGACTTTCCAACTGCTTTACTATCAATCTCACAACTTGGAGAGACAAACCCTTTAACCTCCTGGTTCGCACAGGTTGCCAATTTGGCAGAGGATGGAAGGGAAGAGGGAGAACCAATGAGAGAGTAGCTGTTAGGCATTTGGATGGGCACATGTCACTCTAATTTCCCGGCAGGAAGAAGAATTAACCACAGTCTCAGCCACCCACCGGGAACCAGTATAGGTCCTGAACCAAAATTTTGGACTTGCGTACAGCTCACAAAAAACGAGTTGAAAAATGGAGCTCAGGGGCACAGCAATTCACAAACTGGCAGAGTAATAAAGGACAACTATCGTCCAAAAAATCTGTTGAGTGAAGGCAGCGAGGCGAACTTTAAAGAGAGACAGAATAGCAGGAAACAGATTTCAAGACGTACGTTGGAATCGCCTTTAAAGCACAGGAAGAGGGGCACAACTTCGACAATGACGCACTTGGCCAAAAAGGGCATATGCGTTTTCTCCAGAATATATTCAGGAGAAAACGCATACGCCCATTTTGGCCAAGCAAGCATGCGGGCAATGAAAATCTGCACTACAAAGAAGTATCACTTCCCACCGGTCAAAAGGGACATCCACAAATGTGTAACAACCAGAAAGGCAAGATAGGCCCTGGAGAACATGGAGCCTTGTTATGCTGATGGGCGGGATGTAAATTGCCAACTGCCTCACTGGAAGAGTACATTGCATTCCCTAAAACAAGTAAACAACAGAACTACAGAGCCAAGGGCACTTCCAGTCTAGGGAATATACCTTGGGAAAACTGAAAATCAATAAGACAGAGCCACCCCCAAATTTAGGGCTGCACTGCTTACAAGAACCTCAACTTTGGTACACCTTAAATATCCCAGGAAATATAAATGGTTCCAAAAACTGTGGTATTTATGTACGATGGAATATCCCTCAGCCATGAAATCAATGTCATAAGACCAGGAGCAGCAAAGTGAGTGGATTCAGGTACGATGATTCTAAGTGAAATAAGTCACACAGAAAAAGACACTTATCATAAGATATGACTTATGAAGATCCTCTAAACATGGCTACACATGAACTGAGTTAGGAAAGAGAACAGAGTCTCACATTTAGAAAACACTCTTATGCCTGCTTAAGGGGAAAGGAGAGGTGGGGTGATGCATAAAACCAGAGTTTGATATAAGCACAGGTACCATTTCTAAAACCAACTCTGGAATAGACAAGATCTACACCTTCCTCAGTGAAATGGACTCAAAACCCCATATTTCCCGCAGAGGAATAGATCTGACTAGTAAGAATCTTAAAACCTATGTATTGATATGTCTCTGTAAGGGAATCAAGTGTGTCTAGACTGGCAAAAACATGTCAGCGAGAATCAGCTCAAACACACTATATAAAGGAATTTCAAAAACAAAACCAAAAAACAGGGAAATTCTTTACATTTCCTTCAGGGTCTCTGATGAACCCTGGAATGACCCTATCTGCAATGACAGCTGGATGTGGCATAAGGCTGGACACTTGGGAGTGAGAGGATTGGTGAGATTGGGTGAGCAAATGCAGACCCTTTAAAGCAAAAATGCATGGCCCGCATTCCATGGGTCCCAACTCTCGATGTTGAAGGGAATATTACTACAGCTATAACATGTACGGGAAACCTAGAGAATGGACACACTGTGAATACAAAAGGTTTCTAAAACTCAACGAGTAGTCCCTCTCCTGGTGCTCCGGTTTGACTTTCCAACTGCTTTACTATCAATCTCCCAACTTGGAGAGACAAACCCTTTAACCTCCTGGTTCGCACAGGATGCCAATTTCGCAGAGGATGGAAGGGAAGAGGGAGAACCAATGAGAGAGTAGCTGTTAGGCATTTGGACGGGCACATGTCACTCTAATTTCCCGGCAGGAAGAAGAATTAACCACAGTCTCAGCCACCCACCGGGAACCAGTATAGGTCCTGAACCAAAATTTTGGACTTGCGTACAGCTCACAAAAAACGAGTTGGAAAATGGAGCTCAGGGGCACAGCAATTCACAAACTGGCAGAGTAATAAAGGACAACTATCGTCCAAAAATCTGTTGAGGGAAGGCAACGAGGCGGACTTGAAAGCGAGGCAGAATAGCAGGAAACAGATTTCAAGAGGTACGTTGGAATCGCCTTTAAAGCACAGGAAGAGGGGCACAACTTCGACAATGACGCAGTTGGCCAAAAAGGGCGTATGCGTTTTCTCCTGAATATATTCAGGAGAAAACGCATACGCCCTTTTTGGCCAAGCAAGCAAGCGGGCAATGCAAATCTGCACTACAAAGAAGTATCACTTCCCACCGGTCAAAAGGGACATCCACAAAATGTGTAAAAACCAGAAAGGCAAGACAGGCCCTGGAGAAGAGGGAGCCTTGTTATGCTGATGGGTGGGATGTAAATTGCCAACTGCCTCACTGGAGGAGTGCATTGCGTTACCTAAAAAAAGTAAACAACAGAGCTACAGAGCCAAGGGCACTTCTAGTCTAGGGAATATACCTAAGGAAAAATGAAAATCAATAAGACAGAGCCACCCCCAAATTTAGGGCTGCACTCCTTACAAGAACCTCAAATTTGGTACACCTTAAATATCCCAGGAAATATAAAAATGGTTCAAAAATCTGTGGTATTTATGTACGATGGAATATCCCTCAGCCATGAAATCAATGTCATATGACCAGGAGCAGCAAAGTGAGTGGATTCAGGTACGATGATTCTAACTGAAATAAGTCACACAGAAAAAGAAACTTATCATAAGATATCACTTATGAAGATCCTGTAAACATGGCTAAACATGAACTGAGTTAGTAAAGAGAACAGAGTCTCACATTTAGGAAACACTCTTATGCCTGCTTAAGGGGAAAGGAGAGGTGGGGTGATGCATAAAACCAGAGTTTGATATAAGCACAGGTACCATTTCTATAACCAACTGTGGAATAGACAAGACCTACACCTTCCTCAGTGAAAGGGACTCAAAACCCCATATTTCCCGCAGAGGAATAGATCTGACTAGTAAGAATCTTAAAACCTATCTATTGATATGTCTCTGTAAGGGAATCAAGTGTGTCTAGACTGGCATAAACATGGCAGCGAGAATCAGCTCAAACACACTATAAAACGGAATTTCAAAAACAAAACCAAAAAACAGGGCAATTCTTTACATTTCCTTCAGGGTCTCTGATGAAACCTGGAATGACCCTATCTACAATGACAGCTGGATGTGGCATAAGGCTGGACACTTGGAACTGAGAGGATTGGTGAGATTGGGTGAGCAAATGCAGACCCTTTAAAGCAAAAATGCATGGCCCCCATTCCATGGGTCCCAACTCTCCATGTTGAAGGGAATATTACTACAGCTATAACATGTACGGGAAACCTAGAGAATGGACACACTGTGAATAGAAAAGGTTTCTATAACTCAAAGAGTAGTCCCTCTCCTGGTGCTCCGCTTTGAATTTCCAACTGCTTTACTATCAATCTCCCAACTTGGAGAGACAACCCCTGTAACCTCCTGGTTCACACAGGTTGCCAATTTCTCAGAGGATGGAAGGGAAGAGGGAGAACCAGTGAGAGAGTAGCTGTTAGGCATTTGGACGGGCAAATGTCACTCTAATTTCCCGGCAGGAAGAAGAATTGACCAGAGTCTCAGCCACCCACCAGGAACCATAATAGATCTTGAACCAAAATTTTGGACTTGCGTACAACTCACAAAAAATGAGTTGAAAAATGGAGCTCAGGGGCACAGCAATTCACAAACTGACAGAGTAATAAAGGACAACTATCGTCCAAAAATCTGTTGAGGGAAGGCTGCGAGGCGGACTTGAAAGCGAGGCAGAATAGCAGGAAACAGATTTCAAGAGGTACGTTGGAATCGCCTTTAAAGCACAGGAAGAGGGGCACAACTTCGACAATGACACACTTGGCCAAAAAGGGCTTATGCGTTTTCTCCTGAATATATTCAGGAGAAAACACATACGCCCTTTTTGGCCAAGGAAGCAAGCGGACAATGCAAAGCTGCACTACACAGAAGTATCAATTCCCACCGGTCAAAAGTGACATCCACAAAATGTGTAAAAACCAGAAAGGCAAGACAGGCCCTGGAGAACAGGGAGCCTTGTTATGCTGATGGGCGCAATGTAAATTGCCAACTGCCTCACTGGAGGAGTGCATTGCGTTCCCTAAAACAATTAAACAACAGACCTACAGAGCCAAGGGCACTTCCAGTCTAGGGAATATACCTTGGTTAAACTGAAAATCAATAAGACAGAGCCACCCCCAAATTTAGGGCTGCACTGCTTACAAGAACCTCAACTTGTGTACACCTTAAATATCTCAGGAAATATAAAATTAGTTCCAAAACTGTGGTATTTATGTATGATGGAATATCCCTCAGCCATGAAATCAATGTCATAAGACCAGGAGCAGCAAATTGAGGGGATTTAGGTACGATGATTCTAAGTGAAATAAGTCACACAGAAAAAGAAACTTATCATAAGATATCACTTATGAAGATCCTGTAAACATGGCTTCACATGAACAGAGTTAGGAAAGAGAACAGAGTCTCACATTTAGAACACACTCTTATGCCTGCTTAAGGGGAAAGTAGAGGTGTGGTGAAGCAAAATACCAGAGTTTGATATAAGCACAGGAACCATTTCTAAAACCAACTGTGGAATAGACAAGACCTACACCTTCCTCAGTGAAAGGGACTCAAAACCCCATATTTCCCGCAGAGGAATAGATCTGACTAGTAAGAATCTTAAAACCTATGTATTGATATGTCGCTGTAAGGGAATCAAGTGCGTCTACACTGGCATAAACATGGAAGCGAGAATCAGCTCAAACCCTCTATAAAAAGGAATTTCAAAAACAAAACCAAAAAACAGGGAAATTCTTTACATTTCCTTCAGGGTCTCTGATGACACCTGGAATGACCCTATCTACAATGATAGCTGGATGTGGCATAAGGCTGGACACTTGGGACTGAGAGGATTGGTGAGATTGGGTGAGCAAATGCAGACCCTTTAAAGCAAAAATGCATGGCCCCCATTCCATGGGTCCCAACTCTCCATGTTGAAGGGAATATTACTACAGATATTACATGTACGGGAAACCTAGAGAATGGACACAATGTGAAAACAAAAGGTTTCTAAAACTCAATGAGTAGTCCCGCTCCTGGTGCTCTGGTTTTACTTTCCAACTGCTTTACAATCAATCTCCCAACTTGGAGAGACAACCCCTTTAACCTCCTGGTTCGCACAGGTTGCCAATTTGTCAGAGGATGGAAGGGAATAGGGAGAACCAATGAGACAGTAGCTGTTAGACATTTGGACGGGCACATGTCACTCTAATTTCCCGGCAGGAAGAAGAATTAACAAGAGTCTCAGCCACCCCCCGGAACCAGTATAGGTCCTGAACCAAAATTTTGGACTTGCATACAGCTCACAAAAAACGAGTTTAATAATTGTGCTCAGGGGCACAGCAATTCAAAAACCGGCTGAGTAACAAAGGGCAACTATCGTCCAAAAATCTGTTGACGGAAGGCAACGAGGCGGACTTGAAAGCGAGGCAGAATAGTAGGAAACAAATTTCAAGAGGTATGTTGGAATCGCCTTTAAACAACAGGAAGAATGGCACAACTTCAACAATGACGCACTGGGCCAAAAAGCGTGTATGCGTTTTCTCGGGAATATATTCAGGAGAAAACGCATACACATTTTTGGCCAAGCAAGCAAGCGAGCAATGCATATCTGCACTACAAAGAAGTATCACTTCCCACCGGTCAAACGGGACATGCACAAAATGTGTAAAAACCAGAAAGGCAAGACAGGACCTGGAGAACAGGGAGCCTTGTTATGCTGATGGGCGGGATGTAAATTGCCAACTGCCTCCCTGGAGGAGTGCATTGCATTCCCTAAAACAAGTAAACAACAGAGCTACAGAGCCAAGGGCACTTCCAGTCTAGAGAATATACCTTGGGAAAACTGAAAATCAATAAGACAGAGCCACCACCAAATATAGGGCTGCACTGCTTACAAGAACCTCAACTTGGGTACACCTTAAATATCCCAGGAAACATAAAAATGGTTCCAAAAATTGCGGTACTTATGTACGATGGAATATCCCACAGCCATGAAATCAATGTCATAAGACCAGGAGCAGCAAAGTGAGTGGATTCAGGTACGATGATTCTAAGTGAAATAAGTCACACAGAAAAAGAAGCTTATCATAAGATATCAGTTATGAAGATCCTGTAAACATGGCTACACATGAAGTGAGCTAGGAAAGAGAACAGAGTCTCATATTTAGGAAACACTCTTATGCATGCTTAAGGGGGAAGGAGAGGTGGGGTGATGCATAAAACCAGAGTTTGATATAAGCACATGTACCATTTCTAAAACCAACTTTGGAATAGACAAGACCTACACATTCCTCAGTGAAAGAGACTCAAAATCCCATATTTCCTGCAGAGGAATAGATCTGACTACTAAGAAACTTAAAATCTATGTATTGATATGTCTCCGTAAGGGAATCAGGTGTGTCTAGACTGGCATAACCATGGCAGCGAGAATCAGCTCAAACCCACTATAAAATGGAATTTCAAAAACAAAATCGAAAAACAGAGAAATTCTTTACAATTCCTTCAGGGTCTCTGATGAAACCTGGAATAACCCTATCTACAATGACAGCTGGATGTGGTATAAGGCTGGACACTTGGGACTGAGAGGATTGGTGAGATAGGGTGAGCAAATGTACACACTTTAAAGCAAAAATGCATGGCCCCAATTCCATGGGTCCCAACTCTCCATGTTGAAGGGAATATTACTACAGCTATAACATGTACTGGAAACCTAGAGAATGGACACACTGTGAATACAAAAGGTTTCTAAAACTCAACGAGTAGTCCCTCTCCTGCTGCTCTGGTTTGACTTTCCAACTGCTTTACTATCAATCTCCCAACTTGGAGAGACAAACCCTTTAACCTCCTAGTTCGCACAGGTTGCCAATTTGGGAGAGGATGGTAGGGAAGAGGGAGAACCAATGAGAGAGTAGCTGTTAGGCATTTGGATGGGCACATGTCACTCTAGTTTCCCGGCAGGAAGAAGTATTAAGCAGAGTCTCAGCCACCCAGCGGGAACCAGTATAGTTCGTGAACAAAAATTTTGGACTTGCGTACAGCTCACAAAAAGCGAGTTGAAAAATGGATCTCAGGGGCAGAGCACTTCACAAACTGGCAGAATAATAAAGGACAACTATCGTCCAAAAATCTGTTGAGGGAAGGCTACAAGGCGGACTTGAAAGCGAGGCAGAATAGCAGGAAACAGATTTCAAGAGGTACGTTGGAATCGCCTTTAAAGCACAGGAAGAGGGTCACAACTTCGACAATGACGCACTTGGCCAAAAAGGGCGTATGCGTTTTCTCCTGAATATATTCAGGAGAAAACGCATACGCCCTTTTTGGCCAAGCAAGCAAGCGGGCAATGCAAATCTGCACTACAAAGAAGTAGCACTTCCCACCGGTCAAAAAGGAAATCCACAAAATGTGTAAAAACCAGAAAGGCATGACAGGCACTGGAGAACAGGGAGCCTTGTTATGCTGATGGGCAGGATGTAAGTTGCCAACTGCCTCACTGGAGGAGTGCATTGTGTTCCCTAAAACAAGTAAACAACCGACCTACAGAGCCAAGGGCACTTCCAGTCTAGGGAATATACCTTGGGAAAACTGAAAATCAATAAGACAGAGCCACCCCCAAATTTAGGGCTGCACTGCTTACAAGAACCTCAACTTGGGTACACCTTAAATATCCCAGGAAATATAAATTGGTTCAAAAAACTGTGGTATTTATGTACGATGGAATATCCCTCTGCCATGAAATCCATGTCATAAGAGCAGGAGCAGCAAAGTGAGTGGTTTCATGTACGATGATTCTAAGTGAAAGAGGTCACACAGAAAAAGAAACTTATCATAAGTTGTCACAGATGAAGATCCTGTAAACATGGCTACACATGAACTGAGTTAGGAAAGAGAACAGAGTCTCACATTTAGAAAACACTCTTATGCCTGCTTAAGGGGAAAGGAGAGGTGGGGTGATGCATAAAACCAGAGTTTGATATAAGCACAGGTTCCATTTCTATAACCAACTGTGGAATAGACAAGACCTACACCTTCCTCAGTGAAAGGGACTCAAAACCCCATATTTCCCGCAGAGGAATAGATCTGACTAGTAAGAATCTTAAAACCTATGTATTGATATGTCTCTGTAAGGGAATCAAGTGTGTCTAGACTGGCATAAACATGGCAGCGAGAATCAGTTCAAACCCACTATAAAAAGGAATTTCAAAAACAAACCCAAAAAACAGGGAATTCTTTACATTTCCTTCAGGGTCTCTGATGAAACCTGGAATGACCCTATCTACAATGACAGCTGGATGTGGCATAAGGCTGGACACTTTGGACTGAGAGGATTGGTGAGATTGGATGAGCAAATGCAGACACTTTAAAGCAAAAATGCATGGCCCCCATACCATGGGTCCCAACTCTCCATGTTGAAGGCAATATTACTACAGCTATAACATGTACGGGAAACCTAGAGAATGGACACAATGTGAATACAAAAGGTTTCTAAAACTCAACGAGTAGTCCCTCTCCTCGTGCTCCGGTATGACTTTCCAACTGCTTTACCATCAATCTCCCAACTTGGAGAGACAACCCCTTTAACCTTCTGGTTCGCACAGGTTGCCAATTTGGCAGCTGATGGAAGGGAAGAGGGAGAACCAATGAGAGAGTAGCTGTTAGGCATTTGGACGGGCACATGTCACTCTAATTTCCCGGCAGGAAGAAGAATTAACCAGAGTCTCAGCCACCCACCGGGAAGCAGTATAGGTCCTGAACCAAAATTTTGGACTTGCGTACAGCTCACAAAAAACGAGTTGAAAAATGGAGCTAAGGGGCACAGCAATTCATAAACTGGCAGAGTAATAAAGGACAACTATCGTCCAAAAATCTGTTGAGGGAAGGAAAAGGGCGGACTTGAAAGCGAGGCAGAATAGCAGGAAACAGATTTCAAGAGGTACGTTGGAATCACATTTAAAGCACAGGAAGAGGGGCACAACTTCGACAATGACGCAGTTGGCCAAAAAGGGCCTATGCGTTTTCTCCTGAATATATTCAGGAGAAAACGCATACCCCCTTTTTGGCCAAGCAAGAAAGCGGGCAATGCAAATCTGCACTACAAAGAAGTATCACTGCCCACTGGTCAAAAGGGACATCCACAAAATGTGTAAAAACCAAAATGGCAAGACAGGCACTGGAGAAGAGGGAGCCTTTTTATGCTGATGGGCGGGATGTAAATTGCCTACTGCCTCACTGGTGGAGTGCATTGCGTTCCCTAAAACAAGGAAACAACAGAGCTACAGAGCCAAGGGCACTTCCAGGCTAGGGAATATACCTTGGGAAAACTGAAAATCAATAACACAGAGCCACCCCCAAATTTAGGGCTGCACTGCTTACAAGAACCTCAACTTGGGTACACTTTAAATATCCCAGGAAATATAAAAATGATTCAAAAAACTGTGGTATTTATGTACGATGGAATATCCCTCAGCCATGAAATCAATGTCATAAGACCAGGAGCAGCAAAGTGAGTGGATTCAGGTACGATGATTGTAAGTGAAATAAGTCACACAGAAAAAGAAACTTATCATAAGATATCACTTATGAAGATCCTGTAAACATGGCTACACATGAACTGAGTTAGGAAAGAGAACAGAGTCTCACATTTAGAAAACACTCTTATGCCAGCTTAAGGGGAAAGGAGAGCTGGGGTGATGCATAAAACCAGAGTTTGATATAAGCACATGTACCATTTCTAAAATCAACTCTGGAATAGACAAAACGTACACCTTCGTCAGTGAAAGGGACTCAAAACCCCATATTTCCCGCAGAGGAATAGATCTGACTAGTAAGAATCTTAAAACCTATGTATTGATATGTCTCTGTAAGGGAATCAAGTGTGTCTAAACTGGCATAAACATGGCAGCGAGAAACAGCTCAAACCCACTATAAAAAGGAATTTCAAATAAAAAACCAAAAAACAGGGAAATTCATTACATTTCCTTCAGGGTCTCTGATGAAACCTGGAATGACCCTATCTACAATGACAGCTGGATGTGGCATAAGGCTTGACACTTGGGACTGAGAGGATTGGTGAGATTGGGTGAGCAAATGCAGACCCTTTAAAGCAAAAATGCATGGCCCCCATTCCATGGTTCCCAACTCTCCAGGTTGAAGGGAATATTACTACAGCTATAACATGTACGGGAAACCTAGAGAATGGACACACTGTGAATACAAAAGGTTTACAAAACTCAACGAGTAGTCCCTCTCCTGGTGCTCCGGTTTGACTTTCCTACTGCTTTACTATCAATCTCCCAACTTGCAGAGACAACCCCTTTAACCTCCTGGTTCGCACAGGTTGCCAATTTCGCAGAGGATGGAAGGGAAGAGGGAGAACCAATGAGAGAGTAGCTGTTAGGCATTTGGACGGGCACATGTCACTCTACTTTCCCGGCAGGAAGAAGAATTAACAAGAGTCTCAGCCACCCACCTGGAACCAGTATAGGTCCTGAACCAAAATTTTGGACTTGCGTACAGCTCACAAAAAAACGAGTTGAAAAATGGAGCTCAGGGGCACAGCAATTCACAAACTGGCAGAGTAATAAAGGACAACTATCGTCCAAAAAATCTGTTGACTGAAGGCAGCGAGGCGAACTTTAAAGAGAGACAGAATAGCAGGAAACAGATTTCAAGAAGTACGTTGGAATCACATTTAAAGCACAGGGAGAGGGGCACAACTTCGACAATGACACACTTGGCCAAAAAGTGCGTATGCGTTTTCTACTGAATATATTCAGGAGAAAACGCATACCACCTTTTTGGCCAAGCAAGCAAGGGGGCAATGCAAATCTGCACTACAAAGAAGTATCACTTCCCACCGGTCAAAAGGGACATCCACAAAATGTGTAAAAAGCAGAAAGGAAAGACAGGCCCTGGAGAACAGGGAGGCTTGTTATGCTGATGGGCGGGATGAAAATTGCCAACTGCCTCATTGGAGGAGTGCATTGGGTCCCCTAAAACAAGTAAACAACAGAGCTCCAGAGCGAAGGGCACTTCCTGTCTAGGGAATATACCTTGGGAAAACTGAAAATCAATAAGACAGAGCCACCCCCAAATTTAGGGCTGCACTGCTTACAAGAACCTCAACTTGGGTAGACCTTAAATATACCAGGAAATATAAAAATGGTTCAAAAAACTGTGGTATTTATGTACGATGGAATATCCCTCAGCCATGAAATCCATGTCATAAGAGCAGGAGCAGCAAAGTGAGTGGATTCAGGTACCATGATTCTAAGTGAAGTCACACAGAAAAAGAAACTTATCATAAGTTATCACAGATTAAGATCCTTTAAACATGGCTACACATGTACTGAGTTAAGAAAGAGAACAGAGTCTCACATTTAGAAAACACTCTTATGCCTGCTTAAGGGGAAAGGAGATGTGGGGTGATGCATAAAACCAGAGTTTGATATAAGCACAGGTATCATTTCTTAAACCAGCTGTGGAATAGACAAGACCTATATCTTCCTCAGTGAAAGTGACTCAAAACCCCATATTTCCCGCAGAGGAATAGATCTGACTAGTAAGAATCTTAAAACCTATGTATTGATATGTCTCTGTAAGGGAATCAAGTGTGTCTAGACTGGCGTAAAGATGGCAGCGAGAATCAGCTCAAACCCAATATAAAATGGAATTTCAAAAACAAAACAAAAAAACAGCGAAATTCTTTACAATTCCTTCAGGGTCTCTGATGAAACCTGGAATATCCCTATCTACAATGACAGCTGGATGTGTTATAAGGCTGGACACTTGGGACTGAGAGGATTGGTGAGATTGGGTGAGCAAATGCAGACCCTGTAAAGCAAAAATGCATGGCCCCCATTCCATGGGTCCGAACTCTCCATGTTGAAGGGAATATTACTACAGATATAACATGTACGGGAAACCTAGAGAATGGACACACTGTGAATACAAAAGGTTTCTAAAACTCAACGAGTAGACCATCTCCTGGTGCTCCGGTTTGAATTTCCAACTGCTTTACTATTAATCTCCCAACTTGGAGAGACAGCACCTTTAAGCTCCTGGTTCGCACAGTTTGCCCATTTGGCAGAGAATGAAATTGAACAGGGTGAACCAATGAGAGAGTAGCTGTTAGGCATTTCGACGCGCACATGTCACTCTAATTTCCCGGCAGGAAGAAGAATTAACCAAAGTCTCAGCCACCCACCGGGAACCAGTATAGGTCCTTAACCAAAATTTTGGACTTGCGTAGAGCTCACAAAAAACGAGTTGAAAAATGGAGCTCAGGGGCACAGCAATTCACAAATTGGCAGAGTAATAAAGGACAACTATCGTCCAAAAATCTGTTGAGGGAAGGCAACGAGGCAGACTTGAAAGCGAGGCAGAATAGCAGGAAACAGATTTCAAGAGGTACGTTGGAATCGCCTTTTAAGCACAGGAAAAGGGGCCCAACTTCGACAATGACGCACTGGGCCAAAATGGGCGTATGCGTTTTCTCCTGAATATATTCCTGAATATATTCAGGAGAAAACGCATACGCCCTTTTTGGCCAAGCAAGCAAGCGGGCAATGCAAATCTGCACTACAAAGAAATATCAATTCCCACCGGTCAAAAGGGACATCCACAAAATGTGTAAAAACCAGAAAGGCAAGACAGGTCCTGTAGAACAGGGAGCCTTGTTATGTTGATGGGCGGGATGTAAATTGCCAACTGCGTCACTGGAGGAGTGTATTGTGTTCCCTAAAACAAGTAAACAACAGAGCCACAGAGCCAAGGGCACTTCCAGTCTAGGGAATATACCTTGGGAAAACTGAAATTAAATAAGACAGATCCACCCCCATATTTAGGGCTGCACTCCTTACAAGAACCTCAACTTGGGTACACCTTAAATATGCCAGGAAATATAAATATGGTTCAAAAAATTGTGGTACTTACGTACGATGGAATATCCCTCAGCCATGAATTCAATGTCATAAGACCAGGAGCAGCAAAGTGATTGGATTCAGGTACGATGATTCTAAGTGAAGTCACACAGAAGAAGAAACTTATCAAAAGATATCACTTATGAAGATCCTTTAAACATGGCTACACATGAACTGAGTTAAGAAAGAGAACAGAGTCTCACTTTTAGAAAACACTGTTATGCCTGCTTAAGTTGGAAGGAGAGGTGGGGTGATGCATAAAACCAGAGTTTGATATAAGCAGAGGTACCGTTTGTAAAACCAACAGTGGAATAGACAAGACCTACACCTTCCTCAGTGAAAGGGACTCAAACCCCATATTTCCCGCAGAGGAATATATCTGACTAGTAAGAAAATTAAAACCTATGTATTGATATGTCTCTGTAAGGGAATCAAGTGTGTCTAGACTGGCATAAACATGGCAGCGAGAATCAGCTCAAACCCACTATAAAAAGGAATTTCAAAAACAAAACCAAAAAACAGGGAAATTCTTTACAATTCCTTCAGGGTCTCTGATGAAACCTGGAATGACCCTATCTACAATGACAGCTGGATGTGGCATAAGGCTGGACACTTGGGACTGAGAGGATTGGTGAGATTGGGTGAGCAAAGGCAGACCCATTAAAGCAAAAATGCATGGCCCCCATTCCTTGGGTCCCAACTCTCCAGGTTGAAGGGAATATTACTACAGCTATAACAAGTACGGGAAACCTAGAGAATGGACACACTGTGAATACAAAAGGTTTCTAAAACTCAAGGAATAGTGCCTCTCCTGGTGCTCCCGTTTGACTTTCCAAATGCTTTACTATCAATCTTCCAACTTGGAAAGACAGACCCTTTAAGGTCCTGGTTCCCCCAGGTTGCCCATTTGGCATAGGATGGAAGGGAAGAGGGAGAACCAATGAGAGACTAGGTGTTAGGCATTTGGACGGGCACAGGTCACTCTAATTTCCCAGCAGGAAGAAGTATTAACCAAGGTCTCAGCCACCCACCAGGAACCAGTATAGGACCTGAACCAAAATTTAGGACTTGCGTAGAGCTCACAAAAAACGGGTTGAAAAAAGGAGCTCAAGGGCACAGCAATTCACAAACTAGCAGAGTAATAAAGGACAACTATCGTCCAAAAATCTGTTGAGGGAAGGCAACGAGACGGACTTGAAAGCGATGCAGAATAGCAGGAAGAAGATTTCAAGAGGTACGTTGGAATCGCCTTTAAAGCACAGGAAGAGGGGCACAACTTCGACAATGACGCACTTGGCCAAAAAGGGCGTATGAGTTTTCTCCTGAGTATATTCAGGAGAAAACGCATACGCCCTTTTTGGCCAAGCAAGCAAGCGGGCAATGCAAATCTGAACTACAAAGAAGAATCACTTCCCACCGGTCAAAAGGGACATCCACAAAATGTGTAAAAACCGGAAAGGCAAGGCAGTCCCTGGAGAACAAGGAGCCTTGTTATGCTGATGGGCGGGATGTAAATTGCCAACTGCCTCACTGGAGGAGTGCATTGCGTTCCCTAAAACAAGTAAACAACAGAGCTACAGAGCCAAGGGCACTTCCAGTCTAGGGAGTATACCTTGGGAAAACTGAAAATCAATAAGACAGAGCCACCCCCAAATTTACGGCTGCACTGCTTACAAGAACCTCAACTTGGGTACACCTTAAATATCCCAGGAAATATAAAAATGTTTCCAAAAACTGTGGTATTTATGTACGATGGAATATCCCTCAGCCATGAAATCAATGTCATAAGACCAGGAGCAGCAAAGTGAGTGGATTCAGGTATGATGATTCTAAGTGAAATAAGTCACACAGAAAAAGAAACTTCTCATAAGATATCACTTATGAAGATCCTGTAAACATGGCTACACATGAACTGAGTTAGGAAAGAGAACAGAGTCTCACATTTAGAAAACACTCTTATGCCTCCTTAAGGGGAAAGGAGAGGTTGGGTGATGCATAAACCAGAGTTTGATATAAGCACAGGTACCATTTCTATAACCAACTGTGGAATAGACAAGACCTACACCTTCCTCAGTGAAAGGGACTCAAAACCCCATATATCCCGCAGAGGAACAGATCTGACTTGTAAGAATCTTACAACCTATGTATTGATATGTCTCTGTAAGGGAATCAAGTGTGTCTAGACTGGCATAAACATGGCAGCGAGAATCAGCTCAAACCCACACTAAATAGGAATTTCAAATACAAACCAAAAAACAGGGAAATTCTTTACATTTCCTTCAGGGTCTCTGATGAAACCTGGAATGACCCTATCTACAATGACAGCTGGATGTGGCATAAGGCTGGACACTTGGGACTGAGAGGATTGGTGAGATAGGGTGAGCAAATGCAGACCCTTTAAAGCAAAAATGCATGGCCCCCATTCCATGGGTCCCAACTCTCCATGTTGAAGGGAATATTACTACAGCTATAACATGAACGGGAAACCTAGAGAACGGACACACTGTGAATACAAAAGGTTTCTAAAACTCAACGAGTAGTCCCTCTCCTGGTGTTCCAGTTTGACTTTCCAACTGCTTTACTATCAATCTCCCAACTTGGAGAGACAAACCCTTTAAGCTCCTGGTTCGCACAGGTTGCCAATTTCGCAGAGGATGGAAGGGAAGAGGGTGAACCAATGAGAGAGTAGCTGTTAGGCATTTGGACGGGCACATGTCACTCTAATTTCCCGGCAGGAAGAAGAATTAAATAGAGTCTCAGCCACCCACCGGGAACCAGTATAGGTCCTGAACCAAAATTTTGGTCTTGCGTACAGCTCACAAAAAACGAGTTGAAAAATGGAGCTCAGGGGCACAGCAATTCACAAACTGGCAGTGTAATAAAGGACAACTATCGTCCAAATATCTGATGAGGTAAGGCAGAGAGGCGGACTTGAAAGCGAGACAGAATAGCAGGAAACAGATTTCAAGAGGTACGTTGGAATCCCCTTTAAAGCACAGGAAGAGGGGCACAACTTCGACAATGACGCACTTGGCCAAAAAGGGCGTATGCGTTTTCTCCTGAATATATTCAGGAGAAAACGCATACGCCCTTTTTGGCCAAGCAAGGAAGCGGGCAATGCAAATCTGCACAAAAAAGAAGTATCACTTCCCACCGGTCAAAAGGGACATCCACAAAATGTGTAAAAACCAGAAAGGAAAGACAGGCCCTGGAGAACAGGGAGGCTTGTTATGCTGATGGGCGGGATGAAAATTGCCAACTGCCTCATTGGTGGAGTGCATTGCGTTCCCTAAAACAAGTAAACAACAGAGCTCCAGAGCGAAGGGCACTTCCTGTCTAGGGAATATACCTTGGGAAAACTGAAAATCAATAAGACAGAGCCACCCCCAAATTTAGGGCTGCACTGCTTACAAGAACCTCAACTTGGGTACACATTAAATATCCCAGGAAATATAAAAATGGTTCAAAAAACTGTGGTATTTATGTACGATGGAATATCCCTCAGCCATGAAATCCATGTCATAAGAGCAGGAGCAGCAAAGTGAGTGGATTCAGGTACCATGATTCTAAGTGAAGTCACACAGAAAAAGAAACTTATCATAAATTATCACAGATTAAGTTCTTGTAAACATGGCTACACATGAACTGAGTTAGGAAAGAGAACAGAGTCTCACATTTAGAAAACACTCTTATGCCTGCTAAAGGGGAAAGGAGAGGTGGGGTGATGCATAAAACCAGAGTTTCATATAAGCACAGGTACCATTTCTATAACCAACTGTGGAAGAGACAAGACCTACACCTTCCTCAGTGAAAGGGACTCAAAACCCCATATTTCCCACAGAGGAATAGATCTGACTAGTAAGAATCTTAAAACCTATGTATTGATATGTCTCTGTAAGGGAATCAAGTGTGTCTAGACTGGCATAAACATGGCAGAGAGAATCAGCTCAAACCCACTATTTCAAAAACAAAACCAAAAAACAGGGAAATTCTTTACATTTCCTTCAGGGTCTCTGATGAAACCTGGAATGACCCTATCTACAATGACAGCTGGATGTGGCATAAGGCTGGACACTTGGGACTGAGAGGATTGGTGAGATTGGGTGAGCAAATGCAGACCCTTTAAAGCAAAAATGCATGGCCCCCATTTCATTGGTCCGAACTCTCCATGTTGAAGGCAATATTACTACAGCTATAACATGTACGGGAAACCTAGAGAATGGACACACTGTTAATACAAAAGGTTTCTAAAACTCAGCGAGTAGTCCCTCCCCTGGTGCTCCGGTTTGACTTTCCAACTGCTTTAGTATCAATCTCCCAACTTGGAAAGACAAACCCTTTAACCTCCTGGCTCGCACAGGTTGCCAATTTCGCAGAGGATGGAAGGGAAGAGGGAGAACCAATGAGAGAGTAGCTGTTAGGCATTTGGACGGGCACATGTCACTCTCATTTCCCAGCAGGAAGAAGAATTAACCAGAGTCTCAGCCACCCACAGGGAAACAGTATAGGTCGTGTACCAAAATTTTGGACTTCCGTACAGCTCACAAAAAACGAGTTGAAAAATGGAGCTCAGGGGCACAGCAATTCACAAATTGGCAGAGTAATAAAGGACAACTATCGTCCAAAAATCTGTTGAGGGAAGGCACCGAGGCGGACTTGAATGCGAGACAGAAGAGCAGGAAACAGATTTCAAGAGGTACTTTTGAATCACCTTTAAAGCACAGGAAGAGGGGCACAACTTTGACAATGACGCACTTGGCCAAAAAGGGCGTATGCGTTTTCTCCTAAATATATTCAGGAGAAAACGCATACGCCCTTTTCGGCCAAGCAAACAACCGGGCAATGCAAATCTACACTACAAAGAAGTATCACTTTCCACCGATAAAAAGGGACATCCACAAAATGTGTAAAAACCAGAAAGGCAAGGCAGTCCCTGGAGAACCGGAAAAATTGTTATGCTGATGGGCGGGATGTAAATTGCCAACTGCCTCACTGGAGGAGTGCATTGCGTTCCCTAATACAAGTTAACAACAGAGCTATAGAGCCAAGGGCTCTTCCAGTCTAGGGAATATACCTTGGGAATACTGAAAATCAGTAAGACAGAGCCAACCCCAATTTTAGGGCTGCACTGCTTACAAGAACCTCAACTTGGGTACACCTTAAATATCCCAGGAAATATAAAAATGGTTCCAAAACTGTGGTATTTATGTACGATGGAATATCCCTCAGCCATGAAATCAATGTCATAAGACCAGGAGCAGCAAAGTGAGTGGATTCAGCTACGATGATAATAAGTGAAGTAAGTCACACAGAAAAAGAATCTTATCATAAGATATCACTTATGAAGATCCTGTAAACATGGCTAAACATGAACTGAGTTAGGAAAGAGAACAGAGTCTCACATTTAGAAAACACTCTTATGCCTGCTTAAGGGGAAAGGAGAGGTGGGGTGATGCATAAAACCAGAGTTTGATATAAGCAGAGGTACCATTTATATATCCAACTGTGGAATAGACAAGACCTACACCTTCCTCAGTGAAAGGGAATCAAAACCCCATATTTCCCGCAGAGGAATAGATCTGACTACTAAGAATCTTAAAACTTATGTATTGATATGTCTCTGTACGGGAATCAAGTGTGTCTAGACTGGCATAAACATGGCAGCGAGAATCAGCTCAAACCCACTATAAAAAGGAATTTCAAAAACAAAACCAAAAAACAGGGAAATTCTTTACATTTCCTTCAGGGTCTCTGATGAAACCTGGAATGACCCTATCTACAATGACAGCTGGATGTGGCATAAGGCTGGACACTTGGGACTGAGAGGATTGGTGAGATAGGGTGAGGAAATGCAGACCCTTTAAAGCAAAAATGCATTGCCCCCATTCCATGGGTCCCAACTCTCCATGTTGAAGGGAATATTACTACAGCTATAACATGTACGTGAAACCTAGAGAATGGACACACTGTGAATACAAAAGGTTTCTAAAACTCAACGAATAGTCCCTCTCCTGGTGCTCCGGTTTGACTTTCCAACTGCTTTACTATCAATCTCCCAACTTGGACAGACAACCACATTAAGCTCCTGGTTCGCACAGGTTGCCAATTTTGCAGAGGATGAAGGGAATATTGAGAACCAATGAGAGAGTTGCTGTTAGGCATTTGGACGGGCACATGTCACTCTAATTTCCCGGCAGGAAGAAGAATTAACCAAAGTCTCAGCCACCCACTAGGAACCAGTATAGGTCCTGAACCAAAATTTTGGACTTGAGTACAGCTCACAAAAAAACGAGTTGAAAAATGGAGCTCAGGGGCACAGCAATTCACAAACTGGCAGAGTAATAAAGGACAACTATCGTCCAAATATCTGTTGAGGGAAGGCAACGAGCCGGACTTGAAAGCGAGGCAGAATAGCAGGAAACAGATTTCAAGAGGTACGTTGGAATCACCTTTAAAGCACAGGAAGAGGGTAAAACTTCAACAATGACGCACTTGGCCAAAAGTTCATATGTGTTTTCTCCTGAATATATTCAGGAGAAAACGCATACGCCCATTTTGGCCAAGCAAGCAAGTAGGCAATGCAAATCTGCACTACAAAGAAGTATCACTTCCCACCGGTCAAAAGGGACATCCACAAATGTGTCAAAAACATAAAGGCAAGACAGGCCCTGGAGAACAGGGAGCCTTGTTATGCTGATGGGCGGGATGTAAATTGCCAACTGCCTCACTGGAGGAGTGCATTGCGTTCCCTAAAACAAGTAAACAACAGAGCTACAGAGCCAAGGGCACTTCTAGTCTAGGGAATATACCTTGGGAAAACTGAAAATCAATACGACAGAGCCACCCCCAAATTTAGGGCTGCACTGCTTACAAGAACCTCAACTTGGGTACACCGTAAATATCCCAGGAAATATAAAAATGGGTCAAAAAACTGTGGTAATTTTGTACGATGGAATATCCCTCAGCCATGAAATCAATGTCATAAGACCAGGAGCAGCAAAGTGAGTGGATTCAGGTACGATGATTCTAAGTCAAATAAGTCACACAGAAAAAGAAACTTATCATAAGATATGACTCATGAAGATCCTGTAAACATGGCTACACATGAACTGAGTTAGGAAAGAGAACAGAGTCTCACATTTAGAAAACACTCTTATGCCTGCTTAAGGGGAAAGGAGAGGTGGGGTGATGCATAAAACCAGAGTTTGATATAAGCACAGGTACCATTTCTATATCCAACTGTGGAATAGAAAAGACCTACACCTTCCTCAGTGAAAGGGAATCAAAACCCCATATTTCCCGCAGAGGAAAAGATCTGACTACTAAGAATCTTAAAACTTATGTATTGATATGTCACTGTACGGGAACCAAGTGTGTCTAGAGTGGCATAAACATGGCAGCGAGAATCAGCTCAAACCCACTATAAAAAGGAATTTCAAAACAAAACCAAAAAACAGTGAAATTCTTTACATTTCCTTCAGGGTCTCTGATGAAACCTGGAATGACCCTATCTACAATGACAGCTGGATCTGGCATAAGGCTGGACACTTGGGACTGAGAGGATTGGTGAGATAGGGTGAGGAAATGCAGACCCTTTAAAGCAAAAATGCATTGCCCCCATTCCATGGGTCCCAACTCTCCATGTTGAAGGGAATATTACTACAGCTGTAACATGTACGGGAAACCTAGAGAATGGACACACTGTGAATACAAAAGGTTTCTAAAACTCAACGAATAGTCCCTCTCCTGGTGCTCCGGTTTGACTTTCCAACTGCTTTACTATCAATCTCCCAACTTGGAGAGACAACCACATTAAGCTCCTGGTTCGCACAGGTTGCCAATTTTGCAGAGGATGGAAGTGAATATTGAGAACCAATTAGAGAGTTGCTGTTAGGCATATGGACGGGCACATGTCACTCTAATTTCCCGGCAGGAAGAAGAATTAACCAAAGTCTCAGCCACCCACTAGGAACCAGTATAGGTCCTGAACCAAAATTTTGGACTTGAGTACAGCTCACAAAAAAACGAGTTGAAAAATGGAGCTCAGGGGCACAGCAATTCACAAACTGGCAGAGTAATAAAGGACAACTATCGTCCAAATATCTGTTGAGGGAAGGCAACGAGCCGGACTTGAAAGCGAGGCAGAATAGAAGGAAACAGATTTCAAGGGGTACGTTGGAATCACCTTTAAAGCACAGGAAGAGGGTAAAACTTCAACAATGACGCACTTGGCCAAAAGTTCATATGTGTTTTCTCCTGAATATATTCAGGAGAAAACGCATACGCCAATTTTGGCGAAGCAAGCAAGTGGGCAATGCAAATCTGCACTACAAAGAAGTATCACTTCCCACTGGTCAAAAGGGACATCCACAAATGTGTAAAAAACATAAAGGCAAGACAGGCCCTGGAGAACAGGGAGCCTTGTTATGCTGAAGGGCGGGATGTAAATTGCCAACTGCCTCACTGGAGGAGTGCATTGCGTTCCCTAAAACAAGTAAACAACAGAGGTACAGAGCCAAGGGCACTTCTAGTCTAGGGAATATACCTTGGGAAAACTGAAAATCAATACGACAGAGCCACCCCCAAATTTAGGGCTGCACTGCTTACAAGAACCTCAACTTGGGTACACCGTAAATATCCCAGGAAATATAAAATTGGTTCAAAAAATTGTGGTAATTTTGTACGATGGAATATCCCTCAGCCATGAAATCAATGTCATAAGACCAGGAGCAGCAAAGTGAGTGGATTCAGGTACGATGATTCTAAGTGAAATAAGTCACACAGAAAAAGAAACTTATCATAAGATATCACTTATGAAGATCCTGTAAACATGGCTGCACATGAACTGAGTTAGGAAAGAGAACAGAGTCTCACATTTAGAAAACACTCTTATGCCTGCTTAAGGCGAAAGGAGAGGTGGGGTGATGCATAAAACCAGAGTTTGATATAAGTACAGGTACCATTTCTAAAACCAACTGTGGAATAGACAAGACCTACACCTTCCTCAGTGAAAGGGACTCAAAACCCCATACTTCCCGCAGAGGAATAGATCTGACTAGTAAGAATCTTAAGACCTATGTACTGATATGTCTCTTTAAGGGAATCAAGTGTGTCTAGACTGGCATAAATATGGCAGCGAGAATCAGCTCAAACCCACTATAAAAAGGAATTTCAAAAACAAAACCAAAAAACAGGGAAATTCTTTACAATTCCTTCAGGGTCTGTGATGAAACCTGGAATGACCGTATCTACAATGACAGCTGGATGTGGTATAATGCTGGACACTTGGGTCTGAGAGGATGGGTGAGATTGGGTGAGCAAATGCAGACCCTTTAAAGCAAAAATGCTTGGCCCCCATACCATGGGTCCCAACTCTGCAGGTTGAAGGGAATATTACTACAGATATAACATGTACGGGAAACCTAGAGAATGGACACACTGTGTATAAAAAAGGTTTCTAAAACTGAACGAATAGTCCCTCTCCTGCTGCTCCGGTTTGACTTTCCAACTGCTTTACTATCAATCTCCCAAATTGGAGAAACAGCCCCTTTAAGCTCCTGGTTCGCACAGGTTTCCAATTTGGCAGAGGAAGGAAGGGAATAGGGAGAACGAATGAGAGAGTAGCTGTTAGGCATTTGGACGGGCACATGTCAATCTAATTTCCCGGCAGGAAGAAGAATTAACCAGAGTCTCAGCCACCCACCAGGATCCAGTAAAATTCCTGAACCAAAAGCTTGGACTTGCGTACAGCTCACAAAAAACGAGTTGAAAAATAGATCTCAGAGGCACAGCAATTCACAAACTGGCAGAGTAATAAAGTACAACTATCATCCAAAAATCTGTTGAGGGAAGGCAACGAGGCGGACTTGAAAGCGAGGCAGAATAGCAGGAAACAGATTTCAAGAGGTACGTTGGAATCGCCTTTAAAGTACAGGAAGAGGGGCACAACTTTGACAATGACGCCCCTGGCCAAAAAGGGCGTATGCATTTTCCCATGAATATATTCAGGAGAAAACACATACGCCCTTTTTGGCCAAGCAAGCAAGCGGGCAATGCAAATCTGCCCTACAAAGAAGTATCACTTCCCACCGTTCAAAAGGGACATCCACAAATGTGTAAAAACCAGAAAGGCAAGACAGGCCCTGGAGAACAGGTAGCCTTGTTATGCTGATGGGCGGGATGTAAATTGCCAACTGCCTCACTGGAGTAGTGCATTGCGTTCCCTAAAACAAGTAAACAACAGAGCTACAGAGCCAAGGGCACTTCCAGTCTAGAGAATATACCTTGGGAAAACTGAAAATCAATAAGACAGAGCCACCCCCAAATTTAGGGCTGCACTGCTTACAATAACCTCAAAGTGGGTACACCTTAAATATCCCAGGAAATATAAAAATGGATCAAAAAACTGTGGTATTTATGTACGATGGAATATCCCTCAGCCATGAAATCAATGTGAAAAGACCAGGAGCAGCAAAGTGATTGGATTCAGGTACGATGATTCTAAGTGAAATAAGTCACACACAAAAAGAAACTTATCATAAGATATCACTTATGAAGATCCTCTAAACATGGCTACACATGAACTGAGTTAAGAAAGAGAACAGAGTCTCACATTAAGAAAACAGTCTTATGCCTGCTTAAGGGGGAAGGAGAGGTGGGGTGATGCATAAAACCAGATTTAGATTTAAGCACAGGTACCCTTTGTAAATCCAACTTTGGAATAGACAAGACCTACACCTTCCTCAGTGAAAGGGACGCAAAACCCCATATTTCCCGCAGAGGAATAGATCTGACTAGTAAGAATCTTAAAACCTATGTATTGATATGTCTCTGTAAGGGAATCAAGTGTGTCTAGACTGGCATAAACATGGCAGCGAGAATCAGCTCAAACCCACTATAAAAAGGAATTTCAAAAACAAAACCAAAAAACAGGTAAATTCTTTACAATTCCTAGAGGGTCTCTGATGAAACCTGGAATGACCCTATCTACAATGACAGCTGGATGTGGCATAAGGCTGGACACTTGGGACTGAGAGGATTGGTGAGATTGGGTGAGCAAATGCAGACCCTTTAAAACAATAATGCATGGCCCCCATTCCATGGGTCCCAACCCTCCAGGTTGAAGGAAATATTACTACAGCTATAAGATGTACGGGAAACCTAGAGAATGGACACACTGTGAATACAAAAGGTTTCTAAAACTCAACGAATAGTCCCTCTCCTGGTGCTCCGGTTTGACTTTCAAACTGCTTTAATATCAATCTCCCAACGTGGAGAGACAGACCCTTTAAGCACGTGGTTCGCACACGTTGCCAATTTGGCAGAGGATGGAAGGGAAGAGGGAGAAACAATGAGAGAGTAGCTGTTAGGCATTTGAACGGGCACATGTCTTTCTAATTTCCCGGAAGGAAGAAGAATTAACCAATGTCTCAGCCACCCAACAGGAACCAGTATAAGTCCTGAACCAAAATTTTGGACTTGCGTACAGCTCACAAAAAACGATTTGAAAAATGGAGCTCAGGGGCAGAGCAATTCACAAACTGGCAAGTAATAAAGGACAACTATCATCCAAAAATCTGTTGAGGGAAGGCAACGAGGCGGACTTGAAAGCGAGGCAGAATAGCAGGAAACAGATTTCAAGAGGTACGTTGTAATCGCCTGTAAGGCACAGGAAGAGGCGCACAGCTTCGACAATGATGCACTTGGCCAAAAATGGCGTATGCGTTGTTTCCTGAATATATTCAGGAGAAAACGCATACGCCGTTTTTGGCCAAGCAAGCAAGTGGGCATTGCAAATCTGCACTACAAAGAAGTATCACTTAGCACTGGATAAAACGGACATCCACAAATGTGTAAAAACCAGAATGGCAAGACAGGCCCTGGAGAACAGGGAGCCTTGTTATGCTGATGGGCGGGATGTAAATTGCCAACTGCCTCACTGGAGGAGTGCATTGTGTTCCATAAAACAAGTAAACAACAGAGCTACACAGCCAAGGGCACTTCCAGTCTAGGGAATATACCTTGGGAAAACTGAAAATCAATAAGACAGAGCCACCCACAAATTTAGGGCTGCACTGCTTACAAGAACCTCAACTTGGGTACACCTTAAATATCCCAGGAAATATAAAAATAGTTCAAAAAATTGTGGTACATATGTACGATGGAATATCCCTCAGCCATGAAATCAATGCCATAAAACCAGGAGCAACAAAGTGAGTGGATTCTGGTAAGATGATTCTAAGTGAAATAAGTCACAGAGAAAAAGAAACTTATCATAAGATATCACTTAAGAAGACCCCGTAAACTTGGCTACACATGAAATGAGTTAGGAAAGAGAACAGAGTCTCACATTTAGAAAACACTCTTAGGCCTGTTTAAGGGGGAAGGAGAGGTGGGGTGATGCATAAAACCAGAGTTTGATATAAGCACAGGTACCGTTTCTAAAACCAACTGTGGAATAGACATGACCAACACCTTCCCCAGTGAAAGGGACTCAAAACCCCACATTTCCCGCAGAGGAATAGAACTGACTAGTAATAATCTTAAAACCTATGTATTGATATGTCTCCGAAAGGGAATCAAGTGTGTCTACACTGGCATAAACATGGCAGCGAGAATCAGCTCAAACCCACTGTAAAAAGGAATTTCAAAAACAAAACCAAAAACAGGGATATTCTTTACAATACCTTCAGGGTCTCTAATGAAACCTAGAATGACCCTATCTACAATGACAGCTGGATGTGGTATAAGGCAGGACACTTGGGACTGAGAGGATTGGTGAGATTGGGTGAGCAAATGCAGACCCTTTAAAGCAATAATTCATGGCCCCAATTCCGTGGGTCCCAACTCTCCATGTTGAAGGGAATATTACTACAGCTATAACATGTACGGGAAACCTAGAGAATGGACCCACTGTGAATACAAAAGGTTTCTAAAACTCAACGAATAGTCCCTCTCCTGGTGCTCCAGTTTGACTTTGCAACTGCTTTACTATCAATCTCCCAACGTGGAGAGACAGACCCTTTAAGCTCCTGGTTCGCACAGGTTGCCAATTTGGCAGAAGATGGAAGGGAATAGGGAGAAACATTGAGAGAGTAGCTGTTAGGCATTTGAACGGGCACATATCATTCTAATTTCCCGGCAGGAAGAAGAATTAACCAAAGTCTCAGCCACCCACCAGGAACCAGTATAGGTCCTGAACCAAAATTTTGCACATGCGTACAGCTCACAAAAAACGAGTTGAGGGCTTCCCTGGTGGCGCAGTGGTTGAGAGTCTGCCTGCCGATGCAGGGGACACGGGTTCGTGCCCCGGTCCGGGAAGATCCCACATGCCGCGGAGCGGCTGGGCCCGTGAGCCATGGCTGCTGGGCCTGCGCGTCCGGAGTCTGGGCTCCGCAACCGGAGAGGCCACAACAATGAGAGGCCCACATAACACCAAAAAAAAAATAAATAAGTAAAATAACAAATAAAAAAAAGAGTTGAAAAATGGAGCTCAGGGGGAGAGCAATTCACAAACTGGCAGAGTAATAAAGGACAAGTATCGTCCAAAAATCTCTTGAGGGAAGGCAACGAGGCGGACTTGAAAGCGAGACCGAATAGTAGGAAACAGATTTCAAGATGTACGTTGGAATCGCCTGTAAAGCAGAGGAAGAGGGGCACAACTTCGACAATGATGCACTTGGCCAAAAAGGGTATATGCGTTGTCTCCTGAATATATTCAGGAGACAACGCATACGCCCTTTTTGTCCAAGCAAGCAAGTGGGCAATGCAAACCAGCACTACAAAGAAGTATCACTTCCCACCGGTCAAAAGGGACATCCACAAAATGTGTAAAAAACAGAAAGGCAAGATAGGCCCTGGAGAACAGGGAGCCTTGTTATGCTGATGGGCAGGATGTAAATTGCCAACTGCCTCACTGGAGGAGTGCATTGTGTTCCCTAAAACAAGTAAACAACAGAGCTACAGAGCCAAGGGCACTTCCAGTCTAGGGAATATACCTTGGGAAAACTGAAAATCAATAAGACAGAGCCACCCCCAAATTTAGGGCTGCACTGCTTACAAGATCCTCAACTTGGGTAAAGCTTAAATATCCCAGGAAATATAAACATGGTTCCAAAAATTCTGGTACTTATGTACGATGGAATATCCCTCAGCCATGAAATCAATGCCATAAAACAAGGAGCAGCAAAGTGAGTGGATTCAGGTACGATGATTCTAAGTGAAATAAGTCACACAGAAAAAGAAACTTATCATAAGATATCACTTATGAAGATCCTGTAAACATGGCTACACATGAACTGAGTTAAGAGAGAGAACAGAGTCTCACATTTAGAAAACACTCTTATACCTGCTTAAGGGGGAAGGAGACGTGGGGTGATGCATAAAAGCAGAGATTGATATAAGCACAGGTACCGTTTGTAAAACCAAATTTGGAATAGACAAGACCTACACCTTCTTCAGTGAAAGGGACTCAAAACACCATATTTCCCGCAGAGGAATTGATCTGACTAGTAAGAATCATAAAACCTATGTATTGATATGTCTCCGTAACGGAATCAAGTGTGTCTGGACTGGCATAAACATGGCAGCGAGAATCAGCACAAACCCACTATAAAAAGGAATTTCAAAACACAACCAAAGAACAGGGAAATTCTTTACAAATCCTTCAGGGATTCTGATGAAACCTGGAATGAACCTATCTACAATGACAGCTGGATGTGGCATAAGGCTGGACACTTGGGACTGAGAGGATTGGTGAGATTGGGTGAGCAAATGCAGACCCATTAAAGCAATAATGCATGGCCCCCATTCCATGGGTCCCAACTCTCCAGGTTGAAGGGAATATAACTACAGCTATAACATTTACGGGAAACCTAGAGAATGGACACACTGTGAATACAAAATGTTTCTAAAAGTCAACGAATAGTCCCTCTCCTGGTGCTCCGGTTTGACTTTCCAACTGCTTTACTATCAATCTCTCAACTTGGAGAGACAGACCCTTTAACCTCCTGGTTCGCACAGGTTGACAAATTGGCAGAGGATGGAAAGGAAGAGGGAGAACCAATGAGAGAGTAGCTGTTAGGCATTTGGACGGGCACATGTCACTCTAATTTCCCGGCAGGAAGAAGAATTAACCAAAGTCTCAGCCACCCACCGGGAACCAGTATAGGTCCTGAACCAAAATTTTGGACTTGCGTACAGCTCAAAAAAAACGAATTGAAAAACGGAGAACAGGGGCACAGCAATTCGCAAACTGGCAGAATAATAATGGAAAACTATCGTCCAAAAATCTGTTGAGGGAAGACAACGAGGCAGACTTGAAAGCAAGGCAGAATAGCAGGAAACAGTTTTCAAGAGGTATGTTGGAATCGCCTTTAAAGCACAGGAAGTGGGGCACAACTTCGACAATGATGCACTAGGCCAAAAACGGCATATATGTTTTCTCCTGAATATATTCAGGAGAAGACGCATACGCCCTTTTTGGCCAAGCAAGCAAGCGGGCAATGCAAACCTGCACTACAAAGAAGTATCACTTAGAACTGGTTAAAACGGATATCCACAAATATGTAAAAACCAGAAAGGCAAGACAGGCCCTGGAGAACAGGGAGCCGTGTTATGCTGATGGGCGGGATTTAAATTGCCAACTGCCTCACTGGAGGAGTGCATTGTGTTCCCTAAAACAAGTAAACAACAGAGCTACAGAGCCAAGGGCACTTCCAGTCTAGGGAATATACCTTGGGAAAACTGAAAATCAATAAGACAGAGCCACCCCCAAATTTAGGGCTGCACTGCTTACAAGAACCTCAACTTGGGTAAACCTTAAATATCCCAGGAAATATAAACATAGTTCCAAAAATTCTGGTACTTATGTACGATGGAATATCCCTCAGCCATGAAATCAATGCCATAAAACAAGGAGCAGCAAAGTGAGTGGATTCAGGTACGATGATTCTAAGTGAAATAAGTCACACAGAAAAAGAAACTTATCATAAGATATCACTTATGAAGATCCTGTAAACATGGCTACACATGAACTGAGTTAAGATAGAGAACAGAGTGTCACATTTAGAAAACACTCTTATGCCTGTTTAAGGGGGAAGGAGAGGTGGGGTGATGCATAAAACCAGAGTTTGATATAAGCACAGGTACCATTTCTAAAACCAACTTTGGAATAGAGAAGACCTACACCTTCCTCAGTGAAAGAGACTCAAAACCCCATATTTCCCACAGAGGAATAGTTCTGACTAGTAAGAAACTTAAAACCTATGTATTGATATGTCTCTGTAAGGGAATCAAGTGTGTCTAGACTGGCATAAACATGGCAGAGAGAATCAGCTCAAACCCACTATAAAAAGGAATTTCAAAAACAAAAACAAAAACAGGGAAATTATTTACAATGCCTTCAGGGTCTCTGATGAAACCTGGAATGACCCTATCTACAATGAAAGCTGGATGTGGTATAAGGCTGGACACTTGGGACTGAGAGGATTGGTGAGATTGGGTGAGCAAATGCAGACCCTTTAAAGCAATAATGCATGGCCCCCATTCCATGGGTCCCAACTCTCCAGGTTGAAGGGAATATTACTACAGCTATAACATGTACGGGAATCCTAGAGAATGGACCCACTGTGAATACAAAAGGTTTCTAAAACTCAACGAATAGTCTCTCTCCTGGTACTCCAGTTTGACTTTCCAACTGCTTTACTATCTATCTCCCAACGTGGAGAGACAGACCCTTTAAGCTCCTGGTTCGCACAGGTGGCCAAATTGGCAGAGGATGGAAAGGAAGAGGGAGAACCAATGAGAGAGTAGCTGTTAGGCATTTGGACGGGCACATGTCACTCTAACTTCCCGGCAGGAAAGAGAATTAACCAGAGTCTCAGCCACGCACCGGGAACCAGTAAAGGTCCTGAACCAAAATTTTGGACTTGCGTACAGCTCACAAAAAACGTGTTAAAAAATGGAGCTCAGGGGCACAGCAATTTATAAACTGGCAGAGTAATAAATGACAACTATCGTCCAAAAATCTGTTGAGGAAGGCAACGAGGCGGACTTGAAAGCGAGGCAGAATAGCAGGAAACAGATTTCAAGAGGTACGTTGGAATCGCCTTTAAAGCACAGGAAGAAGGGCAGAACTTCGACAATGACACACTTGGCCAAAAAGGGCGTATGCCTTTTCTCCTGAATATATTCAGGAGAAAACACATACGCCCTTTTTTGCCAAGCAAGCATGCGGGCAATGCAAATCTGAACTACAAAGAAAAATCACTTCCCACCGGTCAAAAGGGAAATCCACAAATGTGTAAAAACCAGAAAGGCAAGACAGGCCCTGGAGAACAGGGAGCCTTGTTATGATGATGGGCGGGATGTAAATTGCCAACTGCCTCACTGGAGGAGTGCATTGCGTTCCCTAAAACAAGTAAACAACAGAGCTACAGGGCCAACGGCACTTCCAGTCTAGGGAATATACCTTGGGAAAACTGAAAATCAATAAGACAGAGCCACCCCCAAATTTAGGGCTGCACTGCTTACAAAAACCTCAATGTGGGTACACCTTAAATATCCCAGGAATATAAAAATCGTTCAAAAAACTGTGGTATTTATGTACGACGGAATATCCCTCAGCCATGAAATCAATGTCATAAGACCAGGAGCAGCAAAGTGAGTGGATTCAGGTACGATGATTCTAAGTGAAATAAGTCACACAGAAAAAGAAACTTATCATAAGATATCACTTATGAAGATCCTGGAAACATGGCTACACATGAACTGAGTTAGGAAAGAGAACAGAGTCTCACATTTAGCAAACACTCTTAAGCCTGCTTAAGGGGAAAGGAGAGGTGGGGTGATGCATAAAACCAGAGTTTGACATAAGCACGGGTACCATTTCTAAAACCAACATTGGAATAGACAAGACATACACATTCCTCAGTGAAAGGGACTCAAAACCCCATATTTCCCACAGAGGAATAGATCTGACTAGTAAGAATCTTAAAACCTATGTATTGATATGTCTCTGTAAGGGAATCAAGTGTGTCTAGACTGGCATAAACATGACAGCCAGAATCAGCTCAAACCCACTATAAAAAGGAATTTCAAAAACAAAACCAAAAAACAGGGAAATTCTTTACATTTCCTTCAGGGTCTCTGATGAAACCTGGAATGATCCTATCTACAATGACAGCTGGATGTGGTATAAGGCTGGACACTTGGGACTGAGAGGATTGGAGAGATTAGGTGAACAAATTCAGAACCTTTAAAGCAAAAATGCATGGCCCCCATTCCATGGGTCCCAACCTTCCAGGTTAAAGGGAATATTAATACAGCTATATCATGTATGGGAAACCTAGAGAATGGACACACTGTGAATACAAAAGGTTTCTAATACTCAACGAATAGTCCCTCTCCTGGTGCTCCGGTGTGACTTTCCAACTGCTTTACTATCAATCTCCCAAATTGGAGAGACAGCCCCTTTAAGCTCCTGGTTCGCACAGGTTGCCAAATTTGCAGAGGATGGAAGGGAAGAGGGAGAACCAATGAGACAGTAGCTGTTAGGCATTTGGACGGGCACATGTCACTCTGATTTCCCGGCAGGAAGAAGAATTAAGCAGAGTCTCAAAAACCCACCGGGAACCAGTAAAGGTCCTGAACCAAAATTTTGGACTTGCGTACAGCTCACAAAAAACGACTTGAAAAATGGAGCTCAGGGGCACAGCAATTCACAAAATGGCAGAGTAATAAACGACAACTATCGTCCAATAATCTGTTGAGGGAAGGCAACGAGGCGGACTTGAAAGCGAGGCAGAATAGCAGGAAACAGATGTCAAGAGGTACGATGGAATCGCCTTTAAAGCACAGGAAGAGGGGCACAACTTCAACAATGACGCACTTGGCCAAAAAGGGCATATGCGTTTTCTCCTGAATATATTCAGGGGAAAACGCATACGCTCTTTTTGGCCAAGCAAGCAAGCGGGCAATGCAAATCTGCACTACAAAGAAGTATCACTTCCCACCGGTCAAAAGGGAAATCCACAAATGTGTAAAAAACAGAAAGGCAAGACAGGCCCTGGAGAACAGGGAGCCTTGTTATGCTGATGGGCGGGATGTAAATTGCCAACTGCCTCACTGGAGGAGTGCATTGCGTTCCCAAAAACAAGTAAACAACAGAGCTACAGAGCCAAGGGCACTTCCAGTCTAGGGAATATACTTTGGGAAAACTGAAAATCAATAAGACAGAGCCACCCCCAAATTTAGTGCTGCACTGCTTATAAGAACCTCAGCTTGTGTACACCTTAAATAGCCCAGGAAATATAAAAATGTTTCAAAAAATTGTAGTACTTATGTACGATGGAATATCCCTCAGCCATGAAATCAATGTCATAAGACCAGGAGCAGCAAAGTGAGTGGATTCAGGTACGATGATTCTAAGTGAAATAAGTCACACAGAAAAAGAAACTTATCATAAGATATCACTTATGAAGATCCTGTAAACATGGCTACACATGAACTGAGTTAGGAAAGAGAACAGAGTCTCACATTTAGAAAACACTCTTATGCCTGCTTAAGGGGAAAGGAGAGGCGGGGTGATGCATAAAACAAGAGTTTGATATAAGTACAGGTACCATTTCTAAAACCAACTGTGGAATAGACAAGACCTACACCTTTCTCAGTGAAAGGGGCTCAAAACCCCATACTTCCCGCAGAGGAATATATCTGACTAGTAAGAATCTTAAGACCTATGTATTGATATGTCTCTGTAAGGGAATCAAGTTTGTCTAGACTGGCATAAATATGGCTGCGAGAATCAGCTCAAACCCACTATAAAAAGGAATTTCAAAAACAAAACCAAAAAACAGGGAAATACTTTAAAATTCCTTCAGGGTCTGTGATGAAACCTGGAATGACCCTATCTACAATGACAGCTGGATGTGGTATAAGGCTGGAAACTTGGGTCTGAGAGGATGGGTGAGATTGGGTGAGCAAATGCAGACCCTTTAAAGCAAAAATGCTTGGCCCCCATTCCATGGGTCCCAACTCTCCAGGTTGAAGGGAATATTACTACAGCTATAACATTTATGGGAAACCTAGAGAATGGACACACTGTGAATAAAAAAGGTTTCTAAAACTCATCGAACAGTCCCTCTCCTGCTACTCCGGTTTGACTTTCCAAGTGCTTTACTATCAATCTCCCAAATTGGAGACACAGCCCCTTTAAGCTCCTGGTTCGCACAGGTTTCCAATTTGTCAGAGGATGGAAGGGAAGAGGGAGAACGAATGAGAGAGTAGCTGTTAGGCATTTGGACGGGCACGTGTCACTCTAATTTCCCGGCAGGCAGAAGAATTAACCAGAGTCTCAGCCACCCACCAGGAACCAGTAAAGTTCCTGAACCAAAAGCTTGGACTTGCGTACAGCTCACAAAAAACGAGTTGAAAAATGGAGCTCAGGGACACAGCAATTCACAAACTGGCAGAGTAATAAAGGACAATTATCGTCCGAAAATCTGTTGAGGGAAGGCAACGAGGCGGACTTGAAAGCGAGGCAGAATAGCAGGAAACAGATTTCAAGAGGTAAGTTGGAATCGCCTTTAAAGCACAGGAAGAGGGGCACAACTTCGACAATGACGCACTTGCCATAAAAGGGCGTATGCGTTTTCTCCTGAATATATTCAGGAGAAAACGCATACGCCCATTTTGGTCAAGCAAGCAAGCGGGCACTGCAAATCTGCACTACAAAGAAGTATCACTTCCCACTGTTCAAAAGGGACATCCACAAATGTGTAAAAACCAGAAAGGCAACAGAGGCCCTGGAGAACAGGGAGCCTTGTTATGCTGATGGGCTGCATGTAAATTGCCAACTGCCTCACTGGAGTAGTGCATTGCATTCCCTAAAACAATTAAACAACAGAGCTACAGAGCCAAGGGCACTTCCAGTCTAGGGAATATACCTTGGAAAAACTGAAAATCAATAAGACAGAGCCACCCCCAAATTTAGGGCTGCACTGCTTACAAGAACCTCAAAGTGGGTACAACTTAAATATCCCAGGAAATATAAAAATGGTTCAAAAAACTGTGGTATTTATGTACGATGGAATATCCCACAGCCATGAAATCAATGTGAAAAGACCAGGAGCAGCAAAGTGATTGGATTCAGGTACGATGATTCTAAGAGAAATAATTCACACACAAAAAGAAACATATCATAAGATATCACTTATGAAGATCCTGTAAACATGGCTACACATGAACTGAGTTAAGAAAGAGAACAGAGTCTCACATTAAGAAAACACTCATATGCCTGCTTAAGGGGGAAGGAGAGGTGGGGTGATGCATAAAACCAGAGTTTGATTTAAGCACAGGTACCGTTTGTAAAAACAACTTTGGAATAGCAAGACCTACACCTTCCTCAGTGAAAGTGACTCAAAACCCCATATTTCCCTCAGAGGAATAGATCTGACTAGTAAGAAACTTAAAACGTATGTATTGATATGTCTCCGTAAGGGAATCAGGTGTGTCTAGACTGGCATAAACATGGCAGCGAGAATCAGCTCAAACCCACTATAAAAAGGAATTTCAAAAACAAAACCAAAAAACAGGTAAATTCTTTATAATTCCTTCAGGGTCTCTGATGAAACCTGGAATGACCCTATCTACAATGACAGCTGGATGTGGCATAAGGCTGGACAGTTGGGACTGAGAGGATTGGTGAGATTGGGTGAGCAAATGCAGACCCTTTAAAACAATAATGCATGGCCCCCATTCCATGGTTCCCAACCCTCCATGTTGAAGGAAATATTACTACATCTATAAGATGTACGGGAAACCTAGAGAATGGACTCACTGTGCATACAAAAGGTTTCTAAAACTCAACGAATAGTCCCTCTCCTGGTGCTCCGGTTTGACTTTCAAACTGCTTTAATATCAATCTCCCAACGTGGAGAGACAGAACCTTTAAGCACCTGGTTGGCACAGGTTGTCAATTTGGCAGAGGATGGAAGGGAAGAGGGAGAAACAATGAGAGAGTAGCTGTTAGGCATTTCAACAGGCACATGTCTTTCTAATTTCCCGGAAGGAAGAAGAATTAACCAATGTCTCAGCCACCCAACAGGAACCAGTATAAGTCCTGAACCAAAATTTTGGACTTGCATACAGCTCACAAAAAACGATTTGAAAAATGGAGCTCAGGGGCAGAGCAATTCACAAACTGGCAGAGTAATAAAGGACAACTATCGTCCAAAAATCTGTTGAGGGTAGGCAACGAGGCGGACTTGAAAGCGAGGCAGAATAGCAGGAAACAGATTTCAAGAGGTACGTTGTAATCGCCTGTAAGGCACAGGAAGAGGGGCACAACTTCGACAATGATGCACTTGGCTAAAAAGGGCGTATGCGTTGTTTCCTGAATATATTCAGGAGAAAACGCATACGCCGTTTTTGGCCAAGCAAGCAAGTGGGCATTGCAAATCTGCACTACAAAGAAGTATCACTTAGCACTGGATAAAACGGACATCCACAAATGTGTAAAAACCAGAAAGGCAAGACAGGCCCTGGAGAACAGGGAGCCTTGTTATGCTGATGGGCGGGATGTAAATTGCCAGCTGCCTCACTGGAGGAGTGCATTGTGTTCCCTAAAACAAGTAAACAACTGAGCTACACAGCCAAGGGCACTTCCAGTCTAGGGAATATACCTTGGGAAAACTGAAAATCAATAAGACAGAGCCACCCACAAATTTAGGGCTGCACTGCTTACAAGAACCTCAACTTGGGTACACCTTAAATATCCCAGGAAATATAAAAATGGTTCAAAAAATTGTGGTACTTATGTACGATGGAATATCCCTCAGCCATGAAATCAATGCCATAAAACCAGGAGCAACAAAGTGAGTGGATTCTGGTACGATGATTCTAAGTGAAATAAGTCACAGAGAAAAAGAAACTTATCATAAGATATCACTTAAGAAGATCCCGTAAACATGGCTACACATGAACTGAGTTAGGAAAGAGAACAGAGTCTCACATTTAGAAAACACTATCATGCCTGTTTAAGGGGGATGGAGAGGTGGGGTGATGCATAAAACCAGAGTTTGATATAAGCACAGGTACCGTTTCTAAAACCAACTGTGGAATAGACATGACCAACACCTTCCCCAGTGAAAGGGACTCAAAACCCCAATTTCCCGCAGAGGAATAGAACTGACTAGTAAAAATCTTAAAACCTATGTATTGATATGTCTCCGAAAGGGAATCAAGTGTGTCTACACTTGCATAAACATGGCAGCGAGAATCAGCTCAAACCCACTATAAAAAGGAATTTCAAAACAAAACCAAAAACAGGGAAATTCATTACAATACCTTCAGGGTCTCTGATGAAACCTGGAATGACCCTATCTACAATGACAGCTGGATGTGGTATAAGGCAGGACAGTTGGGACTGAGAGGATTGGTGAGATTGGGTTAGCAAATGCAGACCCTTTAAAGCAATAATGCAAGGCCCCAATTCCGTGGGTCCCAACTCTCCATGTTGAAGGGAGTATTACTACATCTATAACATGTACGGGAAACCTAGAGAATGGACCCACTGTGAATACAAAAGGTTTCTAAAACTCAACGAATTGTCCCTCTCCTGGTGCTCCAGTTTGACTTTCCAACTGCTTTACTATCAATCTCCCAACGTGGAGAGACAGACCCTTTAAGCTCCTGGTTCGCACAGGTTGCCAATTTGGCAGAGGATGGAAGGGAATAGGGAGAAACATTGAGAGAGTAGCTGTTAGGCATTTGAACGGGCACATATCATTCTAATTTCCCGGCAGGAAGAAGAATTAACTAAAGTCTCAGCCACCCACCAGGAACCAGTATAGGTCCTGAACCAAAATTTTGCACTTGCGTACAGGTCACAAAAAACGAGTTGAGGGATTCCCTGGTGGCGCAGTGGTGGAGAGTCTGCCTGCCGATGCAGGGGACACGGGTTCGTGCCCCGGTCCGGGAAGATCCCACATGCCGCGGAGCGGCTGAGCCCGTGAGCCATGGCTGCTTGGCCTGCGCGTCCGGAGTCTGTGCTCCGCAACGGGAGAGGCCACAACAATGAGAGGCCCACATACAAACAAAAAAAAAAAAAAAAAAAAAAAACGAGTTGAAAAATGGAGCACAGGGGCAGAGCAATTCACAAACTGGCAGAGTAATAAAGGACCAGTATCGTCCAAAAATCTCTTAAGGGAAGGCAACGAGGCGGACTTGAAAGCGAGACCGAATAGTAGGAAACGGATTTCAAGAGGTACGTTGGAATCGCCTGTAAAGCACAGGAAGAGGGGCACAACTTCGTCAATGATGCACTTGGCCAAAAAGGGCATATGCGTTGTTTCCTGAATATATTCAGGAGACAACGCAAACGCCCTTTTTGGCCAAGCAAGCAAGTGGGCAATGCAAACCTGCACTACAAAGAAGTATCACTTCCCAACGGTCAAAAGGGACATCCAGAAAATGTGTAAAAACCAGAAAGGCAAGATAGGCCCTGGAGAACAGGGAGCCTTGTTATGCTGATGGGCGGGATGTAAATTGCCAACTGCCTCACTGGAGGAGTGCATTGTGTTCCCTAAAACAAGTAAACAACACAGCTACAGAGCCAAGGGCACTTCCAGTCTAGGGATTATACCTTGGGAAAACTGAAAATCAATAAGACAGAGCCACCCCCATATTTAGGACTGCACAGCTTACAAGAACCTCAACTTGGGTACACCTTAAATATCCCAGGAAATATAAAAATGGTTCAAAAAATTGTGGTACTTATGTACGATGGAATATCCCTCAGCCATGAAATCAATGCCATAAAACAAGGAGCAGCAAAGTGAGTGGTTTCAGGTACGATGATTCTAAGTGAAATAAGTCACACAGAAAAAGAAACTTATCATAAGATATCACTTATGAAGATCCTGTAAACATGGCTACACATGAACTGAGTTAAGAGAGAGAACAGAGTCTCACATTTAGAAAACACTCTTATACCTGCTTAAGGGGGAAGGAGACGTGGGGTGATGCATAAAAGCAGAGTTTGATATAAGCACAGGTACCGTTTGTAAAACCAAATTTGGAATAGACAAGACCTACACCTTCTTCAGTGAAAGGGACTCAAAACACCATATTTCCCGCAGAGGAATTGATCTGACTAGTAAGAATCTTAAAAACTATGTATTGATATGTCTCCGTAAGGGAATCAAGTGTGTCTGGACAGGCATAAACATGGCAGCGAGAATCAGCACAAACCCACTATAAAAAGGAATTTCAAAACACAACCAAAAAACAGGGAAATTCTTTACAAATCCTTCAGGGTCTCTGATGAAACCTGGAATGAACCTATCTACAATGACAGCTGGATGTGGCATAAGGCTGGACACTTGGGACTGAGAGGATTGGTGAGATTGGGTGAGCAAATGACGACCCATTAAAGCAATAATGCATGGCCCCCATTCCATGGGTCCCAACTCTCCAGGTTGAAGGGAATATAACTACAGCTATAACATTTACGGGAAACCTAGAGAATGGACACACTGTGAATACAAAAGGTTTCTAAAACTCAACGAATAGTCCCTCTCCTGGTGCTCCGGTTTGACTTTCCAACTGCTTTACTATCAATCTCTCAACTTGGAGAGACAGACCCTTTAACCTCCTGGTTCGCACAGGTTGCCAAATTGGCAGAGGATGGAAGGGAAGAGGGAGAACCAATGAGAGAGTAGCTGTTAGGCATTTGGACGGGCACATGTCACTCTAATTTCCCGGCAGGAAGAAGAATTAACCAAATTCTCTGCCACCCACCGGGAACCAGTATAGGTCCTGAACCAAAATTTTGGACTTGCGTACAGCTCAAAAAAAACGAGTTGAAAAACGGAGAACAGGGGCACAGCAATTCACAAACTGGCAGAGTAATAATGGAAAACTATCGTCCAAAAATCTGTTGAGGGAAGACAACGAGGCAGACTAGAAAGCAAGGCAGAATACCAGGAAACAGTTTTCAAGAGGTATGTTGGAATCGCCTTTAAAGCACAGGAAGTGGGGCACAACTTCGACAATGATGCACTAGGCCAAAAACGGCATATATGTTTTCTCCTGAATATATTCAGGAGAAAACGCATACGCCCTTTTTGCCCAAGCAAGCAAGCGGGCAATGCAAATCTGCACTACAAAGATGTATCACTTAGAACTGGTTAAAACGGACATCCACAAATGTGTAAAAACCAGAAAGGCAAGACAGGCCCTGGAGAACAGGGAGCCTTGTTATGCTGATGGGCGGGATGTAAATTGCCAACTGCCTCACTGGAGGAGTGCATTGTGTTCCCTAAAACAAGTAAACAACAGAGCTACACAGCCAAGGGCACTTCCATTCTAGGGAATATACCTTGAGAAAACTGAAAATAAATAAGAGAGAGCCACTCCCAAATTTAGGGCTGCACTGCTTACAAGAACCTCAACTTGGGTACAACTTATATATCACAGGAAATATAAAAATGGTTCAAAAAATTGTGGTACTTATGTACGATGGAATATCCCTCAGCCATGAAATCAATGCCATAAAACCAGGAGCAGCAAAGTGAGTGGATTCAGGTACGATGATTCTAAGTGAAATAAGTCACACAGATAAAGAAACTTATCATATGATATCACTTATGAAGATCCTGTAAACATGGCTACACATGAACTGAGTTAAGAAATAGAACAGAGTGTCACATTTAGAAAACACTCTTATGCCTGTTTAAGGGGGAAGGAGAGGTGGGGTGATGCATAAAACCAGAGTTTGATATAAGCACAGGTACCGTTTCTAAAACCAACTGTGGAATAGACATGACGAACACCTTCCCCAGTGAAAGGGACTCAAAACCCCACATTTCACGCAGAGGAATAGATCTGACTAGTAATAATCTTAAAACCTATGTATTGATATGTCTCTGTAAGAGAATCAAGTGTGTCTAGAATGGCATAAACATGGCAGCGAGAATCAGCTCAAACCCACTATAAAAAGGAATTTCAAAAACAAAAACAAAAACAGGGAAATTCTTTACAATTCCTTCAGGGTCTCTGATGAAACCAGCAATGACCCTATCTACAATGACAACTGGATGTGGTATAAGGCTGGACACTTGGGACTGAGAGGATTGGTGAGATTGGGTGAGCAAATGCAGACCTTTTAAAGCAAAAAATTCATGGCCCCCATTCCATGGGTCCCAACTCTCCAGGTTGAAGGGAATATAACTACAGATATAACATGTATGGGTAACCTAGAGAATGGACACACTGTGAATACAAATGTTTCTAAAACTCAACGATTAGTCCCTCTCATGGTGCTCCGGTTTGACTTTCCAACTGCTTTACTATCAATCTCCCAAATTGGGGAGACAGACCCTTTATGCTCCTGGTTCTCACATGATGCCAATTTGGCAGAGGATGGAAGGGAAGAGGGAGAACCAATGAGAGAGTAGCTGTTAGGCATTTGGACGGGCACATGTCACTCTAATTTCCCGGCAGGACGAAGAATTAAGCAGAGTCTCAGCCACCCCCCAGGAACCAGTAAAGGTCCTGAACCAAAATTTTGGACTTGCGTACAGCTCACAAAAAACGAGTTGAAAAATTGAGCTCAGGGACACAGCAATTCACAAACTGGCAGAGTAATAAAGGACAATTATCTTCCGAAAATCTGTTGAGGGAAGGCAACGAGGCGGACTTGAAAGTGAGGCAGAATAGCAGGAAACAGATTTCAAGAGGCATGCTGGAATCGCCTTTAAAGCACAGGAAGAGGGTCACAACTTCGACAATGACGCACTTGGCCAAAAAGGGTGTATGCGTTTTCTCCTGAATATATTCAGGAGAAAACGCATACGCCCATTTTGGCCAAGCAAGCAAGCGGGCAATGCAAATCTGCACTACAAAGAAGTATCACTTCCCACCCGTCAAAAGGGACATCCACAAATGTGTAAAAACCAGAAAGGCAAGACATGCCCTGGAGAACAGGGAGCCTTGTTATGCTGATGGGCGGGATGTAAATTGCCAACTACATCACTGGAGGAGTGCATTGCGTTCCCTAAAACAAGTAAACAAGAGAGCTACAGAGCCAAGGGCACTTCCAGTCTAGGGAATATACCTTGGGAATACTGAAAATCAATAAGACAGAGCCACACCCAAATTTAGGGCTGCACTGCTTACAAGAACCTCAAAGTGGGTACATCTTAAATATCCCAGGAAATATAAAAATGGTTGAAAAAACTGTGGTATTTATGTACGATGGAATATCCCTCAGCCATGAAATCAATGTCATAAGACCAGGAGCAGCAAAGTGAGTGGATTCAGGTACGATGATTCTAAGTGAAATAAGTCACACAGAAAAAGAAACTTATCATAAGATATCACTTATGAAGATCCTGTAAACATGGCTACACATAAACTAAGTTAGGAAAGAGAACAGAGTCTCACATTTAGAAAACACTCTTATGCCTGCTTAAGGGGGAAGGAGAGGTGGGGTGATGCATAAAACCAGAGTTTGACATAAGCACAGGTACCATTTCTAAAACTAAATTTGGAATAGACAAGACCTACACCTTCCTCAGTGAAAGGGACTCAAAACCCCATATTTCCCGCAGAGGAATAGATCTGACTAGTAAGAATCTTAAAACCTATGTATTGATATGTCTCTGTAAGGGAATCAAGTGTATCTAGACAGGCATAAACATGGCAGCGAGAATCAGCTCAAACCCATTATAAAAAGGAATTTCAAAAACAAAACCAAGAAACAGGGAAATTCTTTACAATTCCTTCAGGGTCTCTGATAAAACCTGGAATGACCCTATCTACAATGACAGCTGGATGTGGTATAAGGCTGGACACTTGGGAATGAGCGAATTGGTGAGATTGGGTGAGCAAATTCAGAAACTTTAAAGGAAAAATGCATGGCCCCCATTCCATGGGTCCCAACTCTCCAGGTTGAAGGGAATATTACTTCATCTATAACATGTATGGGAAACCTAGAGAATGGACACAATGTGAATACAAAAAGTTTCTAAAACTCAAAGAATATTCCCTCTCCTGGTGTTCCGATTTGACTTTACAACTGCTTTACTATCCATCTCCCAAATTGGAGAGACAGCCCCTTTAACCTCCTGGTTCGCACAGGTTGCCAATTTGGCAGAGGATGGAAGGGAAGAGGGAGAACCAATGAGAGTGTAGCTGTTAGGCATTTGGACGGGCACATGTCACTCTAATTTCCCGGCAGGAAGAAGAATTAACCAGAGTCTCAGCCACCTACCCGGAACCAGAAAAAGTCCTGAACCATAATTTTGGACTTGCGTACAGCTCACAAAAAAAGAGTTGAAAAATGGAGCTCAGGGACACAGCAATTCACAAACTGGCAGAGTAAAAAAGGACAACTGTCGTCCAAAAATCTGTTGAGGGAAGGCAACGAGGCGGACTTGAATGCGAGACAGAATAGCAGGAAACAGATTTCAAGAGGTACGTTGGAATCACCTTTAAAGCACTAGAAGAGGGGCACAACTTCGACAATGACGCACTTGGCCAAAAAGGGCGTATGCCTTTTCTCCTGAATATATTCAGGAGAAAACGCATACGCCGTTTTTGGCCAAGCAAGCAAGCGGGCAATGCAAATCTGCACTACAAAGAAGTATCACTTCCCACCGGTCAAAAGGGACATCCACAAATCTGTAAAAACCAGAAAGGCAAGACATGCCATGGAGAACAGGGAGCCTTGTTATGCTGATGGGCGGGATGTACATTGCCAACTGCCTCACTGGAGGAGTGCATTGCGTTCCCTAAAACAAGTAAACAACAGAGCTACAGGGCCAAGGGCACTTCCAGTCTAGGGAATATACCTTGGGAAAACTGAAAATCAATAAGACAGATCCACACCCAAATTTAGGGCTGCACTGCTTACAAGAACCTCAACGTGGGTACAACGTAATATCCCAGGAAATATAAAAATGGTTCAAAAAACTGAGGTATTTATGTACGATGGAATATCCCTCAGCCATGTAATCAATGTCATAAGACCAGGAGCAGCAAAGTGAGTGGATTCAGGTACGATGATTCTAAGTGAAATAAGTCACAGAGAAAAAGAAACTTATCATAAGGTATCACTTATGAAGATCCTGTAAACATGGCTACACCTGAACTGAGTTAGGAAAGAGAAGAGAGTCTCACATTTAGAAAACACTCTTATGCCTGTTTAAGGGGGAAGGAGAGGTGGGGTGATGCATAAAACCAGAGTTTGATATAAGCACAGGTACCGTTTCTAAAACCAACTGTGGAATACACATGACCAACACCTTCCCCAGTGATAGGGACTCAAAACCCCACATTTCCCGCAGAGGAATAGATCTGACTAGTAATAATCTTAAAACCTATGTATCGATATGTCTCCGAAAGGGAATCAAGTGTGTCTACACTGGCATAAACATGGCAGCGAGAATCAGGTCAAACCCACTATAAAAAGGAATTTCAAAAACAAAACCAAAAACAGGGAAATTCTTTACAATACCTTCAGGGTCTCTGATGAAACCTGGAATGACCCTATCTACAATGACAGCTGGATGTGGTATAAGGCAGGACACTTGGGATTGAGAGGATTGGTGAGATTGGGTGAGCAAATGCAGACACTTTAAAGCAATAATGCATGGCCCCAATTCCGTGGGTCCCAACTCTCCAGGTTGAAGGGAATATTACTACAGCTATAACATGTACGGGAAACCAAGAGAATGGACCCACTGTGAATACAAAAGGTTTCTAAAACTCAACGAATAGTCCCTCTCCTGGTGCTCCAGTTTGACTTTCCAACTGCTTTACTATCAATCTCCCAACGTGGAGAGACAGACCCTTCAAGCTCCTGGTTCGCACAGGTTGCCAATTTGGCAGAGGATGGAAGGGAATAGGGAGAAACATTGAGAGAGTAGCTGTTAGGCATTTGAACGGGCACATATCATTCTAATTTCCCGGCAGGAAGAAGAATTAACCAAAGTCTCAGCCACCCACCAGGAACCAGTATAGGTCCTGAACCAAAATTTTGCACTTGCGTACAGGTCACAAAAAACGAGTTGAGGGATTCCCTGGTGGCGCAGTGGTGGAGAGTCTGCCTGCCGATGCAGGGGACACGGGTTCGTGCCCCGGTCCGGGAAGATCCCACATGCCGCGGAGCGGCTGGGCCCGTGAGCCATGGCTGCTTGGCCTGCGCGTCCGGAGTCTGTGCTCCGCAACGGGAGAGGCCACAACAATGAGAGGCCCACATACCAAAAAAAAAAAAAAAAATAACGAGTTGAAAAATGGAGCACAGGGGCAGAGCAATTCACAAACTGGCAGAGTAATAAAGGACAAGTATCGTCCAAAAATCTCTTGAGGGAAGGCAACGAGGCGGACTTGAAAGCGAGACCGAATAGTAGGAAACAGATTTCAAGAGGTACGTTGGAATCGCCTGTAAAGCACATGAAGAGGGGCACAACTTCGTCAATGATGCACTTGGCCAAAAAGGGCATATGCGTTGTTTCCTGAATATATTCAGGAGACAACGCATACGCCCATTTTGGCCAAGCAAGCAATTGGGCAATGCAAACATGCACTACAAAGAAGTATCACTTCCCAACGGTCAAAAGGGACATCCAGAAAATGTGTAAAAACCAGAAAGGCAAGATAGGCCCTGGAGAACAGGGAGCCTTGTTATGCTGATGGGCGGGATGTAAATTGCCAACTGCCTCACTGGAGGAGTGCATTGTGTTCCCTAAAACAAGTAAACAACACAGCTACAGAGCCAAGGACACTTCCAGTCTAGGGAATATACCTTGGGAAAACTGAAAATCAATAAGACAGAGCCACCCCCAAATTTAGGGCTGCACAGCTTACAAGAACCTCAACTTGGGTACACCTTAAATATCCCAGGAAATATAAAAATGGTTCAAAAAATTGTGGTACTTATGTACGATGGAATATCCCTCAGCCATGAAATCAATGCCATAAAACAAGGAGCAGCAAAGTGAGTGGATTCAGGTACGATGATTCTAAGTGAAATAGGTCACACAGAAAAAGAAACTTATCATAAGATATCACTTATGAAGATCCTGTAAACATGGCTACACATGAACTGAGTTAAGAGAGAGAACAGAGTCTCACATTTAGAAAACACTCTTATACCTGCTTAAGGGGGAAGGAGACGTGGGGTGATGCATAAAAGCAGAGTTTGATATAAGCACAGGTACCGTTTGTAAAACCAAATTTGGAATAGACAAGACCTACACCTTCTTCAGTGAAAGGGACTCAAAACACCATATTTCCCGCAGAGGAATTGATCTGACTAGTAAGAATCTTAAAACTTATGTATTGATATGTCTCCGTAATGGAATCAAGTGTGTCTGGACTGGCATAAACATGGCAGCGAGAATCAGCACAAACCCACTATAAAAAGGAATTTCAAAACACAACCAAAAAACAGGGAAATTCTTTACAAATCCTTCAGGGTCTCTGATGAAACCTGGAATGAACCTATCTACAATGACAGCTGGATGTGGCATAAGGCTGGACACCTGGGACTGAGAGGATTGGTGAGATTGGGTGAGCAAATGCAGACCCATTAAAGCAATAATGCATGGCCCCCATTCCATGGGTCCCAACTCTCCAGGTTGAAGGGAATATAACTACAGCTATAACATTTACGGGAAACCTAGAGAATGGACACACTGTGAATACAAAAGGTTTCTAAAACTCAACGAATAGTCCCTCTCCTGGTGCTCCGGTTTGACGTTCCAACTGCTTTACTATCAATCTCTCAACTTGGAGAGACAGACCCTTTAACCTCTTGGTTCGCACAGGTTGCCAAATTGGCAGAGGATGGAAGGGAAGAGGGAGAACCAATGAGAGAGTAGCTGTTAGGCATTTGGACGGGCACATGTCACTCTAATTTCCCGGCAGGAATAAGAATTAACCGAATTCTCTGCCACCCACCGGGAACCAGTATAGGTCCTGAACCAAAATTTTGGACTTGCGTACAGCTCAAAAAAAACGAGTTGAAAAACGGAGAACAGGGGCACAGCAATTCACAAACTGGCAGAGTAATAATGGAAAACTATCGTCCCAAAATCTGTTGAGGGAAGACAATGAGGCAGACTTGAAAGCAAGGCAGAATACCAGGAAACAGTTTTCAAGAGGTATGTTGGAATCGCCTTTAAAGCACAGGAAGTGGGGCACAACTTCGACAATGATGCACTAGGCCAAAAACGGCATATATGTTTTCTCCTGAATATATTCAGGAGAAAAAGCATACGCCCTTTTTGGCCAAGGAAGCAAGCGGGCAATGCAAATCTCCACTACAAAGATGTATCACTTAGAACTGGTTAAAACGGACATCCACAAATGTGTAAAAACCAGAAAGGCAAGACAGGCCCTGGAGAACAGGGAGCCTTGTTATGCTGATGGGCGGGATGTAAATTGCCAACTGCCTCACAGGAGGAGTGCATTGTGTTCCCTAAAACAAGTAAACAACAGAGATACACAGCCAAGGGCACTTCCAGTCTAGGGAATATACCTTGAGAAAACTGAAAATAAATAAGAGAGAGCCACTCCCAAATTTAGGGCTGCACTGCTTACAAGAACCTCAACGTGGGTACAACTTATATATCACAGGAAATATAAAAATGGTTCAAAAAATTGTGGTACTTATGTACGATGGAATATCCCTCAGCCATGAAATCAATGCCATAAAACCAGGAGCAGCAAAGTGAGTGGATTCAGGTACGATGATTCTAAGTGAAATAAGTCACACAGAAAAAGAAACTTATCATATGATATCACTTATGAAGATCCTGTAAACTTGGCTACACATGAACTGAATTAAGAAAGAGAACAGAGTGTCACATTTAGAAAACACTCTTATGCCTGTTTAAGGGGGAAGGAGAGGTGGGGTGATGCATAAAACCAGAGTTTGATATAAGCACAGGTACCGTTTCTAAAACCAACTGTGGAATAGACATGACGAACACCTTCCCCAGTGAAAGGGACTCAAAACCCCACATTTCACGCAGAGGAATAGATCTGACTAGTAATAATCTTAAAACCTATGTATTGATATGTCTCTGTAAGAGAATCAAGTGTGTCTAGACTGGCATAAACATGGCAGCGAGAATCAGCACAAACCCACTATAAAAAGGAATTTAAAAAAACAAAACCAAAAAACAGGGAAATTCTTTACAATTCCTTCAGGGTCTCTGATAAAACCTGGAATGACCCTATCTACAATGACAGCTGGATGTGGTATAAGGCTGGACACTTGGGAATGAGCGGATTGGTGAGATTGGGTGAGCAAATTCAGAAACTTTAAAGGAAAAATGCATGGCCCCCATTCCATGGGTCCCAACTCTCCAGGTTGTAGGGAATATTACTTCATCTATAACATGTATGGGAAACCTAGAGAATGGACACAATGTGAATACAAAAAGTTTCTAAAACTCAAAGAATATTCCCTCTCCTGGTGTTCGGATTTGACTTTACAACTGCTTTACTATCAATCTCCCAAATTGGAGAGACAGCCCCTTTAACCTCCTGGTTCGCACAGGTTGCCAATTTGGCAGAGGATGGAAGGGAAGAGGGAGAACCAATGAGAGTGTAGCTGTTAGGCATTTGGACGGGCACATGTCACTCTAATTTCCCGGCAGGAAGAAGAATTAACGAAAGGCTCAGCCACCCACCGGGAACAAGTATAGGTTCTGAACTAAAATTTTGGACTTGCGTACAGATCACAAAAAACGAGTTGAAAAACTAAGCACAGGGGCACAGCAATTCACAAACTGGCAGAGTAATAAAGGACAAATATCGTCCAAAAATCTGTTGAGGGAAGGCAACGAGGCGGACTTGAAAACGAGGCAGAATAGCAGGAAACAGATTTCAAGAGGTACGTTGGAATCGCCTTTAAAGCACAGGAAGAGGGTCACAACTTCGACAATGACGCACTTGGACCAAAAGGGCGTATGTGGTTTCTCCTGAATATATTCAGGAGAAAACACATACGACCTTTTTGGCCAAGCAAGCAAGCGGGCAATGCAAATCTGCACTACAAAGAAGTATCACTTCCCACCGGTCAAAAGGGACATCCACAAATGTGAAAAAACCAGAAAGGCAAGACAGGCCCTGGAGAAAGGGAGCCTTTTTATGGTGATGGGCGGGATGTAAACTGCCAACTGCCTCACTGGAGGAGTGCATTGTGTTCCCTAAAACAAGAAAACAACAGAGCTACAGAGCCAAGGGCACTTCCAGTCTATGGAATATACCTTGGGATAACTGAAAATCAATAAGACAGAGCCACACCCAAATTTAGGGCTGCACTGCTTACAAGAACCTCAACGTGGGTACACCATAAATATCCCAGGAAATATAAAAATGGTGCAAAAATCTGTGGTATTTATGTTCGATGGAATATCCCTCAGCCATGAAATCAATGTCATAAGACCAGGAGCAGCAAAGTGAGTGGATTCAGGTACGATGGTTCTAAGAGAGATAAGTCACACAGAAAAAGAAACTTTTCATAAGATATCACTTACAAAGATCCTGTAAACATGGCTACACATGTACTGAGTTAGGAAAGAGAACAGAGTCTCACATTTAGAAAACACTCTTATGCCTGCTTAAGGGGAAAGGAGAGGTGGGGTGATGCATAAATCCAGAGTTTGATATAAGTACAGGTACCATTTCTAAAACCAACTGTGGAATAGAGAAGACCTACACCTTCCTCAGTGAGAGGGACTCAAAACCCCATATTTCCCTCAGAGGAATAGATCTGACTAGTAAGAATCTTAAAACCTATGTATTGATATGTCTCTGTAAGGGAGTCAAGTGTGTCTAGACTGGCTTAATCATGGCAGCGAGAATCAGCTCAAACCCACTATGAAATGGAATTTCAAAACTATACCAAAAAACAGGGAAATTCTTTACAATTCCTTCAGAGTCTCTGATGAAACCTGGAATGACCCTATCTACAATGACAGCGGGATGTGGCATATGGCTGGACACATGGGACTGAGAGGATTGTTGAGATTGGGTGAGCAAATGCAAACCCTTTAAAGCAAAAATGCATGGCCCCCATTCCATGGGTCCCAACTCTCCAGGTTGAAGGGAATATTACTACAGCTATAACATGTACGGGAAACCTAGAGAATGGACACACTGTGAATACGAAAGGTTTGTAAAACTCAACGAATTGTCCCTCTCCTGGTGCTCCAGTTTGCCATTCCAACGGATTTACTATCAATCTCCCAACTTGGAGAGACAGCACTTTTAACCTCCTGGTTCGCACAGGTTGCCAATTTGGCAGAGGATGGAAGGGAAGGGGGAGAACCAATGAGAGACTAGCTGTTAGGCATTTGGACGGGAACATGTCACTCTAATTTCCTGGCAGGAAGAAGAATTAACCAAAGTCTCAGCCACCCACCGGGAACCAGTATAGGTCCTGAACCAAAATTTTGGACTTGCGTACTGCTCACAAAAAACGAGTTGAAAAATTGAGCTCAGGGGCACAGCAATTCACAAACTGGCAGAGTAATAAAGGACCACTATCGCCCAAAAATCTGTTGAGGGAAGGCAAGGAGGCGGACTTGAAAGCGAGGCAGAATAGCAGGAAACAGATTTCAAGAGGTACGTTGGAATCGCCTGTAAAGCACAGGAAGAGGGGCAGAACTTCTTGAATAATGCACTTGGGCAAAAAGGGCGTATGAGTTTTCTCCTGAATATATTCAGGAGAAAATGCATATGCCCTTTTTGGCCAAGCAAGCATGCGGGCAATGCAAATCTGCACTACAAAGAAGTATCTCTTCCCACTGGTAAAAAGGGACATCCATAAAATATGTAAATACCTGAAAGGCAAGACAGGCCCTGGAGAACAGGGTGTCTTGTTAGGCTAATGGGCAGGATGTAAATATCTAAATGCCTCTCTGGGGGAGTGCATTGTGTTCCCTAATGCAAATAAAAAACAGAGCTTCAGAGCCAATGGCAGTTCCAGTCTAGGGAATATACATTTGGAAAAATGAAAATCAGTAAGACAGAGCCAACCCAAAATTTAGGGCTGCACTGCTTACACGAACCTCAACTTGGGTACACTTTAAATGGCCCAGGAAAGAAAAAAATGATTCAAGAAATTGTGGTACTTATGTACGACTGAATATCCCTTAGCCATGAAATCAATGTCTTAAGGCCAGTAGCAGCAAAATGAGTGGATTCAGGTACAATGATTCTAAGAGAAATAAGTCACATTGAAAAAGAAACTTATCATAAGATATCACTTACAAAGGTCCTGTAAACATGGCTACACATGAACTGAGTTAGGAAAGATAACAGAGTAACAAATCTTATCATAAGTTATCACTCATAGGGTGAATGTACACATGGCTACACATGAACTGGATTAAAAACCAACAGAGTCACACATTTAGAAAACAATCTTCTGCCTGCTTAAGAGGAAAGCCGAGGTGGGGTGATGCATAAAACCACAGTTTTAAATTAACACAGATACCGTTACCTAAACCAAATATGTAATAGACAACACCTACTCCCCGCACAATGAACTGGACTCAACACCCTCTATTCATTGCAGAGGAATATATCTGACTCTAAGAATTTTAAAACATATATATTCTCATGTCTCCATAAAGAAAGCATATGTGTGTATAATGGCATGAACACAGCACTGAAATTCAGCTAAACCCCCTTATAAAAATAAGTTTCAAAAGCAAAATGCAAAAACAGTGAAACAGAGAGAAATCTTAAAAATTACGTTCAGGGCCTGTGATCCAACCTGGATTGACCACCTTTACACCCACAGCTGGATGAGACATAAGACTGGACACTTGGGGCTGACAAGATTGCTGAGGTTGTGTGAGCAAAACAACGCCACTTAGAGCAATACTGTGTGCTATGCATTCTAGTGGTCCCAATTCTCCAGGTTTAAGGGAATCTTCCTACAGTTAAAACATGCATGGGAAACCCAGTGGATGGTACACTGTGTAATTGGGAAAGTTTTCTAAAAGGTACCTCATTTTTCCTTTCGTCGTGCTCGTTTTAACCATTCCATCTGCATTACTAAAAATCTCCCCACTTGGAGTGACAGCGCCTTTACCCTCCTTTTATGCACAGTTTGCAAATTGTGCAGAGGATGAACAGGAAGAGGGGAAACAAATGAGAGATTAGCTGTAGGTGTTTGGATGGGCACATATCACTCTACTTTCCCATCAGGAGGAAGCATTAACCAAAGGCTCAGCCTGAAGCCCTGCAACCAGACTAGGGCCTAAAGCCATCCTGCGGTATTGCAGCCAGCTCACAAATAGGCGGTTTGAAATATGGATATCAGGGGCACAGCAATTCACAAACTTGCAGAGTTATAAAGGACAACTATCATCCAGAAATATATTGAGGTATGGCCGTGAAGAGGATTTGAATGCAAGGCAGAATTGAAGGAAACAGATTTCAAGAGGTACACTGGAGTCATCTTTAAAGCACATGAAAAGCGACAGAACTCCAACAATGTTGACCTTGGCAGAAAAGGGAGTATGTGTATTTTCTTGAATATATTTGGGAAAAAATGCATACGCCCTTTTTGGCCAAGCAAGCCATCAGGCATTGAAATTCCACACTACATAGAAGTGTCCCTTACCTCCAGTCAAAAGGGCCATCCACAAATAGTGTGAAAACCACAAATGCAGGACAGGCCATGGAGAAAAGGGAGCCTGGTTACACCGATGGACAGGATGTAAATTGCCAACAGCCTCTCTGCAGAACTGTATGTTGTTTTCTAAAACAGAGCTACAGAGCATAGCACACTTCCACTCATGGGCGTGTATTTTGGGAAAACTAAAAATCCGCAACACACAGCCAGCGCAAAGTTTAGGGCTGCTCTGTTTACAAGAACCTCGACTTCGGTACACTTTAAATATCCCAGGAAAGGAAAAAAATGGATATAGATGTTGTGGTACTTATATACAATGGAATGTCACTCAGACATAAAATCAATGCCATAAGGCCAATAGCAGCATAATGAGTGGCTTTAGGCACGATGATGCTAAGTGAAATGAGCCACAAAGAAACAGAAACTTATTGTAATATATCACTTATAGAGGGAATGTAAACATGGCTACACATGAACTGAATTTCAAAAGAGAACAGAGTTACACATTTAGAAAACACACTTATGCCTCCTTAAGGGGAAAGGTGACGTGGGGTGATGTGTAAAAGCAGAGTTTGAAATTAGCACAGATAACATTCCATATACCAAATATGTAATAGACAAGACCTACTCCTTTCTCAATGAACTGGACACAAAACACCCTATTCACTGAAGAGGAATTTATCTGACTGGTAACAATCTTGAAACCTATGTATTTATATGTCTCCATAATGGAATCAAGTGTATGTAGATTGGCATAAACACAGATCAATGGAACAGGACAGAAAGCCCAGAGTTAAACCTACATACCTATGGCTATCTCATCTATGACAATGGAGCTAAGGATATACAATGGAGAAAAGACAGTCTCTTCAGTAATTGGTGCTGGGAAAACTGGACCCCTACACATAAAAGAATGAAATTAGAACACTCCATAACACCATACACAAAAATAAACTCTAAATGGATTAGAGATCTAAATATAAGACCAGACACTATAAAACACTTAGAGGAAACCATAGGCAGAACACTCTATGACATAAATCGCAGCAAGATCCTTTTTGACTCACCTTCTAGAGAAATGGATATAAAAACAGAAATCAACAAATGGGACCTAATGAAACTTAAAAGATTTTACACGGTACAGGAAAACATAAACAAGATGCAAAAACAACCCTCAGAATGGAAGAAAATATTTTCAAATGAAGCAATTGACAAAGGATTAATCTCCAAACTTTACAAGCACCTCATGTAGCTCAATATCACAAAAACAAACAACCCAATCCAAAAACGGCCAGAAGAGCTAAATAGACATTTCTCCAAAGAAGATATACAGATTACCAAGAAACACATGAAAGGATGCTGAACATCACTAATCATTAGAGAAATGCAAATCATAACTATCGTGAGGTATCACCACACAGCAGTCAGAGTGGCAATCATCAAAAAAATCTACAAAACAATAAATGCTGGAGAGGCATTTATTGGAGAAAAGGGAACACACTTGCACTGTTGGTGGGAACGTAAATTGATATGGGCACTAGGGAGAACAGTACGGAGGTTCCTCTAAATAACTAACAATAGAGGTACCATACGACACAACAATCCAACTACTGGGCATTTGCCTTGCGAAAACCATAATTCAAAAAGAGTTATGTACAAAAAAGTTCATTGCAGCTCTATTTACAATAGCTTGGACATGGAAGCAACCTAAGTGTCCATCGACAGATGAATGGATAAAGAAGATCTGGCACATATATACAATGGAATATTACTCAGCCATAAAAAGAAGCAAAAGTGAGTTATTTGTACTGAGGTGGATGGACTTAGAATCTGTCCTACACAGTGAAGTAAGTCAGAAATTGAAAAACAAATACTGTATGTTAACAGAGATATACGGAATCTAATGAACAAAAAAAAGATTTTGAAGAACCTAGTGGCAGGACAGGATTAAGGACACAGACGTAGAGAAAGGTCTTGAGGACACCGGAAGGGGGATGGGTAAGCTGAGACGAAGTGACAGAGTGGCATGGACATAAATACATTACCAACTGTAACACCGATAGCTACTGAGAATCAGCCACATAGACCAGGGAGATCAGCTCGGTTTTTTGTGACCACATAAAGGGGTGGGATATGGAATGTGGGAGGGAGATGCAAGTAGGAGGGGATCTGGTGATATTTGTATACGTATAGATGATTCACTTTGTTATACAGCAGAAACTAACACTCCATTGTAAAACAATTATACTCCAATAAACGTGTAAAAGGAAAAAAATAAAGAAAGCCCAGGGATAAACCTACACACCTATGGTCAACTAATCTATGACAAAGGAGGCAAGACTATACAATGGAGATAAGACAGTCTCTTCAATCATTGGTGCTGGGAAATATGGACAGCTACATGTAAAAGAATGAAATTAGAACATTCCCCAACACCATACATAAAAATATATTCAAAATGGATTAGAGACCTTAATGTAAGACCGGACAGTATAAAACACTGAGAGGAAAACTTACGAAGGATACTCTGACGTAAATCACAGCAAGATCTTTTTTGATCCACCTCCTATAGTAATGAAATAAAAAAGAAAACTAAACAGATGGGACCTAATGAAATGTAAAAGCTTTTGCAAAGCAAAGGAAACTACAAACAAGACGAAAAGACAACCCTCAGAATGGCAGAACATATTTGCCAATGAATCAATGGACAAATGATTAATCTCCAATATATATAAACAGCTCATGCAGCTCAATATTAATAAAACAAACAACCCCATACAAAAATGGAAGAAGATCTAAATAGACATTTCTTCCAAGAAGACATAGAGATGGCCAGTACGCACATGAAAATCTGCTCAACATCACTAATTATTAGAGAAATGGAAATCGAAACTACAATGAGGTATCACGTCACACCTGTTAGAATGGGCATCATCAGAAAATCTACAAACAACAAATGCTGGAGAGGGTGTGGAGAAAAGGAACCTTCTTCCACTATTGCTGGGAATGTAAATCGATATAGTCTCTATGGAGAACAGTATGGAGGTTCCTTAAAAAACTAAAAATAGAATTACCATATAATCCAGCAATCCCACTACTGGGCATATACCCAGAGAAAACCATAAATCAAAAAGACACATTCACCACAATGTTCATTGCAGCACTATTTACAATAGCCAGGTAATGAAAGCAACCTAGGTGCCCATAGAGAGATGAATGGATAAAGATGTGGTACATATATACAATGGAATATTACTCAGCCATACATCGGAATGAAATTGGGTCATTTGTAGAGACCTGGATGGATCTAGAGACTGTCATACAGAGTGAAGTAAGTCAGAAAGAGAAAAACAAATATTGTATATTAATGCATATATGTGGAACCTAGAAAAATGGTACAGATGAACCGGTTTGCAGGGCAGAGATAGAGACACAGATGTAGAGAACAAACATATGGACACCAAGGGGGGAACGCCATGTGAGGGTGGTGGTGGGATGAATTGGGAGACTGGGATTCACATGTGCACACATAAGTATAAAATAGATATCCAGTAAGAACCTGCTGTATAAAAGAAATAAATAAATTTAAAAAAAAATAAAAATATATAACATTTAATAAAATAAATAAAAAAAAACGTTTTTCCCTTCACATAGACGTCTTTATATTAATGCATTATTTCCATGTTTATATCTCCAAATTTAAAAAAAAGAGGAATAAATAAAATCTACCTTGAACCAAAAAGATAAAAAGAAAAAAAAAAAAAAAAAAACAGAACCCACCAGTTATACACAGGAAAATCGTATCAGGGCACTTGCTCCAGTTGTAAAAAATGCTTAAGTTGGTCAGAGGTGGGAAATCGTCTCCCATGCAGTGAGCAGCGCTCCCCCCCCACAAGGAACATCCTCATTGCAAAGCTGGGGGACTGTGTCGAGGCGTCTGTGAGTAAATGTGAGCTGAGCCCCAGTCCTGCTGCAGCTGAACTCTTCCCACCCTTTCCAGGTAAAACAGCTGAATATGTACAAGAACTTGCAAGCCTAGAGGAAGGGCTGTGGAGCCACACCAGCGACAGCACGCAGGCCGACTTGGTGCCTGCTGGCCAGCCAGGATGGTCCTGGCCCCAGATGCTCTTCTGGAAGCTTTCCATTTCCCTACCTGAGATACCCCTCCTGCCACGGCCCCCACTGCTTTTTTACTTCCTCACCTCTGCCTGGGGAGAAATTCCAGCGGCAGGTATGGGTGACACATCCTCTTCTTTAGCAGGTGGCAGCCTGGCAACTCCTGCAGAAAGTCCAGCAGAGCCCCACTCACACTGGGCCACCCACAAAGCCATGGCCCCTCACTCCCTCCCACCACCCCAGCCCCGACACTGCTGACGGGGCAGATAATATGGCGTCAGGCACAGCTACAGGGGCTCTTGCTGACTGGAGAGGAGTTTATATTGACCTTAACCCAGGCACACCTGGGGAGGGCTGGCAGGCAGTGTCAGGCTGCCCAAATCAGCCAATCCTCACCCCTCAGGGGATCACAGTTGCAGAAAATGAACCTTGCTAAACAGGCCACGGCCAAGGAACAGGTGTGGGCTCTTGAGAGTCAGGCTAGACAAGGGGCTTCAGCTGCGGCTTTTTTTCTCATCATTTTATCTGGTCCATGAGTGGAAAACAACTTCAAGAAGACCCTATACTAATGAGAGGAACCCAGGAGTCAGGGAGAGGAGTGATGGTGGGTGGAGACAGAGGCCTGGTGCCCTGGCTGCAGTGGAAGTGTCTGGAAGACCAGGCCGAGAGAGGCTGCACAGAGTGATAGCCAGGGTCACAGACCTGTCAGGGCTGCTGTTTGTTAGTTCAAGTCCTGCTCTGAGGCGTTCTGTGTCAGCTGTGAGCGACAGGTGAGATGGGGGTTCTCTGCAAGGTGGGCTATGTGCACAGTTCTTGTGTGTCCAGCCCTGCTTGGGTACCTGCCCAGGGGAGCTCCGTATCCTGGGAAGGGCCTGGATATGAGAGCCCAATGGGCTGCTGGGTAACTGCACAGGTGAGCTCCATACCCTGGGAGGGACATGACCATGAGGGCCCCGTGGGCTGTGGGGTGGGGTGTGCAGCCCAGGTGAGCTCCATATCCTGGGATTGGCCTGACCACGAGAGTCCTATTGGCTGCTGGAGACCTGGTAAAGGATATCAGGGCAGTCAGTGAAGCCACCGAGGATATACATCCTGTAGCTCCTATTTCCTACACCCTGCTGGTCATTCTACCATCCACCAGGCCATGGCATTCTGTATTAGACTTCAATGATGCCTTCTTCTGTATTCCATTCATCTCAGAGTCACAAGGATTTTTGGCTTGTGAGTGGCAGGACACAACATGCAACCAAAGCAATAATGCTGGGCCATCCTTCCCCAATGGTTCAAAAATACCCACACCATCATTGGGGAAATGTCCTCTAAAGACCTAAAAGTTCTACCTCTGTAAAAGGGAACCCTCCTTCAATATGCAGAGGACATTCTGATCAGCAGGCCTACTAAAGACGCCTCTGAACTCCCTAGTCAAGAAAGGATAGAAGGTGTCCAAGAAAAAGGCTCAAATATCCCAGGCTAAGGTGACATGCCTGGGCTTCATTGTCACAGATATTCGGAGAAACACATCCCAGGATGGGGAAGAAGCCATTTGCAGCCTTACCTCTTCTAAAACTAGAAGACAGCTTAGGGGTTCCTGGGGAGGCCAAGGTTTTCTGCATCTGGATCCCTAACTACAGTCTAATAGCTGGGCCTCTACATGAAACACTGACACGAAAAGATGATGATCCTTTTGAATAGAATCCAGAAGCAGCCTTTCAAGAATGGAAAGAGCAGTCAATTCAGACCCTTGCCCAGGATCTCCCTAATTTAGCTAAACCCTTGGACCTTTACATACCCAGTCATAGGTTAATCGCCCTTGGAGCCTTAGTGTAAAAACTGGGACCACTTGAAATGGAGCAACAAAAGAATGCCCTTCAGGTATGATAAACTATGGTCACCAAGGGCTTTGCCCACCGACTCATCAGGCCAGGATACTGGGGTATCTAAAAAGCTGAATCAGAAGCCCGCAAGGCCAGCTCCCTCCTAAGGGAAAAGGACCCCACGTGGTGATCCTAACCACCCATCATGCCCTGAAGTTGCAGGGGTCGCTCTGTGGACACACTGACCTCGAGTGAGGAGGCCCTCCAACTCCAACCTCCAGAGAGACAACCGGGGGCAACAGGCCCCCAAAATGACTCGTGTGACCATCACTTGACCTGGAGTTTCTCTCAGAAAACAACAAGACTGTGCCCCGAAAGAGCAGACTACTGCTTGCAGGACTTACTGCACCCAGAGGGGCGCTAATAAGCTTGGCGGGGGAAACATATATCATGCTTTCACCATAGAAGGCCCTACAGACACCGCGGTGATGATGGTCAATATGACCGGCTGGACTGCTGGATACTTCTAAAGGCCGTTGACTCAGTGGACGTCATGGTCCTGGATCACCACTGACCCTGGACTGTCTGGGAGTTGTGCGGGCAGGGCTCTGACACATGGTGCTGTTTGTACATTAATTCAGGGACCTAATTAAAGAAAGCACAGACTAGTGGTCAGAGCATCTAGGCTGGCAAAAAAACGTCAGCCTAAGGTCGCCGAACAAATGTGGGGTGGGATGAAACCTGCCACCACAGCATCTCTGCGCATCTCTTTCCTGGACCCTTAAAGGTCATTAGAATCTATAACACTTCCAATGCTGGTGCTCAGGCGGACGAGAAGTGAGGCAGGAGGCCTTGGGACAATCAACCTCACCTGGAGGCTGGTGGGGAGACGTTTTGACCCTCCCCCCATGTATCAGGGCTCCCACCACAGCATGAAGCAGTCACAAAAGAGGGGTCTGCACCCTCAGCACCCCAAGAATGATGAACGGAACAAAAAGCCGAGGAGGTGTTCATCTCCGGCAACGTTCATTAAAAACTCCTGGGAGATAAAAAGAGAATCTGGGCAATAAAATAAAGTCTAACCTGTTTTTCCTTTGTGCTTTGTCTAATTTCACGTGCTCCTAGGGTTCCGCATGCAGAGGTCCCACACCCGGCACTTCAGACCCGATTTCCTAGTGCAGAATGGCTGGGTCGACACCTCAGCTAGCGGGGTCCCATGCAGACTCCGCGGCATAGAGCCTGAGCTGCAGCCAACCCAGCCCTCGAGAGCTCCATCCCCTCCCTCCCACTGACGCTGCCGGGATCCCTACACAGCAGCCCAGCCCACAGCCCGTGGGGGAGTGCACGCTCTCACCTCTCCTTTCTGTTTTCAAAATAATGTTTCCTTTGCTTCTGAACCAAACTCAGTCTTGATCTGTTGGCTCCAATGACACTGGGCACGGGGACTCCTGTTGGGGTCCACACTGGAGGATCAGTAACAGAAATTGAGAACATTGTAACTTCAATGAACAGATGTGTGAGCCAAACTGTAGTTAACCTAGAGCAGTGTATAACGCTCGGGTAAAATAAGATGTTTCTAAGACTTACATTTGATATTTCCATCACTTTCCTATAAGCAAGTTCAGTGAAGACGTTTGTCTTATTTGTCAGGTCAACATTAGAGAAATGAAGGGATTTATTTCCATGGATGTACATCAAATACTCTTGGCTGAAGCTTCAATCGTGTTTTCAATGCTTTTCCATTGAAAATGATACCTCTCTTTCAGCTCCCCCTTTTCTGAGAAGTATAAAATCTTATAATTTATTATTACCAAAGGGGAAAGGTAGGAGAAGGGATAAATTAACAGTTTGGGATTTACACATACACACTGCTATGTATAAAATAGATCATCAACAAGGAACTACTGTATAGCACAGGGAACTACACTGAATATTTTGCAATAACCTATAAGGGTAAATAATCTGAAAGAGAATAGATATTTTTATTGACATCATCTATCAATGACAGATACAATGTAACCTAAGCAAGGCCAATGGTGAGCGCTTCTGACCCTGAAGATTTCAATCATCTAAAGTTTGGGCTCTGCCTATTTCCCAAGGCCCTTAATGGACATGCGTGTAGCCGTAGCTTAAAAATTCCCCAGTTTGGGGTTCGGGGACGCACTGATTTGGAAAAATCCCTGGTGTTCTCCTTACATGCATGGGACCTTTCCTACAGCTAAAACATGCCTGTCACACCTAGAGGATGGTATACCATTTGAACGGAAAGAGTATGGAAAATGCACCTTATCTCCTCATAGCCTGGTGCTTGGGTTCACCCCTCCAGCATCTTTCCTAACAACCTCCTCACTTGGGCATATCAGCACCGTCAACATCCTGTTGCACACAGTTTGGAATTTGTCCAGAGGATGAAGCGGAAGGATGAGAAAAATTTAGAGACAAGTCTTAGGTATTCGGACAGGCACATGCCACTCTAATTTCCAATCCGGAAGACAAATTCATCAAAGGCTAGAATTGCCCACGGAAACAGAATAGGGCTAGAGGAAATCCCGCTGTTTTGTGTCCAGTTTCCATAAACACAAGTTGAATAATGGAACTCAGGGTCACTAAAATTCATGAAACTGCAGAGTTGAAAATATCTATCGTCGAAAAATGTCTTGAGGTAAGTCACAGAAAAGGACTTGTAAGCAAGGGAGAGTGGCAGGAAACATATTTGAACAGGTAGAAAGGACTCCCCGTTAAAGTACAAGAAAAGGGTCTGAACATCGCCAATGATGCTGTTGGCCAAAAAGGGCGTATGCATTTTTTCTGAATATATTCAAGTAAACGCCATACACACTTTTTATCCAACCAAACAGGTGGACACTGGAAATCAATACTACAAAATGTATCACTTCACATCAGTCAGAAGGGCCATCCACGTAAAGTGTAAACACCAGAAATGCAGGACAGGGCGAGGAGAAAAGGGAGCCCTGTGAGGCTGATAGTGGAAATGCAATTTGCCAACAGCCACTCTGGAGAAGAGTATTGTGTTTGCTAAAACATCTAAAAAATGAGCTACAGAGCATAGGGCACTTGCACTCATGGGCGTATACCTTGGGATAAACAAAAATCGACAGAAAACAGGCACCCCAACGTTTACCACCTCTCTGTTAAAAAGGGCCTCAACTTGGATATAACCTAAATGTGCCTGGAAGGATAAAATGGATAAAAGAGATGGGGTACTTATGTAGAGTGGAATATTACTCATCCAGAAATCAATGAAATAAGGCCAGTTGGAACAACTCTGGAGGAGTTACATACGATCATTCTAAGTGACATATGTCAGAAAGAAAAAGACACATATCATAAGATGTCACTTAAAGGTGGAATCAAAAATGGCTACACATGAAATAAATTACAATACAGTAATATAGTCAAATATGTAGAAAATAGACATAAGGCTGCTAAATGGGAAAGGTGGGGAATGGTGAGGTATTATCCAGGAGGTTGAAATTAGCAAAGATACCATTCCAAGTACCAAATTGAATAACTGACAAGGCCTAAACGGTACCTCAAAGAACTGCACTCAGCCCACTCAAGTCACTGGAAAATAATACATATGACTGGTAAGCATCTGAAAAGGAATTTATTGTTGTCTCACAGTACATGAATCAAGTGGATGTACAGGAACAAAAAACAGAGCTTTGAAAATCAGCTGTAACCAATATAAAAATAAATTTAAAAATATTTATAAAAAAAGTGAGAGAGACAAAAATTCTTACAACTTTTTGTTGAAGGTCTACGATGTAACATGAATTGAACACATGTAGACCCACAGCAGGATGATATATAAGGCTGGAAGCTATGCACGCTAAGAGATGTTAGAGAGGCTTGGTGAGAAAATGCAGACCTTTTAAAGTAATACTGCCTGGTACCCATTCCATGGGTCCCAAATCTGCGGGTTCAAGGGAATCTTCTGACAGTGAAAATATGCCTGGGAAACCGAGATGAATGTACACCATGTGCTCAGGAAAAGGTGTCTACAATGAACCTCATTTTTGATCTCCCGGTGCTGAGATCTGCCATTCCAGCCACATTACTAACAATCTCCCCACTTGGAGAATCAGCACCTTTAACCTCCTGTTTTACACAGTTTTCAATTTGTGCAGAGGATAAATGGGAAGAGGGGGAACTAATGAGAGGTTAGCTGTAGGAGTTTTGACAGGCACATGCCACTCTATTTTCCCATTAGGAAGAAAAATTAACCAAAGGCTCAGCCTGCCTCCCCAGAACCGGAATAGGGCCGGAAGCAATCCAATGGTTTGGCATACAGCACACAAAAAAAGCAGGTTGCAAAATGCAGCTCAGGAGCAGACAATTCAAAGACCTGCAAAGATATAAATGATAACCAACGTCCAAAAATATATTCAGGTAAGGCAACGAAGAGGATCTGAATGAGAGGCAGAATTGCAGGAAACAGATTTCAAAAGGTAGATTCTACTCACATTTAAATCATATGAAAAGCAGCAGAATTTCTAAAATGATGCAGTTGGGCAAAAGGGTGTATGTGTTTTTTTCGTGAATATCTTCAGGAAAAAAACACAGACAGAGTTTTTGGCCAACCAAGCAAGAGGGAAATGCATATCCGCACAACAAAGAAGTCTCAATTTCCACTGCTCAGAAAGGCCATCCAAAAAATGTGTACAAACCAGAAATGCAGGAGAGGCCATGGGAAACAGGGAGCCAAGTCACGCTCATGGGTGGGGTATAAATATCCAAGAGCCACTCTGAAGAAGTGTATGCTGTTTCCTAAAACATCTAAAATACAAAGCCCCCGAGCAAAGTGGACTTCAACTCATGGGCATATAACTTGGGAAGACTAAATATCAATAAGACACAGGCACCCCAATGTTTAGGGCTGCTCTGCATACAAGAACCTCAACTTTGGTACACCTAAAATATCCCAAGAAAAACAGAAATGCATAAAGAACATGTGGTATTTTGTACAACAGAATATCAATCAGACGTGAAATCAGTGTATATAAGGCCAGTAGCAGCATAATGAGTGGATTTAAGTATGATGATTCTAAGGGAAATTAGTCACACAGAAAAAGAATATTATCATAAGATATCACTTATAGAGGAAATGTCAATATCACAACACATGAACTGAATTAGGAAAGAGAACAGAGTCTCACATTTAGAAAAAAAAATCTTATGCCTGCTTCAGGACAAAGGAGAGGTGGGGTGATGCATAAAACCAGAGTTTGATATTAACACAGGTACCATTCCATAAACCAAATACAGAATAGACAAGACCTACAACTTCCTCAGTGAACGGGACTCAACACCCCTATTTCCCGCATAGGTATATATCTGACTAGTAAGAATCTTAAAACCTATGTATTAATATGTCTTCGTAAGGGAACCAATTGTGTCTAGACCAGCATAAACAAGTCAGTGATAATCAGCTCAACCCCATTATAAACATGAATTTCAAAAACAAAACCAAAAAACAGCGAAATTCTTATGCAATGCCTTCAAAGGTTCTGATGAAACCTGGAATGACCCTATCGCCAAAGACAGCTGGATGAGACATAAGGCTGGAGACTTGGGACTGAGAGGACTGGTGAGATTGCGAGAGAAAATGCAGACCCTTAAAGTAGTAATGCATGCAACCATTCCATGGGTCCCAAATCTCCAGGTAGAAGGGAATATCACTACAGTTATAACATGTATGGGAAACCTAGAGAATGGACAACCTGTCATGGTAAAAGGTTTCTAAAACTCTCCTAATTTTTCTTCTCCTTGTATTCCAGTTTGGTATTCCAACTGCTTTACTATCAATCTCGCAACTTAGCAGAGTCAGCCCCTATAACCTCCTGGTTCACACAGTTTGCTAATTGTGCAGAGGATGAAATGGAAGAGGGAGAACCTATCAGAGAGTAGATGTAGGCATTTGGACGGGCACATGTCACTCTAATTTCCCGTCAGGAAGAAGAATTAACCAAAGCCTCAGCCACCCACAGGGAACCAATATAGCCACCCCTGGAACCAGTATAGGTCCTGAAGCAAAATTGTGGATTTGCGGCCAGCTCTCAAAAATGGGATTTGAAAATTGGGACTCAGGGGCACAGCAATTCACCAACCTGCAGATTTATAAAGGACTACTCTCTTCCAAAATCTGTTGAGGGAAGGTAAAGAAGGGGACTTGAAAATGAGGCAGAATTGCACAAAACATATTTCAAGAGGTAAATTGGAATCGCCTTTAAAGCACAGGAAAAGCATCACAACTTGGACAGTGATGCCCTTGGCCAAAAAGGGCGTATGCCTTTTCTCCTGAATATATTCAGGAGGAAAGGCATACGCCCTTTCTGGCCAATTAAGCAAGGCACACAATGCAAATCCACACTACAAAGAATTGTCACTTCCCACCGGTCAAAAGGGACATCCGAATATCTGTAAAAACCAGAAAGGCAAGAGAGAGTTGACAAGGGCATGAAGCAATGTGATCCCAATGGTTATGGAGGAATGTGATGACAAGCGCATGGAGCATTGTGATGACAAGATTATGTAGCATTTTGCTGACAAAGGCAAGGAGCATTGTGATGACAAGGTTCATGGAGCACTGTGATGACAAGCGTCACGGAGCATTGTGATTACAGGGATCATGGAGCATTGGGATGACAAGGGCATGGATCACTGTGATGACAAGGGTCATGGAGCATTTTGATGACAAGAGTCCCAGATCGTTGTGTCGTCAGGGTTCATGGAGCGTTGTGATGACAGTGGTCATGGAGCATTGTGATGACAGGAGTCATGGAGCATTGTGATGAGAAGGTGATGGAGCATTGGGCTGAAAATGCTCATGGAGTATTGTGATGAAAGGGGTCATGGAGCATTGTGATGACAAGGTACCTGAGCACTGTGATGAGAAGACCATGGAGCCTTGTGATGACAAGTCTCATGGAGCATTCTGATGAAAAGGGGCATGGAGCATTGTGATTACAGGAGTCTTGGAGCATTGTGATGACAAGGACATGAAGCATTAGGATGAGAAGGCCATGGAGCGTTCTGATGACATGCATCATGGAGCTTTGTGATGACAAGGGCATGGAGCATTGTGATTACAGGGTACTTGGAGCACTGTGATGAAAAGGGTATGGATCATTGTCATGAAAAAGGCATGGAGCCTTGTCATGACAGGGTTCAAGGAGATACTGAAGGCAAGTGTCTGGGAGCATTGTGATGACAAGGGTATTGAGAATTATGATGACAAAGGTCATGGAGCATTGTGATGAGAAGACAATGGATAATTGTTATGACAAGTGTCATGGGGCGTTGTGATGATAAGTGTTATGGAACATTGTGATCACAAGGATTTGGAGCATTGTGATGGCAGAGGTCATGGAGCATTTTGATTTCATTGTGATGACCATAGCCTGAACCATTATGATGTTACACATGGTGCATTGTGATGACAGGGTTCATGGAGCATTGAGATGAAAAGGGGCATGGAGTATTGTTATTACAGGAGTCTTGGACCATTGTGATGACATGGGCATGGAGCATCATGAATGAGAAGGCCATGGAGCATTCTGATGACATGCGTCATGGAGCTTTGTGATGACAAGGGCATGTAGCATTGTGATTACAGGGTTCCTGGAGCATTGTGATGACAAGGGTCATTGAGCTTTGTGATGACAAGGCTGTGGAACATTGTGATGGCAGTGGTCATGAAGCATTGTTATGACAGGGGTAATGGAGCATTGTGATGAGAAGGGCATGGAGCATAGGTCTGAAATGTTTCATGTATTATTGTGATGAGAGTGGACATGGAGCATTGTGATGACAAGGGCACTGAACACTGTGATACATGGGTCATGGTGGATTGTAATGACAAGGGCATGGAGCATTGTGATGAGAAGGGCATCGGGCATTGTGATGACAAGCATCATGGGGCTTTGTGATGACAAGGACATGGAACAATGTGATGAGAGGGTTCTTGGAGCATTGTGATGAAAAAGACTTGGAGCATTTTGATGACAGGGGCATGGAGGATTGGTCTGATAAATTTCATGGATAATTGTGTTGAGAGTGGGCATGGCACATTGTGATGACAAGGGCATGGAGCATTGGGAAGACAAGGTCATGGAATATTGTGAAGACAGGTGTCTGGGAGCATTGTGGTGACATATTTCATGGACCATTGTGATGACAATGACATGGAGCATTGTGATGCCAAGTGTTATGGAGGATTGTGATGACAAAGGTAATGGAACATTGTGATGACAAGGGCTTGGAGCATTGTGATGACAAGGGCATGGAGCATTATGATGACAACGGTCATTGAGAATTTTGATGAAAAGGTTGTGAAGCATTGTGATGACAAAGGCATGGAGCTTGCTATGACAGGGGTCATGGGACATTGCAATGACAAGTGCATGGAGAATTGTGATGACAAGAGCATATAACATTGTGATGAGAACTGTCGTGGAGCATTGTGATGACAAGGAAGTGGAGAACTGTGATAACAAGGGACATGGAGTATTGTGATGATCAGGGCATGGAGCATTGTGATGGCAAGACCGTGGAGCACTGTGATGAGAAGACCATGGATAATTGTGATGACGAGCATCATGGAGCACTGTAATGACAAGGGACATGGAGCATTGTGATGACAGGTGTCACGGAGCATTCTGATGACAAGCTTGTGGAGTATTGTGATGACAATGGCATGGAGCATTGTGATGAAAAGGGCATGGATCATTGTTATGAAAAAGGCATGGAGACATGTCATGACAGGTCTCAAGGAGCATACTGACGAAATGTGTCAGGGAGCATTGTGATGACAAGTGTATTGAGAAATGTGATGACAAAGGTCATGGAGCATTGTGATGAGAATTCCATGGATAATTGTGATGACCAGCGGCATGGGGCGTTGTGATGGCAAGTGTTATGGAACATTGTGATCACAAGGGTTTGGAGCATTGTGATGACAGAGGTCATGGAGAATTTTGATTTCATTGTGATGACAATAGCATGAAGCATTATGATAGTGGGCATGGTGCATTGTGATGACAGGGTTCATGGAGCAATGAGATGAAAAGGGGCATGGAGCATGGTGATTACAGGGGTCTTGGAGCATTGTGGTGACAAGGGTCATGGAACCTTGTGATGACAAGGCCGTGGAACATGGTGATGGAAGGGATCATGGAGCATTGTTATGACAGGGGTAATGGAGCATTGTGATGAAAAGGCCATGGAGCATTGGGCTGAAAATATTCATGGAGTATTGTGATGACAGGGGTCATGGAGCATTGTGATGACAATGGAATGGAGCACTGTGATGACAAGTTCCTTGAGCATTGTGATGAGAAGACCATGGAGCCTTATAATGAAATGTCTCATGGAGCATTCTGATGAAAAGGGGCATGAAGCTTTGTGATTACAGTGGTCTTGGAGCATTGTGATGACAAGGGCATGGAGCATTGTGATGAGAAGGCAATGGAGCATTCTGACAGGCGTCATGGAGCTTTGTGATGACAAGGGCATGGAGCATTGTGATTACAGGGTTCTTGGAGCATTGTGATGAAAAGAGCATGGATCATTCTTATGAAAAATACATGGAGCCTAGTCATGACAGGTTTCAAGGAGCATACAGACAACAAGTGTCAGGGAGCATTTTGATGACCAGTGTATTGAGCACTGTGATGACAAAGGTCATGGAGCATTGTGACGATAAGGACATGGAGTATTGTGATGACAAGCACATGGAGCTTGCTATGACAGGGGTCATGGAGCAATGCGATGACAAGAGCATTGAGAATTGTGATGACAAAGCATGTAACACTTTGATGAGAAGTGTCATGGATCATAGTGATGCCAGGAACGTGGAGAATTGTGATGACAGGGACATGGAGCAGTGTGATGAACAGGGCATGGAACATTGTGATGACAAGACAGTGGAGCATTGTGATGAGAAGACCATGGATAATTTTGATGACAAGCCTCATGGAGCACTGTAATGACAAGGGGTGTGGAGCATTGTGATGGCAGGGGTCATGGAGCATTGTTATGAAAGGGGTAATGGAGCATTGTGATGAGAAGTGCATGGAGCATTGGTCTGAAATATTTCATGGATTATTGTGATGAGAGTGGGCATGGAGCATTGTGATGACAAGGGCACGGAGCAAAGTGATACATGGGTGGGTCATGGAGGATTGTAATGACAACGGCATGGAGCACTGTGATGAGAAGGCCATGGAGCATTCTGATGACATGCGTCATGGAGCTTTGTGATGACAAGGGCATGGAGCATTGTGATTACAGGATTCTTGGAGCTTTGTGATGACAAGGGTCATGGAGCCTTGTGATGACAAGGCGGTGGAACGTTGTGATGACATGGGTCATGGAGCATTGTGATGACAAGGGCAGCAGCATTGGTCTGAAAATTTTCATGGATTATTGTGATGAGAGTTGGCATTGAGCATTGTGATGACAAGGGCACGGAACACAGTGATACATGTGTCATGGAGGATTGTAATGACAAGGGCCTGGAGCATTGTGATGAAAAGGGCATCAAGTAGTGTGATGACAAGTGTCATGGAGCTTTTTGATGACAATTGCATGGATCAATGTGATGAGAGGGTCCATGGAGCATTGTGATGGCAATGGCATGGAGCATTGTGATGCCAAGGGTCATGGAGATTTGTGATGACAATGGTCATGGAGCATTTTGATGACAAGGGTGTGGTGCATTGTGATGAGAAGGGCAGGGAGCATTGTGATGACAGGGTCATGGAGCAATTTGATGAAAAGGCTCATGGAACATTTTGATGACAATGGTTATGGAACATTGTGATGTCATTGGTCATGGAGCATTTTCATGAAAACGGTCATGGAGCATTTTGATGACAGGGGTTATGGAGCACTGTGATGTCAGGGGTCATCGAACATTGTGATGATAAGTGCATGTAGCATTGTGATGACAGGAGTCATGGAACACTGTGATGACAGCGGTGAGGGAGTACTGTGATGAATAGTGATGTAACATTGTGATATCAGTGGTGAGATAGCATTTTGATGAGAAGTGCATGGAGCATTGTGATGACAAGGTATAAGGAGCATTGTGATGACAAGATTGTGGAGCACTGTGATGACAAGCGCATGGCACATTGTGATGACAAGGGTCATGGAGCATTGTGCTGACAAGCCCATGGAGCATTGTGATGACAAGGGTCATGGAGCATTGTGTTGAGAAAGGCATAGAGCATTGTGATGACATGGGTCAAAGAGCATTGTGATGAAAACTTCATGGAGCACTGCGGTTAAAAAGTCATAGAGACTGTTGATGACGAAGGCATGGACCATTGTGATGACAAAGGTCATGAAGCATTGTGATGACTGGAGTCACGGAGCATTGTGATGAAACGGTCATGGAGCATTGTGATGACAAGGGCATGGAGCATTGGCCTAATAAGTTTCATGGATTATTGTGATGACAGTTGGAATGGCGCACTGTGGTGGCAAGGGAATGGAGAATTGTGATGACAAGGTCATGCAGTATTATGAAGTCAGGTGCCAGGGAGCATTGTGATGACATATGTAATGGCCCATTGTGATGACAGTGGCATGGAGCATTGTGATGCAAAGTGTCATGGAGGATTATGATGACAAAGATAATGGAGCACTGTGATGACAATGGCTTGGAGTATTGTGATGACAAGGGTCAGGGAGCGTTGTGCCAACAAGTACATGGAGAATTGTGATGACAAGGGTCATGGAGCATTCTGATGACAATCTTGTGGAGTATTTTGATGACAATGGCATGGAGCATTGTGATGAAAATGGCATGGGACATTGTGATGAAAAAGGCATGGAGCCCTTTTGTGACAGGGTTCAAGGAGCATTCTGACAGGGAGCATTGTGATGACAAGTGTATTGAGCATTGTGATGACAAAGGTCATGGAGCATTGTGACAATAAGGGCATGGAGTATTGAGATGACAGGCGTCATGGAGAGTTGTGATGACAAGTGTCATGGAACATTGTGATCACAAGAGTTTGGAGCATTGTGATGACAGAGGTCATGGATCATTTTGATTTCAAGGAGCATGGAGCATTGTGACGACAGGGAATGAAGCAATGAGATCCCAAGTTTCATGGAGGATCATGATGACAATGGTAATGGAGTATTGTGATGACAAGTGCATGGAGTATTGTGATGACAAGGACGTGGAGAATTGTGAGGACAAGGGACATTGAGCTGCGAGATGACCAGGGCATGGAGCATTCTGATGGCAAAACCGTGGAGCATTGTGATGAGAAGACCTTGAGTAATTGTGATGACGAGCATCATGGAGCACTGTAATGAAAAGGGGCATGAAGCACTGTGATGACTGGTGTCAGGGAGCATTGAGATGACAGGGGTCATGGAGCATTGTGATAACAAGAGCATGTAATGTTGTGATGAGAAGTGTCATGTAGCATCGTGATGACAAGGACGAGGAGAATTGTGATGACAAGGGACATGGAGCATTGTGATAACTAGGACATGGTGCAATGTGATGACAGGGGTCATGGAGCATTATTATGACAAGGGCCATGGTGCATTCTCACATAAGATATCACTTATGAAGGGAATGTAAACATGGCTACATATGAACTGAATTAGGAAACAGAACAGAGTCTCAGATTTAGAAAACACTCTTATGCTTGCTTAAGGGGAAAGGAGAGGTGGGGAGATGCACAAAACCAGAGTTTGATATTAGCACAGGTACCGTTCCATAATCCAAATACAGAATAGACAAGAACTACCCCTTCCATAGTGAACGGGACTCAAAAACCCTATTTCCAGCAGAGGAATATATCTGACTAGTAAGAATCTTAAAATCAGTGTATTTATATGTCTCTGTAAGGGAATCAATTTTGTCTACACTGGCAAAAACAAGTCAGGGATAATCAGCTCAACCCCATTATAAAACTGAATTTGAAAAACAAAACAAAATTAAAAAAACAGCGATATTCTTACACAATTCATTCAAGGGCTCTGATGCAACCTGGAATGACAGTATCTACAACAACAGCTGGAAGAGACATAAGGCTGGACACATGGGACTGAGGGGATGGGTGAGATTGGTGGCGAAAATGCAGACCCTTTAAAGCCATAATGCGTGCCACCCATTCGATGGGTGCCAACTCTCCAGGTTGAAGGTAATATTACTACAGCTATAAAATATACGGAAAACCTAGAGAGTGGACACACTGTGAATACGAAAGTTTTCTAAAACTCAAAGAACAGTCCCTCTCCTGGTGCTCCGGTTTGACTTTCGAAATGCTTAACTATCAATCTCCCAACTTGGAGAGACAGCCTCTTTAACCTCCTGGTTCCCACTGGTTGCAAATTTGGCTGAGGATGAAAGGGAAGAGGAAGGACCAATGAGACAGTAGCCGTTAGGCATTTGGACGGGCACATGTCACTCTAATTTCCCGGTAGGAAGAAGAATTACCCAAAGTCTCAGCCACCCACCGGGAACCAGTATAGTTCCTGAACCAAAATGTTGGACGTGAGTTCACCTCACTAAAAAACGAGTTGAAAATTTGACCTCAGGGGCACAGCAATTCACAAAGTGGCAGATTAATAAAGGACAACTATCATCCAAAAATCTGTTGAGGGAAGGCACCGTGGCCAACTTGAAAGCGAGGCAGAATAGCAGGAAACAGATTTCAAGAGGTATGTAGGAATTGCCTGTAAAGCACAGGAAAAGGGGCACAACTTCGACAAAGATGCACTTGCCCAAAAAGGGCGTATGCGTTTTCTCCTGAATATATTCAGGAGAAAACGCATACGCCCTTTTTGGCCAAGCAAGCAAGCGTGCAATGCAAATCTGCACTACAAAGAAGTACCTCTTCCCACCGGTCAGAAGGGACATCCACAAAATGTGTAAAAACCAGAGGGCAAGACAGGCCCTGGAGAAAAAGAGCCTTGTTATGCTGATGGGCGGGATGTAAATTGCCAACTGCCTGACTGGAGGAGTGCATTGTGTTCCCTAAAACAAGTAAACAACACAGCTACAGAGCCAAAGGCATTTCCGTCTAGGGAATATACCTTGGGAAACCTGAAAATCAATATGGCAGAGCCACCCCCAAATTAAGGGCTGCACTGCTTACAAGAACCTCAAATTCGGTACACCTTAAATATCCCAGGAAATATAAATATGGTTCAAAAAATTGTGCTACTTACGTACGCTGGAATATCCCTCCGCCATGTAATCAAAGTCATAAGACCAGTAGCAGCAAAGTGAGTGGATTCAGGGACGATGATTCTAAGTGAAATAAGTCACACAGAAAAAGAAACTTAACATAAGATATCACTTATGAAGAACCTGTAAACATGGCTACACATGAACTGAGTTAAGAAAGAGAACAGAGTCTCACATTTAGAAAACACTCTTATGCCTGCTTAAGGGAAAAGGAGAGGTGGGGTGATGCATAAAACCAGTGTTTGATATAAGCACAGCTACCATTCCAAAAACCAATTATGGAATAGACAAGACCGACACCTTCCAGTGAAAGGGACTCAAAACCCCATATTTCCCGCACAGGAATAGATCTCACTAGTAAGAATCTTAAAACCTATGTATTGATATGTCTCCATAAGGGAATCAAGCGCGTCTAGACTGGCATAAACATGGCAGCGAGAATCAGCTCAAACCCACTATAAAAAGGAATTTCAAAAACAAATAAAAAAAACAGGGAAATCCTTTACAATTCCTTCAGGGTCTCTGACGAAACCTGGAATGCCCCTATCTACAATGACAGCTGGATGTGGCATAAGGCAGGACACTTGGGACTGAGAGGATTGGTGAGATTGGGTGAGAAAATGCAGAGCATTTAAATTAATAATGCAAGGCCCCCATTCCATGGGCCCCAACTCTAAAGGTTGAAGGGAATATTACTAAAGCTATAACATGTACGGGAAACCTAGAGAATGAACACACTGTGAATACAAAAGGTTTCTAAAACTCAACGAATAGTCCCTCTCCTGGTGCTCCGGTTTGACTTTCCAACTGCTTTACTATCAATCTCCCAACTTGGACAGACAGCCCCATTAAGCTCCTGGTTCGCACACGTTGCCAATTTGGCAGAGGATGAAAGGGAAGAGGAAGAACCAATGAGAGAGTAGCTGTTAGGCATTTGGACGGACACATGTCACTCTAATTTCCCGGCAGGAAGAACAATTAACCAAGGTCTCAGCAATCCACCGTGAACCAGTATAGGTCCTGAACCAAAATTTTGGACTTGCATTCAGCTCACAAAAAAACGGGTTGAAAAATGGAGCTCAGGGACACAGAAATTCACAAACAGGCAGAGTAATAAAGGACAACTATCATCAAAAAGTCTGCTGAGGGAAGACAACGAGGCCCACTTGAATGCGAGGCAGAATAGCAAGAAACAGATTTCAAGAGGTATGTAGGAATCGCCTGTAAAGTACAGGAAGTGGGGCACAACTTCGACAATGATGCACTTGGCCAAAAAATGCGTATGCATTTTGTGTTGTATATATTCAGGAGAAAACGCATACACACTTTTTGGCTAAGCAAGCAAGCGGGCAATGCAAATCTGCAATACAAAGTAGTATCTCTTCCCACCGGTCAAAAGGGATATCCAAAAATGTGTAAAAACCAGAAAGGCAAGACAGGCACTGGAGAACAGTAGCCTTGATTTGCTGATGGGCGGGATGTAAATTGCCAACTGCCTCACTGGAGGAGTGCATTGTGTTCCCTAAACCAAGTAAACAACAGAGCTACAGAGCCAAGGACATTTCCAGGCTTCGAAATATACCTTGGGAAAACTGAAAATCAATATTTCACAGCCATCCCCAAATTCATGCCTGCACTGCTTACAAGAACCTGAACTTGAGTACACCTTAAATATCCCAGGAAATATAAAAATGGTTCAAAACATTGTGGTACTTACGTACTATGGAATATCCCTCAGCCATGAAATCCATGTCATAAAACCAGTAGCAGCAAAGTGAGTGGATTCAGGTATGATGATTCTAAGTGAAATAAATCACACAGAAAAAGAAACTTATCATAAGATATCACTTATGAAGATCCTGTAAACATGGTATACATGAACAGAGTTAGGAGAGAAAACAGAGTCTCACATCGAGAAAATACTCTTATGCCTGCTTAAGGGGGATGGAGAGGTTGGGTGATGCATAAAACCAGAGTTTGCTATAAGCACAGGTACCGTTCCAAAAACCAACTATGGAATAGACAAGACCTACACGTTCCTCAGTGAAAGGGACTCAAAACCCCATATTTCCCGAAGAGGAATAGATCTGACTAGTAAGAATCTTAAAACCAATGTATTTATATGTCACCATTAGGGAATCAAGTGCGTCTAGACAGGCATAAACATGGCTGCGAGAATCAGCTCAAACACGCTATAAAACGGAATTTCAAAAAGAAATCAAAAAAACATGGAAATACTTTACAATTCCTTCAGGGTCTCTGACGAAACCTGGAATCACCCTATCTGCAATGACAGCTGGATGTGGCATAAACCTGGACACGTGGGACTGAGAGGATTGGTGAGATTTGTTGAGCAAATGCAGACCAGTTAAAGGAATAATGCATGGCCCCCATTCCATGGGTCCCATATCTCCAGGTTGAAGGGAATATTACTACAGCTATAACATGTACGGGAAACCTAGAGAATGGACACACTGTGAATACGAAAGGATTCTAAAACTCAACGAATAGTCCCTCTCCTGTGCTCCTGTTTGACTTTCCAACTGCTTTACTATAAATCTCCCAACTTGGAGAGACAGCCCCTTTAAGCTCCTGGTCCACACAGGTTGCCAATTTGGCAGAGGATGGAAGGGAAGAGGGAGAACCAATGAGAGAGTAGCTGTTAGGCATTTGGAAGGGCACGTGTCACTCTAATTTCCCGGCAGAAAGAAGAATTAACCAAAGTCTCAGCCACCCACCGGGAACCAGTATAGGACCTGAAACAAAATTTTGGACATGCATTCAGCTCAAAAAAATGAGTTGAATACTGGAGCTCAGGGGCACAGAAATTCACAAACTGGCAGAGTAGTAAAGGACAACTATCGTCAAAAATTCCCCTGAGGGAAGGCAACGAGGCCGACTTGAAAGCGAGGCAGAATAGCAGGAAACAGATTTCAAGAGGTACGTAAGAATCACCTGTAAACCACAGGAACATTGGCAAAACTTCGACAATGATGCACTTGGCCAAAAAGAGCGTATGTGTTTTCTCCTGAATATATTCAGGAGAAAACGCATACGCCCTTTTTGGCCAAGCAAGCAAGCCATGAATGCAAATCTGCACTACAAAGAAATATCTCTTCCCACTGGTCAAAAGGGACATCCAAAAAATGTGTAAAAACCAGAAAGGCAAGACAGGCCCTGGAGAACAGGAGCCTTGTTATGCTGATGGGCGGGATGTAAATTTCCAACTGCCTTACTGGAGGAGTGCATTGCGTTCCCTAAAAGAAGTAAACAACAGAGCTACAAAGCCAAGGGCATTTCGAGTCTAGGGAATATAACTTGGGAAAACTGAAAATCTATATTACACAGCCACCCCTAAATTCAGGACTGCACTGCTTACAAGAACGTCAACTTAGGTACACCTTAAATATAACAGGAAATATAAAAATGGTTCAAAAAACTGTGGTATTTATGTACGATGGAATATCCCTCAGCCATGAAATCAATGTCATAAGACCAGGAGCAGCAAAGTGAGTGGATTCAGGTACGATGATTCTAAGTGAAATAAGTCACACAGAAAAGGAAACTTATCATAAGATAGCACTTATGAAGATCCTGTAAGCATGGCTACACATGAACTGACTTAGGAAAGAGAACAGAGACTCACATTTAGAAAACATTCTTATGCCTTCTTAAGGGGGAAGGAGAGGTTTGGGGATGCATAAACCCAGAGTTTGATATAAGCACAGGTACCGTTCCAAAAACCAACTATGGAATAGGAAAGACCTACACCTTCCTCAGTGAAAGGGACTGAAAACCCTATATTTTCCCCAGAGGAATAGATCTCACATGGAAGAATCTTAAAACCTATGTATTGATATGTCTCCTTTAGGGAATCAAGTGTGTCTAGACTGGCATAAACATGGCAGCGAGAATCAGCTCAAACCCACTATAAAAAGGAATTTCAAAAACAAATCAAAAAAACAGGGAAATCCTTTACAATTCTTTCAGGGTCTCTGACGAAACCTGGAATGACCCTATCTACAATGACAGCTGGATGTGGCATACGGCTGGACACTTGGGACTTAGAGGATTGGTGAGATTGGGTGAGCAAATGCAGACCATTTAAAGCAATAATTCATGGCCCCCATTCCATGGGTCCAAACTCTCCAGGTTGAAGGGAATATTACTACAGCTATAACATGTACGGGAAACCTCGAGAATTGACACACTGTGAATACGAAAGGTTTCTAAAACTCAACGAATAGTCCCTCTCCTGGTGCTCCCCTTTGACTTTCTAACTGCTTTACTATCAATCTTCCAACTTGTAGAAACAGCCCTTTTAAGCTCCTGGTTCGCACAGATTGCCAATTTGGCAAAGGATGAAAGGAAATAGGGAGAACCAATGAGAGAGTAGCTGTTAGGCATTTGGACGGACACATGTCACTCTAATTTCCTGGCAGGAAGAAGAATTAACCAAAGTCTCAGCCACCCACCGGGAACCAGTATAGGTCCTGAACCAAAATTTTGGTCCTGCGTTCAGCTCACAAAAAACGAATTGAAAAATGGAACTCAGGGGAACAGAAATTCACAAACTGGCAGAGTAATAAAGGAGAACTATCATCAAAAAGACTGCTGAGGGAAGGCAAAGAGGCCGACTTGAAAGCGAGGCAGAGTAGCAGGAAACAGATTTCAAGAGGTACGTAGGAATCGCCTGTAAAGCACAGGAAGAGGGGCACAACTTCGAAAATAATGCACTTGGCCAAAAAGTGTGTATGCGTTTTTTCCTGAATATATTCAGGAGAAAACATATACGCCCTTTTGTCCAAGGAAGCAAGCGGGCAATGCAAATCTGCACTACAAAGAAGTATCTCTTCCCACCGGTCAAAAGGGATTTCTAAAAAATGTGTAAAAATCAGAAAGGCAATACAGGCCCTGGAGAACAGGATTCTTGATTTGCTGATGGGCGGGATGTAAATTGCCAACTGCCTCACTGGAGGAGTGCATTGAGTTCCCTAAAACAAGTAAACAACAGAGCTACAGAGCCAAGGGCATTTCCAGTCTATGGTATAAACCTAGGGAAAACTGAAAATAAATATGAGAGAGCCATCCCCAAATTCACGGCTGCACTGCTTACAAGAACCTCAACTTGGGTACACCTTAAATATCGCAGGAAATATAAAAAATGGTTCAAAAAATTGTGGTACTTAAGTACGATGGTATATCCCTCAGCCATGAAATCAATGTCATAAGACCAGATCAGCAAAGTGAGTGGATTAAGGTACAATGATTGTAAGTGAAATAAGTCACACAGAAATAGAAACTTATCATAAGATATCACTTATGAAGATCCTGTAAACATGGCTACACATGAACTGATTTAGGAAAGAGAACAGAGTCTCACATTTAGAAAACACACTTATGTCTGCTTAAGATGGAAGGAGAGGTGGTGTGATGCATAAAACCAGAGTTTGGTATAAGCACAGGTACCGTTCCAAAAACCAACTATGGAATAGACAAGACCTACACCTTCATCAGTGAAAGGGACTAAAAACACAATATTTCCCTCAGTGGAATAGAATTCACTAGTAAGAATCTTAAAAACTATGTATCAACATGTCTCCGTAAGGGAATCAAGTGTGTCTAGACTGGCATAAACATGGCAGCGAGAATGAGCTCAAACCCACTATAAAAAGGAATTTCAAAAACAAAACCAAAAAACAGGATAATTCTTTACATTTCCTTCAGGGTCACTGATGAAACCTGGAATGACCCTATGTACAATGACAGCTGGATGTGGCATAAGGCTAGACACTTGGGACTGAGAGGATTGGGGAGATTGGGTGAGCAAATGCAGACCCTTTAAAGCAATAATGCATGGCCTCCATTCCATGGGTTCCAACTCTCCATGTTGAAGGGAATATTACTACAGTTATAACATGTACGGGAAACCTAGAGAATGAACACACTGTGAATACGAAAGGTTTCTAAAACTCAACGAATAGTCCCTCTCCTGGTGCTCCGGTTTCACATTCCAACTGCTTTACTATCAATCTCCCAACTTGGAGAGACAGCCCCTTTAAGCTCCTGGTTCGCACAGGTTGCCAATTTGGCAGAGGATGAAAAGGATGAGGAAGAACCAATGAGAGCGTAGGTGTTAGGCATTTGGACGGGCACGTGTCACTCTAATTTCTCGGCAGGAAGAAGAATTAACCAAAGTCTCAGCCACCCACTGGGAACCAGTATAGTCCGGAACCAAAATTTTGGACTTGCATTCACCTCACATAAAACAAGTTGAAAAATGGAGCTCAGGGGTACAGAAATTCATAAACTGGCAGAGTAATAAAGGACAACTAGAGTACAAAAGTCTGCTGCGGGAAGGCAACGAGGCCGACTTGAAAGCGAGGCAGAATATCAGGAAACAGATTTCAAGAGGTACGTAGGAATCGCCTGTAAAGCACAGGAAGAAGGGCAAAACTTCGACAATGACGCACTTGGCCAAAAAGGGGGTATGCGTTTTCTCCTGAATATATTCAGGAGAAAACGCATACGCCCTTTTTGGCCAAGCAAGTAAGCGAGCAATGCCAAGATGCAGTACAAAGAAGTATCTCTTCCCACCAGTCAAAAGGAACATCCACAAAATGTGTAAAAACCAGAAAGGCAAGACAGGCCCTGGAGAAGAAGAGCCTTGTTATGCTGATGGGCGGGATGTAAATTGCCCACTGCCTCACTGGAGGAGTGCATTGTGGTCCCTAAAACAAGTAAACAACCGAGCTACAGAGACAAGGGCACTTCCAGTCTAGGGAATATACCTTGGGAAAACTGAAAATCAATAAGACAGAGCCAACCCCAAATTTAGGGATGCACTGCTTACAAAAACCTCACCTTGGGTACACCTTAAATATCCCAGGAAATATAAAAATGGTTCAAAAAATTGTGGTACTTATGTACGATGGAATATCCCTCAGCCATGAAATCAATGTCATAAGACCAGGAGCAGCAACGTGATTGGATTCATTTACGATGATTCTAAGTGAAATAAATCACACAGAAAAGAAACTTATCATAAGATATCACTTATGAAGATCCTGTAAACATGGCTACACATGAACTGAGTTAGGAAAGAGAACAGAGTCTCACATTTAGAAAACACTGTTATGCCTGCATAAGGGGCAAGGAGAGGTGGGGTGATGCATAAAACCAGAGTTTGATATAAACACGGGTACAGTTTCTAAAACCAAATTTGGAATAGACAAGACCTACACCTTCCTCAGTGAAAGGGACTCAAAACCCCATATTTCCCGCAGAGGAATAGATCTGACTAGTAAGAATCTTAAAACCTATGTATTGATATGTCTATGTAAGGGAATCAAGTGTGTCTAGACTGGCATAAACATGGCAGCGAGAATCAGCTCAAACCCACTATAAAAAGGAATTTCAAAAACAAAACCAAAAAACAGGGAAATTCTTTACATTGCCTTCAGGGTCTCTGATGAAACCTTGAATGACCCTATCTACAATGACAGTTGGATGTGGCATAAGGCTGGACACTTGGGACTGAGAGGATTGGTGAGATTGGGTGAGCAAATGCAGACCCTTTAAAGCAAAAATCCATGGGCCACATTCCATGGGTCCCAACTCTCCATGTTGAAGGAAATATTACTACAGCTATAACATGTACGGGAAACCTAGAGAATGGACACACAGTGAATACAAAAGGTTCCTAAAACTCAACGAGAAGTCCCTCTCCTGGTGCTCAGGTTTGACTTTCCAACTGCTTTACTATCAATCTCCCAACTTGGAGAGACAACCCCTTTAACCTCCTGGTTCGCACAGGTTGCCAATTTGGCAGAGGATAGAAGGGAAGAGGGAGAACCAATGAGAGAGTAGCTGTTAGACATTTGGACGGGCACATGTCACTCTAATTCCACGGGAGGAAGATGAATTAACCAGAGTCTCAGCCAACCACCGGGAACCAGTATAGGTCCTGAACCAAAATTTTGCACTTGCGTACAGCTCACAAAAAACGAGTTGAAAAATGGAGCACAGGGGCACAGCAATTCCCAAACTGGCAGAGTAATAAAGGAGAACTGTCGTCCAAAAATCTGTTGAGGGATGGCAACAAGGCGGACTTGAAAGCGAGGCAGAATAGCAGGAAAGAGATTTCAAGAGGTACGTTGGAATCGCCTTTAAAGCACAGGAAGAGGGGCACAACTTCGACAATGACGCACTTGGCCAAAAAGGGCGTATGCGTTTTCTCCTGAATATATTCCGGAGAAAACGCATACGCCCTTTTTGCCCAAGCAAGCAAGCGGGCAATGCAAATCTGCACTACAAAGAATTATCACTTTCCACCGGTCAAAAGGGACATCCACAAAATGAGTAAAAACCAGAAATGCAAGCCAGGCCCTGGAGAACAGGGAGCTTTATTATGCTGATGGGCGGGATGTAAATTGCCAACTGCCTCACTGGAGGAGTGCATTGCGTTCCCTAAAACAAGTAAACAACAGAGCTACAGAGCCAAGGGCACTTCCAGTCTATGGAATATACCTTGGGAAAACTGAAAATCAATAAGACAGAGCCACCCCCAAATTTAGGGCTGCACTGCTTACAAGAACCTGAACTAGGGTACACCTTAAATATCCCAGGAAATATAAAAATGGTTTAAAAACTGTGGTATTTATGTACGACGGAATATCCCTCAGCCATGAAATCAATGTCATAAAACCAGTAGCAGCAAAGTGAGTGGATTCAGGTATGATGATTCTAAGTGAAATAAATCACACAGAAAAAGAAACTTATCATAAGATATCACTTATGAAGATCCTGTAAACATGGTATACATGAACAGAGTTAGGAGAGAAAACAGAGTCTCACATCGAGAAAATACTCTTATGCCTGCTTAAGGGGGATGGAGAGGTTGGGTGATGCATAAAACCAGAGTTTGCTCTAAGCACAGGTACCGTTCCAAAAACCAACTATGGAATAGACAAGACCTACACGTTCCTCAGTGAAAGGGACTCAAAACCCCATATTTCCCGAAGAGGAATAGATCTGACTAGTAAGAATCTTAAAACCAATGTATTTATATGTCACCATTAGGGAATCAAGTGCGTCTAGACAGGCATAAACATGGCTGCGAGAATCAGCTCAAACACGCTATAAAACGGAATTTCAAAAAGAAATCAAAAAAACATGGAAATACTTTACAATTCCTTCAGGGTCTCTGACGAAACCTGGAATCACCCTATCTGCAATGACAGCTGGATGTGGCATAAACCTGGACACGTGGGACTGAGAGGATTGGTGAGATTTGTTGAGCAAATGCAGACCAGTTAAAGGAATAATGCATGGCCCCCATTCCATGGGTCCCATATCTCCAGGTTGAAGGGAATATTACTACAGCTATAACATGTACGGGAAACCTAGAGAATGGACACACTGTGAATACGAAAGGATTCTAAAACTCAACGAATAGTCCCTCTCCTGTGCTCCTGTTTGACTTTCCAACTGCTTTACTATAAATCTCCCAACTTGGAGAGACAGCCCCTTTAAGCTCCTGGTCCACACAGGTTGCCAATTTGGCAGAGGATGGAAGGGAAGAGGGAGAACCAATGAGAGAGTAGCTGTTAGGCATTTGGAAGGGCACGTGTCACTCTAATTTCCCGGCAGAAAGAAGAATTAACCAAAGTCTCAGCCACCCACCGGGAACCAGTATAGGACCTGAAACAAAATTTTGGACATGCATTCAGCTCAAAAAAATGAGTTGAATACTGGAGCTCAGGGGCACAGAAATTCACAAACTGGCAGAGTAGTAAAGGACAACTATCGTCAAAAATTCCCCTGAGGGAAGGCAACGAGGCCGACTTGAAAGCGAGGCAGAATAGCAGGAAACAGATTTCAAGAGGTACGTAAGAATCACCTGTAAACCACAGGAACATTGGCAAAACTTCGACAATGATGCACTTGGCCAAAAAGAGCGTATGTGTTTTCTCCTGTATATATTCAGGAGAAAACGCATACGCCCTTTTTGGCCAAGCAAGCAAGCCATGAATGCAAATCTGCACTACAAAGAAATATCTCTTCCCACTGGTCAAAAGGGACATCCAAAAAATGTGTAAAAACCAGAAAGGCAAGACAGGCCCTGGAGAACAGGAGCCTTGTTATGCTGATGGGCGGGATGTAAATTTCCAACTGCCTTACTGGAGGAGTGCATTGCGTTCCCTAAAAGAAGTAAACAACAGAGCTACAAAGCCAAGGGCATTTCGAGTCTAGGGAATATAACTTGGGAAAACTGAAAATCTATATTACACAGCCACCCCTAAATTCAGGACTGCACTGCTTACAAGAACGTCAACTTAGGTACACCTTAAATATAACAGGAAATATAAAAATGGTTCAAAAAACTGTGGTATTTATGTACGATGGAATATCCCTCAGCCATGAAATCAATGTCATAAGACCAGGAGCAGCAAAGTGAGTGGATTCAGGTACGATGATTCTAAGTGAAATAAGTCACACAGAAAAGGAAACTTATCATAAGATAGCACTTATGAAGATCCTGTAAGCATGGCTACACATGAACTGACTTAGGAAAGAGAACAGAGACTCACATTTAGAAAACATTCTTATGCCTTCTTAAGGGGGAAGGAGAGGTTTGGGGATGCATAAACCCAGAGTTTGATATAAGCACAGGTACCGTTCCAAAAACCAACTATGGAATAGGAAAGACCTACACCTTCCTCAGTGAAAGGGACTGAAAACCCTATATTTACCCCAGAGGAATAGATCTCACATGGAAGAATCTTAAAACCTATGTATTGATATGTCTCCTTTAGGGAATCAAGTGTGTCTAGACTGGCATAAACATGGCAGCGAGAATCAGCTCAAACCCACTATAAAAAGGAATTTCAAAAACAAATCAAAAAAACAGGGAAATCCTTTACAATTCTTTCAGGGTCTCTGACGAAACCTGGAATGACCCTATCTACAATGACAGCTGGATGTGGCATACGGCTGGACACTTGGGACTTAGAGGATTGGTGAGATTGGGTGAGCAAATGCAGACCATTTAAAGCAATAATTCATGGCCCCCATTCCATGGGTCCAAACTCTCCAGGTTGAAGGGAATATTACTACAGCTATAACATGTACGGGAAACCTCGAGAATTGACACACTGTGAATACGAAAGGTTTCTAAAACTCAACGAATAGTCCCTCTCCTGGTGCTCCCCTTTGACTTTCTAACTGCTTTACTATCAATCTTCCAACTTGTAGAAACAGCCCTTTTAAGCTCCTGGTTCGCACAGATTGCCAATTTGGCAAAGGATGAAAGGAAATAGGGAGAACCAATGAGAGAGTAGCTGTTAGGCATTTGGACGGACACATGTCACTCTAATTTCCTGGCAGGAAGAAGAATTAACCAAAGTCTCAGCCACCCACCGGGAACCAGTATAGGTCCTGAACCAAAATTTTGGTCCTGCGTTCAGCTCACAAAAAACGAATTGAAAAATGGAACTCAGGGGAACAGAAATTCACAAACTGGCAGAGTAATAAAGGAGAACTATCATCAAAAAGACTGCTGAGGGAAGGCAAAGAGGCCGACTTGAAAGCGAGGCAGAGTAGCAGGAAACAGATTTCAAGAGGTACGTAGGAATCGCCTGTAAAGCACAGGAAGAGGGGCACAACTTCGAAAATAATGCACTTGGCCAAAAAGTGTGTATGCGTTTTTTCCTGAATATATTCAGGAGAAAACATATACGCCCTTTTGTCCAAGGAAGCAAGCGGGCAATGCAAATCTGCACTACAAAGAAGTATCTCTTCCCACCGGTCAAAAGGGATTTCTAAAAAATGTGTAAAAATCAGAAAGGCAATACAGGCCCTGGAGAACAGGATTCTTGATTTGCTGATGGGCGGGATGTAAATTGCCAACTGCCTCACTGGAGGAGTGCATTGAGTTCCCTAAAACAAGTAAACAACAGAGCTACAGAGCCAAGGGCATTTCCAGTCTATGGTATAAACCTAGGGAAAACTGAAAATAAATATGAGAGAGCCATCCCCAAATTCACGGCTGCACTGCTTACAAGAACCTCAACTTGGGTACACCTTAAATATCGCAGGAAATATAAAAAATGGTTCAAAAAATTGTGGTACTTAAGTACGATGGTATATCCCTCAGCCATGAAATCAATGTCATAAGACCAGATCAGCAAAGTGAGTGGATTAAGGTACAATGATTGTAAGTGAAATAAGTCACACAGAAATAGAAACTTATCATAAGATATCACTTATGAAGATCCTGTAAACATGGCTACACATGAACTGATTTAGGAAAGAGAACAGAGTCTCACATTTAGAAAACACACTTAAGTCTGCTTAAGATGGAAGGAGAGGTGGTGTGATGCATAAAACCAGAGTTTGGTATAAGCACAGGTACCGTTCCAAAAACCAACTATGGAATAGACAAGACCTACACCTTCATCAGTGAAAGGGACTAAAAACACAATATTTCCCTCAGTGGAATAGAATTCACTAGTAAGAATCTTAAAAACTATGTATCAACATGTCTCCGTAAGGGAATCAAGTGTGTCTAGACTGGCATAAACATGGCAGCGAGAATGAGCTCAAACCCACTATAAAAAGGAATTTCAAAAACAAAACCAAAAAACAGGATAATTCTTTACATTTCCTTCAGGGTCACTGATGAAACCTGGAATGACCCTATGTACAATGACAGCTGGATGTGGCATAAGGCTAGACACTTGGGACTGAGAGGATTGGGGAGATTGGGTGAGCAAATGCAGACCCTTTAAAGCAATAATGCATGGCCTCCATTCCATGGGTTCCAACTCTCCATGTTGAAGGGAATATTACTACAGTTATAACATGTACGGGAAACCTAGAGAATGAACACACTGTGAATACGAAAGGTTTCTAAAACTCAACGAATAGTCCCTCTCCTGGTGCTCCGGTTTCACATTCCAACTGCTTTACTATCAATCTCCCAACTTGGAGAGACAGCCCCTTTAAGCTCCTGGTTCGCACAGGTTGCCAATTTGGCAGAGGATGAAAAGGATGAGGAAGAACCAATGAGAGCGTAGGTGTTAGGCAGTTGGACGGGCACGTGTCACTCTAATTTCTCGGCAGGAAGAAGAATTAACCAAAGTCTCAGCCACCCACTGGGAACCAGTATAGTCCGGAACCAAAATTTTGGACTTGCATTCACCTCACATAAAACAAGTTGAAAAATGGAGCTCAGGGGTACAGAAATTCATAAACTGGCAGAGTAATAAAGGACAACTAGAGTACAAAAGTCTGCTGCGGGAAGGCAACGAGGCCGACTTGAAAGCGAGGCAGAATATCAGGAAACAGATTTCAAGAGGTACGTAGGAATCGCCTGTAAAGCACAGGAAGAAGGGCAAAACTTCGACAATGACGCACTTGGCCAAAAAGGGGGTATGCGTTTTCTCCTGAATATATTCAGGAGAAAACGCATACGCCCTTTTTGGCCAAGCAAGTAAGCGAGCAATGCCAAGATGCAGTACAAAGAAGTATCTCTTCCCACCAGTCAAAAGGAACATCCACAAAATGTGTAAAAACCAGAAAGGCAAGACAGGCCCTGGAGAAGAAGAGCCTTGTTATGCTGATGGGCGGGATGTAAATTGCCCACTGCCTCACTGGAGGAGTGCATTGTGGTCCCTAAAACAAGTAAACAACCGAGCTACAGAGACAAGGGCACTTCCAGTCTAGGGAATATACCTTGGGAAAACTGAAAATCAATAAGACAGAGCCAACCCCAAATTTAGGGATGCACTGCTTACAAAAACCTCACCTTGGGTACACCTTAAATATCCCAGGAAATATAAAAATGGTTCAAAAAATTGTGGTACTTATGTACGATGGAATATCCCTCAGCCATGAAATCAATGTCATAAGACCAGGAGCAGCAACGTGATTGGATTCATTTACGATGATTCTAAGTGAAATAAATCACACAGAAAAGAAACTTATCATAAGATATCACTTATGAAGATCCTGTAAACATGGCTACACATGAACTGAGTTAGGAAAGAGAACAGAGTCTCACATTTAGAAAACACTGTTATGCCTGCATAAGGGGCAAGGAGAGGTGGGGTGATGCATAAAACCAGAGTTTGATATAAACACGGGTACAGTTTCTAAAACCAAATTTGGAATAGACAAGACCTACACCTTCCTCAGTGAAAGGGACTCAAAACCCCATATTTCCCGCAGAGGAATAGATCTGACTAGTAAGAATCTTAAAACCTATGTATTGATATGTCTATGTAAGGGAATCAAGTGTGTCTAGACTGGCATAAACATGGCAGCGAGAATCAGCTCAAACCCACTATAAAAAGGAATTTCAAAAACAAAACCAAAAAACAGGGAAATTCTTTACATTGCCTTCAGGGTCTCTGATGAAACCTTGAATGACCCTATCTACAATGACAGTTGGATGTGGCATAAGGCTGGACACTTGGGACTGAGAGGATTGGTGAGATTGGGTGAGCAAATGCAGACCCTTTAAAGCAAAAATCCATGGGCCACATTCCATGGGTCCCAACTCTCCATGTTGAAGGAAATATTACTACAGCTATAACATGTACGGGAAACCTAGAGAATGGACACACAGTGAATACAAAAGGTTCCTAAAACTCAACGAGAAGTCCCTCTCCTGGTGCTCAGGTTTGACTTTCCAACTGCTTTACTATCAATCTCCCAACTTGGAGAGACAACCCCTTTAACCTCCTGGTTCGCACAGGTTGCCAATTTGGCAGAGGATAGAAGGGAAGAGGGAGAACCAATGAGAGAGTAGCTGTTAGACATTTGGACGGGCACATGTCACTCTAATTCCACGGGAGGAAGATGAATTAACCAGAGTCTCAGCCAACCACCGGGAACCAGTATAGGTCCTGAACCAAAATTTTGGACTTGCGTACAGCTCACAAAAAACGAGTTGAAAAATGGAGCACAGGGGCACAGCAATTCCCAAACTGGCAGAGTAATAAAGGAGAACTGTCGTCCAAAAATCTGTTGAGGGATGGCAACAAGGCGGACTTGAAAGCGAGGCAGAACAGCAGGAAAGAGATTTCAAGAGGTACGTTGGAATCGCCTTTAAAGCACAGGAAGAGGGGCACAACTTCGACAATGACGCACTTGGCCAAAAAGGGCGTATGCGTTTTCTCCTGAATATATTCCGGAGAAAACGCATACGCCCTTTTTGCCCAAGCAAGCAAGCGGGCAATGCAAATCTGCACTACAAAGAATTATCACTTTCCACCGGTCAAAAGGGACATCCACAAAATGAGTAAAAACCAGAAATGCAAGCCAGGCCCTGGAGAACAGGGAGCTTTATTATGCTGATGGGCGGGATGTAAATTGCCAACTGCCTCACTGGAGGAGTGCATTGCGTTCCCTAAAACAAGTAAACAACAGAGCTACAGAGCCAAGGGCACTTCCAGTCTATGGAATATACCTTGGGAAAACTGAAAATCAATAAGACAGAGCCACCCCCAAATTTAGGGCTGCACTGCTTACAAGAACCTGAACTAGGGTACACCTTAAATATCCCAGGAAATATAAAAATGGTTTAAAAACTGTGGTATTTATGTACGACGGAATATCCCTCAGCCATGAAAAAAATGTCATAAGACCAGGAGGAGCAAAGTGAGTGGATTCAGGTACGATGATTCTAAGTGAAATAAGTCACACAGAAAAAGAAACTTCTCATAAGATATCACTTATGACGATCCTGTAAACATGGCTACACATGAACTGAGTTAGGAAAGAGAACAGAGTCTCACATTTAGAAAACACTCTTATGCCTGCTTAAGGGGAAAGGAGAGGTGGGGTGATGCATAAAACCAGAGTTTGATATAAGCACAGGTACCATTTCTAAAACCAACTGTGGAATAGACAAGACCTACACCTTCCTCAGTGAAAGGGACTCAAAACCCCATATTTCCCGCAGAGGAATAGATCTGACTAGTAAGACTCTTAAAACCTATGTACTGATATGTCTCTGTAAGGGAATCAAGTGCGTCTAGACTGGCATAAACATGGCAGCGAGAATCAGCTCAAACCCACTATAAAAAGGAATTTCAAAAACAAAACCAAAAAACAGGGAAATTCTTTACATTTCCTTCAGGGTCTAGGATGAAACCTGGAATGACCCTATCTACAATGACAGCTGGATGTGGCATAAGGCTGGACACTTGGGACTGAGAGGATTGGTGAGATTGGGTGAGCAAATGCAGACCCTTTGAAGCAAAAATGCATGGCCCCCATTCCATGGGTTCCAACTCTCCATGTTGAAGGGAATATTACTACAGCTATAACATGTACGGGAAACCTAGAGAATGGACACACTGTGAATACAAAAGGTTTCTAAAACTCAACGAATAGTCCCTCTCCTGGTGCTCCGGTTTGACTTTCCAACTGCTTTGCTATCAATCTCCCAAATTGGAGAGACAACGCCTTTAACCTCCTGGTTCGCACAGGTTGCCAATTTGGCAGAGGATGGAAGGGAAGAGGGAGAACCAATGAGAGAGTAGCTGTTAGACATTTGGACGGGCACATGTCACTCTAATTCCCCGGCAGGAAGAAGAATTAACCAGAGTCTCAGCCACCCACCGGGAACCAGTATAGGTCCTGAACCAAAATTTTGGACTTGCGTACAGCTCACAAAAAACGAGTTGAAAAATGGAGCTCAGGGGCACAGCAATTCAAACTGGCAGAGTAATAAAGCACAACTATCGCCCAAAAATCTGTTGAGTGAAGGCAACGAGGCGGACTTGAAAGCGAGGCAGAATAGCAGGAAACAGATTTCAATAGGTACGTTGGAATCACCTTTAAAGCACAGGAAGAGGGGCACAACTTCGACAATGACGCACTTGGGCAAAAAGGGCGTATGCGTTTTCACCTGAATATATTCAGGAGAAAACTCATACGCCCTTTTTGGCCAAGCAAGCAAGCGGGCAATGCAAATCTGCACGACAAAGAAGTATCACTTCCCACCGGTCAAAAGGGACATCCACAAAATGTGTAAAAACCAGAAAATCAAGACAGGCCCTGGAGAACAGGGAGCCATGTTATGCTGATGGGCGGGATGTAAATTGCCAACTGCCTCACTGGAAGAGTGCATTGCGTTCCCTAAAGAAGTAATCAACAGAGCTACAGAGCCAAGGGCACATCCAGTCTAGGGAATATACCTTGGGAAAACTGAAAATCAGTAAGACAGAGCCACCCCCAAATTTAGGGCTGCACTGCTTACAAGAACCTCCACATGGGTACAACTTAAATATCCCAGGAACTATAAAAGTGGTTCAAAAAACTGTGGTATTTATGTACGATGGAATATCCCTCAGCCATGAAATCAATGTCATAAGACCAGGAGCAGCAAAGTGAGTGGATTCAGGTACGATGATTCTAAGTGAAATAAGTCACACAGAAAAAGAAACTTATCATAAGATATCACTTATGAAGATCCTGTAAACATGGCTACACATGAACTGAGTTAGGAAAGAGAACAGAGTCTCACATTTAGAAAACACTCTTATGCCTGCTTAAAGGGAAAGGAGAGGTGGGGTGATGCATAAAACCAGAGTTTGATATAAGCACAGGTACCATTTCTAAAACCAACTGTGGAATAGACAAGACCTACACCTTCCTCAGTGAAAGGGACTCAAAACCCCATATCTCCCGCAGAGGAATAGATCTGACTAGTAAGAATCTTAAAACCTATGTATTGATATGTCTCTGTAAGGGAATCAAGTGTGTCTAGACTGGCATAATCATGGCAGCGAGAATCAGCTCAATCCCACTATAAAAAGGAATTTCAAAAACAAAACCAAAAAACAGCGAAATTCTTTACAATTCCTTCAGGTTCTCTGATGAAACCTGGAATGACCCTATCTACAATGACAGCTGGATGTGGCATAAGGCTGGACACTTGGGACTGAGAGGATTGGTGAGATTGGGTGAGCAAATGCAGACCCTTTAAAGCAAAAATGCATGGCCCCCATTCCAAGGGACCCAACTCTCCAGATTGAAGGTTATATTACTACAGCTATTACATGTACGGGAAACCTAGAGAATGGACACACTGTGAATTCAAAAGGTTTCTAAAACTGAATGAATAGTCCCTCTCCTGGTGCTCCTGTTTGACTTTCCAACTCCTTTACTATCAATCTCCCAACTTGGAGAGCCAGCCCCTTTAACTTCCTGGTTCGCACAGGTTGCCAATTTGGCAGAGGATGGAAGGGAAGAGGGAGAACCAATGAGAGAGCAGCTGTTAGACATTTGGACGGGCACATGTCACTCTAATTTTGCAGCATGAAGAAGAATTAACCAAAGTCTCAGCCACCCACCGGGAACGAGTATAGGTCCTGAACCAAAATTTTGGACTTGCGTTCAGCTCACAAAAAACGAGTTGAAAAATGGATCTCATGGGCACAGCAATTCACAAAACGCCAGAGTAATAAAGGACAAATATCGTCCAAAAATCTTTTGAGGGAAGCCAACGAGGCTGTCATGAATGCGAGGCAGAATAGCAGGAAACAGATTTCAAGAGGTACATTGGAATCACCTTTAAAGTACAGGCAGAGGATAACTACTTCATCAGTGATGTACTTGTCCAAAAGGCATATGCGTTTTCTTCTGAATATATTCAAGAAAAAATGCATACGCCCTTTTTGGCCAAGCAAGCAAGCAAGAAATGCAAATCTGCACTACAAAACGATCACTTCCCACTGGTCAAAAGGGACATCCGAAAAATGTGTAAAATCCAGAAAGGCAAGACAGGCCCTGGAGAACAGGGAGTCTTGTTAGGCTAATGGGCAGGATGTAAATTTCTAAATGCCTCTCTGGGGGAGTGCATTGTGTTCCCTAAAACAAATAAAAAACAGAGCTACAGAGCCAATGGCAGTTCCAGTCTAGGGAATATACGTTTGGAAAAATGAAAATAAGTAAGACAGAGCCACCCCAAAATTTAGGGCTGCACTGCTTACAAGAACCTCAACTTGGGTACACCTTAAATATCCCAGGAAATATAAATATGGTTCAAAAATCTGTGGTATTTATGTCCGATGGAATATCCCTCAGCCATGAAATCAATGTCATAAGACCAGGAGCAGCAAAGTGAGTGGATTCAGGTACGATGATTCTAAGTGAAATAAGTCACAAAGAAAAAGAAACTTATCATAAGATATCACTTATGAAGATCCTGTAAACATGGCTACACATGAACTGAGTTAGGAAAGAGACCAGAGTCTCACATTTAGAAAACACTCTTATGCCTGCTGAAGGGGAAAGGAGAGGTGGGGTGATGCATAAAACCAGAGTTTGATATAAGCACAGGTACCATTTCCAAAACCAACTGTGGAATAGACAAGACCTACACCTTCCTCAGTGAAAGGGACTCAAAACCCCATATTTCCCGCAGAGGAATAGATCTGACTAGTAAGAATCTTAAAACGTATGTATTGATATGTCTCTGTAAGGGAATCAAGTGTGTCTAGACTGGCATAAACATGGCAGAGAGAATCAGCACAAACCCACTATCAAAAGGAATTTCAAAAACAAAACCAAAAAACAGGGAAATTCTTTACATTTCCTTCAGGGTCTCTGATGAAACCTGGAAAAACCCTGTCTACAATGACAGCTGGATGTGGCATAAGGCTGGACACTTGGGACTGAGAGGATTGGTGAGATTGGGTGAGCAAATGCAGACCCTTTAAAGCAAAAATGCATGGCCCCCATTCCATGGGTCCCAACTCTCCATGTTGAATGGAATATTACTAGAGCTATAACATGTACGGGAAACCTAGAGAATGGACACACTGTGAATACAAAAGTTTTCTAAAACTCAACGAGTAGTCCCTCTCCTGGTGCTCCGGTTTGACTTTCCAACTGCTTTACTATCAATCTCCCAACTTGGAGAGACAGCCCCTTTAACCTCCTGGTTCGCACAGGTTGCCAATTTGGCAGAGGATGGAAGGGAAGAGGGAGAACCAATGAGAGAGTTACTGTTAGGCATTTGGACGGGCACATGTCACTCTAATTTCCCGGCAGGAAGAAGAATTAACCAGAGTCTCAGCCACCCACCGGGAACCAGTATAGGTCCTGAACCAAAATTTTGGACTTGCGTACAGCTCACAAAAAACGAGTTGGAAAATGGAGCTCAGGGCCACAGCAATTCACAAACTGGCAGAGTAATAAAGGACAACTATCGTCCAAAAATCTGTTGAGGGAAGGCAACGAGGCAGACTTGAAAGCCAGGCAGAATAGCAGGAAACAGATTTCAAGAGGTACGTTGGAATCGCTTTAAAGCACAGGAAGAGGGGCATAACTTTGACAATGTCGCAGTTGGCCAAAAAGGGCGTATGCGTTTTCTCGTGAATATATTCAGGAGAAAACGCATACGCCCTTTTTGGCCAAACAAGCAAGCGGGCAATGCAAATCTGCACTACAAAGAAGTATCACTTCCCACCGGTCAAAAGGGACATCCACAAAATGTGTAAAAACCTGAAAGGCAAGACAGGCCCTGGAGAACAGGGAGCCTTGTTATGCTGATGGGCGGGATGTAAATTGCCAACTGCCTCACTGGAGGAGTGCATTGCGTTCCCTAAAACAAGTAAACAACAGAGCTACAGAGCCAAGGGCACTTCCAGTCTAGGGAATATACATTGGGAAAACTGAAAATCAATAAGACAGAGCCACCCCCAAATTTAGGGCTGCACTGCTTACAAGAACCTCAACTTGGGTACACCTTAAATATCCCAGGAAATATAAATATGGTTCAAAAAACTGTGGTATTTATGTCCGATGGAATATCCCTCAGCCATGAAATCAATGTCATAAGACCAGGAGCAGCAAAGTGAGTGGATTCAGGTACGATGATTCTAAGTGAAATAAGTCACAAAGAAAAAGAAACTTATCATAAGATATCACTTATGAAGATCCTGTAAACATGGCTACACATGAACTGAGTTAGGAAAGAGACCAGAGTCTCACATTTAGAAAACACTCTTATGCCTGCTGAAGGGGAAAGGAGAGGTGGGGTGATGCATAAAACCAGAGTTTGATATAAGCACAGGTACCATTTCCAAAACCAACTGTGGAATAGACAAGACCTACACCTTCCTCAGTGAAAGGGACTCAAAACCCCATATTTCCCGCAGAGGAATAGATCTGACTAGTAAGAATCTTAAAACGTATGTATTGATATGTCTCTGTAAGGGAATCAAGTGTGTCTAGACTGGCATAAACATGGCAGAGAGAATCAGCACAAACCCACTATCAAAAGGAATTTCAAAAACAAAACCAAAAAACTGGGAAATTCTTTACATTTCCTTCAGGGTCTCTGATGAAACCTGGAAAAACCCTGTCTACAATGACAGCTGGATGTGGCATAAGGCTGGACACTTGGGACTGAGAGGATTGGTGAGATTGGGTGAGCAAATGCAGACCCTTTAAAGCAAAAATGCATGGCCCCCATTCCATGGGTCCCAACTCTCCATGTTGAAGGGAATATTACTAGAGCTATAACATGTACGGGAAACCTAGAGAATGGACACACTGTGAATACAAAAGGTTTCTAAAACTCAACGAGTAGTCCCTCTCCTGGTGCTCCGGTTTGACTTTCCAACTGCTTTACTATCAATCTCCCAACTTGGAGAGACAGCCCCTTTAACCTCCTGGTTCGCACAGGTTGCCAATTTGGCAGAGGATGGAAGGGAAGAGGGAGAACCAATGAGAGAGTTACTGTTAGGCATTTGGACGGGCACATGTCACTGTAATTTCCCGGCAGGAAGAAGAATTAACCAGAGTCTCAGCCACCCACCGGGAACCAGTATAGGTCCTGAACCAAAATTTTGGACTTGCGTACAGCTCACAAAAAACGAGTTGGAAAATGGAGCTCAGGGCCACAGCAATTCACAAACTGGCAGAGTAATAAAGGACAACTATCGTCCAAAAATCTGTTGAGGGAAGGCAACGAGGCAGACTTGAAAGCCAGGCACAATAGCAGGAAACAGATTTCAAGAGGTACGTAGGAATCGCCTTTAAAGCACAGGAAGAGGGGCACAACTTCGACAATGACGCAGTTGGCCAAAAAGGGCGTATGCGTTTTCTCCTGAATATATTCAGGAGAAAACGCATACGCCCTTTTTGGCCGAACAAGCATGCGGGCAATGCAAATCTGCACTACAAAGAAGTATCACTTCCCACCGGTCAAAAGGGACATCCACAAAATGTGTAAAAACCAGAAAGGCAAGACAGGCCCTGGAGAACAGGGAGCCTTGTTATGCTGATGGGCGGGATGTAAATTGCCAACTGCCTCACTGGAGGAGTGCATTGCGTTCCCTAAAACAAGTAAACAACAGAGCTACAGAGCCAAGGGCACTTCCAGTCTAGGGAATATACATTGGGAAAACTGAAAATCAATAAGACAGAGCCACCCCCAAATTTAGGGCTGCACTGCTTACAAGAACCTCAACTTGGGTACACCTTAAATATCCCAGGAAATATAAATATGGTTCAAAAAACTGTGGTATTTATGTCCGATGGAATATCCCTCAGCCATGAAATCAATGTCATAAGACCAGGAGCAGCAAAGTGAGTGGATTCAGGTACGATGATTCTAAGTGAAATAAGTCACAAAGAAAAAGAAACTTATCATAAGATATCACTTATGAAGATCCTGTAAACATGGCTACACATGAACTGAGTTAGGAAAGAGACCAGCGTCTCACATTTAGAAAACACTCTTATGCCTGCTGAAGGGGAAAGGAGAGGTGGGGTGATGCATAAAACCAGAGTTTGATATAAGCACAGGTACCATTTCCAAAACCAACTGTGGTATAGACAAGACCTACACCTTCCTCAGTGAAAGGGACTCAAAACCCCATATTTCACACAGAGGAATAGATCTGACTAGTAAGAATCTTAAAACCTATGTATTGATATGTCTCTGTAAGGGAATCAAGTGTGTCTAGACTGGCATAAACATGGCAGAGAGAATCAGCACAAACCCACTATCAAAAGGAATTTCAAAAACAAAACCAAAAAACAGGGAAATTCTTTACATTTCCTTCAGGGTCTCTGATGAAACCTGGAAAAACCCTGTCTACAATGACAGCTGGATGTGGCATAAGGCTGGACACTTGGGACTGAGAGGATTGGTGAGATTGGGTGAGCAAATGCAGACCCTTTAAAGCAAAAATGCATGGCCCCCATTCCATGGGTCCCAACTCTCCATGTTGAAGGGAATATTACTAGAGGTATAACATGTACGGGAAACCTAGAGAATGGACACACTGTGAATACAAAAGGTTTCTAAAACTCAACGAGTAGTCCCTCTCCTGGTGCTCCGGTTTGACTTTCCAACTGCTTTACTATCAATCTCCCAACTTGGAGAGACAGCCCCTTTAACCTCCTGGTTCGCACAGGTTGCCAATTTGGCAGAGGATGGAAGGGAAGAGGGAGAACCAATGAGAGAGTTACTGTTAGGCATTTGGACGGGCACATGTCACTGTAATTTCCCGGCAGGAAGAAGAATTAACCAGAGTCTCAGCCACCCACCGGGAACCAGTATAGGTCCTGAACCAAAATTTTGGACTTGCGTACAGCTCACAAAAAACGAGTTGGAAAATGGAGCTCAGGGCCACAGCAATTCACAAACTGGCAGAGTAATAAAGGACAACTATCGTCCAAAAATCTGTTGAGGGAAGGCAACGAGGCAGACTTGAAAGCCAGGCACAATAGCAGGAAACAGATTTCAAGAGGTACGTAGGAATCGCCTTTAAAGCACAGGAAGAGGGGCACAACTTCGACAATGACGCAGTTGGCCAAAAAGGACGTATGCGTTTTCTCCTGAATATATTCAGGAGAAAACGCATACGCCCTTTTTGGCCGAACAAGCAAGCGGGCAATGCAAATCTGCACTACAAAGAAGTATCACTTCCCACCGGTCAAAAGGGACATCCACAAAATGTGTAAAAACCAGAAAGGCAAGACAGGCCCTGGAGAACAGGGAGCCTTGTTATGCTGATGGGCGGGATGTAAATTGCCAACTGCCTCACTGGAGGAGTGCATTGCGTTCCCTAAAACAAGTAAACAACAGAGCTACAGAGCCAAGGGCACTTCCAGTCTAGGGAATATACATTGGGAAAACTGAAAATCAATAAGACAGAGCCACCCCCAAATTTAGGGCTGCACTGCTTACAAGAACCTCAACTTGGGTACACCTTAAATATCCCAGGAAATATAAAAATGGTTCAAAAAACTGTGGTATTTATGTCCGATGGAATATCCCTCAGCCATGAAATCAATGTCATAAGACCAGGAGCAGCAAAGTGAGTGGATTCAGGTACGATGATTCTAAGTGAAATAAGTCACACAGAAAAAGAAACCTATCATAAGATATCACTTATGAAGATCCTGTAAACATGGCTACACATGAACTGAGTTAGGAAAGAGACCAGAGTCTCACATTTAGAAAACACTCTTATGCCTGCTGAAGGGGAAAGGAGAGGTGGGGTGATGCATAAAACCAGAGTTTGATATAAGCACAGGTACCATTTCCAAAACCAACTGTGGAATAGACAAGACCTACACCTTCCTCAGAGAAAGGGACTCAAAACCCCATATTTCCCGCAGAGGAATAGATCTGACTAGTAAGAATCTTAAAACCTATGTATTGATATGTCTCTGTAAGGGAATCAAGTGTGTCTAGACTGGCATAAACATGGCAGAGAGAAACAGCTCAAACCCACTATCAAAAGGAATTTCAAAAACAAAACCAAAAAACAGGGAAATTCTTTACATTTCCTTCAGGGTCTCTGATGAAACCTGGAAAAACCCTGTCTACAATGACAGCTGGATGTGGCATAAGGCTGGACACTTGGGACTGAGAGGATTGGTGAGATTGGGTGAGCAAATGCAGACCCTTTAAAGCAAAAATGCATGGCCCCCATTCCATGGGTCCCAACTATCCATGTTGAAGGGAATATTATTAGAGCTATAACATGTACGGGAAACCTAGAGAATGGACACACTGTGAATACAAAAGGTTTCTAAATCTCAATGAGTAGTCCCGCACCTGGTGCTCTGGTTTGACTTTCCAACTGCTTTACTATCAATCTCCCAACTTGGAGAGACAGTCCCTTTAACCTCCTGGTTCGCACAGGTTGCCAATTTGGCAGAGGATGGAAGGGAAGAGGGAGAACCAATGAGAGAGTTACTGTTAGGCATTTGGACGGGCACATGTCACTCTAATTTCCCGGCAGGAAGAAGAATTAACCAGAGTCTCAGCCACCCACCGGGAACCAGTATAGGTCCTGAACCAAAATTTTGGACTTGCGTACAGCTCACAAAAAACGAGTTGGAAAATGGAGCTCAGGGCCACAGCAATTCACACACTGGCAGAGTAATAAAGGACAACTATCGTCCAAAAATCTGTTGAGGGAAGGCAACGAAGCAGACTTGAAAGCCAGGCAGAATAGCAGGAAACAGATTTCAAGAGGTACGTTGGAATCGCCTTTAAAGCACAGGAAGAGGGGCACAACTTCGACAATGACGCAGTTGACCAAAAAGAGCGTATGCATTTTCTCCTGAATATATTCAGGAGAAAACGCATACGCCCTTTTTGGCCGAACAAGCAAGCGGGCAATGCAAATCTGCACTACAAAGAAGTATCACTTCCCACCGGTCAAAAGGGACATCCACAAAATGTGTAAAAACCAGAAAGGCAAGACAGGCCCTGGAGAACAGGGAGCCTTGTTATGCTGATGGGCGGGATGTAAATTGCCAACAGCCTCACTGGAGGAGTGCATTGCGTTCCCTAAACAAGTAAACAACAGAGCTACAGAGCCAAGGGCACTTCCAGTCTAGGGAATATATATTGGTAAAATTGAAAATCAATAAGACAGAGCCACCCCCAAATTTAGGGCTGCACTGCTTACAAGAACCTCAACTTGGGTACACCTTAAATAACCCAGGAAATATAAAAATGTTTCAAAAAACTGTGGTATTTATGTCCGATGGAATATCCCTCAGCCATGAAATCAATGTCATAAGACCAGGAGCAGCAAAGTGAGTGGATTCAGGTACGATGATTCTAAGTGAAATAAGTCACACAGAAAAAGAAACTTATCATAAGATATCACTTATGAAGATCCTGTAAACATGGCTACACATGAACTGAGTTAGGAAAGAGAACAGAGTCTCACATTTAGAAAACACTCTTATGCCTGCTTAAGGGGAAAGGAGAGGTGGGGTGATGCATAAAACCAGAGTTTGATATAAGCACAGGTACCATTTCCAAAACCAACTGTGGAATAGACAAGACCTACACCTTCCTCAGTGAAAGGGACTCAAAACCCCATATTTCCCACAGAGGAATAGATCAGACTAGTAAGAATCTTAAAACCTATGTATTGATATGTCTCTGTAAGGGAATCAAGTGTGTCTAGACTGGCATAAACATGGCATAGAGAATCAGCTCAAACCCACTATAAAAAGAAATTTCAAAGACAAAACCAAAAGAGAGGGAAATTCTTTACATTTCCTTCAGGGTCTCTGATGAAACCTGGAAAAACCCTGTCTACAATGACAGCTGGATGTGGCATAAGGCTGGACACTTGGGACTGAGAGGATTGGTGAGATTGGGTGAGCAAATGCAGACACTTTAAAGCAAAAATGCATGGCCCCCATTCCATGGGTCCCAACTATCCATGTTGAAGGGAATATTACTACAGATATAACATGTACGGGAAACCTAGAGAATGGACACACTGTGAATACAAAAGGTTTCTAAAACTCAACGAGTAGTCCCTCTCCTGGTGCTCCGGTTTGACTTTCCAACTGCTTTACTATCAATCTCCCAACTTGGAGAGACAGCCCCTTTAACCTCCTGGTTCGCACAGGTTGCCAATTTGGCAGAGGATGGAAGGGAAGAGGGAGAACCAATGAGAGAGTTACTGTTAGGCATTTGGACGGGCACATGTCACTCTAATTTCCCGGCAAGAAGAAGAATTAACCAGAGTCTCAGCCACACACCGGGAACCAGTATAGGTCCTGAACCAAATTTTGGACTTGCGTACAGCTCACAAAAAACGAGTTGGAAAATGGAGCTCAGGGCCACAACAATTCACAAACTGGCAGAGTAATAAAGGACAACTATCGTCCAAAAATCTGTTGAGGGAAGGCAACGAGGCAGACTTGAAAGCCAGGCACAATAGCAGGAAACAGATTTCAAGAGGTACGTTGGAATCGCCTTTAAAGCACAGGAAGAGGGGCACAACTTCGACAATGACGCACTTGGCCAAAAAGGGCGTATGTGTTTTCTCCTGAATATATTCAGGAGAAAACGCATACGCCGTTTTTGGCCAAACAAGCAAGCGGGCCGTGCAAATCTGCACTACAATGAAGTATCACTTCCCACCGGTCAAAAGGGACATCCACAAAATGTGTAAAAACCAGAAAGGCAAGACAGGCCCTGGAGAACAGGGAGCCTTGTTATGCTGATGGGCGGGATGTAAATTGCCAACTGCCTCACTGGAGGAGTGCATTGCGTTCCCTAAAACAAGTAAACAACCGAGCTACAGAGCCAAGGACACTTCCAGTCTAGGGAATATACATAGGGAAAACTGAAAATCAATAAGACAGAGCCACCCCCAAATTTAGGGCTGCACTGCTTACCAGAACCTCAACTTGGGTACACCTTCAATATCCCAGGAAATATAAAAATGGTTCAAAAAACTGTGGTATTTATGTCCGATGGAATATCCCTCAGCCATGAAATCAATGTCATAAGACCAGGAGCAGCAAAGTGAGTGGATTCAGGTACGATGATTCTAAGTGAAATAAGTCACCCAGAAATAGAAACTTATTATAAGATATCACTTATGAAGATCCTGTAAACATGGCTACACATGAACTGAGTTAGGAAAGAGACCAGAGTCTCACATTTAGAAAACACTCTTATGCCTGCTTAAGGGGAAAGGAGAGGTGGGGTGATGCATAAAACCAGAGTTTGATATAAGCACAGGTACCATTTCCAAAACCAACTGTGGAATAGACAAGACCTACACCTTCCTCAGTGAAAGGGACTCAAAACCCCATATTTCCCGCAGAGGAATAGATCTGACTAGTAAGAATCTTATAACCTATGCATTGATATGTCTCTGTAAGGGAATCAAGTGTGTCTAGACTGGCATAAACATGGCAGAGAGAATCAGCTCAAACCCACTATAGAAAGGAATTTCAAAAACAAAACCAAAAAACAGGGAAATTCTTTACATTTCCTTCAGGGTCTCTGGCGAAACCTGGAAAAACCCTGTCTACAATGACAGCTGGATGTGGCATAAGGCTGGACACTAGGGACTGAGAGGATTGGTGAGATTGGGTGAGCAAATGCAGACCCTTTAAAGCAAAAATGCATGGCCCCATTCGATGGGTCCCAACTCTCCATGTTGAAGGGAATATTACTACAGCTATAACATGTACGGGAACCCTAGAGAATGGACACACTGTGAATACAAAAGGTTTCTAAAACTCAACGAGTAGTCCCTCTCCTGGTGCTCCGGTTTGACTTTCCAACTGCTTTACTATCAATCTCCCAACTTGGAGAGACAGCCCCTTTAACCTCCTGGTTCGCACAGGTTGCCAATTTGGCAGAGGATGGAAGGAAAGAGGGAGAACCAATGAGAGAGTTACTGTTAGGCATTTGGACGGGCACAGGTCACTCTAATTTCCCGGCAGGAAGAAGAATTAACCAGAGTCTCAGCCACCCACCGGGAACCAGTATAGGTCCTGAAACAAAATTTTGGACTTGCGTACAGCTCACAAAAAACGAGTTGGAAAATGGAGCTCAGGGCCACAGCAATTCACAAACTGGCAGAGTAATAAAGGACAACTATCGTCCAAAAATCTGTTGAGGGATGGCAACGAGGCAGACTTGACAGCCAGGCAGAATAGCAGGAAACAGATTTCAAGAGGTACGTTGGAATCGCCTTTAAAGCACAGGAAGAGGGGCACAACTTCCACAATGACGCAGTTGGCCAAAAAGAGCGTATGCGTTTTCTCCTGAATATATTCAGGAGAAAACGCATATGCCCTTTTTGGCCGAACAAGCAAGCGGGCAATGCAAATCTGCACTACAAAGAAGTATCACTTCCCACCGGTCAAAAGGGACATCCACAAAATGTGTAAAAACCAGAAAGGCAAGACAGGCCCTGGAGAACAGGGAGCCTTTTTATGCTGATGGGCGGGATGTAAATTGCCAACAGCCTCACTGGAGGAGTGCATTGTGTTCCCTAAACAAGTAAACAACAGAGCTACAGAGCCAAGGGCACTTCCAGTCTAGGGAATATACATTGGGAAAACTGAAAATCAATAAGACAGAGCCACCCCCAAATTTAGGGCTGCACTGCTTACAAGAACCTCAACTTGGGTACACCTAAAATAACCCAGGAAATATAAAAATGTTTCAAAAAACTGTGGTATTTATGTCCGATGGAATATCCCTCAGCCATGAAATCAATGTCATAAGACCAGGAGCAGCAAAGTGAGTGGATTCAGGTACGATGATTCTAAGTGAAATAAGTCACACAGAAAAAGAAACTTATCATAAGATATCACTTATGAAGATCCTGTAAACATGGCTACACATGAACTGAGTTAGGAAAGAGAGCAGAGTCTCACATTTAGAAAACACTCTTATGCCTGCTGAAGGGGAAAGGAGAGGTGGGGTGATGCATAAAACCAGAGTTTGATATAAGCACAGGTACCATTTCCAAAACCATCTGTGGAATAGACAAGACCTACACCTTCCTCAGTGAAAGGGACTCAAAACCCCATATTTCCCACAGAGGAATACATCTGACTAGTAAGAATCTTAAAATCTATGTATTGATATGTCTCTGTAAGGGAATCAAATGTGTCTAGACTGGCATAAACATGGCTGAGAGAATCAGCTCAAACCCACTATCAAAAGGAATTTCAAAGACAAAACCAAAAAAGAGGGAAATTCTTTACATTTCCTTCAGGGTCTCTGATGAAACCTGGAAAAACCCTGTCTACAATGACAGCTGGATGTGGCATAAGGCTGGACACTTGGGACTGTGAGGATTGGTGAGATTGGGTGAGCAAATGCAGACACTTTAAAGCAAAAATGCATGGCCCCCATTCCATGGGTCCCAACTATCCATGTTGAAGGGAATATTACTACAGATATAACATGTACGGGAAACCTAGAGAATGGACACACTGTGAATACAAAAGGTTTCTAAAACTCAACGAGTAGTCCCTCTCCTGGTGCTCCGGTTTGACTTTCCAACTGCTTTACTATCAATCTCCCAACTTGGAGAGACAGCCCCTTTAACCTCCTGGTTCGCACAGGTTGCCAATTTGGCAGAGGATGGAAGGGAAGAGGGAGAACCAATGAGAGAGTTACTGTTAGGCATTTGGACGGGCACATGTCACTCTAATTTCCCGGCAGGAAGAAGAATTAACCAGAGTCTCAGCCACCCACCGGGAACCAGTATAGGTCCTGAACCAAAATTTTGGACTTGCGTACAGCTCACAAAAAACGAGTTGGAAAATGGAGCTCAGGGCCCCAGCAATTCACAAACTGGCAGAGTAATAAAGGACAACTATCGTCCAAAAATCTGTTGAGGGAAGGCAACGAGGCAGACTTGAATGCCAGGCAGAATAGCAGGAAACAGATTTCAAGAGGTACGTTGGAATCGCCTTTAAAGCACAGGAAGAGGGGCACAACTTCGACAATGACGCATTTGGCTAAAAAGGGCGTATGCGTTTTCTCCTGAATATATTCAGGAGAAAACGCATACGCCCTTTTTGGCCGAACAAGCAAGCGGGCAATGCAAATCTGCACTACAAAGAAGTATCACTTCCCACCGGTCAAAAGGGACATCCACAAAATGTGTAAAAACCAGAAAGGCAAGACAGGCCCTGGAGAACAGGGAGCCTTGTTATGCTGATGGGCGGGATGTAAATTGACAACTGCCTCACTGGAGGAGTGCATTGCGTTCCCTAAACAAGTAAACAACAGAGCTACAGAGCCTAGGGCACTTCCAGTCTACGGAATATATATTGGGAGAACTGAAAATCAATGACAGAGCCACCCCCAAATTTAGGGCTGCACTGCTTACAAGAACCTCAACTTGGGTACACATTAAATATCCCAGGAAATATATAAATGGTTCAAAAAACTGTGGTATTTATGTCCGATGGAATATCCCTCAGACATGAAATCAATGTCATAAGACCAGGAGCAGCAAAGTGAGTGGATTCAGGTACGATGATTCTAAGTGAAATAAGTCACACAGAAAAAGAAACTTATCATAAGATATCACTTATGAAGATCCTGTAAACATGGCTACACATGAACTGAGTTAGGAAAGAGAACAGAGTCTCACATTTAGAAAACACTCTTATGCCTGCTGAAGGGGAAAGGAGAGGTGGGGTGTTGCATAAAACCAGAGTTTGATATAAGCACAGGTACCATTTCCAAAACCAACTGTGGAATAGACAAGACCTACACCTTCCTCAGTGAAAGGGACTCAAAACCCCATATTTCCCACAGAGGAATAGATCAGACTAGTAAGAATCTTAAAACCTATGTATTGATATGTCTCTGTAAGGGAATCAAGTGTGTCTAGACTGGCATAAACATGGCAGAGAGAATCAGCTCAAACCCACTATAAAAAGGAATTTCAAAAACAAAACCAAAAAACAGGGAAATTCTTTACATTTCCTTCAGGGTCTCTGATGAAACCTGGAAAAACCCTGTCTACAATGACAGCTGGATGTGGCATAAGGCTGGACACTTGGGACTGAGAGGATTGGTGAGATTGGGTGAGCAAATGCAGACCCTTTAAAGCAAAAATGCATGGCCCCCATTCCATGGGTCCCAACTCTCCATGTTGAAGGGAATATTACTACAGCTATAACATGTACGGGAAACCTAGAGAATGGACACACTGTGAATACAAAAGGTTTCTAAAACTCAACGAGTAGTCCCTCTCCTGGTGCTCCCGTTTGACTTTCCAACTGCTTTACTATCAATCTCCCAACTTGGAGAGAAAACACCTTTAACCTCCTCGTTCGCACAGGTTGCCAATTTGGCAGAGGATGGAAGGGAAGTGGGAGAACCAATGAGAGAGTAGCTTTTAGGCATTTGGACGGGCACATGTCACTCTAATTTCCCGGCAGGAAGAAGAATTAACCAGAGTCTCAGCCACCCACCGGGAACCAGTATAGGTCCTGAACCAAAATTTTGGACTTGCGTACAGCTCACAAAAAACGAATTGAAAAATGGAGCTCAGGGGCACAGCAATTCACAAACTGGCAGAGTAATAAAGGACAACTATCGTCCAAAAATCTGTTGAGGGAAGACAACGAGGCAGACTTGAATGCCAGGCAGAATAGCAGGAAACAGATTTCAAGAGGTACGTTGGAATCGCTTTTAAAGCACAGGAAGAGGGGCACAACTTCGACAATGACGCAGTTGGCCAAAAAGGGCGTATGCGTTTTCTCCTGAATATACTCAGGAGAAAACGCATATGCCCTTTTTGGCCGAACAAGCAAGCGGGCAATGCAAATCTGCACTATAAGGAAGTATCACTTCCCACCTGTCAAAAGGGACATCCACAAAATGTGTAAAAACCAGAAAGGCAAGATAGACCCTGGAGAACAGGGAGCCTTGTTATGCTGATGGGCGGGATGTAAATTGCCAACTGCCTCACTGGAGGAGTGCATTGCGTTCCCTAAAAGAAGTAAACAACAGAGCTACAGTGCCAAGGGCATTTCCAGTCTAGGGAATATACATTGGGAAAATTGAAAATAAATAAGACAGATCCACCCCCAAATTTAGGGCTGCACTTCTTACAAGAACCTCAACTTGGGTACACCTTAAATATCCCAGGAAATATAAAAATGGTTCAAAAAACTGTGGTATTTATGTCCGATGGAATATCCCTCAGCCATGAAATAAATGTCATAAGACCAGGAGCAGCAAAGTGAGTGGATTCAGGTACGATGATTCTAAGTGAAATAAGTCACACAGAAAAAGAAACCTATCATAAGATATCACTTATGAAGATCCTGTAAACATGGCTACACATGAACTGAGTTAGGAAAGAGACCAGAGTCTCACATTTAGAAAACACTCTTATGCCTGCTGAAGGGGAAAGGAGAGGTGGGGTGATGCATAAAACCAGAGTTTGATATAAGCACAGGTACCATTTCCAAAACCAACTGTGGAATAGACAAGACCTACACCTTCCTCAGAGAAAGGGACTCAAAACCCCATATTTCCCGCAGAGGAATAGATCTGACTAGTAAGAATCTTAAAACCTATGTATTGATATGTCTCTGTAAGGGAATCAAGTGTGTCTAGACTGGCATAAACATGGCAGAGAGAAACAGCTCAAACCCACTATCAAAAGGAATTTCAAAAACAAAACCAAAAAACAGGGAAATTCTTTACATTTCCTTCAGGGTCTCTGATGAAACCTGGAAAAACCCTGTCTACAATGACAGCTGGATGTGGCATAAGGCTGGACACTTGGGACTGAGAGGATTGGTGAGATTGGGTGAGCAAATGCAGACCCTTTAAAGCAAAAATGCATGGCCCCCATTCCATGGGTCCCAACTATCCATGTTGAAGGGAATATTATTAGAGCTATAACATGTACGGGAAACCTAGAGAATGGACACACTGTGAATACAAAAGGTTTCTAAATCTCAATGAGTAGTCCCGCACCTGGTGCTCTGGTTTGACTTTCCAACTGCTTTACTATCAATCTCCCAACTTGGAGAGACAGTCCCTTTAACCTCCTGGTTCGCACAGGTTGCCAATTTGGCAGAGGATGGAAGGGAAGAGGGAGAACCAATGAGAGAGTTACTGTTAGGCATTTGGACGGGCACATGTCACTCTAATTTCCCGGCAGGAAGAAGAATTAACCAGAGTCTCAGCCACCCACCGGGAACCAGTATAGGTCCTGAACCAAAATTTTGGACTTGCGTACAGCTCACAAAAAACGAGTTGGAAAATGGAGCTCAGGGCCACAGCAATTCACACACTGGCAGAGTAATAAAGGACAACTATCGTCCAAAAATCTGTTGAGGGAAGGCAACGAAGCAGACTTGAAAGCCAGGCAGAATAGCAGGAAACAGATTTCAAGAGGTACGTTGGAATCGCCTTTAAAGCACAGGAAGAGGGGCACAACTTCGACAATGACGCAGTTGACCAAAAAGAGCGTATGCATTTTCTCCTGAATATATTCAGGAGAAAACGCATACGCCCTTTTTGGCCGAACAAGCAAGCGGGCAATGCAAATCTGCACTACAAAGAAGTATCACTTCCCACCGGTCAAAAGGGACATCCACAAAATGTGTAAAAACCAGAAAGGCAAGACAGGCCCTGGAGAACAGGGAGCCTTGTTATGCTGATGGGCGGGATGTAAATTGCCAACAGCCTCACTGGAGGAGTGCATTGCGTTCCCTAAACAAGTAAACAACAGAGCTACAGAGCCAAGGGCACTTCCAGTCTAGGGAATATATATTGGTAAAATTGAAAATCAATAAGACAGAGCCACCCCCAAATTTAGGGCTGCACTGCTTACAAGAACCTCAACTTGGGTACACCTTAAATAACCCAGGAAATATAAAAATGTTTCAAAAAACTGTGGTATTTATGTCCGATGGAATATCCCTCAGCCATGAAATCAATGTCATAAGACCAGGAGCAGCAAAGTGAGTGGATTCAGGTACGATGATTCTAAGTGAAATAAGTCACACAGAAAAAGAAACTTATCATAAGATATCACTTATGAAGATCCTGTAAACATGGCTACACATGAACTGAGTTAGGAAAGAGAACAGAGTCTCACATTTAGAAAACACTCTTATGCCTGCTTAAGGGGAAAGGAGAGGTGGGGTGATGCATAAAACCAGAGTTTGATATAAGCACAGGTACCATTTCCAAAACCAACTGTGGAATAGACAAGACCTACACCTTCCTCAGTGAAAGGGACTCAAAACCCCATATTTCCCACAGAGGAATAGATCAGACTAGTAAGAATCTTAAAACCTATGTATTGATATGTCTCTGTAAGGGAATCAAGTGTGTCTAGACTGGCATAAACATGGCATAGAGAATCAGCTCAAACCCACTATAAAAAGAAATTTCAAAGACAAAACCAAAAGAGAGGGAAATTCTTTACATTTCCTTCAGGGTCTCTGATGAAACCTGGAAAAACCCTGTCTACAATGACAGCTGGATGTGGCATAAGGCTGGACACTTGGGACTGAGAGGATTGGTGAGATTGGGTGAGCAAATGCAGACACTTTAAAGCAAAAATGCATGGCCCCCATTCCATGGGTCCCAACTATCCATGTTGAAGGGAATATTACTACAGATATAACATGTACGGGAAACCTAGAGAATGGACACACTGTGAATACAAAAGGTTTCTAAAACTCAACGAGTAGTCCCTCTCCTGGTGCTCCGGTTTGACTTTCCAACTGCTTTACTATCAATCTCCCAACTTGGAGAGACAGCCCCTTTAACCTCCTGGTTCGCACAGGTTGCCAATTTGGCAGAGGATGGAAGGGAAGAGGGAGAACCAATGAGAGAGTTACTGTTAGGCATTTGGACGGGCACATGTCACTCTAATTTCCCGGCAAGAAGAAGAATTAACCAGAGTCTCAGCCACACACCGGGAACCAGTATAGGTCCTGAACCAAATTTTGGACTTGCGTACAGCTCACAAAAAACGAGTTGGAAAATGGAGCTCAGGGCCACAACAATTCACAAACTGGCAGAGTAATAAAGGACAACTATCGTCCAAAAATCTGTTGAGGGAAGGCAACGAGGCAGACTTGAAAGCCAGGCACAATAGCAGGAAACAGATTTCAAGAGGTACGTTGGAATCGCCTTTAAAGCACAGGAAGAGGGGCACAACTTCGACAATGACGCACTTGGCCAAAAAGGGCGTATGTGTTTTCTCCTGAATATATTCAGGAGAAAACGCATACGCCGTTTTTGGCCAAACAAGCAAGCGGGCCGTGCAAATCTGCACTACAATGAAGTATCACTTCCCACCGGTCAAAAGGGACATCCACAAAATGTGTAAAAACCAGAAAGGCAAGACAGGCCCTGGAGAACAGGGAGCCTTGTTATGCTGATGGGCGGGATGTAAATTGCCAACTGCCTCACTGGAGGAGTGCATTGCGTTCCCTAAAACAAGTAAACAACCGAGCTACAGAGCCAAGGACACTTCCAGTCTAGGGAATATACATAGGGAAAACTGAAAATCAATAAGACAGAGCCACCCCCAAATTTAGGGCTGCACTGCTTACCAGAACCTCAACTTGGGTACACCTTCAATATCCCAGGAAATATAAAAATGGTTCAAAAAACTGTGGTATTTATGTCCGATGGAATATCCCTCAGCCATGAAATCAATGTCATAAGACCAGGAGCAGCAAAGTGAGTGGATTCAGGTACGATGATTCTAAGTGAAATAAGTCACCCAGAAATAGAAACTTATTATAAGATATCACTTATGAAGATCCTGTAAACATGGCTACACATGAACTGAGTTAGGAAAGAGACCAGAGTCTCACATTTAGAAAACACTCTTATGCCTGCTTAAGGGGAAAGGAGAGGTGGGGTGATGCATAAAACCAGAGTTTGATATAAGCACAGGTACCATTTCCAAAACCAACTGTGGAATAGACAAGACCTACACCTTCCTCAGTGAAAGGGACTCAAAACCCCATATTTCCCGCAGAGGAATAGATCTGACTAGTAAGAATCTTATAACCTATGCATTGATATGTCTCTGTAAGGGAATCAAGTGTGTCTAGACTGGCATAAACATGGCAGAGAGAATCAGCTCAAACCCACTATAGAAAGGAATTTCAAAAACAAAACCAAAAAACAGGGAAATTCTTTACATTTCCTTCAGGGTCTCTGGCGAAACCTGGAAAAACCCTGTCTACAATGACAGCTGGATGTGGCATAAGGCTGGACACTAGGGACTGAGAGGATTGGTGAGATTGGGTGAGCAAATGCAGACCCTTTAAAGCAAAAATGCATGGCCCCATTCGATGGGTCCCAACTCTCCATGTTGAAGGGAATATTACTACAGCTATAACATGTACGGGAACCCTAGAGAATGGACACACTGTGAATACAAAAGGTTTCTAAAACTCAACGAGTAGTCCCTCTCCTGGTGCTCCGGTTTGACTTTCCAACTGCTTTACTATCAATCTCCCAACTTGGAGAGACAGCCCCTTTAACCTCCTGGTTCGCACAGGTTGCCAATTTGGCAGAGGATGGAAGGAAAGAGGGAGAACCAATGAGAGAGTTACTGTTAGGCATTTGGACGGGCACAGGTCACTCTAATTTCCCGGCAGGAAGAAGAATTAACCAGAGTCTCAGCCACCCACCGGGAACCAGTATAGGTCCTGAAACAAAATTTTGGACTTGCGTACAGCTCACAAAAAACGAGTTGGAAAATGGAGCTCAGGGCCACAGCAATTCACAAACTGGCAGAGTAATAAAGGACAACTATCGTCCAAAAATCTGTTGAGGGATGGCAACGAGGCAGACTTGACAGCCAGGCAGAATAGCAGGAAACAGATTTCAAGAGGTACGTTGGAATCGCCTTTAAAGCACAGGAAGAGGGGCACAACTTCCACAATGACGCAGTTGGCCAAAAAGAGCGTATGCGTTTTCTCCTGAATATATTCAGGAGAAAACGCATATGCCCTTTTTGGCCGAACAAGCAAGCGGGCAATGCAAATCTGCACTACAAAGAAGTATCACTTCCCACCGGTCAAAAGGGACATCCACAAAATGTGTAAAAACCAGAAAGGCAAGACAGGCCCTGGAGAACAGGGAGCCTTTTTATGCTGATGGGCGGGATGTAAATTGCCAACAGCCTCACTGGAGGAGTGCATTGTGTTCCCTAAACAAGTAAACAACAGAGCTACAGAGCCAAGGGCACTTCCAGTCTAGGGAATATACATTGGGAAAACTGAAAATCAATAAGACAGAGCCACCCCCAAATTTAGGGCTGCACTGCTTACAAGAACCTCAACTTGGGTACACCTAAAATAACCCAGGAAATATAAAAATGTTTCAAAAAACTGTGGTATTTATGTCCGATGGAATATCCCTCAGCCATGAAATCAATGTCATAAGACCAGGAGCAGCAAAGTGAGTGGATTCAGGTACGATGATTCTAAGTGAAATAAGTCACACAGAAAAAGAAACTTATCATAAGATATCACTTATGAAGATCCTGTAAACATGGCTACACATGAACTGAGTTAGGAAAGAGAGCAGAGTCTCACATTTAGAAAACACTCTTATGCCTGCTGAAGGGGAAAGGAGAGGTGGGGTGATGCATAAAACCAGAGTTTGATATAAGCACAGGTACCATTTCCAAAACCATCTGTGGAATAGACAAGACCTACACCTTCCTCAGTGAAAGGGACTCAAAACCCCATATTTCCCACAGAGGAATACATCTGACTAGTAAGAATCTTAAAATCTATGTATTGATATGTCTCTGTAAGGGAATCAAATGTGTCTAGACTGGCATAAACATGGCTGAGAGAATCAGCTCAAACCCACTATCAAAAGGAATTTCAAAGACAAAACCAAAAAAGAGGGAAATTCTTTACATTTCCTTCAGGGTCTCTGATGAAACCTGGAAAAACCCTGTCTACAATGACAGCTGGATGTGGCATAAGGCTGGACACTTGGGACTGTGAGGATTGGTGAGATTGGGTGAGCAAATGCAGACACTTTAAAGCAAAAATGCATGGCCCCCATTCCATGGGTCCCAACTATCCATGTTGAAGGGAATATTACTACAGATATAACATGTACGGGAAACCTAGAGAATGGACACACTGTGAATACAAAAGGTTTCTAAAACTCAACGAGTAGTCCCTCTCCTGGTGCTCCGGTTTGACTTTCCAACTGCTTTACTATCAATCTCCCAACTTGGAGAGACAGCCCCTTTAACCTCCTGGTTCGCACAGGTTGCCAATTTGGCAGAGGATGGAAGGGAAGAGGGAGAACCAATGAGAGAGTTACTGTTAGGCATTTGGACGGGCACATGTCACTCTAATTTCCCGGCAGGAAGAAGAATTAACCAGAGTCTCAGCCACCCACCGGGAACCAGTATAGGTCCTGAACCAAAATTTTGGACTTGCGTACAGCTCACAAAAAACGAGTTGGAAAATGGAGCTCAGGGCCCCAGCAATTCACAAACTGGCAGAGTAATAAAGGACAACTATCGTCCAAAAATCTGTTGAGGGAAGGCAACGAGGCAGACTTGAATGCCAGGCAGAATAGCAGGAAACAGATTTCAAGAGGTACGTTGGAATCGCCTTTAAAGCACAGGAAGAGGGGCACAACTTCGACAATGACGCATTTGGCTAAAAAGGGCGTATGCGTTTTCTCCTGAATATATTCAGGAGAAAACGCATACGCCCTTTTTGGCCGAACAAGCAAGCGGGCAATGCAAATCTGCACTACAAAGAAGTATCACTTCCCACCGGTCAAAAGGGACATCCACAAAATGTGTAAAAACCAGAAAGGCAAGACAGGCCCTGGAGAACAGGGAGCCTTGTTATGCTGATGGGTGGGATGTAAATTGACAACTGCCTCACTGGAGGAGTGCATTGCGTTCCCTAAACAAGTAAACAACAGAGCTACAGAGCCTAGGGAACTTCCAGTCTACGGAATATATATTGGGAGAACTGAAAATCAATGACAGAGCCACCCCCAAATTTAGGGCTGCACTGCTTACAAGAACCTCAACTTGGGTACACATTAAATATCCCAGGAAATATATAAATGGTTCAAAAAACTGTGGTATTTATGTCCGATGGAATATCCCTCAGACATGAAATCAATGTCATAAGACCAGGAGCAGCAAAGTGAGTGGATTCAGGTACGATGATTCTAAGTGAAATAAGTCACACAGAAAAAGAAACTTATCATAAGATATCACTTATGAAGATCCTGTAAACATGGCTACACATGAACTGAGTTAGGAAAGAGAACAGAGTCTCACATTTAGAAAACACTCTTATGCCTGCTGAAGGGGAAAGGAGAGGTGGGGTGTTGCATAAAACCAGAGTTTGATATAAGCACAGGTACCATTTCCAAAACCAACTGTGGAATAGACAAGACCTACACCTTCCTCAGTGAAAGGGACTCAAAACCCCATATTTCCCACAGAGGAATAGATCAGACTAGTAAGAATCTTAAAACCTATGTATTGATATGTCTCTGTAAGGGAATCAAGTGTGTCTAGACTGGCATAAACATGGCAGAGAGAATCAGCTCAAACCCACTATAAAAAGGAATTTCAAAAACAAAACCAAAAAACAGGGAAATTCTTTACATTTCCTTCAGGGTCTCTGATGAAACCTGGAAAAACCCTGTCTACAATGACAGCTGGATGTGGCATAAGGCTGGACACTTGGGACTGAGAGGATTGGTGAGATTGGGTGAGCAAATGCAGACCCTTTAAAGCAAAAATGCATGGCCCCCATTCCATGGGTCCCAACTCTCCATGTTGAAGGGAATATTACTACAGCTATAACATGTACGGGAAACCTAGAGAATGGACACACTGTGAATACAAAAGGTTTCTAAAACTCAACGAGTAGTCCCTCTCCTGGTGCTCCCGTTTGACTTTCCAACTGCTTTACTATCAATCTCCCAACTTGGAGACAAAACACCTTTAACCTCCTCGTTCGCACAGGTTGCCAATTTGGCAGAGGATGGAAGGGAAGTGGGAGAACCAATGAGAGAGTAGCTTTTAGGCATTTGGACGGGCACATGTCACTCTAATTTCCCGGCAGGAAGAAGAATTAACCAGAGTCTCAGCCACCCACCGGGAACCAGTATAGGTCCTGAACCAAAATTTTGGACTTGCGTACAGCTCACAAAAAACGAATTGAAAAATGGAGCTCAGGGGCACAGCAATTCACAAACTGGCAGAGTAATAAAGGACAACTATCGTCCAAAAATCTGTTGAGGGAAGACAACGAGGCAGACTTGAATGCCAGGCAGAATAGCAGGAAACAGATTTCAAGAGGTACGTTGGAATCGCTTTTAAAGCACAGGAAGAGGGGCACAACTTCGACAATGACGCAGTTGGCCAAAAAGGGCGTATGCGTTTTCTCCTGAATATATTCAGGAGAAAACGCATATGCCCTTTTTGGCCGAACAAGCAAGCGGGCAATGCAAATCTGCACTATAAGGAAGTATCACTTCCCACCTGTCAAAAGGGACATCCACAAAATGTGTAAAAACCAGAAAGGCAAGATAGGCCCTGAAGAACAGGGAGCCTGGTTATGCTGATGGGCGGGATGTAAATTGCCAACTGCCTCACTGGAGGAGTGCATTGCATTCCCTAAAACAAGTAAACAACAGAGCTACAGAGCCACGGGCACTTCCAGTCTAGGGAATATACATTGGGAAAACAGAAAATCAATAAGACAGAGCCATCCCCAAATATAGGGCTGCACTTCTTACAAGAACCTCAACTTGGGTACACCTTAAATATCACAGGAAATATAAAAATGGTTCAAAAACCTGTGGTATTTATGTCCGATGGAATATCCCTCAGCCATGAAATCAATGTCATAAGACCAGGAGCAGCAAAGTGAGTGGATTCAGGTACGATGATTCTAAGTGAAATAAGTCACACAGGAAACGAAACTTATCATAAGATATCACTTATGAAGATCCTGTAAACATGGCTACACATGATCTGAGTTAGGAAAGAGAACAGAGTCTCACATTTAGAAAACACTCTTATGCCTGCTTAAGGGGAAAGGAGAGGTGCGGTGATGCATAAAACCAGAGTTTGATATAAGCACAGGTACCATTTCCAAAACCAACTGTGGAATAGACAAGACCTACACCTTCCTCAGTGAAAGGGACTCAAAACCCCATATTTCCCACAGAGGAATAGATCTGACTAGTAAGAATCTTAAAACGTATGTATTGATATGTCTCTGTAAGGGAATCAAGTGTGTCTAGACTGGCATAAACATGGCAGAGAGAATCAGCTCTAACCCACTATAAAAAGGAATTTCAAAAACAAAACCAAAAAACAGGGAAATTCTTTACATTTCCTTCAGGGTCTCTGATGAAACCTGGAAAAACCCTGTCTACAATGACAGCTGGATGTGGCATAAGGCTGGACACTTGGGACTGAGAGGATTGGTGAGATTGGGTGAGCAAATGCAGACCCTTTAAAGCAAAAATGCATGGCCCCCATTCGATGGGTCCCAACTCTCCAGGTTGAAGGGAATATTACTACAGCTATAACATGTACGGGAAACCTAGAGAATGGACACACTGTGAATACAAAATGTTTCTAAATCTCAACGAGTAGTCCCACTCCTGGTGCTCCGGTTTGACTTTCCAACTGCTTTACTATCAATCTCCCAACTTGGAGAGACAGCCCCTTTAACCTCCTGGTTCGCACACGTTGCCAATTTGGCAGAGGATGGAAGGGAAGAGCGAGAACCAATGAGAGAGTTACTGTTAGGCATTTGGACGGGCACATGTCACTCTAATTTCCCGGCAGGAAGAAGAATTAACCAGAGTCTCAGCGACCCACCGGGAACCAGTATAGGTCCTGAACCAAAATTTTGGACTTGTGTACAGCTCACAAAAAACGGGTTGGAAAACGGAGCTCAGGGCCACAGCAATTCACAAACTGGCAGAGTAATAAAGGACAACTATCGTCCAAAAATCTGTTGAGGGAAGGCAACGAGGCAGACTTGAAAGGCAGGCACAATAGCAGGAAACAGATTTCAAGAGGTACGTTGGAATCGCCTTTAAAGCACAGGAAGAGGGGCACAACTTCGACAATGACGCAGTTGGCCAAAAAGGGCGTATGCGTTTTCTCCTGAATATATTCAGGAGAAAACGCATACGCCCTTTTTGGCCAAACAAGCAAGCGGGCAATGCAAATCTGCACTCCAAAGAAGTATCACTTCCTACCGGTCAAAAGGGACATCCACAATTGTGTAAAAACCAGAAAGGCAAGACAGGCCCTGGAGAACAGGGAGCCTTGTTATGCTGATGGGCGGGATGTAAATTGCCAACTGCCTCACTGGAGGAGTGCATTGCATTCCCTAAAACAAGCAAACAACAGAGCTACAGAGCCAAGGGCACTTCCAGTCTAGGGAACATACATTGGGAAAACTGAAAATCAATAAGACAGAGCCACCCCCAAATTTAGGGCTGCACTGCTTACAGGAACCTCAACTTGGGTACACCTTAAATATCCCAGGAAATATAAAAATGGTTCAAAAAACTGTGGTATTTATGTCCGATGGAATATCCCTCAGCCATGAAATCAATGTCATAAGACCAGGAGCCGCAAAGTGAGTGGATTCAGGTACGATGATTCTAAGTGAAATAAGTCACACAGAAAAAGAAACTTATCATAAGATATGACTTATGAAGATCCTGTAAACATGGCTACACATGAACTGAGTTAGGAAAGAGAACAGAGTCTCACATTTAGACAACACTCTTATGCCTGCTGAAGGGGAAAGGAGAGGTGGGGTGATGCATAAAACCAGAGTTTGATATAAGCACAGGTACCATTTCCAAAACCAACTGTAGAATAGACAAGACCTACACCTTCCTCAGTGAAAGGGACTCAAAACCCCATATTTCCCGCAGAGGAATAGATCTGACTAGTAAGAATCTTAAAACCTATGTATTGATATGTCTCTGTAAGGGAATCAAGTGTGTCTAGACTGGCATAAACATGGCAGAGAGAATCAGCTCATACCCACTATAAAAAGGAATTTCAAAAACAAAACCAAAAAACAGGGAAATTCTTTACATTTCCTTCAGGGTCTCTGAAGAAACCTGGAAAAACCCTGTCTACAATGACAGCTGGATGTGCCCTAAGGCTGGACACTTGGGACTGAGAGGATTGGTGAGATTGGGTGAGCAAATGCAGACCCTTTAATGCAAAAATGCATGGCCCCCATTCCATGGGTCCCAACTCTCCAGGTTGAAGGGAATATTACTACAGCTATAACATGTACGGGAAACCTAGAGAATGGACACACTGTGAATACAAAAGGTTTCTAAAACTCAACGAGTAGTCCCTCTCCTGGTGCTCCGGTTTGACTTTCCAACTGCTTTACTATCAATCTCCCAACTTGGAGAGACAGCCCCTTTAACCTCCTGGTTCGCACATGTTGTCAATTTGGCAGAGGATGGAAGGGAAGAGGGAGAACCAATGAGAGAGTTAGTGTTAGGCATTTGGACGGGCACATGTCACTCTAATTTCCCGGCAGGAAGAAGAATTAACCAGAGTCTCAGCCACGCACCGGGAACCAGTATAGGTCCTGAACCAAAATTTTGGACTTGCGTACAGCTCACAAAAAACGAGTTGGAAAATGGAGCTCAGGGCCCCAGCAATTCACAAACTGGCAGAGTAATAAAGGACAACTATCGTCCAAAAATCTGTTGAGGGAAGGCAACGCGGCAGACTTGAAAGCCAGGCAGAATAGCAGGAAACAGATTTCAAGAGGTACGTTGGAATCGCTTTAAAGCACAGGAAGAGGGGCACAACTTCGACAATGTCGCAGTTGGCCAAAAAGGGCGTATGCATTTTCTCCTGAATATATTCAGGAGAAAACGCATACACCCTTTTTGGCCAAACAAGCAAGCGGGCAATGCAAATCTGCACTACAAAGAAGTATCACTTCCCACCGGTCAAAAGGGACATCCACAAAATGTGTAAAAACCAGAAAGGCAAGACAGGCCCTGGAGAACAGGGAGCCTTGTTATGCTGATGGGCTGGATGTAAATTGCCAACTGCCTCACTGGAGGAGTGCATTGCGTTCCCTAAAACAAGTAAACAACAGAGCTACAGAGCCAAGGGCACTTCCAGTCTACGGAATATACATTGGGAAAACTGAAAATCAATAAGACAGAGCCACCCCCAAATTTAGGGCTGCACTGCTTACAAGAACCTCAACTTGGGTACACCTTAAATATCCCAGGAAATATAAAAATGGTTCAAAAAACTGTTGTATTTATGTCCGATGGAATATCCCTCAGCCATGAAATCAATGTCATAAGACCAGGAGCAGCAAAGTGAGTGGATTCAGGTACGATGATTCTAAGTGAAATAAGTCACACAGAAAAAGAAACTTATCATAAGATATGACTTATGAAGATCCTGTAAACATGGCTACACATGAACTGAGTTAGGAAAGAGAACAGAGTCTCACATTTAGACAACACTCTTATGCCTGCTGAAGGGGAAAGGAGAGGTGGGGTGATGCATAAAACCAGAGTTTGATATAAGCACAGGTACCATTTCCAAAACCAACTGTGGTATAGACAAGACCTACACCTTCCTCAGTGAAAGGGACTCAAAACCCCATATTTCCCGCAGAGGAATAGATCTGACTAGTAAGAATCTTAAAACCTATGTATTGATATGTCTCTGTAAGGGAATCAAGTGTGTCTAGACTGGCATAAACATGGCAGAGAGAATCAGCTCATACCCACAATAAAAAGGAATTTCAAAAACAAAACCAAAAAACAGGGAAATTCTTTACATTTCCTTCAGGGTCTCTGAAGAAACCTGGAAAAACACTGTCTACAATGACAGCTGGATGTGCCCTAAGGCTGGACACTTGGGACTGAGAGGATTGGTGAGATAGGGTGAGCAAATGCAGACCCTTTAATGCAAAAATGCATGGCCCCCATTCCATGGGTCCCAACTCTCCAGGTTGAAGGGAATATTACTACAGCTATAACATGTACGGGAAACCTAGAGAATGGACACACTGTGAATACAAAAGGTTTCTAAAACTCAACGAGTAGTCCCTCTCCTGGTGCTCCGGTTTGACTTTCCAACTGCTTTACTATCAATCTCCCAACTTGGAGAGACAGCCCCTTTAACCTCCTGGTTCGCACAGGTTGTCAATTTGGCAGAGGATCGAAGGGAATAGGGAGAACCAATGAGAGAGTTACTGTTAGGCATTTGGACGGGCACATGTCACTCTAATTTCCCGGCAGGAAGAAGAATTAACCAGAGTCTCAGCCACCCACCGGGAACCAGTATAGGTCCTGAACCAAAATTTTGGACTTGCGTACAGCTCACAAAAAACGAGTTGGAAAATGGAGCTCAGGGCCCCAGCAATTCACAAACTGGCAGAGTAATAAAAGACAACTATCGTCCAAAAATCTGTTGAGGGAAGGCAACGAGGCAGACTTGAAAGCCAGGCAGAATAGCAGGAAACAGATTTCAAGAGGTACGTTGAAATCGCCTTTAAAGCACAGGAAGAGGGGCACAACTTCGACAATGTCGCAGTTGGCCAAAAAGGGCGTATGCGTTTTCTCCTGAATATATTCAGGAGAAAACGCATACGCCCTTTTTGGCCAAACAAGCAAGCGGGAAATGCAAATCTGCACTACAAAGAAGTATCACTTCCCACCGGTCAAAAGGGACATCCACAAAATGTGTAAAAACCAGAAAGGCAAGACAGGCCCTGGAGAACAGGGAGCCTTGTTATGCTGATGGGCGGGATGTAAATTGCCAACTGCCTCACTGGAGGAGTGCATTGCGTTCCCTAAAACAAGTAAACAACAGAGCTACAGAGCCAAGGGCACTTCCAGTCTATGGAATATACATTGGGAAAACTGAAAATCAATACGACAGAGCCACCCCCAAATTTAGGGCTGCACTGCTTACGAGAACCTCAACTTGGGTACACCTTAAATATCCCAGGAAATATAAAAATGGTTCAAAAAACTGTTGTATTTATGTCCGATGGAATATCCCTCAGCCATGAAATCAATGTCATAAGACCAGGAGCAGCAAAGTGAGTGGATTCAGGTACGATGATTCTAAGTGAAATAAGTCACACAGAAAAAGAAACTTATCATAAGATATCACTTATGAAGATCCTGTAAACATGGCTACACATGAACTGAGTTAGGAAAGAGAACAGAGTCTCACATTTAGACAACACTCTTATGCCTGCTGAAGGGGAAAGGAGAGGTGGGGTGATGCATAAAACCAGAGTTTGATATAAGCACAGGTACCATTTCCAAACCCAACTGTGGAATAGACAAGACCTACACCTTCCTCAGTGAAAGGGACTCAAAACCCCATATTTCCCGCAGAGGAATAGATCTGACTAGTAAGAATCTTAAAACATATATATTGATATGTCTCTGTAAGGGAATCAAGTGTGTCTAGACTGGCATAAACATGGCAGAGAGAATCAGCTCATACCCAATATAAAAAGGAATTTCAAAAACAAAACCAAAAAACAGGGAAATTCTTTACATTTCCTTCAGGGTCTCTGAAGAAACCTGGTAAAACCCTGTCTACAATGACAGCTGGATGTGCCCTAAGGCTGGACACTTGGGACTGAGAGGATTGGTGAGATTGGGTGAGCAAATGCAGACCCTTTAATGCAAAAATGCATGGCCCCCATTCCATGGGTCCCAACTCTCCAGGTTGAAGGGAATATTACTACAGCTATAACATGTACGGGAAACCTAGAGAATGGACACACTGTGAATACAAAAGGTTTCTAAAACTCAACGAGTAGTCCCTCTCCTGGTGCTCCGTTTTGACTTTCCAACTGCTTTACTATCAATCTCCCAACTTGGAGAGACAGCCCCTTTAACCTCCTGGTTCGCACAGGTTGTCAATTTGGCAGAGGATGGAAGGGAAGAGGGAGAACCAATGAGAGAGTTACTGTTAGGCATTTGGACCGGCACATGTCACTCTAATTTCCCGGCAGGAAGAAGAATTAACCAGAGTCTCAGCCACCCACCGGGAACCAGTATAGGTCCTGAACCAAAATTTTGGACTTGCGTACAGCTCACAAAAAACGAGTTGGAAAATGGAGCTCAGGGCCCCAGCAATTCACAAACTGGCAGAGTAATAAAGGACAACTATCGTCCAAAAATCTGTTGAGGGAAGGCAACGAGGCAGAGTTGAAAGCCAGGCAGAATAGCAGGAAACAGATTTCAAGAGGTACGTTGGAATCGCTTTAAAGCACAGGAAGAGGGGCACAACTTCGACAATGTCGCAGTTGGCCAAAAAGGGCGTATGCGTTTTCTCCTGAATATATTCAGGAGAAAACGCATACGCCCTTTTTGGCCAAACAAGCAAGCGGGCAATGCAAATCTGCACTACAAAGAAGTATCACTTCCCACCGGTCAAAAGGGACATCCACAAAATGTGTAAAAACCAGAAAGGCAAGACAGGCCCTGGAGAACAGGGAGCCTTGTTATGCTGATGGGCGGGATGTAAATTGCCAACTGCCTCACTGGAGGAGTGCATTGCGTTCCCTAAAACAAGTAAACAACAGAGCTACAGAGCCAAGGGCACTTCCAGTCTACGGAATATACATTGGGAAAACTGAAAATCAATACGACAGAGCCACCCCCAAATTTAGGGCTGCACTGCTTACAAGAACCTCAACTTGGGTACACCTTAAATATCCCAGGAAATATAAAAATGGTTCAAAAAACTGTGGTATTTATGTCCGATGGAATATCCCTCAGCCATGAAATCAATGTCATAAGACCAGGAGCAGCAAAGTGAGTGGATTCAGGTACGATGATTCTAAGTGAAATAAGTCACACAGAAAAAGAAACTTATCATAAGATATGACTTATGAAGATCCTGTAAACATGGCTACACATGAACTGAGTTAGGAAAGAGAACAGAGTCTCACATTTAGACAACACTCTTATGCCTGCTGAAGGGGAAAGGAGAGGTGGAGTGATGCATAAAACCAGAGTTTGATATAAGCACAGGTACCATTTCCAAAACCAACTGTGGAATAGACAAGACCTACACCTTCCTCAGTGAAAGGGACTCAAAACCCCATATTTCCCGCAGAGGAATAGATCTGACTAGTAAGAATCTTAAAACCTATGTATTGATATGTCTCTGTAAGGGAATCAAGTGTGTCTAGACTGGCATAAACATGGCAGAGAGAATCAGCTCATACCCACTATAAAAAGGAATTTCAAAAACAAAACCAAAAAACAGGGAAATTCTTTACATTTCCTTCAGGGTCTCTGAAGAAACCTGGAAAAACCCTGTCTACAATGACAGCTGGATGTGCCCTAAGGCTGGACACTTGGGACTGAGAGGATTGGTGAGATTGGGTGAGCAAATGCAGACCCTTTAATGCAAAAATGCATGGCCCCCATTCCATGGGTCCCAACTCTCCAGGTTGAAGGGAATATTACTACAGCTATAACATGTACGGGAAACCAAGAGAATGGACACACTGTGAATACAAAAGGTTTCTAAAACTCAACGAGTAGTCCCTCTCCTGGTGCTCCCGTTTGACTTTCCAACTGCTTTACTATCAATCTCACAACTTGGAGAGACAGCCCCTTTAACCTCCTGGTTCGCACAGGTTGTCAATTTGGCAGAGGATGGAAGGGAAGAGGGAGAACCAATGAGAGAGTTACTGTTAGGCATTTGGACGGGCACATGTCACTGTAATTTCCCGGCAGGAAGAAGAATTAACCAGAGTCTCAGCCACCCACCGGGAACCAGTATAGTTCCTGAACCAAAATTTTGGACTTGCGTATAGCTCACAAAAAACGAGTTGGAAATAGGAGCTCAGGGCTCCAGCAATTCACAAACTGGCAGAGTAATAAAGGACAACTATCGTCCAAAAATCTGTTGAGGGAAGGCAACGAGGCAGACTTGAAAGCCAGGCAGAATAGCAGGAAACAGATTTCAAGAGGTACGTTGCAATCGCTTTAAAGCACAGGAAGAGGGGCACAATTTCGACAATGTTGCAGTTGGCCAAAAAGGGCGTATGCGTTTTCTCCTGAATATATTCAAGAGAAAACGCATACGCCCTTTTTGGCCAAACAAGCAAGCGGGCAATGCAAATCTGCACTACAAAGAAGTATCACTTCCCACCGGTCAAAAGGGTCATCCACAAAATGTGTAAAATCCAGAAAGGCAAGACAGGCCCTGGAGAACAGGGAGCCTTGTTATGCTGATGGGCGGGATGTAAATTGCCAACTGCCTCACTGGAGGAGTGCATTGCGTTCCCTAAAACAAGTAAACAACAGAGCTACAGAGCCAAGGGCACTCCCAGTCTAGAGAATATACCTTGGGAAAACAAAAATCAATAAGACCGAGCCACCCCCAAATTTAGGGCTGCACTGCTTACAAGAACCTCAACTTGGGTACACCTTAAATATCCCAGGAAATATAAAAATGGTTCTAAAATCTGTGGTACTTATGTCCGATGGAATATCCGTCAGCCATGAAATCAATGTCATAAGACCAGGAGCAGCAAAGTGAGTGGATTCAGGTACGATGATTCTAAGTGAAATAAGTCACACAGAAAAAGAAACTTATCATAAGATATCACTTATGAAGATCCTGTAAACATGGCTACACATGAACTGAGTTAGGAAAGAGAACAGAGTCTCACATTGAGAAAACACTCTTATGCCTGCTGAAGGGGAAAGGAGAGGTGGGGTGATGCATAAAACGAGAGTTTGATATAAGCACAGGTACCATTTCCAAAACCAACTGTGGAATAGACAAGACCTACACCTTCCTCAGTGAAAGGGACTCAAAACTCCATATTTCCCGCAGAGGAATAGATCTGACTAGTAAAAATCTTAAAATCTATGTATTGATATGTCTCTGTAAGGGAATCAAGTGTGTCTAGACTGGCATAAACATGGCAGCGAGAATCAGCTCAAACCCACTATAAAAAGGAATTTCAAAAACAAAACCAAAAAACAGGGAAATTCTTTACATTTCCTTCCGGGTCTCTGATGACACCTGGAATGACCATATCTACAATGACAGCTGGATGTGGCATAAGGCTGGACACTTGGGACTGAGAGGATTGGTGAGATTGGGTTAGCAAATGCAGACCCTTTAAAGCAAAAATGCATGGCCCCCATTCCATGGGTCCCAACTCTCCAGGTTGAAGGGAATTTTACTAAAGCTATAACATGTACGGGAAACCTAGAGAATGGACACACTGTGAATACAAAAGGTTTCTAAAACTCAACGAGTAGTCCCTCTCCTGGTGCTCCGGTTTGACTTTCCAACTGCTTTACTATCAATCTCCCAACTTGGAGAGACAGCCCCTTTAACCTCCTGGTTCGCACAGGTTGCCAAATTGGCAGAGGATGGAAGGGAAGAGGGAGAACCAATGAGAGAATTACTGTTAGGCATTTGGACGGGCACATGTCACTCTAATTTCCCGGCAGGAAGAAGAATTAACCAGAGTCTCAGCCACCCAACGGGAACCAGTATAGTTCCTGAACCAAAATTTTGGACTTGCGTACAGCTCACAAAAAACGAGTTGGAAAATGGAGCTCAGGGCCACAGCAATTCACAAACTGGCAGAGTAATAAAGGACAACCATCGTCCAAAAATCTGTTGAGGGAAGGCAACGAGGCAGACTTGAAAGCCAGGCAGAATAGCAGGAAACAGATTTCAAGAGGTACGTTGGAATCGCCTTTAAAGCACAGGAAGAGGGACACAACTTCGACAATGACGCAGTTGGCCAAAAAGGGCGTATGCGTTTTCTCCCGAATATATTCAGGAGAAAATGCATACGCCCTTTTTGGCCAAACAAGCAAGCGGGCAATGCAAATCTGCACTACAAAGAAGTATCACTTCCCACCGGTGAAAAGGGACATCCACAAAATGTGTAAAAACCAGAAAGGCAAGACAGGCCCTGGAGAACAGGGAGCCTTGTTATGCTGATGGGCGGGATGTAAATTGCCAACTGCCTCACTGGTGGAGTGCATTGCGTTCCCTAAAACAAGTAAACAACAGAGCTACAGAGCCAAGGGCACTTCCAGTCTAGGGAATATACATTGGGAAAACTGAAAATCAATAAGACAGAGCCACCCCCAAATTTAGGGCTGCACTGCTTACAAGAACCTCAACTTGGGTACACCTTAAATATCCCAGGAAATATAAAAATGGTTCAAAAAACTGTTGTATTTATGTCCGATGGAATATCCCTCAGCCATGAAATCAATGTCATAAGACCAGGAGCAGCAAAGTGAGTGGATTCAGGTACGATGATTCTAAGTGAAATAAGTCACACAGAAAAAGAAACTTATCATAAGATATGACTTATGAAGATCCTGTAAACATGGCTACACATGAACTGAGTTAGGAAAGAGAACAGAGTCTCACATTTAGACAACACTCTTATGCCTGCTGAAGGGGAAATGAGAGGTGGGGTGATGCATAAAACCAGAGTTTGATATAAGCACAGGTACCATTTCCAAAACCAACTGTGGAATAGACAAGACCTACACCTTCCTCAGTGAAAGGGACTCAAAACCCCATATTTCCCGCAGAGGAATAGATCTGACTAGTAAGAATCTTAAAACCTATGTATTGATATGTCTCTGTAAGGGAATCAAGTGTGTCTAGACTGGCATAAACATGGCAGAGAGAATCAGCTCATACCCACTATAAAAAGGAATTTCAAAAACAAAACCAAAAAACAGGGAAATTCTTTACATTTCCTTCAGGGTCTCTGAAGAAACCTGGAAAAACCCTGTCTACAATGACAGCTGAATGTGCCCTAAGGCTGGACACTTGGGACTGAGAGGATTGGTGAGATTGGGTGAGCAAATGCAGACCCTTTAATGCAAAAATGCATGGCCCCGATTCCATGGGTCCCAACTCTCCAGGTTGAAGGGAATATTACTACAGCTATAACATGTACGGGAAACCTAGAGAATGGACACACTGTGAATACAAAAGGTTTCTAAAACTCAACGAGTAGTCCCTCTCCTGGTGCTCCGGTTTGACTTTCCAACTGCTTTACTATCAATCTCCCAACTTGGAGAGACAGCCCCTTTAACTTCCTGGTTCGCACAGGTTGTCAATTTGGCAGAGGATCGAAGGGAAGTGGGAGAACCAATGAGAGAGTTACTGTTAGGCATTTGGACGGGCACATGTCACTCTAATTTCCCGGCAGGAAGAAGAATTAACCAGAGTCTCAGCCACCCACCGGGAACCAGTATAGGTCCTGAACCAAAATTTTGGACTTGCGTACAGCTCACAAAAAACGAGTAGGAAAATGGAGCTCAGGGCCCCAGCAATTCACAAACTGGCAGAGTAATAAAGGACAACTATCGTCCAAAAATCTGTTGAGGGAAGGCAACGAGGCAGACTTGAAAGCCAGGCACAATAGCAGGAAACAGATTTCAAGAGGTACGTTGGAATCGCTTTAAAGCACAGGAAGAGGGGCACAACTTCGACAATGTCGCAGTTGGCCAAAAAGGGCGTATGCGTTTTCTCCTGAATATATTCAGGAGAAAACGCATACGCCCTTTTTGGCCAAACAAGCAAGCGGGAAATGCAAATCTGCACTACAAAGAAGTATCACTTCCCACCGGTCAAAAGGGACATCCACAAAATGTGTAAAAACCAGAAAGGCAAGACAGGCCCTGGAGAACAGGGAGCCTTGTTATGCTGATGGGCGGGATGTAAATTGCCAACTGCCTCACTGGAGGAGTGCATTGCGTTCCCTAAAACAAGTAAACAACAGAGCTACAGAGCCAAGGGCACTTCCAGTCTACGGAATATACATTGGGAAAACTGAAAATCAATATGACAGAGCCACCCCCAAATTTAGGGCTGCACTGCTTACAAGAACCTCAACTTGGGTACAACTTAAATATCCCAGGAAATATAAAAATGGTTGAAAAAACTGTGGTATTTATGTCCGATGGAATATCCCTCAGCCATGAAATCAATGTCATAAGACCAGGAGCAGCAAAGTGAGTGGATTCAGGTACGATGATTCTAAGTGAAATAAGTCACACAGAAAAAGAAACTTATCATAAGATATCACTTATGAAGATCCTGTTAACATGGCTACACATGAACTGAGTTAGGAAAGAGAACAGAGTCTCACATTTAGAAAACACTCTTATGCCTGCTTAAGGGGAAAGGAGAGGTGGGGTGATGCATAAAACCAGAGTTTGATATAAGCACAGGTACCATTTCCAAAACCAACTGTGGAATAGACAAGACCTACACCTTCCTCAGTAAAAGGGACTCAAAACCCCATATTTCCCGCAGAGGAATAGATCTGACTAGTAAGAATCTTAAAACCTATGTATTGATATGTCTCTGTAAGGGAATCAAGTGTGTCTAGACTGGCATAAACATGGCAGAGAGAATCAGCTCATACCCACTATAAAAAGGAATTTCAAAAACAAAACCAAAAAACAGGGAAATTCTTTACATTTCCTTCAGGGTCTCTGATGAAACCTGGAAAAACCTTGTCTACAATGACAGCTGGATGTGCCCTAAGGCTGGACACTTGGGACTGAGAGGATTGGTGAGATTGGGTGAGCAAATGCAAACCCTTTAATGCAAAAATGCATGGCCCCCATTCCATGGGTCCCAACTCTCCAGGTTGAAGGGAATATTACTACAGCTATAACATGTACGGGAAACCTAGAGAATGGACACACTGTGAATACAAAAGGTTTCTAAAACTCAACGAGTAGTCCCTCTCCTGGTTCTCCGGTTTGACTTTCCAACTGCTTTACTATCAATCTCCCAACTTGGAGAGACAGCCCCTTTAACCTCCTGGTTCGCACAGGTTGTCAATTTGGCAGAGGATCGAAGGGAAGTGGGAGAACCAATGAGAGAGTTACTGTTAGGCATTTGGACGGGCACATGTCACTCTAATTTCCCGGCAGGAAGAAGAATTAACCAGAGTCTCAGCCACCCACCGGGAACCAGTATAGGTCCTGAACCAAAATTTTGGACTTGCGTACAGCTCACAAAAAACGAGTTGGAAAATGGAGCTCAGGGCCCCAGCAATTCACAAACTGGCAGAGTAATAAAGGACAACTATCGTCCAAAAATCTGTTGAGGGAAGGCAACGAGGCAGACTTGAAAGCCAGGCAGAATAGCAGGAAACAGATTTCAAGAGGTACGTTGGAATCGCTTTAAAGCACAGGAAGAGGGGCACAACTTCGACAATGTCGCAGTTGGCCAAAAAGGGCGTATGCGTTTTCTCCTGAATATATTCAGGAGAAAACGCATACGCCCTTTTTGGCCAAACAAGCAAGCGGGCAATGCAAATCTGCACTACAAAGAAGTATCACTTCCCACCGGTCAAAAGGGACATCCACAAAATGTGTAAAAACCAGAAAGGCAAGACAGGCCCTGGAGAACAGGGAGCCTTGTTATGCTGATGGGCGGGATGTAAATTGCCTACTGCCTCACTGGAGGAGTGCATTGCGTTCCCTAAAACAAGTAAACAACAGAGCTACAGAGCCAAGGGCACTTCCAGTCTACGGAATATACATTGGGAAAACTGAAAATCAATACGACAGAGCCACCCCCAAATTTAGGGCTGCACTGCTTACGAGAACCTCAACTTGGGTACACCTTAAATATCCCAGGAAATATAAAAATGGTTCAAAAAACTGTTGTATTTATGTCCGATGGAATATCCCTCAGCCATGAAATCAATGTCATAAGACCAGGAGCAGCAAGGTGAGTGGATTCAGGTACGATGATTCTAAGTGAAATAAGTCACACAGAAAAAGAAACTTATCATAAGATATGACTTATGAAGATCCTGTAAACATGGCTACACATGAACTGAGGAAAGAGAACAGAGTCTCACATTTAGACAACACTCTTATGCCTGCTGAAGGGGAAAGGAGAGGTGGGGTGATGCATAAAACCAGAGTTTGATATAAGCACAGGTACCATTTCCAAAACCAACTGTGGAATAGACAAGACCTACACCTTCCTCAGTGAAAGGGACTCAAAACCCCATATTTCCCGCAGAGGAATAGATCTGACTAGTAAGAATCTTAAAACCTATGTATTGATATGTCTCTGTAAGGGAATCAAGTGTGTCTAGACTGGCATAAACATGGCAGAGAGAATAAGCTCATACCCACTATAAAAAGGAATTTCAAAAACAAAACCAAAAAACAGGGAAATTCTTTACATTTCCTTCAGGGTCTCTGAAGAAACCTGGAAAAACCCTGTCTACAATGACAGCTGGATGTGCCCTAAGGCTGGACACTTGGGACTGAGAGGATTGGTGAGATTGGGTGAGCAAATGCAGACCCTTTAATGCAAAAATGCATGGCCCCATTCCATGGGTCCCAACTCTCCAGGTTGAAGGGAATATTACTACAGCTATAACATGTACGGGAAACCTAGAGAATGGACACACTGTGAATACAAAAGGTTACTAAAACTCAACGAGTAGTCCCTCTCCTGGTGCTCCGGTTTGACTTTCCAACTGCTTAACTATCAATCTCCCAACTTGGAGAGACAGCCCCTTTAACCTCCTGGTTCGCACAGGTTGTCAATTTGGCAGAGGATGGAAGGGAAGAGGGAGAACCAATGAGAGAGTTACTGTTAGGCATTTGGACGGGCACATGTCACTCTAATTTCCCGGCAGGAAGAAGAATTAACCAGAGTCTCAGCCACCCACCGGGAACCAGTATAGGTCCTGAACCAAAATTTTGGACTTGCGTACAGCTCACAAAAAACGAGTTGGAAAATGGAGCTCAGGTCCCCAGCAATTCACAAACTGGCAGAGTAATAAAGGACAACTATCGTCCAAAAATCTGTTGAGGGAAGGCAACGAGGCAGACTTGAAAGCCAGGCAGAATAGCAGGAAACAGATTTCAAGAGGTACGTTGGAATCGCTTTAAAGCACAGGAAGAGGGGCTCAACTTCGACAATGACGCAGTTGGCCAAAAAGGGCGTATGCGTTTTCTCCTGAATATATTCAGGAGAAAACGCATACGCCCTTTTTGGCCAAACAAGCAAGTGGACAATGCAAATCTGCACTACAAAGAAGTATCACTTCCCACCGGTCAAAAGGGACATCCACAAAATGTGTAAAAACCAGAAAGGCAAGACAGGCCCTGGAGAACAGGGAGCCTTGTTATGCTGATGGGCGGGATGTAAATTGCCAACTGCCTCACTGGAGGAGTGCATTGCGTTCCCTAAAACAAGTAAACAACAGAGCTACAGAGCCAAGGGCACTTCCAGTCTATGGAATATACATTGGGAAAACTGAAAATCAATACGACAGAGCCACCCCCAAATTTAGGGCTGCACTGCTTACAAGAACCTCAACTTGGGTACACCTTAAATATCCCAGGAAATATAAAAATGGTTCAAAAAACTGTGGTATTTATGTCCGATGGAATATCCCTCAGCCATGAAATCAATGTCATAAGACCAGGAGCAGCAAAGTGAGTGGATTCAGGTACGATGATTCTAAGTGAAATAAGTCACACAGAAAAAGAAACTTATCATAAGATATCACTTATGAAGATCCTGTAACATGGCTACACATGAACTGACTTAGGAAAGAGAACAGAGTCTCACATTTAGAAAACACTCTTATGCCTGCTTAAGGGGAAAGGGGAGGTGGGGTGATGCATAAAACCAGAGTTTGATATAAGCACAGGTACCATTTCCAAAACCAACTGTGGAATAGACAAGACCTACACCTTCCTCAGTGAAAGGGACTCAAAACTCCATATTTCCCGCAGAGGAATAGATCTGACTAGTAAAAATCTTAAAATCTATGTATTGATATGTCTCTGTAAGGGAATCAAGTGTGTCTATACTGGCATAAACATGGCAGAGAGAATCAGCTCAAACCCACTATAAAAAGGAATTTCAAAAACAAAACCAAAAAACAGGGAAATTCTTTACATTTCCTTCAGGGTCTCTGATGAAACTTGGAAAAACCCTGTCTACAATGACAGCTGGATGTGGCATAAGGCTGGACACTTGGGACTGAGAGGATTGGTGAGATTGGGTGAGCAAATGCAGACCCTTTAAAGCAAAAATGCATGGCCCCCATTCCATGGGTCCCAACTCTCCTGGTTGAAGGGAATATTACTACAGCTATAACATGTACGGGAAACCTAGAGAATGGACACACTGTGAATACAAAAGTTTTCTAAATCTCAACGAGAAGTCCCTCTCCTGGTGCTCCGGTTTGACTTTCCAACTGCTTTACTATCAATCTCCCAACATGGAGAGACAGCCCCTTTAACCTCCTGGTTCGCACAGGTTGCCAATTTGGCAGAGGATGGAAGGGAAGAGGGAGAACCAATGAGAGAGTTACTGTTAGGCATTTGGACGGGCACATGTCACTCTAATTTCCCGGCATGAAGAAGAATTAACCAGAGTCTCAGCCACCCTCCGGGAACCAGTATAGGTCCTGAACCAAAATTTTGGACTTGCGTACAGCTCACAAAAACGAGTTGGATAATGGAGCTCAGGGCCACAGCAATTCACAAACTGGCAGAGTAATAAAGGACAACTATCGTCCAAAAATCTGTTGAGGGAAGGCCACGAGGCAGACTTGAAAGCCAGGCAGAATAGCAGGAAACAGATTTCAAGAGGTACGTTGGAATCGCTTTAAAGCACAGGAAGAGGGGCTCAACTTCGACAATGACGCAGTTGGCCAAAAAGGGCGTATGCGTTTTCTCCTGAATATATTCAGGAGAAAACGCATACGCCCTTTTTGGCCAAACAAGCAAGTGGACAATGCAAATCTGCACTACAAAGAAGTATCACTTCCCACCGGTCAAAAGGGACATCCACAAAATGTGTAAAAACCAGAAAGGCAAGACTGGCCCTGGAGAACAGGGAGCCTTGTTATGCTGATGGGCGGGATGTAAATTGCCAACTGCCTCACTGGAGGAGTGCATTGCGTTCCCTAAAACAAGTAAACAACAGAGCTACAGAGCCAAGGGCACTTCCAGTCTATGGAATATACATTGGGAAAACTGAAAATCAATACGACAGAGCCACCCCCAAATTTAGGGCTGCACTGCTTACAAGAACCTCAACTTGGGTACACCTTAAATATCCCAGGAAATATAAAAATGGTTCAAAAAACTGTGGTATTTATGTCCGATGGAATATCCCTCAGCCATGAAATCAATGTCATAAGACCAGGAGCAGCAAAGTGAGTGGATTCAGGTACGATGATTCTAAGTGAAATAAGTCACACAGAAAAAGAAACTTATCATAAGATATCACTTATGAAGATCCTGTAAACATGGCTACACATGAACTGAGTTAGGAAAGAGAACAGAGTCTCACATTGAGAAAACACTCTTATGCCTGCTTAAGGGGAAAGGAGAGGTGGGGTGATGCATAAAACCAGAGTTTGATATAAGCACAGGTACCATTTCCAAAACCAACTGTGGAATAGACAAGACCTACACCTTCCTCAGTGAAAGGGACTCAAAACCCCATATTTCCCGCAGAGGAATAGATCTGACTAGTAAGAATCTTAAAACCTATGTATTGATATGTCTCTGTAAGGGAATCAAGTGTGTCTAGACTGGCATAAACATGGCAGAGAGAATCAGCTCATACCCACTATAAAAAGGAATTTCAAAAACAAAACCAAAAAACAGGGAAATTCTTTACATTTCCTTCAGGGTCTCTGAAGAAACCAGGAAAAACCCTGTCTACAATGACAGCTGGATGTGCCCTAAGGCTGGACACTTGGGACTGAGAGGATTGGTGAGATTGGGTGAGCAAATGCAGACCCTTTAATGCAAAAATGCATGGCCCCCATTCCATGGGTCCCAACTCTCCAGGTTGAAGGGAATATTACTACAGCTATAACATGTACGGGAAACCTAGAGAATGGACACACTGTGAATACAAAAGGTTTCTAAAACTCAACGAGTAGTCCCTCTCCTGGTGCTCCGGTTTGACTTTCCAACTGCTTTACTATCAATCTCCCAACTTGGAGAGACAGCCCCTTTAACCTCCAGGTTCGCACAGGTTGTCAATTTGGCATAGGATGGAAGGGAAGAGGGAGAACCAATGAGAGAGTTACTGTTAGGCATTTGGACGGGCACATGTCACTCTAATTTCCCGGCAGGAAGAAGAATTAACCAGAGTCTCAGCCACCCACCGGGAACCAGTATAGGTCCTGAACCAAAATTTTGGACTTGCGTACAGCTCACAAAAAACGAGTTGGAAATGGAGCTCAGGGCCCCAGCAATTCACAAACTGGCAGAGTAATAAAGGACAACTATCGTCCAAAAATCTGCTGAGGGAAGGCAACGAGGCAGACTTGAAAGCCAGGCACAATAGCAGGAAACAGATTTCAAGAGGTACGTTGGAATCGCTTTTAAAGCACAGGAAGATGGGCACAACTTCGACAATGACGCAGTTGGCCAAAAAGGGCGTATGCGTTTTCTCCTGAATATATTCAGGAGAAAACGCATACGCCCTTTTTGGCCAAACAAGCAAGCGGGCAATGCAAATCTGCACTACAAAGAAGTATCACTTCCCACCGGTCAAAAGGGACATCCACAAAATGTGTAAAAACCAGAAAGGCAAGACAGGCCCTGGAGAACAGGGAGCCTTGTTATGCTGATGGGCGGGATGTAAATTGCCAACTGCCTCACTGGAGGAGTGCATTGCGTTCCCTAAAACAAGTAAACAACAGAGCTACAGAGCCAAGGGCACTTCCAGTCTACGGAATAAACATTGGGAAAACTGAAAATCAATACGACAGAGCCACCCCCAAATTTAGGGCTGCACTGCTTACAAGAACCTCAACTTGGGTACACCTTAAATATCCCAGGAAATATAAAAATGGTTCAAAAAACTGTGGTATTTATGTCTGATGGAATATCCCTCAGCCATGAAATCAATGTCATAAGACCAGGAGCAGCAAAGTGAGTGGATTCAGGTACGATGATTCTAAGTGAAATAAGTCACACAGAAAAAGTAACTTATCATAAGATATCACTTATGAAGATCCTGTAAACATGGCTACACATGAACTGAGTTAGGAAAGAGACCAGAGTCTCACATTTAGAAAACACTCTTATGCCTGCTGAAGGGGAAAGGAGAGGTGGGGTGATGCTTAAAACCAGAGTTTGATATAAGCACAGGTACCATTTCCAAAACCAACTGTGGAATAGACAAGACCTACACCTTCCTCAGTGAAAGGGACTCAAAACTCCATATTTCCTGCAGAGGAATAGATCTGACTAGTAAAAATCTTAAAACCTATGTTTTCATATGTCTCTGTAAGGGAATCAAGTGTGTCTAGACTGGCATAAACATGGCAGAGAGAATCAGCTCAAACCCACTATAAAAAGGAATTTCAAAAACAAAACCAAAAAACAGGGAAATTCTTTACATTTCCTTCAGGGTCTCTGATGAATGTTGGAAAAACCCTGTCTAAAATGACAGCTGGATGTGCCCTAAGGCCGGACACTTGGGACTGAGAGGATTGGTGAGATTGGGTGAGCAAATGCAGACCCTTTAAAGCAAAAATGCATGGCCACCATTCCATGGGTCCCAACTCTCCAGGATGAAGGGAATATTACTACAGCTATAACATGTACGGGAAACATAGAGAATGGACACACTGTGAATACAAAAGGTTTCTAAAACTCAACGAGTAGTCCCACTCCTGGTGCTCCGGTTTGACTTTCCAACTGCTTTACTATCAATCTCCCAACTTGGAGAGACAGCCCCTTTAACCTCCTGGTTCGCACAGGTTGCCAATTTGGCAGAGGATGGAAGGGAAGAGGGAGAACCAATGAGAGAGTTACTGTTAGGCATTTGGACGGGCACATGTCACTCTAATTTCCCGGCAGGAAGAAGAATTAAGCAGAGTCTCAGCCACCCACCGGGAACCAGTATAGGTCCTGAACCAAAATTTTGGACTTGCGTACAGCTCACAAAATCGAGTTGGAAAATGGAGCTCAGGGCCACAACAATTCACAAACTGGCAGAGTAATAAAGGACAACTATCGTCCAAAAATCTGTTGAGGGAAGGCAACGAGGCAGACTTGAAAGCCAGGCACAATAGCAGGAAACAGATTTCAAGAGGTACGTTGGAATCGCTTTAAAGCACAGGAAGAGGGGCATAACTATGACAATGTCGCAGATGGCCAAAAAGGGCGTATGCGTTTTCTCCTGAATATATTCAGGAGAAAACGCATACGCCCTTTTTGGCCGAACAGGCAAGCGGGCCATGCAAATCTGCACTACAAAGAAGTATCACTTCCCACCAGTCAAAAGGGACATCCACAAAATGTGTAAAAACCAGAAAGGCAAGACAGGCCCTGGAGAACAGGGAGCCTTGATATGCTGATGGGCGGGATGTAAATTGCCAACTGCCTCACTGGAGGAGGGCATTGCGTTCCCTAAAACAAGTAAACAACAGAGCTACAGAGCCAAGGACACTTCCAGTCTAGGGAATATACATTGGGAAAACTGAAACTCAATAAGACAGAGCCACCCCCAAATTTAGGGCTGCACTGCTTACCAGAACCTCAACTTGGGTACACCTTAAATATCCCAGGAAATATAAAAATGGTTCAAAAAACTGTGGTATTTATGTCCGATGGAATATCCCTCAGCCATGAAATCAATGTCATAAGACCAGGAGCAGCAAAGTGAGTGGATTCAGGTACGATGATTCTAAGTGAAATAAGTCACACAGAAAAAGAAACTTATCATAAGATATCACTTATGAAGATCCTGTAAACATGGCTACACATGAACTGAGTTAGGAAAGAGAATAGAGTCTCACATTTAGAAAACACTCTTATGCTGGCTTAAGGGGAAAGGCGAGGTGGGGTGATGCATAAAAACAGAGTTTGATATAAGCACAGGTACCATTTCCAAAACCAACTGTGGAATAGACAAGACCTACACCTTCCTCAGTGAAAGGGACTCAAAACCCCATATTTCCCGCAGAGGAATAGATCTGACTAGTAGAATCTTAAAACCTATGTATTGATATGTCTCTGTAAGGGAATCAAGTGTGTCTAGACTGGCATAAACGTGGCAGAGAGAATCACCTCAAACCCACTATAAAAAGGAATTTCAAAAACAAAACCAAAAAACAGTGAAATTCTTTACATTTCCTTCAGGGTCTCTGATGAAACCTGGAAAAACCCTGTCTACAATGACAGCTGGATGTGGCATAAGGCTGGCCACTTGGGACTGAGAGGATTGATGAGATTGGGTGAGCAAATGCAGACCCTTTAAAGCAAAAATGCATGGCCCCCATTCCATGGGTCCCAACTCTCCAGGTTGAAGGGAATATTACTACAGCTATAACATGTACGGGAAACCTAGAGAATGGACACACTGTGAATACAAAAGGTTTCTAAAACTCAACGAGTAGTCCCTCTCCTGGTGCTCCGGTTTGACTTTCCAACTGCTTTACTATCAATCTCCCAACTTGGAGAGACAGCCCCTTTAACCTCCTGGTTCTCACAGGTTGCCAATTATGCAGAGGATGGAAGGGAAGAGGGAGAACCAATGAGAGAGTTACTGTTAGGCATTTGGACGGGCACATGTCACTCTAATTTCCCGGCAGGAAGAAGAATTAACCAGAGTCTCAGCCACCCACCGGGAACCAGTATAGGTCCTGAACCAAAATTTTGGACTTGCGTACAGCTCACAAAAAATGAGTTGGAAAATGGAGCTCAGGGCCCCAGCAATTCACAAACTGGCAGAGTAATAAAGGACAACTATCGTCCAAAAATCTGTTGAGGGAAGGCAACGATGCGGACTTGAAAGCAAGGCAGAATAGCAGGAAACAGATTTCAAGAGGTACGTTGGAATCGCTTTTAAAGCACAGGAAGAGGGGCACAACATCGACAATGACGCAGTTGGCCAAAAAGGGCGTATGCGTTTTCTCCTGAATATATTCAGGGGAAAACGCATATGCCCTTTTTGGCCGAACAAGCAAGCGGGCAATGCAAATCTGCACTATAAGGAAGTATCACTTCCCACCTGTCAAAAGGGACATCCACAAAATGTGTAAAAACCAGAAAGGCAAGACAGGCCCTGGAGAACAGGGAGCCTTGTTATGCTGATGGGCGGGATGTAAATTGCCAACTGCCTCACTGGAGGAGTGCATTGCGTTCCCTAAAAGAAGTAAACAACAGAGCTACAGTGCCAAGGGCACTTCCAGTCTAGGGAATATACATTGGGAAAACTGAAAATCAATAAGACAGATCCACCCCCAAATTTAGGGCTGCACTTCTTACAAGAACCTCAACTTGGGTACACCTTAAATATCCCAGGAAATATAAAAATGGTTCAAAAAACTGTGGTATTTATGTCCGATGGAATATCCCTCAGCCATGAAATCAATGTCATAAGACCAGGAGCAACAAAGTGAGTGGATTCAGGTACGATGATTCTATGTGAAATAAGTCACACAGAAAAAGAAACTTATCATAAGACATCACTTATGAAGATCCTGTAAACATGGCTACACATGAACTGAGTTAGGAAATAGAACAGAATCTCACATTTAGAAAACACTCTTATGCCTGCTGAAGGGGAAAGGAGAGGTGGGGTGATGCATAAAACCAGAGTTTGATATAAGCACAGGTACCATTTCCAAAACCAACTGTGGAATAGGCAAGACCTACACCTTCCTCAGTGAAAGGGACTCAAAACCCCATATTTCCCGCAGAGGAATAGATCTGACTAGTAAGAATCTTAAAACCTATGTATTGATATGTCTCTGTAAGGGAATCAAGTGTGTCTAGACTGGCATAAACATGGCAGAGAGAATCAGCTCAAACCCACTATAAAAAGGAATTTCATAAACAAAACCAAAAAACAGGGAAATTCTTTACATTTCCTTCAGGGTCTCTGATGAAACCTGGAAAAACCCTGTCTACAATGACAGCTGGATGTGGCATAAGGCTGGACACTTGGGACTGAGAGGATTGGTGAGATTGGGTGAGCAAATGCAGAACCATTAAAGCAAAAATGCATGGCCCCCATTCCATGGGTCCCAACTCTCCAGGTTGAAGGGAATATTACTACAGCTATAACATGTACGGGAAACCTAGAGAATGGACACACTGTGAATACAAAAGGTTTCTAAAACTCAACGAGTAGTCCCTCTCCTGGTGCTCCGGTTTGACTTTCCAACTGCTTTACTATCAATCTCCCAACTTGGAGAGACAGCCCCTTTAACCTCCTGGTTCGCACAGGTTGCCAATTTGGCAGAGGATGGAAGGGAAGAGGGAGAACCAATGAGAGAGTTACTGTTAGGCATTTGGACGGGCACATGTCACTCTAATTTCCGGGCAGGAAGAAGAATTAACCAGAGTCTCAGCTACCCAGCGGGAACCAGTATAGGTCCTGAACCAAAATTTTGGACTTGCGTACAGCTCACAAAAAACGAGTTGGAAAATGGAGCTCAGGGCCCCAGCAATTCACAAACTGGCAGAGTAATAAAGGACAACTATCGTCCAAAAATCTGTTGAGGGAAGACAACGAGGCAGACTTGAATGCCAGGCAGAATAGCAGGAAACAGATTTCAAGAGGTACGTTGGAATCGCTTTTAAAGCACAGGAAGATGGGCACAACTTCGACAATGACGCAGTTGGCCAAAAAGGGCGTATGCGTTTTCTCCTGAATATATTCAGGAGAAAACGCATATGCCCTTTTTGGCCGAACAAGCAAGCGGGCAATGCAAATCTGCACTATAAGGAAGTATCACTTCCCACCTGTCAAAAGGGACATCCACAAAATGTGTAAAAACCAGAAAGGCAAGACAGGCCCTGGAGAACAGGGAGCCTTGTTATTCTAATGGGCGGGATGTAAATTGCCAACTGCCTCACTGGAGGAGTGCATTGCGTTCCCTAAAAGAAGTAAACAACAGAGCTACAGTGCCAAGGGCACTTCCAGTCTAGGGAATATACATTGGGAAAATTGAAAATCAATAAGACAGATCCACCCCCAAATTTAGGGCTGCACTTCTTACAAGAACCTCAACTTGGGTACACCTTAAATATCCCAGGAAATATAAAAATGGTTCAAAAAACTGTGGTATTTATGTCCGATGGAATATCCCTCAGCCATGAAATCAATGTCATAAGACCAGGAGCAACAAAGTGAGTGGATTCATGTACGATGATTCTAAGTGAAATAAGTCACACAGAAAAAGAAACTTATCATAAGATATCACTTATGAAGATCCTGTAAACATGGCTACACATGAACTGAGTTAGGAAATAGAACAGAGTCTCACATTTAGAAAACACTCTTATGCCTGCTGAAGGGGAAAGGAGAGGTGGGGTGATGAATAAAACCAGAGTTTGATATAAGCACAGGTACCATTTCCAAAACCAACTGTGGAATAGACAAGACCTACACCTTCCTCAGTGAAAGGGACTCAAAACCCCATATTTCCCGCAGAGGAATAGATCTGACTAGTAAGAATCTTAAAACCTATGTATTGATATGTCTATGTAAGGGAATCAAGTGTGTCTAGACTGGCATAAACATGGCAGAGAGAATCAGCTCAAACCCACTCTAAAAAGGAATTTCAAAAACAAAACCAAAAAACAGGGAAATTCTTTACATTTCCTTCAGGGTCTCTGAAGAAACCTGGAAAAACCCTGTCTACAATGACAGCTGGATGAGGCATAAGGCTGGACACTTGGGACTGAGAGGATTGGTGAGATTGGGTGAGCACATGCAGACCCTTTAAAGCAAAAATCCATGGCCCCCATTCCATGGGTCCCAACTCTCCATGTTGAAGGGAATATTACTACAGCTATAACATGTACGGGAAACCTAGAGAATGGACACACTGTGAATACAAAAGGTTTCTAAATCTCAACGAGTAGTCCCTCTCCTGGTGCTCCGGTTTGACTTTCCAACTGCTTTACTATCAATCTCCCAACTTGGGGAGACAGCCCCTTTAACCTCCTGGTTCACAAAGGTTGCCAATTTGGCAGAGGATGGAAGGGAAGAGGGAGAACCAATGAGAGAGTTACTGTTAGGCATTTGGACGGGCACATGTCACTCTAATTTCCCGGCAGGAAGAAGAATTAACCAGAGTCTCAGCCACCCAGCGGGAACCAGTATAGGTCCTGAACCAAAATTTTGGACTTGCGTACAGCTCACAAAAAACGAGTTGGAAAATGGAGCTCAGGGCCCCAGCAATTCACAAACTGGCAGAGTAATAAAGGACAACTATCGTCCAAAAATCTGTTGAGGGAAGGCAACGAGGCAGACTTGAAAGCCAGGCAGAATAGCAGGAAACAGATTTCAAGAGGTACGTTGGAATCGCCTTTAAAGCACAGGAAGAGGGGCACAACTTCGACAATGACGCAGTTGGCCAAAAATAGCGTATGCGTTTTCTCCTGAATATATTCAGGAGAAAACACATACGCCCATTTTGGCCGAACAAGCAAGCGGGCAATGCAAATCTGCACTACAAAGAAGTATCACTTCCCACCGGTCAAAAGGGACATCCACAAAATGTGTAAAAACCAGAAAGGCAAGACAGGCCCTGGAGAACAGGGAGCTTTGTTATGCTAATGGGCGGGATGTAAATTGCCAACTGCCTCACTGGAGGAGTGCACTGCGTTCCCTAAACAAGTAAATAACAGAGCTACAGAGCCAAGGGCACTTCCTGTCTAGGGAATATATATTGGGAAAACTGAAAATCAATAAGACAGAGCCACCCCCAAATTTAGGGCTGCACTGCTTACAAGAACCTCAACTTGGGTACACATTAAATATCCCAGGAAATATAAAAATGGTTCAAAAAACTGTTGTATTTATGTCCGATGGAATATCCCTCAGCCATGAAATCAATGTCATAAGACCAGGAGCAGCAAAGTGAGTGGATTCAGGTACGATGATTCTAAGTGAAATAAGTCACACAGAAAAAGAAACTTATCATAAGATATGACTTATGAAGATCCTGTAAACATGGCTACACATGAACTGAGGAAAGAGAACAGAGTCTCACATTTAGACAACACTCTTATGCCTGCTGAAGGGGAAAGGAGAGGTGGGGTGATGCATAAAACCAGAGTTTGATATAAGCACAGGTACCATTTCCAAAACCAACTGTGGAATAGACAAGACCTACACCTTCCTCAGTGAAAGGGACTCAAAACCCCATATTTCCCGCAGAGGAATAGATCTGACTAGTAAGAATCTTAAAACCTACGTATTGATATGTCTCTGTAAGGGAATCAAGTGTGTCTAGACTGGCATAAACATGGCAGAGAGAATCAGCTCATACCCACTATAAAAAGGAATTTCAAAAACAAAACCAAAAAACAGGGAAATTCTTTACATTTCCTTCAGGGTCTCTGAAGAAACCTGGAAAAACCCTGTCTAAAATGACAGCTGGATGTGCCCTAAGGCTGCACACTTGGGACTGAGAGGATTGGTGAGATTGGGTGAGCAAATGCAGACCCTTTAATGCAAAAATGCATGGCCCCCATTCCATGGGTCCCAACTCTCCAGGTTGAAGGGAATTTTACTACAGCTATAACATGTACGGGAAACCTAGAGAATGGACACACTGTGAATACAAAAGGTTTCTAAAACTCAACGAGTAGTCCCTCTCCTGGTGCTCCGGTTTGACTTTCCAACTGCTTTACTATCAATCTCCCAACTTGGAGAAACAGCCCCTTTAACCTCCTGGTTCGCACAGGTTGTCAATTTGGCAGAGGATCGAAGGGAAGAGGGAGAACCAATGAGAGAGTTACTGTTAGGCATTTGGACGGGCACATGTCACTCTAATTTCCCGGCAGGAAGAAGAATTAACCAGAGTCTCAGCCACCCACCGGGAACCAGTATAGGTCCTGAACCAAAATTTTGGACTTGCGTACAGCTCACAAAAAACGAGTTGGAAAATGGAGCTCAGGGCCCCAGCAATTCACAAACTGGCAGAGTAATAAAGGACAACTATCGTCCAAAAATCTGTTCAGGGAAGGCAACGAGGCAGACTTGAAAGCCAGGCAGAATAGCAGGAAACAGATTTCAAGAGGTACGATGGAATCGCTTTAAAGCACAGGAAGAGGGGCACAATTTCGACAATGTCGCAGTTGGCCAAAAAGGGCGTAGGTGTTTTCTCCTGAATATATTCTGGAGAAAATGCATACGCCCTTTTTGGCCAAACAAGCAAGCGGGAAATGCAAATCTGCACTACAAAGAAGTATCACTTCCCACCGGTCAAAAGGGACATCCACAAAATGTGTAAAAACCAGAAAGGCAAGACAGGCCCTGGAGAACAGGGAGCCTTGTTATGCTGATGGGCGGGATGTAAATTGCCAACTGCCTCACTGGAGGAGTGCATTGCGTTCCCTAAAACAAGTAAACAACAGAGCTACAGAGCCAAGGGCACTTCCAGTCTACGGAATATACATTGGGAAAACTGAAAATCAATACGACAGAGCCACCCCCAAATTTAGGGCTGCACTGCTTACAAGAACCTCAACTTGGGTACACCTTAAATATCCCAGGAAATATAAAAATGGTTCAAAAAACTGTGGTATTTATGTCCGATGGAATATCCCTCAGCCATGAAATCAATGTCATAAGACCAGGAGCAGCAAAGTGAGTGGATTCAGGTACGATGATTCTAAGTGAAATAAGTCACACAGAAAAAGAAACTTATCATAAGATATCACTTATGAAGATCCTGTAAACATGGCTATACATGAACTGACTTAGGAAAGAGAACAGAGTCTCACATTTAGAAAACACTCTTATGCCTGCTGAAGGGGAAAGGAGAAGTGGGGTGATGCATAAAACCAGAGTTTGATATAAGCACAGGTACCATTTCCAAAACCAACTGTGGAATAGACAAGACCTACACCTTCCTCAGTGAAAGGGACTCAAAACTCCATATTTCCCGCAGAGGAATAGATCTGACTAGTAAAAATCTTAAAACCTATGTATTGATATGTCTCTGTAAGGGAATCAAGTGTGTCTATACTGGCATAAACATGGCAGAGAGAATCAGCTGAAACCCACTATAAAAACGAATTTCAAAAACAAAACCAAAAAACAGGGAAATTCTTTACATTTCCTTCAGGGTCTCTGATGAAACTTGGAAAAACCCAGTCTACAATGACAGCTGGATGTGGCATAAGGCTGGACACTTGGGACTGAGAGGATTGGTGAGATTGGGTGAGCAAATGCAGACCCTTTAAAGCAAAAATGCATGGCCCCCATTCCATGGGTCACAACTCTCCTGGTTGAAGGGAATATTACTACAGCTATAACATGTACGGGAAACCTAGAGAATGGACACACTGTGAATACAAAAGTTTTCTAAAACTCAACGAGAAGTCCCTCTCCTGGTGCTCCGGTTTGACTTTCCAACTGCTTTACTATCAATCTCCCAACATGGAGAGACAGCCCCTTTAACCTCCTGGTTCGCACAGGTTGCCAATTTGGCAGAGGATGGAAGGGAAGAGGGAGAACCAATGAGAGAGTTACTGTTAGGCATTTGGACGGTCACATGTCACTCTAATTTCCCGGCAGGAAGAAGAATTAACCAGAGTCTCAGCCACCCACCGGGAACCAGTATAGGTCCTGAACCAAAATTTTGGACTTGCGTACAGCTCACAAAAACGAGTTTGAAAATGGAGCTCAGGGCCACAGCGATTCACAAACTGGCAGAGTATTAAAGGACAACTATCGTCCAAAAATCTGTTGAGGGAAGGCAACGAGGCAGACTTGAAAGCCAGGCAGAATAGCAGGAAACAGATTTCAAAAGGTACGTTGGAATCGCCTTTAAAGCACAGGAAGAGGGGCTCAACTTCGACAATGACGCTGTTGGCCAAAAAGGGCGTATGCGTTTTCTCCTGAATATATTCAGGAGAAAACGCATACGCCCTTTTTGGCCAAACAAGCAAGAGGGCAATGCAAATCTGCACTACAAAGAAGTATCACTTCCCACCGGTCAAAAGGGACATCCACAAAATGTGTAAAAACCAGAAAGGCAAGACAGGCCCTGGAGAACAGGGAGCCTTGTTATGCTGATGGGCGGGATGTAAATTGCCAACTGCCTCACTGGAGGAGTGCATTGCGTTCCCTAATACAAGTAAACAACAGAACTACAGAGCCAAGGGCACTTCCAGTCTAGGGAATATATATTGGGAAAACTGAAAATCAATAAGTCAGAGCCACCCCCAAATTTAGGGCTGCACTGCTTACAAGAACCTCAACTTGGGTACACCTTAAATATCCCAGGAAATATAAAACTGGTTCAAAAAACTGTTGTATTTATGTCCGATGGAATATCCCTCAGCCATGAAATCAATGTCATAAGACCAGGAGCAGCAAAGTGAGTGGATTCAGGTACGATGATTCTAAGTGAAATAAGTCACACAGAAAAAGAAACTTATCATAAGATATGACTTATGAAGATCCTGTAAACATGGCTACACATGAACTGAGTTAGGAAAGAGAACAGAGTCTCACATTGAGAAAACACTCTTATGCCTGCTTAAGGGGAAAGGAGAGGTGGGGTGATGCATAAAACGAGAGTTTGATATAAGCACAGGTACCATTTCCAAAACCAACTGTGGAATAGACAAGACCTACACCTTCCTCAGTGAAAGGGACTCAAAACCCCATATTTCCCGCAGAGGAATAGATCTGACTAGTAAGAATCTTAAAACCTATGTATTGATATGTCTCTGTAAGGGAATCAAGTGTGTCTAGACTGGCATAAACATGGCAGAGAGAATCAGCTCACACCCACTATAAAAAGGAATTTCAAAAACAAAACCAAAAAACAGGGAAATTCTTTACATTTCCTTCAGGGTCTCTGAAGAACCCTGGAAAAACCCTGTCTACAATGACAGCTGGATGTGCCCTAAGGCTGGACACTTGGGACTGAGAGGATTGGTGAGATTGGGTGAGCAAATGCAGACCCTTTAATGCAAAAATGCATGGCCCCCATTCCATGGGTCCCAACTCTCCAGGTTGAAGGGAATATTACTACAGCTATAACATGTACGGGAAACCTAGAGAATGGACACACTGTGAATACAAAAGGTTTCTAAAACTCAACGAGTAGTCCCTCTCCGGGTGCTCCGGTTTGACTTTCCAACTGCTTTACTATCAATCTCCCAACTTGGAGAGACAGCGCCTTTAACCTCCAGGTTCGCACAGGTTGTCAATTTGGCATAGGATGGAAGGGAAGAGGGAGAACCAATGAGAGAGTTACTGTTAGGCATTTGGACGGGCACATGTCACTCTAATTTCCCGGCAGGAAGAAGAATTAACCAGAGTCTCAGCCACCCACCGGGAACCAGTATAGGTCCTGAACCAAAATTTTGGACTTGCGTACAGCTCACAAAAAACGAGTTGGAAATGGAGCTCAGGGCCCCAGCATTTCACAAACTGGCAGAGTAATAAAGGACAACTATCGTCCAAAAATCTGTTGAGGGAAGGCAACGAGGCAGACTTGAAAGCCAGGCAGAATAGCAGGAAACAGATTTCAAGAGGTACGTTGGAATCGCTTTAAAGCACAGGAAGAGGTGCATAACTTTGACAATGTCGCAGTTGGCCAAAAAGGGCGTATGCGTTTTCTCCTGAATATATTCAAGAGAAAACGCATACGCCCTTTTTGGCCAAACAAGCAAGCGGGCAATGCAAATCTGCACTACAAAGAAGTATCACTTCCCACCGGTCAAAAGGGACATCCACAAAATGTGTAAAAACCAGAAAGGCAAGACAGGCCCTGGAGAACAGGGAGCCTTGTTATGCTGATGGGCGGGATGTAAATTGCCAACTGCCTCACTGGAGGAGTGCATTGCGTTCCCTAAAACAAGTAAACAACAGAGCTACAGAGCCAAGGGCACTTCCAGTCTACGGAATATACATTGGGAAAACTGAAAATCAATACGACAGAGCCACCCCCAAATTTAGGGCTGCACTGCTTACAAGAACCTCAACTTGGGTACACCTTAAATATCCCAGGAAATATAAAAATGGTTCAAAAAACTGTGGTATTTATGTCCGATGGAATATCCCTCAGCCATGAAATCAATGTCATAAGACCAGGAGCAGCAAAGTGAGTGGATTCAGGTACGATGATTCTAAGTGAAATAAGTCACACAGAAAAAGAAACTTATCATAAGATATCACTTATGAAGATCCTGTAAACATGGCTACACATGAACTGAGTTAGGAAAGAGACCAGAGTCTCACATTTAGAAAACACTCTTATGCCTGCTGAAGGGGAAAGGAGAGGTGGGGTGATGCTTAAAACCAGAGTTTGATATAAGCACAGGTACCATTTCCAAAACCAACTGTGTAATAGTCAAGACCTACACCTTCCTCAGTGAAAGGGTCTCAAAACTCCATATTTCCTGCAGAGGAATAGATCTGACTAGTAAAAATCTTAAAACCTATGTTTTAATATGTCTCTGTAAGGGAATCAAGTGTGTCTAGACTGGCATAAACATGGCAGAGAGAATCAGCTCAAACCCACTATAAAAAGGAATTTCAAAAACAAAACCAAAAAACAGGGAAATTCTTTACATTTCCTTCAGGGTCTCTGATGAAACTTGGAAAAACCCTGTCTACAATGACAGCTGGATGTGGCATAAGGCTGGACACTTGGGACTGAGAGGATTGGTGAGATTGGGTGAGCAAATGCAGACCCTTTAAAGCAAAAATGCATGGCCACCATTCCATGGGTCCCAACTCTCCAGGATGAAGGGAATATTACTACAGCTATAACATGTACGGGAAACCTAGAGAATGGACACACTGTGAATACAAAAGTTTTCTAAAACTCAACGCGTAGTCCCTCTCCTGGTGCTCCGGTTTGTCTTTCCAACTGCTTTACTATCAATCTCCCAACATGGAGAGACAGCCCCTTTAACCTCCTTGTTCGCACAGGTTGCCAATTTGGCAGAGGATGGAAGGGAAGAGGGAGAACCAATGAGAGAGTTACTGTTAGGCATTTGGACGGGCACATGTCACTCTAATTTCCCGCCAGGAAGAAGAATTAACCAGAGTCTCAGCCACCCACCGGGAACCAGTATAGGTCATGAACCAAAATTTTGGACTTGCGTACAGCTCACAAAAAACGAGTTGGAGAATGGAGCTCAGGGCCACAGCAATTCACAAACTGGCAGAGTAATAAAGGACAACTATCGTCCAAAAATCTGTTGAGGGAAGGCAACGAGGCAGACTTGAAAGCCAGGCAGAATAGCAGGAAACAGATTTCAAGAGGTACGTTGGAATCGCCTTTAAACACAGGAAGAGGGACACAACTTCGACAATGACGCAGTTGGCCAAAAAGTGCGTATGCGTTTTCTCCTGAATATATTCAGGAGAAAACGCATACGCCCTTTTTGGCCAAACAAGCTAGCGGGCAATGCAAATCTGCACTACAAAGAAGTATCACTTCCCACCGGTCAAAAGGGACATCCACAAAATGTGTAAAAACCAGAAAGGCAAGACAGGCCCTGGAGAACAGGGAGCCTTGTTATGCTGATGGGCGGGATGTAAATTGCCGACTGCCTCACTGGAGGAGTGCATTGCGTTCCCTAAAACAAGTAAACAACAGAGCTACAGAGCCAAGGGCACTTCCAGTCTAGGGAATATACCTTGGGAAAACTGAAAATCAATAAGATAGAGCCACCCCCAAATTTAGGGCTGCACTGCTTACAAGAACCTCAACTTGGGTACACCTTAAATATCCCAGGAAATATAAAAATGGTTCCAAAAACTGTGGTATTTATGTACGATGGAATATCCCTCAGCCATGAAATCAATGTCATAAGACCAGGAGCAGCAAAGTGTGTGGATTGAGGTACGATGATTCTAAGTGAAATATGTCACACAGAAAAAGAAACTTATCATAAGATATCACTTATGAAGATCCTGTAAACATGGCTACACATGAACTGAGTTAGGAAAGAGAACAGAGTCTCACATTTAGAAAACACTCTTATGCCTGCTGAAGGGGAAAGGAGAGGTGGGGTGATGCATAAAACCAGAGTTTGATATAAGCACAGGTACCATTTCCAAAACCAACTGTGGAATAGACAAGACCTACACCTTCCTCAGTGAAAGGGACTCAAAACCCCATATTTCCCGCAGAGGAATAGATCTGACTAGTAAGAATCTTAAAACCTATGTATTGATATGTCTCTGTAAGGGAATCAAGTGTGTCTAGACTGGCATAAACATGGCAGAGAGAATCAGCTCATACCCACTATAAAAAGGAATTTCAAAAACAAAACCAAAAAACAGGGAAATTCTTTACATTTCCTTCAGGGTCTCTGAAGAAACCTGGAAAAACCCTGTCTACAATGACAGCTGGATGTGCCCTAAGGCTGGACACTTGGGACTGAGAGGATTGGTGAGATTGGGTGAGCAAATGCAGACCCTTTAATGCAAAAATGCATGGCCCCCATTCCATGGGTCCCATCTCTCCAGGTTGAAGGGAATTTTACTACAGCTATAACATGTACGGGAAACCTAGAGAATGGACACACTGTGAATACAAAAGGTTTCTAAAACTCAACGAGTAGTCCCTCTCCTGGTGCTCCGGTTTGACTTTCCAACTGCTTTCCTATCAATCTCGCAACTTGGAGAGACAGCCCCTTTAACCTCCAGGTTCGCACAGGTTGTCAATTTGGCATAGGATGGAAGGGAAGAGGGAGAACCAATGAGAGAGTTACTGTTAGGCATTTGGACAGGCACATGTCACTCTAATTTCCCGGCAGGAAGAAGAATTAACCAGAGTCTCAGCCACCCACCGGGAACCAGTATAGGTCCTGAACCAAAATTTTGGACTTGCGTACAGCTCACAAAAAACGAGTTGGAAAATGGAGCTCAGGGCCCCAGCAATTCACAAACTGGCAGAGTAATAAAGGACAGCTATCGTCCAAAAATCTGTTGAGGGAAGGCAACGAGGCAGACTTGAAAGCCAGGCAGAATAGCAGGAAACAGATTTCAAGAGGTACGTTGGAATCGCTTTAAAGCACAGGAAGAGGGGCATAACTTTGACAATGTCGCAGTTGGCCAAAAAGGGCGTATGCGTTTTCTCCTGAATATATTCAGGAGAAAACGCATACGCCCTTTTTGGCCAAACAAGCAAGCGGGCAATGCAAATCTGCACTACAAAGAAGTATCACTTCCCACCGGTCAAAAGGGACATCCACAAAATGTGTAAAAACCAGAAAGGCAAGACAGGCCCTGGAGAACAGGGAGCCTTGTTATGCTGATGGGCGGGATGTAAATTGCCAACTGCCTCACTGGAGGAGTGCATTGCATTCCCTAAAACAAGTAAACAACAGAGCTACAGAGCCAAGGGCACTTCCAGTCTAGGGAATATACATTGGGAAAACTGAAAATCAATAAGACAGAGCCACCCCCAAATTTAGGGCTGCACTGATTACAAGAACCTCAACTTGGGTACACCTTAAATATCCCAGGAAATATAAAAATGCTTCAAAAAACTGTTGTATTTATGTCTGGTGGAATATCCCTCAGCCATGTAATCAATGTCATAAGACCAGGAGCAGCAAAGTGAGTGGATTCAGGTACGATGTTTCTAAGTGAAATAAGTCACACAGAAAAAGAAACTTATCATAAGATATGACTTATGAAGATCCTGTAAACATGGCTACACATGAACTGAGGAAAGAGAACAGAGTCTCACATTTAGACAACACTCTTATGCCTGCTGAAGGGGAAAGGAGAGGTGGGGTGATGCATAAAACCAGAGTTTGATATAAGCACAGGTACCATTTCCAAAACCAACTGTGGAATAGACAAGACCTACACCTTCCTCAGTGAAAGGGACTCAAAACCCCATATTTCCCGCAGAGGAATAGATCTGACTAGTAAGAATCTTAAAACCTATGTATTGATATGTCTCTGTAAGGGAATCAAGTGTGTCTAGACTGGCATAAACATGGCAGAGAGAATCAGCTCATACGCACTATAAAAAGGAATTTCAAAAACAAAACCATAAAACAGGGAAATTCTTTACATTTCCTTCAGGGTCTCTGAAGAAACCTGGAAAAACCCTGTCTACAATGACAGCTGGATGTGCCCTAAGGCTGGACACTTGGGACTGAGAGGATTGGTGAGATTGGGTGAGCAAATGCAGACCCTTTAAAGCAAAAATGCATGGCCCCCATTCCATGGGTCCCAACTCTCCAGGTTGAAGGGAATATTACTACAGCTATAACATGTACGGGAAACCTAGAGAATGGACACACTGTGAATACAAAAGTTTTCTAAAACTCAACCCGTAGTCCCTCTCCTGGTGCTCCGGTTTGTCTTTCCAACTGCTTTACTATCAATCTCCCAACATGGGGAGACCGCCCCTTTAACCTCCTGGTTCGCACAGGTTGCCAATTTGGAAGAGGATGGAAGGGAAGAGGGAGAACCAATGAGAGAGTTACTGTTAGGCATTTGGACGGGCACATGTCATTCTAATTTCGCGGAAGGAAGAAGAATTGCCCAGAGTCTCAGCCACCCACCGGGAACCAGTATAGGTGCTGAACCAAAATTTTGGACTTGCGTACAGCTCACAAAAAACGAGTTGGAAAATGGAGCTCAGGGCCACAGCAATTCACAAACGGGCAGAGTAATAAAGGACAACTATCGTCCAAAAATCTGTTGAGGGAAGGCCACGAGGCAGACTTGAAAGCCAGGCAGAATAGCAGGAAACAGATTTCAAGAGGTACGTTGGAATCGCCTTTAAAGCACAGGAAGAGGGGCACAACTTCGAAAATGACGCAGTTGGCCAAAAAGGGCGTATGCGTTTTCTCCTGAATATATTCAGGAGAAAACGCATACGCCCTTTTTGGCCAAACAAGCAAGCGGGCAATGCAAATCTGCACTACAAAGAAGTATCACTTCCCACCGGTCAAAAGGGACATCCACAAAATGTGTAAAAACCAGAAAGGCAAGACAGGCCCTGGAGAACAGGGAGCCTTGTTATGCTGATGGGCGGGATGTAAATTGCCTACTGCCTCACTGGAGGAGTGCATTGCGTTCCCTAAAACAAGTAAACAACAGAGCTACAGAGCCAAGGGCACTTCCAGTCTACGGAATATACATTGGGAAAACTGAAAATCAATATGACAGAGGCACCCCCAAATTTAGGGCTGCACTGCTTACAAGAACCTCAACTTGGGTACACCTTAAATATCCCAGGAAATATAAAAATGGTTCAAAAAACTGTGGTATTTTTGTCCGATGGAATATCCCTCAGCCATGAAATCAATGTCATAAGACCAGGAGCAGCAAAGTGAGTGGATTCAGGTACGATGATTCTAAGTGAAATAAGTCACACAGAAAAAGAAACTTATCATAAGATATCACTTATGAAGATCCTGTAAACATGGCTACACATGAACTGACTTAGGAAAGAGAACAGAGTCTCACATTTAGAAAACACTCTTATGCCTGCTTAAGGGGAAAGGAGAGGTGGGGTGATGCATAAAACCAGAGTTTGATATAAGCACAGGTACCATTTCCAAAACCAACTGTGGAATAGACAAGACCTACACCTTCCTCAGTGAAAGGGACTCAAAACCCCATATTTCCCGCAGAGGAATAGATCAGACTAGTAAGAATCTTAAAACCTATGTATTGATATGTCTCTGTAAGGGAATCAAGTGTGTCTAGACTGGCATAAACATGGCAGAGAGAATCAGCTCATACCCACTATAAAAAGGAATTTCAAAAACAAAACCAAAAAACAGGGAAATTCTTTACATTTCCTTCAGGGTCTCTGAAGAAACCTGGAAAAACCCTGTCTACAATGACAGCTGGATGTGCCCTAAGGCTGGACACTTGGGACTGAGAGGATTGGTGAGATTGGGTGAGCAAATGCAGACCCTTTAATGCAAAAATGCATGGCCCCCATTCCATGGGTCCCAACTCTCCAGGTTGAAGGGAATATTACTACAGCTATAACATGTACGGGAAACCTAGAGAATGGACACACTGTGAATACAAAAGGTTTCTAAAACTCAAAGAGTAGTCCCTCTACTGGTGCTCCGGTTTGACTTTCCAACTGCTTTACTATCAATCTCCCAACTTGGAGAGACAGCCTCTTTAACCTCCTGGTTCGCAAAGGTTGTCAATTTGGCAGAGGATGGAAGGGAAGAGGGAGAACCAATGAGAGAGTTACTGTTAGGCATTTGGAAGGGCACATGTCACTCTAATTTCCCGGCAGGAAGAAGAATTAACCAGAGTCTCAGCCACCCACCGGGAACCAGTATAGGTCCTGAACCAAAATTTTGGACTTGCGTACAGCTCACAAAAAACGAGTTGGAAAATGGAGCTCAGGGCCCCAGCAATTCACAAACTGGCAGAGTAATAAAGGACAACTATCGTCCAAAAATCTGTTGAGGGAAGGCAACGAGGCAGACTTGAAAGCCAGGCAGAATAGCAGGAAACAGATTTCAAGAGGTACGTTGGAATCGCTTTAAAGCACAGGAAGAGGGGCACAACTTCGACAATGACGCAGTTGGCCAAAAAGGGCGTATGCGTTTTCTCCTGAATATATTCAGGAGAAAACGCATACGCCCTTTTTGGCCAAACAAGCAAGCGGGCAATGCAAATCTGCACTACAAAGAAGTATCACTTCCCACCGGTCAAAAGGGACATCCACAAAATATGTAAAAACCAGAAAGGCAAGAGTGGCCCTGGAGAACAGGGAGCCTTGTTATGCTGATGGGCGGGATGTAAATTGCCAACTGCCTCACTGGAGGAGTGCATTGCGTTCCCTAAAAGAAGTAAACAACAGAGCTACAGAGCCAAGGGCACTTCCAGTCTAGGGAATATATATTGGGAAAAATGAAAATCAATAAGACAGAGCCAGCCCCAAATTTAGGGCTGCACTGCTTACAAGAACCTCAACTTGGGTACACCTTAAATATCCCAGGAAATATAAATATGGTTCAAAAAACTGTGGTATTTATGTCCGATGGAATATCCCTCAGCCATGAAATCAATGTCATAAGACCAGGAGCAGCAAAGTGAGTGGATTCAGGTACGATGATTCTAAGTGAAATAAGTCACACAGAAAAAGAAACTTATCATAAGATATCACTTATGAAGATCCTGTAAACATGGCTACACATGAACTGAGTTAGGAAAGAGAACAGAGTCTCACATTGAGAAAACACTCTTATGCCTGCTTAAGGGGAAAGGAGAGGTGGGGTGATGCATAAAACCAGAGTTTGATATAAGCACAGGTACCATTTCCAAAACCAACTGTGGAATAGACAAGACCTACACCTTCCTCAGTGAAAGGGACTCAAAACCCCATATTTCCCGCAGAGGAATAGATCTGACTAGTAAGAATCTTAAAACCTATGTATTGATATGTCTCTGTAAGGGAATCAAGTGTGTCTAGACTGGCATAAACATGGCAGAGAGAATCAGCTCATACCCACTATAAAAAGGAATTTCAAAAACAAAACCAAAAAACAGGGAAATTCTTTACATTTCCTTCAGGGTCTCTGAAGAAACCTGGAAAAACCCTGTCTAAAATGACAGCTGGATGTGCCCTAAGGCTGGACACTTGGGACTGAGAGGATTGGTGAGATTGGGTGTGCAAATGCAGACCCTTTAATGCAAAAATGCATGGCCCCCATTCCATCGGTCCCAACTCTCCATGTTGAAGGGAATATTACTACAGCTATAACATGTACGGGAAACCTAGAGAATGGACACACTGTGAATACAAAAGGTTTCTAAAACTCAACGAGTAGTCCCTCTCCTGGTGCTCCGGTTTGACTTTCCAACTGCTTTACTATCAAACTCCCAACTTGGAGAGACAGCCCCTTTAACCTCCTGATTCGCACAGGTTGTCAATTTGGCAGAGGATGGAAGGGAAGAGGGAGAACCAATGAGAGAGTTACTGTTAGGCATTTGGACGGGCACATGTCACTCTAATTTCCCGGCAGGAAGAAGAATTAAGCAGAGTCTCAGCCACCCACCGGGAACCAGTGTAGCTCCTGAACCAAAATTTTGGACTTGCGTACAGCTCACATAAAACGAGTTGGAAAATAGAGCTCAGGGCCCCAGCAATTCACAAACTGGCAGAGTAATAAAGGACAACTATCGTCCAAAAATCTGTTGAGGGAAGGCAACGAGGCAGACTTGAAAGCCAGGCAGAATAGCAGGAAACAGATTTCAAGAGGTACGTTGGAATCGCTTTAAAGCACAGGAAGAGGGACACAACTTCGACAATGTCGCAGTTGGCCAAAAAGTGCGTATGCGTTTTCTCCTGAATATATTCAGGAGAAAACGCATACGCCCTTTTTGGCCAAACAAGCAAGCGGGCAATGCAAATCTGCACTACAAAGAAGTATCACTTCCCACCAGTCAAAAGGGACATCCACAAAATGTGTAAAAACCAGAAAGGCAAGACAGGCCCTGGAGAACAGGGAGCCTTGTTATGCTGATGGGCGGGCTGTAAATTGCCAACTGCCTCACTGGAGGAGTGCATTGCGTTCCCTAAAACAAGTAAACTACAGAGCTACAGAGCCAAGGGCACTTCCAGTCTAGGGAATATACATTGTGAAAACTGAAAATCAATAAGACAGAGACACCCCCAAATTTAGGGCTGCACTGCTTACAAGAACCTCAACTTGGGTACACCTTAAATATCCCAGGAAATATAAAAATGGTTCAAAAAACTGTGGTATTTATGTCTGATGGAATATCCCTCAGCCATGAAATCAATGTCATAAGACCAGGAGCAGCAAAGTGAGTGGATTCAGGTACGATGATTCTAAGTGAAATAAGTCACACAGAAAAAGAAACTTATCATAAGATATCACTTATGAAGATCCTGTAAACCTGGCTACACATGAACTGAGTTAGGAAAGAGAACAGAGTCTCACATTTAGAAAACACTCTTATGCCTGCTGAAGGGGAAAGGAGAAGTGGGGTGATGCATAAAACCAGAGTTTGATATAAGCACAGGTACCATTTCCAAAACCAACTGTGGAATAGACAAGACCTACACCTTCCTCAGTGAAAGGGACTCAAAACCCCATATTTCCCGCAGAGGAATAGGTCTAACTAGTAAGAATCTTAAAACTTATGTATTGTTATGTCTCTGTAAGGGAATCAAGTGTGTCTAGACTGGCATAAACATGGCAGAGAGAATCAGCTCAAACCCACTATAAAAAGGAATTTCAAAAACAAAACCAAAAAACAGGGAAATTTTTTACATTTCCTTCAGGGTCTCTGATGAAACTTGGAAAAACCCTGTCTACAATGACAGCTGGATGTGCCCTAAGGCTGGACACTTGGGACTGAGAGGATTGGTGAGATTGGGTGAGCAAATGCAGACCCTTTAAAGCAAAAATGCGTGGCCCCCATTCCATGGGTCCCAACTCTCCAGGTTGAAGGGAATATTACTACAGCTATAACATGTACGGGAAACCTAGAGAATGGACACACTGTGAATACAAAAGGTTTCTAAAACTCAAAGAGTAGTCCCTCTCCTGGGGCTCCGTTTTGACTTTGCAACTGCTTTACTATCAATCTCCCAACTTGGAGAGACAGCCCCTTTAACATACTGGTTCGCCCTGGTTGTCAATTTGGCAGAGGATGGAAGGGAAGAGGCAGAACCAATGAGAGAGTTACTGTTAGGCATTTGGACGGGCACATGTCACTCTAATTGCCCGGCAGGAAGAAGAATTAAGCAGAGTCTCAGCCACCCACCGGGAAGCAGTATAGGTCCTGAACCAAAATTTTGGACTTGCGTAGAGCTCACAAAAAACTAGTTGGAAAATGGAGCTAAGGGCCACAGCAATTCACAAACTGGCAGAGTAATAAAGGACAACTATCGTCCAAAAATCTGTTGAGGGAAGGCAACGAGGCAGTCATGAAAGCTAGCAGAATAGCAGGAAACAGATTTCAAGAGGTACGTTGGAATCGCCTTTAAAGCACAGGAATAGGGGCACAACTTCGACAATGACGCAGTTGGCCAAAAAGGGCGTATGCGTTTTCTCCTGAATATATTCAGGAGAAAACGCATACGCCCTTTTTGGCCGAACAAGCAAGCGGGCAATGCAAATCTGCACTACAAAGAAGTATCACTTCCCACCGGTCAAAAGGGACATCCACAAAATGTGTAAAAACCAGAAAGGCAAGACAGGCCCTGTAGAACAGGGAGCCTTGTTATGCTGATGGGCGGGATGTAAATTGCCAACTGCCTCACTGGAGGAGTGCATTGCGTTCCCTAAAACAAGTAAACAACAGAGCTACAGAGCCAAGGGCACTTCCAGTCTAGGGAATATACATTGGGAAAACTGAAAATCAATAAGAGAGAGCCACCCCCAAATTTAGGGCTGCACTGCTTACAAGAACCTTAACTTGGGTACACCTTAAATATCCCAGGAAATATAAAAATGGTTCAAAAATCTGTGGTATTTATGTCCGATGGAATATCCCTCAGACATGAAATCAATGTCATAAGACCAGGAGCAGCAAAGTGAGTGGATTCAGGTACGATGATTCTAAGTGAAATAAGTCACACAGAAAAAGAAACTTATCATAAGATATGACTTATGAAGATCCTGTAAACATGGCTACACATGAACTGAGTTAGGAAAGAGAACAGAGTCTCACATTGAGAAAACACTCTTATGCCTGCTTAAGGGGAAAGGAGAGGTTGGGTGATGCATAAAACCAGAGTTTGATATAAGCACAGGTACCATTTCCAAAACCAACTGTGGAATAGACAAGACCTACACCTTCCTCAGTGAAAGGGACTCAAAACCCCATATTTCCCGCAGAGGAATAGATCTGACTAGTAAGAATCTTAAAACCTATGTATTGATATGTCTCTGTAAGGGAATCAAGTGTGTCTAGACTGGCATAAACATGGCAGAGAGAATCAGCTCATACCCACTATAAAAAGGAATTTCAAAAACAAAACCAAAAAACAGGGACATTCTTTACATTTCCTTCAGGGTCTCTGAAGAAACCTGGAAAAACCCTGTCTACAATGACAGCTGGATGTGCCCTAAGGCTGGACACTTGGGACTGAGAGGATTGGTGAGATAGGGTGAGCAAATGCAGACCCTTTAATGCAAAAATGCATGGCCCCCATTCCATGGGTCCCAACTCTCCAGGTTGAAGGGAATATTACTACAGCTATAACATGTACGGGAAACCTAGAGAATGGACACACTGTGAATACAAAAGTTTACTAAAACTCAACGAGTAGTCCCTCTCCTGGTGCTCCGGTTTGACTTTCCAACTGCTTTACTATCAATCTCCCAACTTGGAGAGACAGTCCCTTTAACCTCCTGGTTCGCACAGGTTGTCAATTTGGCAGAGGAAGGAAGGGAAGAGGGAGAACCAATGAGAGAGTTACTGTTAGGCATTTGGACGGGCACATGTCACTCTAATTTCCCGGCAGGAAGAAGAATTAAGCAGAGTCTCAGCCACCCACCGGGAACCAGTGTAGGTCCTGAACCAAAATTTTGGACTTGCGTACAGCTCACAAAAAACGAGTTGGAAAATAGAGCTCAGGGCCCCAGCAATTCACAAACTGGCAGAGTAATAAAGGACAACTATCGTCCAAAAATCTGTTGAGGGAAGGCAACGAGGCAGACTTGAAAGCCAGGCACAATAGCAGGAAACAGATTTCAAGAGGTACGTTGGAATCGCTTTAAAGCACAGGAAGAGGGACACAACTTCGACAATGTCGCAGTTGGCCAAAAAGTGCGTATGCGTTTTCTCCTGAATATATTCAGGAGAAAACGCATACGCCCTTTTTGGCCAAACAAGCAAGCGGGCAATGCAAATCTGCACTACAAAGAAGTATCACTTCCCACCGGTCAAAAGGGACATCCACAAAATGTGTAAAAACCAGAAAGGCAAGACAGGCCCTGGAGAACAGGGAGCCTTGTTATGCTGATGGGCGGGATGTAAATTGCCAACTGCCTCACTGGAGGAGTGCATTGCGTTCCCTAAAACAAGTAAACTACAGAGCTACAGAGCCAAGGGCACTTCCAGTCAAGGGAATATACATTGGGAAAACTGAAAATCAATAAGACAGAGCCACCCCCAAATTTAGGGCTGCACTGCTTACAAGAACCTCAACCTGGGTACACCTTAAATATCCCAGGAAATATAAAAATGGTTCAAAAAACTGTGTAATTATGTCTGATGGAATATCCCTCAGCCATGAAATAAATGTCATAAGACCAGGAGCAGCAAAGTGAGTGGATTCAGGTACGATGATTCTAAGTGAAATAAGTCACACAGAAAAAGAAACTTATCATAAGATATCACTTTTGAAGATCCTGTAAACCTGGCTACACATGAACTGAGTTAGGAAAGAGAACAGAGTCTCACATTTAGAAAACACTCTTATGCCTGCTGAAGGGGAAAGGAGAAGTGGGGTGATGCATAAAACCAGAGTTTGATATAAGCACAGGTACCATTTCCAAAACCAACTGTGGAATAGACAAGACCTACACCTTCCTCAGTGAAAGGGACTCAAAACCCCATATTTCCCGCAGAGGAATAGATCTGACTAGTAAGAATCTTAAAACCTATGTATTGTTATGTCTCTGTAAGGGAATCAAGTGTGTCTAGACTGGCATAAACATGGCAGAGAGAATCAGCTCAAACCCACTATAAAAAGGAATTTCAAAAACAAAACCAAAAAACAGGGAAATTCTTTACATTTCCTTCAGGGTCTCTGAAGAAACCTGGAAAAACCCTGTCTACAATGACAGCTGGATGTGCCCTAAGGCTGGACACTTGGGACTGAGAGGATTGGTGAGATTGGGTGAGCAAATGCAGACCCTTTAATGCAAAAATGCATGGCCCCCATTCCATGGGTCCCAACTCTCCAGGTTGAAGGGAATATTACTACAGCTATAACATGTACGGGAAACCTAGAGAATGGACACACTGTGAATACAAAAGGTTTCTAAAACTCAACGAGTAGTCCCTCTCCTGGTGCTCCGGTTTGACTTTCCAACTGCTTTACTATCAATCTCCCAACTTGGAGAGACAGCCCCTTTAACCTCCAGGTTCGCACAGGTTGTCAATTTGGCATAGGATGGAAGGGAAGAGGGAGAACCAATGAGAGAGTTACTGTTAGGCATTTGGACGGGCACATGTCACTCTAATTTCCCGGCAGGAAGAAGAATTAACCAGAGTCTCAGCCACCCCCCGGGAACCAGTATAGGTCCTGAACCAAAATTTTGGACTTGCGTACAGCTCACAAAAAACGAGTTGGAAATGGAGCTCAGGGCCCCAGCAATTCACAAACTGGCAGAGTATTAAAGGACAACTATCGTCCAAAAATCTGTTGAGGGAAGGCAACGAGGCAGACTTGAAAGCCAGGCAGAATAGCAGGAAACAGATTTCAAGAGGTACGTTGGAATCGCTTTAAAGCACAGGAAGAGGGGCATAACTTTGACAATGTCGCAGTTGGCCAAAAAGGGCGTATGCGTTTTCTCCTGAATATATTCAAGAGAAAACGCATACGCCCTTTTTGGCCAAACAAGCAAGCGGGCAATGCAAATCTGCACTACAAAGAAGTATCACTTCCCACCGGTCAAAAGGGACATCCACAAAATGTGTAAAAACCAGAAAGGCAAGACAGGCCCTGGAGAACAGGGAGCCTTGTTATGCTGATGGGCGGGATGTAAATTGCCAACTGCCTCACTGGAGGAGTGCATTGCGTTCCCTAAAACAAGTAAACAACAGAGCTACAGAGCCAAGGGCACTTCCAGTCTACGGAATATACATTGGGAAAACTGAAAATCAATACGACAGAGCCACCCCCAAATTTAGGGCTGCACTGCTTACAAGAACCTCAACTTGGGTACACCTTAAATATCCCAGGAAATATAAAAATGGTTCAAAAAACTGTGGTATTTATGTCCGATGGAATATCCCTCAGCCATGAAATCAATGTCATAAGACCAGGAGCAGCAAAGTGAGTGGATTCAGGTACGATGATTCTAAGTGAAATAAGTCACACAGAAAAAGAAACTTATCATAAGATATCACTTATGAAGATCCTGTAAACATGGCTACACATGAACTGAGTTAGGAAAGAGAATAGAGTCTCACATTTAGAAAACACTCTTATGCCTGCTGAAGGGGAAAGGAGAGGTGGGGTGATGCTTAAAACCAGAGTTTGATATAAGCACAGGTACCATTTCCAAAACCAACTGTGGAATAGACAAGACCTACACCTTCCTCAGTGAAAGGGACTCAAAACTCCATATTTCCTGCAGAGGAATAGATCTGACTAGTAAAAATCTTAAAACCTATGTTTTGATATGTCTATGTAAGGGAATCAAGTGTGTCTAGACTGGCATAAACATGGCAGAGAGAATCAGCTCAAACCCACTATAAAAAGGAATTTCAAAAACAAAACCAAAAAACAGGGAAATTCTTTACATTTCCTTCAGGGTCTCTGATGAAACTTGGAAAAACCCTGTCTACAATGACAGCTGGATGTGGCATAAGGCTGGACACTTGGGACTGAGAGGATTGGTGAGATTGGGTGAGCACATGCAGACCCTTTAAAGCAAAAATGCATGGCCACCATTCCATGGGGCCCAACTCTCCAGGATGAAGGGAATATTACTACAGCTATAACATGTACGGGAAACCTAGAGAATGGACACACTGTGAATACAAAAGTTTTCTAAAACTCAACGCGTAGTCCCTCTCCTGGTGCTCCGGTTTGTCTTTCCAACTGCTTTACTATCAATCTCCCAACATGGAGAGACAGCCCCTTTAACCTCCTTGTTCGCACAGGTTGTCAATTTGGCAGAGGATGGAAGGGAAGAGGGAGAACCAATGAGAGAGTTACTGTTAGGCATTTGGACGGGCACATGTCACTCTAATTTCCCGGCGGGAAGAAGAATTAACCAGAGTCTCAGCCACCCACCGGGAACCAGTATAGGTCCTGAACCAAAATTTTGGACTTGCGTACAGCTCACAAAAAACGAGTTGGAGAATGGAGCTCAGGGCCACAGCAATTCACAAACTGGCAGAGTAATAAAGGACAACTATCGTCCAAAAATCTGTTGAGGGAAGGCAACGAGGCAGACTTGAAAGCCAGGCAGAATAGCAGGAAACAGATTTCAAGAGGTACGTTGGAATCGCCTTTAAAGCACAGGAAGAGGGACACAACTTCGACAATGACGCAGTTGGCCAAAAAGGGCGTATGCGTTTTCTCCCGAATATATTCAGGAGAAAACGCATACGCCCTTTTTGGCCAAACAAGCAAGCGGACAATGCAAATCTGCACTAGAAAGAAGTATCACTTCCCACCGGTCAAAAGGGACATCCACAAAATGTGTAAAAACCAGAAAGGCAAGACAGGCCCTGGAGAACAGGGAGCCTTGTTATGCTGATGGGCGGGATGTAAATTGCCTACTGCCTCACTGGAGGAGTGCATTGCGTTCCCTAAAACAAGTAAACAACAGAGCTACAGAGCCAAGGGCACTTCCAGTCTACGGAATATACATTGGGAAAACTGAAAATCAATACGACAGAGCCACCCCCAAATTTAGGGCTGCACTGCTTACAAGAACCTCAACTTGGGTACACCTTAAATATCCCAGGAAATATAAAAATGGTTCAAAAAACTGTGGTATTTATGTCCGATGGAATATCCCTCAGCCATGAAATCATTGTCATAAGACCAGGAGCAGCAAAGTGAGTGGATTCAGGTACGATGATTCTAAGTGAAATAAGTCACACAGAAAAAGAAACTTATCATAAGATATGACTTATGAAGATCCTGTAAACATGGCTACACATGAACTGAGTTAGGAAAGAGAACAGAGTCTCACATTTAGAAAACACTCTTATGCCTGCTTAAGGGGAAAGGAGAGGTGGGGTGATGCATAAAACCAGAGTTTGATATAAGCACAGGTACCATTTCCAAAACCAACTCTGGAATATACAAGACCTACACCTTCCTCAGTGAAAGGGACTCAAAACCCCATATTTCCCGCAGAGGAATAGATCTGACTAGTAAGAATCTTAAAACCTATGTATTGATATGTCTCTGTAAGGGAATCAAGTGTGTCTAGACTGGCATAAACATGGCAGAGAGAATCAGCTCATACCCACTATAAAAAGGAATTTCAAAAACAAAACCAAAAAACAGGGAAATTCTTTACATTTCCTTCAGGGTCTCTGAAGAAACCTGGAAAAACCCTGTCTAAAATGACAGCTGGATGTGCCCTAAGGCTGGACACTTGGGACTGAGAGGATTGGTGAGATTGGGTGTGCAAATGCAGACCCTTTAATGCAAAAATGCATGGCCCCCATTCCATGGGTCCCAACTCTCCATGTTGAAGGGAATATTACTACAGCTATAACATGTACGGGAAACCTAGAGAATGGACACACTGTGAATACAAAAGGTTTCTAAAACTCAACGAGCAGTCCCTCTCCTGGTGCTCCGGTTTGACTTTCCAACTGCTTTACTATCAATCTCCCAACATGGAGAGACAGCCCCTTTAACCTCCTGGTTCGCACAGGTTGTCAATTTGGCAGAGGATGGAAGGGAAGAGGGAGAACCAATGAGAGAGTTACTGTTAGGCATTTGGACGGGCACATGTCACTCTAATTTCCCGGCAGGAAGAAGAATTAAGCAGAGTCTCAGCCACCCACCGGGAACCAGTGTAGCTCCTGAACCAAAATTTTGCACTTGCGTACAGCTCACATAAAACGAGTTGGAAAATAGAGCTCAGGGCCCCAGCAATTCACAAACTGGCAGAGTAATAAAGGACAACTATCGTCCAAAAACCTGTTGAGGGAAGGCAACGAGGCAGACTTGAAAGCCAGGCAGAATAGCAGGAAACAGATTTCAAGAGGTACGTTGGAATCGCTTTAAAGCACAGGAAGAGGTACACAACTTCGACAATGTCGCAGTTGGCCAAAAAGTGCGTATGCGTTTTCTCCTGAATATATTCAGGAGAAAACGCATACGCCCTTTTTGGCCAAACAAGCAAGCGGGCAATGCAAATCTGCACTACAAAGAAGTATCACTTCCCACCGGTCAAAAGGGACATCCACAAAATGTGTAAAAACCAGAAAGGCAAGACAGGCCCTGGAGAACAGGGAGCCTTGTTATGCTGATGGGTGGGATGTAAATTGCCAACTGCCTCACTGGAGGAGTGCATTGCGTTCCCTAAAACAAGTAAACAACAGAGCTACAGAGCCAAGGGCACTTCCAGTCTAGGGAATATACATTGGGAAAACTGAAAATCAATAAGACAGAGCCACCCCCAAATTTAGGGCTGCACTGCTTACAAGAACCTCAACTTGGGTACACCTTAAATATCCCAGGAAATATAAAAATGGTTCAAAAAACTGTGGTATTTATGTCTGATGGAATATCCCTCAGCCATGAAATCAATGTCATAAGACCAGGAGCAGCAAAGTGAGTGGATTCAGGTACGATGATTCTAAGTGAAATAAGTCACACAGAAAAAGAAACTTATCATAAGATATCACTTTTGAAGATCCTGTAAACCTGGCTACACATGAACTGAGTTAGGAAAGAGAACAGAGTCTCAAATTTAGAAAACACTCTTATGCCTGCTGAAGGGGAAAGGAGAAGTGGGGTGATGCATAAAACCAGAGTTTGATATAAGCACAGGTACCATTTCCAAAACCAACTGTGGAATAGACAAGACCTACACCTTCCTCAGTGAAAGGGACTCAAAACCCCATATTTCCCGCAGAGGAATAGATCTGACTAGTAAGAATCTTAAAACCTATGTATTGTTATGTCTCTGTAAGGGAATCAAGTGTGTCTAGACTGGCATAAACATGGCAGAGAGAATCAGCTCAAACCCACTATAAAAAGGAATTTCAAAAACAAAACCAAAAAACAGGGAAATTTTTTACATTTCCTTCAGGGTCTCTGATGAAACTTGGAAAAACCCTGTCTACAATGACAGCTGGATGTGGCATAAGGCTGGACACTTGGGACTGTGAGGATTGGTGAGATTGGGTGAGCAAATGCAGACACTTTAAAGCAAAAATGCGTGGCCCCCATTCCATGGGTCCCAACTCTCCAGGTTGAAGGGAATATTACTACAGCTATAACATGTACGGGAAACCTAGAGAATGGACACACTGTGAATACAAAAGGTTTCTAAAACTCAATGAGTAGTCCCTCTCCTGGGGCTCCGGTTTGACTTTCCAACTGCTTTACTATCAATCTCCCAACTTGGAGAGACAGCCCCTTTAACATACTGGTTCGCACAGGTTGTCAATTTGGCAGAGGATGGAAGGGAAGAGGCAGAACCAATGAGAGAGTTACTGTTAGGCATTTGGACGGGCACATGTCACTCTAATTTCCCGGCAGGAAGAAGAATTAAGCAGAGTCTCAGCCACCCACCGGGAACCAGTATAGGTCCTGAACCAAAATTTTGGACTTGCGTAGAGCTCACAAAAAACTAGTTGGAAAATGGAGCTAAGGGCCACAGCAATTCACAAACTGGCAGAGTAATAAAGGACAACTATCGTCCAAAAATCTGTTGAGGGAAGGCAACGAGGCAGTCATGAAAGCTAGCAGAATAGCAGGAAACAGATTTCAAGAGGTACGTTGGAATCGCCTTTAAAGCACAGGAAGAGGGGCACAACTTCGACAATGACGCAGTTGGCCAAAAAGGGCGTATGCGTTTTCTCCTGAATATATTCAGGAGAAAACGCATATGCCCTGTTTGGCCGAACAAGCAAGCGGGCAATGCAAATCTGCACTACAAAGAAGTATCACTTCCCACCGGTCAAAAGGGACATCCACAAATGTGTAAAAACCAGAAAGGCAAGACAGGCCCTGGAGAACAGGGAGCCTTGTTATGCTGATGGGCGGGATGTAAATTGCCAACTGCCTCACTGGAGGAGTGCATTGCGTTCCCTAAAACAAGTAAACAACAGAGCTACAGAGCCAAGGGCACTTCCAGTCTAGGGAATATACATTGGGAAAACTGAAAATCAATAAGACAGAGCCACCCCCAAATTTAGGGCTGCACTGCTTACAAGAACCTCAACTTGGGTACACCTTAAATATCCCAGGAAATATAAAAATGGTTTAAAAATCTGTGGTATTTATGTCCGATGGAATATCCCTCAGACATGAAATCAATGTCATAAGACCAGGAGCAGCAAAGTGAGTGGATTCAGGTACGATGATTCTAAGTGAAATAAGTCACACAGAAATAGAAAGTTATCATAAGATATGACTTATGAAGATCCTGTAAACATGGCTACACATGAACTGAGTTAGGAAAGAGAACAGAGTCTCACATTGAGAAAACACTCTTATGCCTGCTGAAGGGGAAAGGAGAGGTGGGGTGATGCATAAAACCAGAGTTTGATATAAGCACAGGTACCATTTCCAAAACCAACTGTGGAATAGACAAGACCTACACCTTCCTCAGTGAAAGGGACTCAAAACCCCATATTTCCCGCAGAGGAATAGATCTGACTAGTAAGAATCTTAAAACCTATGTATTGATATGTCTCTGTAAGGGAATCAAGTGTGTCTAGACTGGCATAAACATGGCAGAGAGAATCAGCTCATACCCACTATAAAAAGGAATTTCAAAAACAAAACCAAAAAACAGGGAAATTCTTTACATTTCCTTCAGGGTCTCTGAAGAAACCTGGAAAAACCCTGTCTAAAATGACAGCTGGATGTGCCCTAAGGCTGGACACTTGGGACTGAGAGGATTGGTGAGATTGGGTGTGCAAATGCAGACCCTTTAATGCAAAAATGCATGGCCCCCATTCCATGGGTCCCAACTCTCCAGGTTGAAGGGAATATTACTACAGCTATAACATGTACGGGAAACCTAGAGAATGGACACACTGTGAATACAAAAGGTTTCTAAAACTCAACGAGTAGTCCCTCTCCTGGTGCTCCGGTTTGACTTTCCAACTGCTTTACTATCAATCTCCCAACTTGGAGAGACAGCCCCTTTAACCTCCTGGTTCGCACAGGTTGTCAATTTGGCAGAGGATGGAAGGGAAGAGGGATAGCCAATGAGAGAGTTACTGTTAGGCATTTGGACGGGCACATGTCACTCTAATTTCCCGGCAGGAAGAAGAATTAAGCAGAGTCTCAGCCACCCACCGGGAACCAGTGTAGGTCCTGAACCAAAATTTTGGACATGCGTACAGCTCACAAAAAACGAGTTGGAAAATAGAGCTCAGGGCCCCAGCAATTCACAAACTGGCAGAGTAATAAAGGACAACTATCGTCCAAAAATCTGTTGAGGGAAGGCAACGAGGCAGACTTGAAAGCCAGGCAGAATAGCAGGAAACAGATTTCAAGAGGTACGTTGGAATCGCTTTAAAGCACAGGAAGAGGGACACAACTTCGACAATGTCGCAGTTGGCCAAAAAGTGCGTATGCGTTTTCTCCTGAATATATTCAGGAGAAAACGCATACGCCCTTTTTGGCCAAACAAGCAAGCGGGCAATGCAAATCTGCACTACAAAGAAGTATCACTTCCCACCGGTCAAAAGGGACATCCACAAAATGTGTAAAAACCAGAAAGGCAAGACAGGCCCTGGAGAACAGGGAGCCTTGTTATGCTGATGGTCGGGATGTAAATTGCCAACTGCCTCACTGGAGGAGTGCATTGCGTTCCCTAAAACAAGTAAACTACAGAGCTACAGAGCCAAGGGCACTTCCAGTCTAGGGAATATACATTGGGAAAACTGAAAATCAATAAGACAGAGCCACCCCCAAATTTAGGGCTGCACTGCTTACAAGAACCTCAACTTGGGTACACCTTAAATATCCCAGGAAATATAAAAATGGTTCAAAAAACTGTGGTATTTATGTCTGATGGAATATCCCTCAGCCATGAAATCAATGTCATAAGACCAGGAGCAGCAAAGTGAGTGGATTCAGGTACGATGATTCTAAGTGAAATAAGTCACACAGAAAAAGAAACTTATCATAAGATATCACTTTTGAAGATCCTGTAAACCTGGCTACACATGAACTGAGTTAGGAAAGAGAACAGAGTCTCACATTTAGAAAACACTCTTATGCCTGCTGAAGGGGAAAGGAGAAGTGGGGTGATGCATAAAACCAGAGTTTGATATAAGCACAGGTACCATTTCCAAAACCAACTGTGGAATAGACAAGACCTACACCTTCCTCAGTGAAAGGGACTCAAAACCCCATATTTCCCGCAGAGGAATAGATCTGACTAGTAAGAATCTTAAAACCTATGTATTGATATGTCTCTGTAAGGGAATCAAGTGTATCTAGACTGGCAAAAACATGGCAGACAGAATCAGCTCAAACCCACTATAAAAAGGAATTTCAAAAACAAAACCAAAAAACAGGGAAATTCTTTACATTTCCTTCAGGGTCTCTGATGAAACCTGGAATGACCCTATCTACAATGACAGCTGGATGTGGCATAAGGCTGGACACTTTGGACTGAGAGGATTGGTGAGATTCGGTGAGCAAATGCAGACCCTTTAAAGCAAAAATGCATGGCCCCCATTCCATGGGTCCCAAATCTCCAGGTTGAAGGGAATATTACTACAGCTATAACATGTACGGGAAACCTAGAGAATGGACACACTGTGAATACAAAAGGTTTCTAAAACTCAACGAGTAGTCCATCTCCTGGTGCTCCGGTTTGACTTTCCAACTGCTGTACTATCAATCTCCCAACTTGGAGAGACAGCACCTTTAACCTCCTGGTTCGCACAGGTTGCCAATTTGGCAGAGGATGGAAGGGAAGATGGAGAACAAATGAGAGAGTTACTGTTAGGCATTTGGACGGGCACATGTCACTCTAATTTCCCGCCAGGAAGAAGAATTAACCAGAGTCTCAGCCACCCACCGGGAACCAGTATAGGTCCTGAACCAAAATTTTGGACTTGCGTACATCTCACAAAAAACGAGTTGGAAAATGGAGCTCAGGGCCACAGCAATTCACAAACTGGCAGAGTAATAAAGGACAACTATCGTCCAAAAATCTGTTGAGGGAAGGCAACGAGGCAGACTTGAAAACCAGGCAGAATAGCAGGAAACAGATTTCAAGAGGTACGTTGGAATCGCCTTTAAAGCACAGGAAGAGGGGCACAACTTCGACAATGACGCTGTTGGCCAAAAAGGGCGTATGCGTTTTCTCCTGAATATATTCAGGAGAAAACGCATACGCCCTTTTTGGCCAAACAAGCAAGAGGGCAATGCAAATCTGCACTACAAAGAAGTATCACTTCCCACCGGTCAAAAGGGACATCCACAAAATGTGTAAAAACCAGAAAGGCAAGACAGGCCCTGGAGAACAGGGAGCCTTTTTATGCTGATGGGCGGGATGTAAATTGCCAACTGCCTCACTGGAGGAGTGCATTGCGTTCCCTAAAACAAGTAAACAACAGAGCTACAGAGCCAAGGGCACTTCCAGTCAAGGGAATATACATTGGGAAAACTGAAAATCAATAAGACAGAGCCACCCCCAAATTTAGGGCTGCACTGCTTACAAGAACCTCAACTTGGGTACACCTTAAATATCCCAGGAAATATAAAAATGGTTCAAAAAACTGTGGTATTTATGTCCGATGGAATATCCCTCAGCCATGAAATCAATGTCATAAGACCAGGAGCAGCAAAGTGAGTGGATTCAGGTACGATGATTCTAAGTGAAATAAGTCACACAGAAAAAGAAACTTATCATAAGATATGACTTATGAAGATCCTGTAAACATGGCTACACATGAACTGAGTTAGGAAAGAGAACAGAGTCTCACATTTAGAAAACACTCTTATGCCTGCTGAAGGGGAAAGGAGAGGTGGGGTGATGCATAAAACCAGAGTTTGATATAAGCACAGGTACCATTTCCAAAACCAACTGTGGAATAGACAAGACCTACACCTTCCTCAGTGAAAGGGACTCAAAACTCCATATTTCCCACAGAGGAATAGATCTGACTAGTAAGAATCTTAAAACCTATGTAATGATATGTCTCTGTAAGGGAATCAAGTGTGTCTAGACTGGCATAAACATGGCAGCGAGAATCAGCTCAAACCCAGTATAAAAAGGAATTTCAAAAACAAAACCAAAAAACAGGGAAATTCTTTACATTTCCTTCCGGGTCTCTGATGACACTTGGAATGACCATATCTACAATGACAGCTGGATGTGGCATAAGGCTGGACAGTTGGGACTGAGAGGATTGGTGAGATTGGGTGAGCACATGCAGACCCTTTAAAGCAAAAATGCATGGCCCCCATTCCATGGGTCCCAACTCTCCAGGTTGAAGGGAATTTTACTAAAGCTATAACATGTACGGGAAACCTAGAGAATGGACACACTGTGAATACAAAAGGTTTCTAAAACTCAACGAGTAGTCCCTCTCCTGGTGCTCCGGTTTGACTTTCCAACTGCTTTACTATCAATCTCCCAACTTGGAGAGACAGCCCCTTTAACCTCCTGGTTCGCACAGGATGCCAATTTGGCAGAGGATGGAAGGGAAGAGGGAGAACCAATGAGAGAATTACTGTTAGGCATTTGGACGGGCACATGTCACTCTAATTTCCCGGCAGGAAGAAGAATTAACCAGAGTCTCAGCCTCCCACCGGGAACCAGTATAGTTCCTGAACCAAAATTTTGGACTTGCGTACAGCTCACAAAAAACGAGTTGGAAAATGGAGCTCAGGGCCACAGCAATTCACAAACAGGCAGAGTAATAAAGGACAACTATCGTCCAAAAATCTGTTGAGGGATGGCAACGAGGCAGACTTGAAAGCCAGGCAGAATAGCAGGAAACAGGTTTCAAGAGGTACGTTGGAATCGCCTTTAAAGCACAGGAAGAGGGGCACAACTTCGACAATGACGCAGTTGGCCAAAAAGGGTGTATGCGTTTTCTCCTGAATATATTCAGGAGAAAACACATACGCCCTTTTTGGCCAAACAAGCAAGAGGGCAATGCAAATCTGCACTACAAAGAAGTATCACTTCCCACCGGTCAAAAGGGACATCCACAAAATGTGTAAAAACCAGAAAGGCAAGACAGGCCCTGGAGAACAGGGAGCCTTGTTATGCTGATGGGCGGGATGTAAATTGCCAACAGCCTCACTGGAGCAGTGCATTGCGTTCCCTAAAACAAGTAAACAACAGAGCTACAGAGCCAAGGGCACTTCCAGTCTAGGGAATATACATTGGGAAAACTGAAAATCAATAAGACAGAGCCACCCCCAAATTTAGGGCTGCACTACTTACAAGAACCTCAACTTGGGTACACCTTAAATATCCCAGGAAATATAAAAATGGTTCAAAAAACTGTGGTATTTATGTCCGATGGAATATCCCTCAGCCATGAAATCAATGTCATAAGACCAGGAGCAGCAAAGTGAGTGGATTCAGGTACGATGATTCTAAGTGAAATAAGTCACACAGAAAAAGAAACTTATCATAAGATATGACTTATGAAGATCCTGTAAACATGGCTACACATGAACTGAGTTAGGAAAGAGAACAGAGTCTCACATTTAGAAAACACTCTTATGCCTGCTGAAGGGGAAAGGAGAGGTGGGGTGATGCATAAAACCAGAGTTTGATATAAGCACAGGTACCATTTCCAAAACCAACTGTGGAATAGACAAGACCTACACCTTCCTCAGTGAAAGGGACTCAAAACCCCATATTTCCCACAGAGGAATAGATCTGACTAGTAAGAATCTTAAAACCTATGTAATGATATGTCTCTGTAAGGGAATCAAGTGTGTCTAGACTGGCATAAACATGGCAGCGAGAATCAGCTCAAACCCAGTATAAAAAGGAATTTCAAAAACAAAACCAAAAAACAGGGAAATTCTTTACATTTCCTTCCGGGTCTCTGATGACACTTGGAATGACCATATCTACAATGACAGCTGGATGTGGCATAAGGCTGGACAGTTGGGACTGAGAGGATTGGTGAGATTGGGTGAGCACATGCAGACCCTTTAAAGCAAAAATGCATGGCCCCCATTCCATGGGTCCCAACTCTCCAGGTTGAAGGGAATTTTACTAAAGCTATAACATGTACGGGAAACCTAGAGAATGGACACACTGTGAATACAAAAGGTTTCTAAAACTCAACGAGTAGTCCCTCTCCTGGTGCTCCGGTTTGACTTTCCAACTGCTTTACTATCAATCTCCCAACTTGGAGAGACAGCCCCTTTAACCTCCTGGTTCGCACAGGTTGCCAATTTGGCAGAGGATGGAAGGGAAGAGGGAGAACCAATGAGAGAATTACTGTTAGGCATTTGGACGGGCACATGTCACTCTAATTTCCCGGCAGGAAGAAGAATTAACCAGAGTCTCAGCCTCCCACCGGGAACCAGTATAGTTCCTGAACCAAAATTTTGGACTTGCGTACAGCTCACAAAAAACGAGTTGGAAAATGGAGCTCAGGGCCACAGCAATTCACAAACAGGCAGAGTAATAAAGGACAACTATCGTCCAAAAATCTGTTGAGGGATGGCAACGAGGCAGACTTGAAAGCCAGGCAGAATAGCAGGAAACAGGTTTCAAGAGGTACGTTGGAATCGCCTTTAAAGCACAGGAAGAGGGGCACAACTTCGACAGTGACGCAGTTGGCCAAAAAGGGTGTATGCGTTTTCTCCTGAATATATTCAGGAGAAAACGCATACGCCCTTTTTGGCCAAACAAGCAAGAGGGCAATGCAAATCTGCACTACAAAGAAGTATCACTTCCCACCGGTCAAAAGGGACATCCACAAAATGTGTAAAAACCAGAAAGGCAAGACAGGCCCTGGAGAACAGGGCACCTTGTTATGCTGATGGGCGGGATGTAAATTGCCAACTGCCTCACTGGAGGAGTGCATTGCGTTCCCTAAAACAAGTAAACAACAGAGCTACAGAGCCAAGGGCACTTCCAGTCTAGGGAATATACATTGGGAAAAGTGTAAATCAATAAGACAGAGCCACCCCCAAATTTAGGGCTGCACTGCTTACAAGAACCTCAACTTGGGTACACCTTAAATATCCCAGGAAATATAAAAATGGTTCAAAAAACTGTGGTATTTATGTCCGATGGAATATCCCTCAGCCATGAAATCAATGTCATAAGACCAGGAGCAGCAAAGTGAGTGGATTCAGGTACGATGATTCTAAGTGAAATAAGTCACACAGAAAAAGAAACTTATCATAAGATATCACTTATGAAGATCCTGTAAACATGGCTACACATGAACTGAGTTAGGAAAGAGAACAGAGTCTCACATTTAGAAAACACTCTTATGCCTGCTTAAGGGAAAAGGTGAGGTGGGGTGATGCATAAAACCAGAGTTTGATATAAGCACAGGTACCATTTCCAAAACCAACTGTGGTATAGACAAGACCTACACCTTCCTCAGTGAAAGGGACTCAAAACCCCATATTTCCCACAGAGGAATAGATCTGACTAGTAAGAATCTTAAAACTTATGTATTGATATGTCTCTGTAAGGGAATCAAGTGTGTCTAGACTGGCATAAACATGGCAGAGAGAATCAGCTCAAACCCACTATAAAAAGGAATTTCAAAAACAAAACCAAAAAACAGGGAAATTCTTTACATTTCCTTCATGGTCTCTGATGAAACCTGGAATGACCCTATCTACAATGACAGCTGGATATGGCATAAGGCTGGACACTTTGGACTGAGAGGATTGGTGAGATTGCGTGAGCAAATGCAGACCGTTTAAAGCAAAAATGCATGGCCCCCATTCCATGGGTCCCAACTCTCTAGGTTGAAGGGAATATTACTACAGCTATAACATGTACGGTAAACCTAGAGAATGGACACACTGTGAATACAAAAGGTTTCTAAAACTCAACGAGTAGTCCCTCTCCTGGTGCTCCGGTTTGACTTTCCAACTGCTTTACTATCAATCTCCCAACTTGGAGAGACAGCCCCTTTAACCACCTGGTTCGCACAGGTTGCCAATTTGGCAGAGGATGGAAGGGAAGAGGGAGAACCAATGAGAGAGTTACTGTTAGGCATTTGGACGGGCACATGTCACTCTAATTTCCCGGCAGGAAGAAGAATTAACCAGAGTCTCAGCCACCCCCCGGGAACCAGTATAGTTCCTGTACCAAAATTTTGGACTTGCGTACAGCTCACAAAAAACGAGTTGGAAAATGGAGCTCAGGGCCACAGCAATTCACAAACAGGCAGAGTAATAAAGGACAACTATCGTCCAAAAATCTGTTGAGGGATGGCAACGAGGCAGACTTGAAAGCCAGGCAGAATAGCAGGAAACAGGTTTCAAGAGGTACGTTGGAAACGCCTTTAAAGCACAGGAAGAGGGGCACAACTTCGACAATGACGCAGTTGGCCAAAAAGGGCGTATGCGTTTTATCCTGAATATATTCAGGAGAAAACGCATACGCCCTTTTTGGCCAAACAAGCAAGCGGGCAATGCAAATCTGCACTACAAAGAAGTATCACTTCCCACCGGTCAAAAGGGACATCCACAAAATGTGTAAAAACCAGAAAGGCAAGACAGGCCCTGGAGAACAGGGAACCTTGTTATGCTGATGGGCGGGATGTAAATTGCCAACTGCCTCACTGGAGGAGTGCATTGCATTCCCTAAAACAAGTAAACAACAGAGCTACAGAGCCAAGGGCACTTCCAGTCTAGGGAATATACATTGGGAAAACTGAAAATCAATAAGACAGAGCCACCCCCAAATTTAGGGCTGCACTGCTTACAAGAACCTCAACTTGGGTACACCTTAAATATCCCAGGAAATATAAAAATGGTTCAAAAAACAGTGGTATTTATGTCCGATGGAATATCCCTCAGCCATGAAATCAATGTCATAAGACCAGGAGCAGCAAAGTGAGTGGATTCAGGTACGATGATTCTAAGTGAAATAAGTCACACAGAAAAAGAAACTTATCATAAGATATCACTTATGAAGATCCTGTAAACATGGCTACACATGAACTGAGTTAGGAAAGAGAACAGAGTCTCACATTTAGAAAACACTCTTATGCCTGCTGAAGGGGAAAGGAGAGGTGGGGTGATGCATAAAACCAGTGTTTGATATAAGCACAGGTACCATTTCCAAATTCATCTGTGGAATAGACAAGACCTACACCTTCCGCAGTGAAAGGGACTCAAAACCCCATATTTCCCGCAGAGGAATAGATCAGACGAGTAAGAATCTTAAAACCTATGTATTGATATGTCTCTGTAAGGGAATCAAGTGTGTCTAGACTGGCATAAACATGGCAGAGAGAATCAGCTCAAACCCACTATAAAAAGGAATTTCAAAAAGAAAACCAAAAAACAGGGAAATTCTTTACATTTCCTTCAGGGTCTCTGATGAAACCTGGAAAAACCCTGTCTACAATGACAACTGGATGTGGCATAAGGCTGGACACTTCGGACTGAGAGGATTGGTGAGATTGGGTGAGCACCTGCAGACCCTTTAAAGCAAAAATCCATGGCCCCCATTCCATGGGTCCCAACTCTCCAGGTTGAAGGGAATATTACCACAGCTATAACATGTACGGGAAACCTAGAGAATGGACACACTGTGAATACAAAAACTTTCTAAAACTCAACGAGTAGTCCCTATCCTGGTGCTCCAGTTTGACTTTCCCACTGCTTTACTATCAATCTCCCAACTTGGAGAGACAGCCCCTTTAACCTCCTGGTTCTCACAGGTTGCCAATTTGGCAGAGGATGGAAGGGAAGAGGGAGAACCAATGAGAGAGTTACTGTTAGGCATTTGGACGGGCACATGTCACTCTAATATCCCGGCAGGAAGAAGAATTAACCAGAGTCTCAGCCACCCACCGGGAACCAGTATAGGTCCTGAACCAAAATTTTGGACTTGCGTACAGCTCACAAAAAACGAGTTGGTAAATGGAGCTCAGGGCCACAGCAATTCACAAACTGGCAGAGTATTAAAGGACAACTATCGTCCAAAAATCTGTTGAGGGAAGGCAACGAGGCAGACTTGAATGCCAGGCAGAATAGCAGGAAACAGATTTCAAGAGGTACGTTGGAATCGCCCTTAAAGCACAGGAAGAGGGGCACAACTTCGACAATGACGCAGTTGGCCAAACAGGGCGTATGTGTTTTCTCCTGAATATATTCAGGAGAAAACGCATACGCCCTTTTTGGCCAAACAAGCAAGCGGGCAATGCAAATCTGCACTACAAAGAAGTATCACTTCCCACAGGTCAAAAGGGATATCCACAAAATGTGTAAAAACCAGAAAGGCAAGACAGGCCCTGGAGAACAGGGAGCCTTGTTATGCTGATGGGCAGGATGTAAATTGCCAACTGCCTCACTGGAGGAGTGCATTTCGTTCCCTAAAACAAGTAAACAACAGAGCTACAGAGCCAAGGGCACTTCCAGTCTAGGGAATATACATTGGGAAAACTGAAAATCAATAAGACAGAGCCACCCCCAAATTTAGGGCTGCACTGCTTACAAGAACTTCAACTTGGGTACACCTTAAATATCACAGGAAATATAAAAATGGTCCAAAAACTGTGGTATTTATGTCCGATGGAGTATCCCTCAGCCATGAAATCAATGTCATAAGACCAGGAGCAGCAAAGTGAGTGGATTCAGGTACGATGATTCTAAGTGAAATAAGTCACACAGAAAAAGAAACTTATCATAAGATATCACATATGAAGATCCTGTAAACATGGCTACACATGAAATGAGTTAGGAAAGAGAACATAGTCTCACATTTAGAAAACACTCTTATGCCTGCTGAAGGGGAAAGGAGAGGTGGGGTGATGCATAAAACAAGAGTTTGATATAAGCACAGGTACCATTTCCAAAACCAACTGTGGAATAGACAAGACCTACACCTTCCTCAGTGAAAGGGATTTAAAACCCCATATTTCACGCAGAGTAATAGATCTGACTAGTAAGAATCTTAAAACCTATGTATAGATATGTCTCTGTATGGAATCAAGTGTGTCTAGACTGGCATAAACATGGCAGCGAGAATCAGCTCAAACCCACTATAAAAAGGAATTTCAAAACAAAACCAAAAAACAGGGAAATTCTTTACATTTCCTTCAGGGTCTCTGATGAAACCTGGAAAAATCCTGTCTACAATGACAGCTGGATGTGGCATAAGCCTGGACACTTGGGACTGAGAGGATTGGTGAGTTTGGGTGAGCAAATGCAGACCTTTAAAGCAAAAATGCATGGCCCCCATTCCATGGGTCCCAACTCTCCAGGTTGAAGGGAATATTACTACAGCTATAACATGTACGGTATACCTAGAGAATGGACACACTGTGAATACAAAAGGTTTCTAAAACTCAACGAGTAGTCCCTCTCCTGGTGCTCCGGTTTGACTTTCCAACTGCTTTACTATCAATCTCCCAACTTGGAGAGACAGCCCCTTTAACCTCCTGGTTCGCACAGGTTGCCAAATTGGCAGAGGATGGAAGGGAAGAGGGAGAACCAATGAGAGAATTACTGTTAGGCATTTGGACGGGCACATGTCACTCTAATTTCCCGGCAGGAAGAAGAATTAACCAGAGTCTCAGCCTCCCACCGGGAACCAGTATAGTTCCTGAACCAAAATTTTGGACTTGCGTACAGCTCACAAAAAACGAGTTGGAAAATGGAGCTCAGGGCCACAGCAATTCACAAACAGGCAGAGTAATAAAGGACAACTATCGTCCAAAAATCTGTTGAGGGATGGCAACGAGGCAGACTTGAAAGCCAGGCAGAATAGCAGGAAACAGGTTTCAAGAGGTACGTTGGAAAAGCCTTTAAAGCACAGGAAGAGGGGCACAACTTCGACAATGACGCAGTTGGCCAAAAAGTGTGTATGCGTTTTCTCCTGAATATATTCAGGAGAAAACGCATACGCCCTTTTTGGCCAAACAAGCAAGCGGGCAATGCAAATCTGCACTACAAAGAAGTATCACTTCCCACCGGTCAAAAGGGACATCCACAAAATGTGTAAAAACCAGAAAGGCAAGACAGGCCCTGGAGAACAGGGAGCCTTGTTATGCTGATGGGCGGGATGTAAATTGCCAACTGGCTCACTGGAGGAGTGCATTGCCTTCCCTAAAACAAGTAAACAACAGAGCTACAGAGCCAAGGGCACTTCCAGTCTAGGGAATATACATTGGGAAAACTGAAAATCAATAAGACAGAGCCACCCCCAAATTTAGGGCTGCACTGCTTACAAGAACCTCAACTTGGGTACACCTTAAATATCCCAGGAAATATAAAAATGGTTCAAAAAACTGTGGTATTTATGTCCGATGGAATATCCCTCAGCCATGAAATCAATGTCATAAGACCAGGAGCAGCAAAGTGAGTGGATTCAGGTACGATGATTCTAAGTGAAATAAGTCACACAGAAAAAGAAACTTATCATAAGATATCACTTATGAAGATCCTGTAAACATGGCTACACATGAACTGAGTTAGGAAAGAGAACAGAGTCTCACATTTAGAAAACACTCTTATGCCTGCTTAAGGGAAAAGGTGAGGTGGGGTGATGCATAAAACCAGAGTTTGATATAAGCACAGGTACCATTTCCAAAACCAACTGTGGTATAGACAAGACCTACACCTTCCTCAGTGAAAGGGACTCAAAACCCCATATTTCCCACAGAGGAATAGATCTGACTAGTAAGAATCTTAAAACTTATGTATTGATATGTCTCTGTAAGGGAATCAAGTGTGTCTAGACTGGCATAAACATGGCAGAGAGAATCAGCTCAAACCCACTATAACAAGGAATTTCAAAAACAAAACCAAAAAACAGGGAAATTCTTTACATTTCCTTCATGGTCTCTGATGAAACCTGGAAAAACCCTGTCTACAATGACAGCTGGATGTGGCATAAGGCTGGACACTTGGGACTGAGAGGATTGGTGAGATTGGGTGAGCAAATGCAGACCCTTTAAAGCAAAAATGCGTGGCCCCGATTCCATGGGTCCCAACTCTCTAGGTTGAAGGGAATATTACTACAGCTATAACATGTACGGTAAACCTAGAGAATGGACACACTGTGAATACAAAAGGTTTCTAAAACTCAACGAGTAGTCCCTCTCCTGGTGCTCCGGTTTGACTTTCCAACTGCTTTACTATCAATCTCCCAACTTGGAGAGACAGCCCCTTTAACCACCTGGTTCGCACAGGTTGCCAATTTGGCAGAGGATGGAAGGGAAGAGGGAGAACCAATGAGAGAGTTACTGTTAGGCATTTGGACGGGCACATGTCACTCTAATTTCCCGGCAGTAAGAAGAATTAACCAGAGTCTCAGCCACCCACCGGGAACCAGTATAGGTCCTGAACCAAAATTTTGGACTTGCGTACAGCTCACAAAAAAACGAGTTGGAAAATGGAGCTCAGGTCAACAGCAATTCACAAACTGGCAGAGTAATAAAGGACAACTATCGTCCAAAAATCTGTTGAGGGAATGCAACGAGGCGGACTTGAAAGCGCGGCAGAATAGCAGGAAACAGATTTCCAGAGGTACGTTGGAATCACCTTTAAAGCACAGGAAGAGGGGCACAACTTCGACAATGACGAACTTGGCCAAAAAGGGCGTATGCGTTTTCTCCTGAATATATTCAGGAGAAAACGCATACGCCCTTTTTGGCCAAGCAAGCAAGCGGGCAATGCAAATCTGCACTACAAAGAAGTATCACTTCCCACCGGTCAAAAGGGACATCCACAAAATGTGTGAAAACCAGAAAGGCAAGACACGCCCTGGAGAACAGGGAGCCTTGTTATGCTGATGGGCGGGATGTAAATTGCCAACTGCCTCACTGGAGGAGTGCATTGCGTTCCCTAAAACAAGTAAACAACAGAGCTACAGAGCCAAGGGCACTCCCAGTCTAGAGAATATACCTTGGGAAAACTGAAAATCAATAAGACCGAGCCACCCCCAAATTTAGGGCTGCACTGCTTACAAGAACCTCAACTTGGGTACACCTTAAATATCCCAGGAAATATAAAAATGGTTCTAAAATCTGTGGTACTTATGTCCGATGGAATATCCGTCAGCCATGAAATCAATGTCATAAGACCAGGAGCAGCAAAGTGAGTGGATTCAGGTACGATGATTCTAAGTGAAATAAGTCACACAGAAAAAGAAACTTATCATAAGATATCAGTTATGAAGATCCTGTAAACATGGCGGCACATGAACTGAGTTAGCAAAGAGAACAGAGTATCACATTGAGAAAACACTCTTATGCCTGCTTAAGGGGAAAGGAGAGGTGGGGTGATGCATAAAACCAGAGTTTGATATAAGCACAGGTACCATTTCCAAAACCAACTGTGGAATAGACAAGACCTACACCTTCCTCAGTGAAAGGGACTCAAAACCCCATATTTCCCGCAGAGGAATAGATCTGACTAGTAAGAATCTTAAAACCTATGTATTGATATGTCTCTGTAAGGGAATCAAGTGTGTCTAGACTGGCATAAACATGGCAGCGAGAATCAGCTCAAACCCACTATAAAAAGGAATTTCAAAAACAAAACCAAAAAACAGGGAAATTCTTTACATTTCCTTCAGTGTCTCTGATGAAACCTGGAATGACCCTATCTACAATGACAGCTGGATATGGCATAAGGCTGGACACTTTGGACTGAGAGGATTGGTGAGATTGCGTGAGCAAATGCAGACCGTTTAAAGCAAAAATGCATGGCCCCCATTCCATGGGTCCCAAATCTCCAGGTTGAAGGGAATATTACTACAGCTATAACATGTACGGGAAACCTAGAGAATGGACACACTGTGAATACAAAAGGTTTCTAAAACTCAACGAGTAGTCCCTCTCCTGGTGCTCCGGTTTGACATTCCAACTGCTTTACTATCAATCTCCCAACTTGGAGAGACAGCCCCTTTAACCTCCTGTTTCGCACAGGTTGCCAATTTGGCAGAGGATGGAAGGGAAGATGGAGAACCAATGAGAGAGTTACTGTTAGGCATTTGGACGGGCACATGTCACTCTAATTTCCCGGCAGGAAGAAGAATTAACCAGAGTCTCAGCCACCCCCCGGGAACCAGTATAGTTCCTGTACCAAAATTTTGGACTTGCGTACAGCTCACAAAAAACGAGTTGGAAAATGGAGCTCAGGGCCACAGCAATTCACAAACAGGCAGAGTAATAAAGGACAACTATCGTCCAAAAATCTGTTGAGGGATGGCAACGAGGCAGACTTGAAAGCCAGGCAGAATAGCAGGAAACAGGTTTCAAGAGGTACGTTGGAAACGCCTTTAAAGCACAGGAAGAGGGGCACAACTTCGACAATGACGCAGTTGGCCAAAAAGGGCGTATGCGTTTTATCCTGAATATATTCAGGAGAAAACGCATACGCCCTTTTTGGCCAAACAAGCAAGCGGGCAATGCAAATCTGCACTACAAAGAAGTATCACTTCCCACCGGTCAAAAGGGACATCCACAAAATGTGTAAAAACCAGAAAGGCAAGACAGGCCCTGGAGAACAGGGAACCCTGTTATGCTGATGGGCGGGATGTAAATTGCCAACTGCCTCACTGGAGGAGTGCATTGCATTCCCTAAAACAAGTAAACAACAGAGCTACAGAGCCAAGGGCACTTCCAGTCTAGGGAATATACATTGGGAAAACTGAAAATCAATAAGACAGAGCCACCCCCAAATTTAGGGCTGCACTGCTTACAAGAACCTCAACTTGGGTACACCTTAAATATCCCAGGAAATATAAAAATGGTTCAAAAAACAGTGGTATTTATGTCCGATGGAATATCCCTCAGCCATGAAATCAATGTCATAAGACCAGGAGCAGCAAAGTGAGTGGATTCAGGTACGATGATTCTAAGTGAAATAAGTCACACAGAAAAAGAAACTTATCATAAGATATCACTTATGAAGATCCTGTAAACATGGCTACACATGAACTGAGTTAGGAAAGAGAACAGAGTCTCACATTTAGAAAACACTCTTATGCCTGCTGAAGGGGAAAGGAGAGGTGGGGTGATGCATAAAACCAGTGTTTGATATAAGCACAGGTACCATTTCCAAATTCATCTGTGGAATAGACAAGACCTACACCTTCCGCAGTGAAAGGGACTCAAAACCCCATATTTCCCGCAGAGGAATAGATCAGACGAGTAAGAATCTTAAAACCTATGTATTGATATGTCTCTGTAAGGGAATCAAGTGTGTCTAGACTGGCATAAACATGGCAGAGAGAATCAGCTCAAACCCACTATAAAAAGGAATTTCAAAAAGAAAACCAAAAAACAGGGAAATTCTTTACATTTCCTTCAGGGTCTCTGATGAAACCTGGAAAAACCCTGTCTACAATGACAACTGGATGTGGCATAAGGCTGGACACTTCGGACTGAGAGGATTGGTGAGATTGGGTGAGCACCTGCAGACCCTTTAAAGCAAAAATCCATGGCCCCCATTCCATGGGTCCCAACTCTCCAGGTTGAAGGGAATATTACCACAGCTATAACATGTACGGGAAACCTAGAGAATGGACACACTGTGAATACAAAAACTTTCTAAAACTCAACGAGTAGTCCCTATCCTGGTGCTCCAGTTTGACTTTCCCACTGCTTTACTATCAATCTCCCAACTTGGAGAGACAGCCCCTTTAACCTCCTGGTTCTCACAGGTTGCCAATTTGGCAGAGGATGGAAGGGAAGAGGGAGAACCAATGAGAGAGTTACTGTTAGGCATTTGGACGGGCACATGTCACTCTAATATCCCGGCAGGAAGAAGAATTAACCAGAGTCTCAGCCACCCACCGGGAACCAGTATAGGTCCTGAACCAAAATTTTGGACTTGCGTACAGCTCACAAAAAACGAGTTGGTAAATGGAGCTCAGGGCCACAGCAATTCACAAACTGGCAGAGTATTAAAGGACAACTATCGTCCAAAAATCTGTTGAGGGAAGGCAACGAGGCAGACTTGAATGCCAGGCAGAATAGCAGGAAACAGATTTCAAGAGGTACGTTGGAATCGCCCTTAAAGCACAGGAAGAGGGGCACAACTTCGACAATGACGCAGTTGGCCAAACAGGGCGTATGTGTTTTCTCCTGAATATATTCAGGAGAAAACGCATACGCCCTTTTTGGCCAAACAAGCAAGCGGGCAATGCAAATCTGCACTACAAAGAAGTATCACTTCCCACAGGTCAAAAGGGATATCCACAAAATGTGTAAAAACCAGAAAGGCAAGACAGGCCCTGGAGAACAGGGAGCCTTGTTATGCTGATGGGCAGGATGTAAATTGCCAACTGCCTCACTGGAGGAGTGCATTTCGTTCCCTAAAACAAGTAAACAACAGAGCTACAGAGCCAAGGGCACTTCCAGTCTAGGGAATATACATTGGGAAAACTGAAAATCAATAAGACAGAGCCACCCCCAAATTTAGGGCTGCACTGCTTACAAGAACTTCAACTTGGGTACACCTTAAATATCACAGGAAATATAAAAATGGTCCAAAAACTGTGGTATTTATGTCCGATGGAGTATCCCTCAGCCATGAAATCAATGTCATAAGACCAGGAGCAGCAAAGTGAGTGGATTCAGGTACGATGATTCTAAGTGAAATAAGTCACACAGAAAAAGAAACTTATCATAAGATATCACATATGAAGATCCTGTAAACATGGCTACACATGAAATGAGTTAGGAAAGAGAACATAGTCTCACATTTAGAAAACACTCTTATGCCTGCTGAAGGGGAAAGGAGAGGTGGGGTGATGCATAAAACAAGAGTTTGATATAAGCACAGGTACCATTTCCAAAACCAACTGTGGAATAGACAAGACCTACACCTTCCTCAGTGAAAGGGATTTAAAACCCCATATTTCACGCAGAGTAATAGATCTGACTAGTAAGAATCTTAAAACCTATGTATAGATATGTCTCTGTATGGAATCAAGTGTGTCTAGACTGGCATAAACATGGCAGCGAGAATCAGCTCAAACCCACTATAAAAAGGAATTTCAAAACAAAACCAAAAAACAGGGAAATTCTTTACATTTCCTTCAGGGTCTCTGATGAAACCTGGAAAAATCCTGTCTACAATGACAGCTGGATGTGGCATAAGCCTGGACACTTGGGACTGAGAGGATTGGTGAGTTTGGGTGAGCAAATGCAGACCTTTAAAGCAAAAATGCATGGCCCCCATTCCATGGGTCCCAACTCTCCAGGTTGAAGGGAATATTACTACAGCTATAACATGTACGGTATACCTAGAGAATGGACACACTGTGAATACAAAAGGTTTCTAAAACTCAACGAGTAGTCCCTCTCCTGGTGCTCCGGTTTGACTTTCCAACTGCTTTACTATCAATCTCCCAACTTGGAGAGACAGCCCCTTTAACCTCCTGGTTCGCACAGGTTGCCAAATTGGCAGAGGATGGAAGGGAAGAGGGAGAACCAATGAGAGAATTACTGTTAGGCATTTGGACGGGCACATGTCACTCTAATTTCCCGGCAGGAAGAAGAATTAACCAGAGTCTCAGCCTCCCACCGGGAACCAGTATAGTTCCTGAACCAAAATTTTGGACTTGCGTACAGCTCACAAAAAACGAGTTGGAAAATGGAGCTCAGGGCCACAGCAATTCACAAACAGGCAGAGTAATAAAGGACAACTATCGTCCAAAAATCTGTTGAGGGATGGCAACGAGGCAGACTTGAAAGCCAGGCAGAATAGCAGGAAACAGGTTTCAAGAGGTACGTTGGAAAAGCCTTTAAAGCACAGGAAGAGGGGCACAACTTCGACAATGACGCAGTTGGCCAAAAAGTGTGTATGCGTTTTCTCCTGAATATATTCAGGAGAAAACGCATACGCCCTTTTTGGCCAAACAAGCAAGCGGGCAATGCAAATCTGCACTACAAAGAAGTATCACTTCCCACCGGTCAAAAGGGACATCCACAAAATGTGTAAAAACCAGAAAGGCAAGACAGGCCCTGGAGAACAGGGAGCCTTGTTATGCTGATGGGCGGGATGTAAATTGCCAACTGGCTCACTGGAGGAGTGCATTGCCTTCCCTAAAACAAGTAAACAACAGAGCTACAGAGCCAAGGGCACTTCCAGTCTAGGGAATATACATTGGGAAAACTGAAAATCAATAAGACAGAGCCACCCCCAAATTTAGGGCTGCACTGCTTACAAGAACCTCAACTTGGGTACACCTTAAATATCCGAGGAAATATAAAAATGGTTCAAAAAACTGTGGTATTTATGTCCGATGGAATATCCCTCAGCCATGAAATCAATGTCATAAGACCAGGAGCAGCAAAGTGAGTGGATTCAGGTACGATGATTCTAAGTGAAATAAGTCACACAGAAAAAGAAACTTATCATAAGATATCACTTATGAAGATCCTGTAAACATGGCTACACATGAACTGAGTTAGGAAAGAGAACAGAGTCTCACATTTAGAAAACACTCTTATGCCTGCTTAAGGGAAAAGGTGAGGTGGGGTGATGCATAAAACCAGAGTTTGATATAAGCACAGGTACCATTTCCAAAACCAACTGTGGTATAGACAAGACCTACACCTTCCTCAGTGAAAGGGACTCAAAACCCCATATTTCCCACAGAGGAATAGATCTGACTAGTAAGAATCTTAAAACTTATGTATTGATATGTCTCTGTAAGGGAATCAAGTGTGTCTAGACTGGCATAAACATGGCAGAGAGAATCAGCTCAAACCCACTATAACAAGGAATTTCAAAAACAAAACCAAAAAACAGGGAAATTCTTTACATTTCCTTCATGGTCTCTGATGAAACCTGGAAAAACCCTGTCTACAATGACAGCTGGATGTGGCATAAGGCTGGACACTTGGGACTGAGAGGATTGGTGAGATTGGGTGAGCAAATGCAGACCCTTTAAAGCAAAAATGCGTGGCCCCGATTCCATGGGTCCCAACTCTCTAGGTTGAAGGGAATATTACTACAGCTATAACATGTACGGTAAACCTAGAGAATGGACACACTGTGAATACAAAAGGTTTCTAAAACTCAACGAGTAGTCCCTCTCCTGGTGCTCCGGTTTGACTTTCCAACTGCTTTACTATCAATCTCCCAACTTGGAGAGACAGCCCCTTTAACCACCTGGTTCGCACAGGTTGCCAATTTGGCAGAGGATGGAAGGGAAGAGGGAGAACCAATGAGAGAGTTACTGTTAGGCATTTGGACGGGCACATGTCACTCTAATTTCCCGGCAGTAAGAAGAATTAACCAGAGTCTCAGCCACCCACCGGGAACCAGTATAGGTCCTGAACCAAAATTTTGGACTTGCGTACAGCTCACAAAAAAACGAGTTGGAAAATGGAGCTCAGGTCAACAGCAATTCACAAACTGGCAGAGTAATAAAGGACAACTATCGTCCAAAAATCTGTTGAGGGAATGCAACGAGGCGGACTTGAAAGCGCGGCAGAATAGCAGGAAACAGATTTCCAGAGGTACGTTGGAATCACCTTTAAAGCACAGGAAGAGGGGCACAACTTCGACAATGACGAACTTGGCCAAAAAGGGCGTATGCGTTTTCTCCTGAATATATTCAGGAGAAAACGCATACGCCCTTTTTGGCCAAGCAAGCAAGCGGGCAATGCAAATCTGCACTACAAAGAAGTATCACTTCCCACCGGTCAAAAGGGACATCCACAAAATGTGTGAAAACCAGAAAGGCAAGACACGCCCTGGAGAACAGGGAGCCTTGTTATGCTGATGGGCGGGATGTAAATTGCCAACTGCCTCACTGGAGGAGTGCATTGCGTTCCCTAAAACAAGTAAACAACAGAGCTACAGAGCCAAGGGCACTCCCAGTCTAGAGAATATACCTTGGGAAAACTGAAAATCAATAAGACCGAGCCACCCCCAAATTTAGGGCTGCACTGCTTACAAGAACCTCAACTTGGGTACACCTTAAATATCCCAGGAAATATAAAAATGGTTCTAAAATCTGTGGTACTTATGTCCGATGGAATATCCGTCAGCCATGAAATCAATGTCATAAGACCAGGAGCAGCAAAGTGAGTGGATTCAGGTACGATGATTCTAAGTGAAATAAGTCACACAGAAAAAGAAACTTATCATAAGATATCAGTTATGAAGATCCTGTAAACATGGCGGCACATGAACTGAGTTAGCAAAGAGAACAGAGTATCACATTGAGAAAACACTCTTATGCCTGCTTAAGGGGAAAGGAGAGGTGGGGTGATGCATAAAACCAGAGTTTGATATAAGCACAGGTACCATTTCCAAAACCAACTGTGGAATAGACAAGACCTACACCTTCCTCAGTGAAAGGGACTCAAAACCCCATATTTCCCGCAGAGGAATAGATCTGACTAGTAAGAATCTTAAAACCTATGTATTGATATGTCTCTGTAAGGGAATCAAGTGTGTCTAGACTGGCATAAACATGGCAGCGAGAATCAGCTCAAACCCACTATAAAAAGGAATTTCAAAAACAAAACCAAAAAACAGGGAAATTCTTTACATTTCCTTCAGTGTCTCTGATGAAACCTGGAATGACCCTATCTACAATGACAGCTGGATATGGCATAAGGCTGGACACTTTGGACTGAGAGGATTGGTGAGATTGCGTGAGCAAATGCAGACCGTTTAAAGCAAAAATGCATGGCCCCCATTCCATGGGTCCCAAATCTCCAGGTTGAAGGGAATATTACTACAGCTATAACATGTACGGGAAACCTAGAGAATGGACACACTGTGAATACAAAAGGTTTCTAAAACTCAACGAGTAGTCCCTCTCCTGGTGCTCCGGTTTGACATTCCAACTGCTTTACTATCAATCTCCCAACTTGGAGAGACAGCCCCTTTAACCTCCTGTTTCGCACAGGTTGCCAATTTGGCAGAGGATGGAAGGGAAGATGGAGAACCAATGAGAGAGTTACTGTTAGGCATTTGGACGGGCACATGTCACTCTAATTTCCCGGCAGGAAGAAGAATTAACCAGAGTCTCAGCCACCCACCGGGAACCAGTATAGGTCCTGAAACAAAATTTTGGACTTGCGTACAGCTCACAAAATACGAGTTGGAAAATGGAGCTCAGGGCCACAGCAATTCACAAACTGGCAGAGTAATAAAGGACAACTGTCGTCAAAAAATCTGTTGAGGGAAGGCAACGAGGCAGACTTGAAAGCCAGGCAGAATAGCAGGAAACAGATTTCAAGAGGTACGGTGGAATCGCCTTTAAAGCACAGGAAGAGGGGCACAACTTCGACAATGACGCAGTTGGCCAAAAAGGGCGTATGCGTTTTCTCCTGAATATATTCAGGAGAAAACGCATACGCCCTTTTTGGCCAAACAAGCAAGAGGGCAATGCAAATCTGCACTACAAAGAAGTATCACTTCCCACCGGTCAAAAGGGACATCCAGAAAATGTGTAAAAACCAGAAAGGCAACACAGGCCCTGTAGAACAGGGAGCCTTGTTATGCTGATGGGCGGGATGTAAATTGCCAACTGCCTCACTGGAGGAGTGCATTGCGTTCCCTAAAACAAGTAAACAACAGAGCTACAGAGCCAAGGGCACTTCCAGTCTAGGGAATATACATTGGGAAAACTGAAAATCAATAAGACAGAGCCACCCCCAAATTTAGGGCTGCACTGCTTACAAGAACCTCAACTTGGGTACACCTTTAATATCCCAGGATATATAAAATTGGTTCAAAAAACTGTGGTATTTATGTCCGATGGAATATCCCTCAGCCATAAAATCAATGTCATAAGACCAGGAGCAGCAAAATGAGTGGATTCATGTACGATGATTCTAAGTGAAATAAGTCACACAAAAAAAGAAACTTATCATAAGGTATCACTTATGAAGATCCTGTAAACATGGCTACACATGAACTGAGTTAGGAAAGAGAACAGAGTCTCACATTTAGAAAACACTCTTATGCCTGCTGAAGGGGAAAGGAGAGGTGGGGTGATGCATAAAACCAGAGTTTGATATAAGCACAGGTACCATTTCCAAAACCAACTTTGGAATAGACAAGACCTAAACCTTCCTCAGTGAAAGGGACTCAAAACACCATATTTCCCACAGAGCAATAGATCTGACTAGTAAGAATCTTAAAACCTATGTATTGATATGTCTCTGTAACGGAATCAAGTGTGTCTAGACTGGCATAAACATGGCAGCGAGAATCAGCTCAAACCCACTATAAAAAGGAATTTCAAAAACAAAACCAAAAAACAGGGAAATTATTTACATTTCCTTCAGGGTCTCTGATGACACCTGGAATGACCCTATCTACAATGACAGCTGGATGTGGCATAAGGCAGGACTCTTGGGACTGAGAGGATTGGTGAGATTGGGTGAGCAAATGCAGACCATTTACAGCAAAAATGAATGGCCCCCATTCCATGGGTCCCAACTCTCCATGTTGAAGGGAATATTACTACAGCTATAATATGTACGGGAAACCTAGAGAATGGACACACGGTGAATACAAAATGTTTCTAAAACTCAACGCGTAGTCCCTCTCCTGGTGCTCCGGTTTGACTTTCCAACTGCTTTACTATCAATCTCCCAACTTGGAGAGACAGACCCTTTAACCTCCTGGTTCGCACAGGTTGCCAATTTGGCAGAGGATGGAAGGGAAGAGGGAGAACAAACGAGAGAGCAGCTGTTAGGCATTTGGACGGGCACATGTCACTCTAATTTCCCGGCAGGAAGAAGAATTAACCAGAGTCTCAGCCACCCACAGGAAAACAATATAGGTCCTGAACCAAAATTTTGGACTTGCGTTCAGCTCACAAAAAACGAGTTGGAAAATGGAGCTCAGGGGCACAGCAATTCACAAACTGGCAGAGTAATAAAGGACAACTATCGTCCAAAAATCTGTTGAGGGAAGGCAACGAGGCGGACTTGAAAGCGCGGCAGAATAGCAGGAAACAGATTTCCAGAGGTACGTTGGAATCACCTTTAAAGCACAGGAAGAGGGGCACAACTTCGACAATGACGAACTTGGCCAAAAAGGGCGTATGCGTTTTCTCCTGAATATATTCAGGAGAAAACGCATACGCCCTTTTTGGCCAAGCAAGCAAGCGGGAAATGCAAATCTGCACTACAAAGAAGTATCACTTCCCACCGGTCAAAAGGGACATCCACAAAATGTGTGAAAACCAGAAAGGCAAGACACGCCCTGGAGAACAGGGAGCCTTGTTATGCTGATGGGCGGGATGTAAATTGCCAACTGCCTCACTGGAGGAGTGCATTGCGTTCCCTAAAACAAGTAAACAACAGAGCTACAGAGCCAAGGGCACTCCCAGTCTAGAGAATATACCTTGGGAAAACTGAAAATCAATAAGACCGAGCCACCCCCAAATTTAGGGCTGCACTGCTTACAAGAACCTCAACTTGGGTACACCTTAAATATCCCAGGAAATATAAAAATGGTTCTAAAATCTGTGGTACTTATGTCCGATGGAATATCCGTCAGCCATGAAATCAATGTCATAAGACCAGGAGCAGCAAAGTGAGTGGATTCAGGTACGATGATTCTAAGTGAAATAAGTCACACAGAAAAAGAAACTTATCATAAGATATCACTTATGAAGATCCTGTAAACATGGCGGCACATGAACTGAGTTAGCAAAGAGAACAGAGTATCACATTGAGAAAACACTCTTATGCCTGCTTAAGGGGAAAGGAGAGGTGGGGTGATGCATAAAACCAGAGTTTGATATAAGCACAGGTACCATTTCCAAAACCAACTGTGGAATAGACAAGACCTACACCTTCCTCAGTGAAAGGGACTCAAAACCCCATATTTCCCGCAGAGGAATAGATCTGACTAGTAAGAATCTTAAAACCTATGTATTGATATGTCTCTGTAAGGGAATCAAGTGTGTCTAGACTGGCATAAACATGGCAGCGAGAATCAGCTCAAACCCACTATAAAAAGGAATTTCAAAAACAAAACCAAAAAACAGGGAAATTCTTTACATTTCCTTCAGGGTCTCTGATGAAACCTGGAATGACCCTATCTACAATGACAGCTGGATATGGCATAAGGCTGGACACTTTGGACTGAGAGGATTGGTGAGATTGCGTGAGCAAATGCAGACCGTTTAAAGCAAAAATGCATGGCCCCCATTCCATGGGTCCCAAATCTCCAGGTTGAAGGGAATATTACTACAGCTATAACATGTACGGGAAACCTAGAGAATGGACACACTGTGAATACAAAAGGTTTCTAAAACTCAACGAGTAGTCCCTCTCCTGGTGCTCCGGTTTGACATTCCAACTGCTTTACTATCAATCTCCCAACTTGGAGAGACAGACCCTTTAACCTCCTGTTTCGCACAGGTTGCCAATTTGGCAGAGGATGGAAGGGAAGATGGAGAACCAATGAGAGAGTTACTGTTAGGCATTTGGACGGGCACATGTCACTCTAATTTCCCGGCAGGAAGAAGAATTAACCAGAGTCTCAGCCACCCACCGGGAACCAGTATAGGTCCTGAAACAAAATTTTGGACTTGCGTACAGCTCACAAAATACGAGTTGGAAAATGGAGCTCAGGGCCACAGCAATTCACAAACTGGCAGAGTAATAAAGGACAACTGTCGTCAAAAAATCTGTTGAGGGAAGGCAACGAGGCAGACTTGAAAGCCAGGCAGAATAGCAGGAAACAGATTTCAAGAGGTACGGTGGAATCGCCTTTAAAGCACAGGAAGAGGGGCACAACTTCGACAATGACGCAGTTGGCCAAAAAGGGCGTATGCGTTTTCTCCTGAATATATTCAGGAGAAAACGCATACGCCCTTTTTGGCCAAACAAGCAAGAGGGCAATGCAAATCTGCACTACAAAGAAGTATCACTTCCCACCGGTCAAAAGGGACATCCAGAAAATGTGTAAAAACCAGAAAGGCAACACAGGCCCTGTAGAACAGGGAGCCTTGTTATGCTGATGGGCGGGATGTAAATTGCCAACTGCCTCACTGGAGGAGTGCAATGCGTTCCCTAAAACAAGTAAACAACAGAGCTACAGAGCCAAGGGCACTTCCAGTCTAGGGAATATACATTGGGAAAACTGAAAATCAATAAGACAGAGCCACCCCCAAATTTAGGGCTGCACTGCTTACAAGAACCTCAACTTGGGTACACCTTTAATATCCCAGGATATATAAAATTGGTTCAAAAAACTGTGGTATTTATGTCCGATGGAATATCCCTCAGCCATAAAATCAATGTCATAAGACCAGGAGCAGCAAAATGAGTGGATTCATGTACGATGATTCTAAGTGAAATAAGTCACACAAAAAAAGAAACTTATCATAAGGTATCACTTATGAAGATCCTGTAAACATGGCTACACATGAACTGAGTTAGGAAAGAGAACAGAGTCTCACATTTAGAAAACACTCTTATGCCTGCTGAAGGGGAAAGGAGAGGTGGGGTGATGCATAAAACCAGAGTTTGATATAAGCACAGGTACCATTTCCAAAACCAACTTTGGAATAGACAAGACCTAAACCTTCCTCAGTGAAAGGGACTCAAAACACCATATTTCCCACAGAGCAATAGATCTGACTAGTAAGAATCTTAAAACCTATGTATTGATATGTCTCTGTAAGGGAATCAAGTGTGTCTAGACTGGCATAAACATGGCAGCGAGAATCAGCTCAAACCAACTATAAAAAGGAATTTCAAAAACAAAACCAAAAAACAGGGAAATTATTTACATTTCCTTCAGGGTCTCTGATGACACCAGGAATGACCCTATCTACAATGACAGCTGGATGTGGCATAAGGCAGGACTCTTGGGACTGAGAGGATTGGTGAGATTGGGTGAGCAAATGCAGACCATTTAAAGCAAAAATGAATGGCCCCCATTCCATGGGTCCCAACTCTCCATGTTGAAGGGAATATTACTACAGCTATAATATGTACGGGAAACCTAGAGAATGGACACACGGTGAATACAAAATGTTTCTAAAACTCAACGCGTAGTCCCTCTCCTGGTGCTCCGGTTTGACTTTCCAACTGCTTTACTATCAATCTCCCAACTTGGAGAGACAGACCCTTTAACCTCCTGGTTCGCACAGGTTGCCAATTTGGCAGAGGATGGAAGGGAAGAGGGAGAACAAATGAGAGAGCAGCTGTTAGGCATTTGGACGGGCACATGTCACTCTAATTTCCCGGCAGGAAGAAGAATTAACCAGAGTCTCAGCCACCCACAGGAAAACAATATAGGTCCTGAACCAAAATTTTGGACTTGCGTTCAGCTCACAAAAAACGAGTTGGAAAATGGAGCTCAGGGGCACAGCAATTCACAAACTGGCAGAGTAATAAAGGACAACTATCGTCCAAAAATCTGTTGAGGGAAGGCAACGAGTCGGACTTGAAAGCGAGGGAGAATAGCAGGAAACAGATTTCAAGAGGTACGTTGGAATCACCTTTAAAGCACAGGAAGAGGGGCACAACTTCGACAATGACGAACTTGGCCAAAAAGGGCGTATGCGTTTTCTCCTGAATATATTGAGGATAAAACGCATACGCCCTTTTTGGCCAAGCAAGCAAGCGGGCAATGCAAATCTGCACTACAAAGAAGTATCACATCCCACCGGTCAAAAGGGACATCCACAAAATGTGTAAAAACCAGAAAGGCAAGACAGGCCCTGGAGAACAGGGAGCCTTGTTATGCTGATGGGCGGGATGTAAATTGCCTACTGCCTCACTGGAGGAGTGCATTGCGTTCCCTAAAACAAGTAAACTACAGAGCTACAGAGCCAAGGGCACTCCCAGTCTAGAGAATATACCTTGGGAAAACTGAAAATCAATAAGACAGAGCCACCCCCAAATTTAGGGCTGCACTGCTTACAAAAACCTCAACTTGGGTACACCTTAAATATCCCAGGAAATATAAAAAGGGTTCTAAAAACTGTGGCACTTACGTACGATGGAATATCCCTCAGCCATGAAATCAATGCCATAAGACCAGGAGCAGCAAAGTGAGTGGATTCAGGTACGATGATTCTAAGTGAAATAAGTCACACAGAAAAAGAAACTTATCATAAGATATGACTTATGAAGATCCTGTAAACATGGCTACACATGAACTGAGTTAGGAAAGAGAACAGAGTCTCACATTTAGAAAACACTCTTATGCCTGCTTAAGGGAAAAGGTGAGGTGGGGTGATGCATAAAACCAGAGTTTGATATAAGCACAGGTACCATTTCCAAAACCAACTGTGGAATAGACAAGACCTACACCTTCCTCAGTGAAAGGGACTCAAAACCCCATATTTCCCGCAGAGGAATAGTTCTGACTAGTAAGAATCTTAAAACCTATGTATTGATATGTCTCTGTAAGGGAATCAAGTGTGTCTAGACTGGCATAAACATGGCAGAGAGAATCAGCTCAAACCCACTATAAAAAGGAATTTCAAAAACAAAACCAAAAAACAGGGAAATTCTTTACATTTCCTTCAGGGTCTCTGATGAAACCTGGAAGGACCCTATCTACAATGACAGCTGGATGTGGCATAAGGCTGGACACTTGGGACTGAGAGGATTGGTGAGATTGGGTGAGCACATGCAGACCCTTTAAAGCAAAAATGCATGGCCCCCATTCCATGGGTCCCAACTCTCCATTTTGAAGGGAATATTCCTACAGCTATAACATGTACGGGAAACCTAGAGAATGGACACACTGTGAATACAAAATGTTTCTAAAACTCAACGCGTAGTCCCTCTCCTGGTGCTCCGGTTTGACATTCCAACTGCTTTACTATCAATCTCCCAACTTGGAGAGACAGCCCCTTTAACCTCCTGGTTCGCACAGGTTGCCAATTTGGCAGAGGATGGAAGGAAAGAGGGAGAACCAATGAGAGAGTTACTGTTAGGCATTTGGACGGGCACATGTCACTCTAATTTCCCGGCAGGAAGAAGAATTAACCAGAGTCTCAGCCACCCACCGTGAACCAGTATAGGTCCTGAACCAAAATTTTGGACTTGCGTAGAGCTCACAAAAACGAGTTGGAAAATGGAGCTCAGGGCCACACAAACTGGCAGAGTAATAAAGGACAACTATCGTCCAAAAATCTGTTGAGGGTAGGCAACGAAGCAGACTTGAAAGCCAGGCAGAATAGCAGGAAACAGATTTCAAGAGGTACGTTGGAATAGCCTTTAAAGCACAGGAAGAGGGGCACAACTTCGACAATGACGCACTTGGCCAAAAAGGGGGTATGCGTTTTCTCCTGAATATATTCAGGAGAAAACGCACACGCCCTTTTTGGCCAAAAAAGCAAGCGGGCAATGCAAATCTGCACTACAAAGAAGTATCACTTCCCACCGGTCAAAAGGGACATCCACAAAATGTGTAAAAACCAGAAAGGCAAGACACGCCCTGGAGAACAGGGAGCCTTGTTATGCTGATGGCCGGGATGTAAGTTGCCAACTGCCTCACTGGAGGAGTGCATTGCGTTCCCTAAAACAAGTAAACAACAGAGCTACAGAGCCAAGGGCACTTCCAGTCTAGGAAATATACATTGGGAAAACTGAAAATCAATAAGACAGAGCCACCACCAAATTTAGGGCTGCACTGCTTACAAGAACCTCAACTTGGGTACACCTTAAATATCCCAGGAAATATAAAAATGGTTCAAAAAACTGTGTTATTTATGTCCGATGCAATATCCCTCAGCCATGAAATCAATGTCATAAGACCAGGAGCAGCAAAGTGAGTGGATTCAGGTACGATGATTCTAAGTGAAATAAGTCACACAGAAAAAGAAACTTATCATAAGATATCACTTATGAAGATCCTGTAAACATGGCTACACATGAACTGAGTTTGGAAAGAGAACAGAGTCTCACATTTAGAAAACACTCTTATGCCTGCTGAAGGGGAAAGGAGAGGTGGGGTGATGCATAAAACCAGAGTTTGATATAAGCACAGGTACCATTTCCAAAACCAACTGTGGAATAGACAAGACCTACACCTTCCTCAGTGAAAGGGACTCAAAACCCCATATTTCCCGCAGAGGAATAGATCTGACTAGTAAGAATCTTAAAACCTATGTATTGATATATCTCTGTAAGGGAATCAAGTGTGTCTAGACTGGCATAAACATGGCAGAGAGAATCACCTCAAACCCACTATAAAAAGGAATTTCAAAAACAAAACCAAAAAACAGGGAAATTCTTTCCATTTCCTTCAGGGTCTCTGATGAAACCTGGAAAAACCCTGTCTACAATGACAGCTGGATGTGGCATAAGGCTGGACTCTTGGGACTGAGAGGATTGGTGAGATTGGGTGAGCAAATGCAGACCCTTTAAAGCAAAAATGCATGGCCCCCATTCCTTGGGTCCCAACTCTCCAGGTTGAAGGGATTATTACTACAGCTCTAAAATGTACGGGAAACCTAGAGAATGGACACACTGTGAATACAAAAGCTTTCTAAAACTCAACGAGTAGTCCCTATACTGGTGCTCCAGTTTGACTTTCCAACTGCTTTACTATCAATCTCCCAACTTGGAGAGACAGCCCCTTTAACCTCCTGGTTCTCACAGGTTGCCAATTTGGCAGAGAATGGAAGGGAAGAGGGAGAACCAATGAGAGAGTTACTGTTAGGCATTTGGACGGGCACATGTCACTCTAATATCCCGGCAGGAAGAAGAATTAACCAGAGTCTCAGCCACCCACCGGGAACCAGTATAGGTCCTGAACCAAAATTTTGGACTTGCGTACAGCTCACAAAAAACGAGTTGGAAAATGGAGCTCAGGGCCACAGCAATTCACAAACTGGCAGAGTATTAAAGGACAACAATCGTCCAAAAATCTGTTGAGGGAAGGCAACGAGGCAGACTTGAATGCCAGGCAGAATAGCAGGAAACAGATTTCAAGAGGTACGTTGGAATCGCCCTTAAAGCACAGGAAGAGGGGCACAACTTCGACAAAGACGCAGTTGGCCAAAAAGGGCGTATGTGTTTTCTCCTGAATATATTCAGGGGAAAACGCATACGCCCTTTTTGGCCAAACAAGCAAGCGGGCAATGCAAATCTGCAGTACAAAGAAGTATCACTTCCCACCGGTCAAAAGGGACATCCACAAAATGTGTAAAAACCAGAAAGGCAAGACAGGCCCTGGAGAACAGGGAACCTTGTTATGCTGATGGGCGGGATGTAAATTGCCAACTGCCTCACTGGAGGAGTGCATTGCGTTCCCTAAAACAAGTAAACAACAGAGCTACAGAGCCAAGGGCACTTCCAGTCTAGGGAATATACCTTGGGAAAACTGAAAATCAATAAGACAGAGCCACCCCCAAATTTAGGGCTGCACTACTTACAAGAACCTCAACTTGGGTCCACCTTAAATATCCCAGGAAATATAAAAATGGTTCAAAAAACTGTGGTATTTATGTCCGATGGAATATCCCTCAGCCATGAAATCAATGTCATAAGACCAGGAGCAGCAAAGTGAGTGGATTCAGGTACGATGATTCTAAGTGAAATAAGTCACACAAAAAAAGAAACTTATCATAAGATATCACTTATGAAGATCCTGTAAACATGGCTACACATGAACTGAGTTAGGAAAGAGAACAGAGTCTCACATTTAGAAAACACTCTTATGCCTGCTGAAGGGGAAAGGTGAGGTGGGGTGATGCATAACACCAGAATTTGATATAAGCACAGGTACCATTTCCAAAACCAACTGTGGAATAGACAAGACCTACACCTTCCTCAGTGAAAGGGACTCAAAACCCCATATTTCCCGCAGAGGAATAGATCTGACTAGTAAGAATCTTAAAACCTATGTATTGATATGTCTCTGTAAGGGAATCAAGTGTGTCTAGACTGGCATAAACATGGCAGAGAGAATCAGCTCAAACCCACTATAAAAAGGAATTTCAAAAACAAAACCAAAAAACAGGGAAATTCTTTACATTTCCTTCAGGGTCTCTGATGAAACCTGGAAAAACCCTGTCTACAATGACAGCTGGATGTGGCATAAGGCTGGACACTTGGGACTGAGAGGATTGGTGAGATTGGGTGAGCAAATGCAGACCCTTTAAAGCAAAAATTCATGCCCCCCATTCCATGGGTCCCAACTCTCCAGGTTGAAGGGAATATTACTACAGCTATAACATGTACGGGAAACCTAGAGAATGGACACACTGTGAATACAAAAGGTTTCTAAAACCCAACGAGTAGTCCCTATCCTGGTGCTCCAGTTTGACTTTCCAACTGCTTTACTATCAATCTCCCAACTTGGAGAGACAGCCCCTTTAACCTCCTGGTTCGCACACGTTGCCAATTTGGCAGAGGATGGAAGAAAAGAGGGAGAACCAATGAGAGAGTTACTATTAGGCATTTGGACGGGCACATGTCACTCTAATATCCCGGCAGGAAGAAGAATTAACCAGAGTCTCAGCCACCCACCGGGAACCAGTACAGGTCCTGGACCAAAATTTTGGACTTGCGTACAGCTCACAAAAAACGAGTTGGAAAATGGAGCTCAGGGCCACAGCAATTCACAAACTGGCAGAGTAATAAAGGACAACTATCGTCCAAAAATCTGTTGAGGGAAGGCAACGAGGCAGACTTGAATGCCAGGCAGAATAGCAGGAAACAGATTTCAAGAGGTACGTTGGAATCGCCCTTAAAGCACAGGAAGAGGGGCACAACTTCGACAATGACGCACTTGGCCAAAAAGGTTGTATGCGTTTTCTCCTGAATATATTCAGGAGAAAACGCATATGCCCTTTTTGGGCAAGCAAGCAAGTGGGCAATGCAAATCTTCACTACAAAGAAGTATCACTTCCCACCGGTCAAAAGGGACATCCACAAAATGTGTAAAAACCAGAAAGGCAAGACAGGCCCTGGAGAACAGGGAGCCTTGTTATGCTGATGGGCGTGATGTAAATTGCCAATTGCCTCACTGGAGGAGTGCATTGCGTTCCCTAAAACAAGTAAACAACAGAGCTACAGAGCCAAGGGCAAATCCAGTCTAGGGAATATACCTTGGGAAAACTGAAAATCAATAAGACAGATCCACCCCCAAATTTAGGGCTGCACTGCTTACAAGAACCTCAACTTGGGTACACCTTAAATATCCCAGGAAATATAAAAATGGTTCAAAAAACTGTGGTATTTATGTACGATGGAATATCCCTAAGCCATGAAATCAATGTCATAAGACCAGAGCAGCAAAGTGAGTGGATTCAGGTACGATGATTCTAAGTGAAATAAGTCACACAGAAAAAGAAACTTATCATAAGATATCACTTATGAAGATCCTGTAAACTTGGCTACACATGAACTGAGTTAGGAAAGAGAACAGAGTCTCACATTTAGAAAACACTCTTATGCCTGCTTAAGGGGAAAGGAGAGGTGGGGTGATGCATAAAACCAGAGTTTGATATAAGCACAGGTACCATGTCTAAAACCAACTGTGGAATAGACAAGACCTACACCTTCCTCAGTGAAAGGGACTCAAAACCCCATATTTCCCGCAGAGGAATAGATCTGACTAGTAAAAATCTTAAAACCTATGTATTGATATGTCTCTGTAAGGGAATCAAGTGTGTCTAGACTGGCATAAACATGGCAGCGAGAATCAGCTCAAACCCACTATAAAAAGGAAATTCAAAAACAAAACCAAAAAACAGGGAAATTCTTTACATTTCCTTCAGGGTCTCTGATGAAACCTGGAATGACCCTATCTATAATGACAGCTGATTGTGGCATAAGGCTGGACACTTGGGACTGAGAGGATTGGTGAGATTGGGTTAGCAAATGCAGACCCTTTAAAGCAAAAATGCATGGCCCCCATTCAATGGGTCCCAACTCTCCATGTTGAAGGGAATATTACTACAGCTATAACATGTACGGGAAACCTAGAGAATGGACACACTGTGAATACAAAAGGTTTCTAAAACTCAACGAGTAGTCCCTCTCCTGGTGCTCCGGTTTGACTTTCCAACTGCTTTACTATCAATCTCCCAACTTGGAGAGACAACCCCTTTAACCTCCTCGTTCGCTCAGGTTGCCAATTTGGCAGAGGATGGAAGGGAAGAGGGAGAACCAGTGAGAGAGTAGCTGTTAGGCATTTGGACGGGAACATGTCACTCTAATTTCCCGGCAGGAAGAAGAATTAACCAGAGTCTCAGCCACCCACCGGGAACCAGTATAGGTCCTGAACCAAAATTTTGGACTTGTGTACAGCTCACAAAAAACGAGTTGATAAATGGAGCTCAGGGGCACAGCAATTCACAAACTGGTAGAGTAATAAAGGACAACTGTCGTCCAAAAATCTGTTGAGGGAAGCAACGAGGCGGACTTGAAAGCGAGGCAGAATAGCAGGAAACAGATTTCAAGAGGTACGTTGGAATCGCCTTTAAAGCACAGGAAGAAGGGCCCAACTTCGACAATGACACACTTGGCCAAAAAGGGCGTATGCGTTTTCTCCTGAATATATTCAGGAGAAAACGCATACGCCCCTTTTGGCCAAGCAAGCAAGCGGGCAATGCAAATCTGCACTACAAAGCAGTATCACTTCCCACCGGTCAAAAGGGACATCAACAAAATGTGTAAAAATCAGAAAGGCAAGACACGCCCTGGAGAACAGGGAGCCTTGTTATGCTGATGGCCGGGATGTAAATTGCCAACTGTCTCACTGGAGGAGTGCATTGCGTTCCCTAAAACAAGTAAACAACAGAGCTACAGAGCCAAGGGCACTTCCAGTCTAGGGAATATACCTAGGGAAAACTGAAAATCTATAAGACAGAGCCACCCCCAAAATTAGGGCTGCACTGCTTACAAGAACGTCTACTTGGGTACACCTTAAATATCCCAGGAAATATAAAAATGGTTCAAAAAACTGTGGTATTTATGTACGATGGAATATCCCACAGCCATGAATTCAATGTCATAAGACCAGAAGCAGCAAAGTGAGTGGATTCAGGTACGATGATTCTAAGTGAAATTAGTCACACAGAAAAAGAAACTTATCATAAGATATCACTTATGAAGATCCTGTAAACATGGCTACACATGAACTGAGTTAGGAAAGAGAACAGAGTCTCACATTTAGAAAACACTCTTATGCCTGCTTAAGGGGAAAGGAGAGGTGGGGTGATGCATAAAACCAGAGTTTGATATAAGCACAGGTACCATTTCTAAAACCAACTGTGGAATAGACAAGACCTACACCTTCCTCAGTGAAACGGACTCAAAACCCCATATTTCCCGCAGAGGAATATATCTGACTAGTAAGAATCTTAAAACCTATATATTGATATGTCTCTGTAAGGGAATCAAGTGTGTCTAGACTGGCATAAACATGGCAGCGATAATCAGCTCAAACCCACTATAAAAAGGAATTTCAAAAACAAAACCAAAAAACAGGGAAATTCTTTCCATTTCCTTCAGGGTCTCTGATGAAACCGGGAATGACCCTTTCTACAATGACAGCTGGATGTGGCATAAGGCTGGATACGTGGGACAGAGAGGAAAGGTGAGATTGGGTGAGCAAATGCAGACCCTTTAAAGCAAAAATGCATGGCCCCCATTCCATGGGTCCCAACTCTCCATGTTGAAGGGAATATTACTACAGCTATAACATGTACGGGATACCTAGAGAATGGACACACTGTGAATACAAAAGGTTTCTAAAACTCAACGAGTAGTCCCTCTCCTGGTGCTCCGGTTTGACATTCCAACTGCTTTACTATCAATCTCCCAACTTGGAGAGACAACACCTTTAACCTCCTCATTCGCACAGGTTGCCAATTTGGCAGAGGATGGAAGGGAAGAGGGAGAACCAATGAGAGAGTAGCAGTTAGGCATTTGGACGGGCACATGTCACTCTAATTTCCCGGCAGGAAGAAGAATTAACCAGAGTCTCAGCCACACACCGGGAACCAGTATAGGTCCTGAACCAAAATTTTGGACTTGTGTACAGCTCACAAAAAACGAGTTAAAAAATGGAGCTCAGGGGCACAGCCCTTACAAACTGGCAGAGTAATAAAGGACAACTGTCATCCAAAAATCTGTTGAGGGAAGGCAACGAGGCCGACTTGAAAACGAGGCAGAATAGCAAGAAACAGATTTCAAGAGGTACGTTGGAATCGCCTTTAAAGCACAGGAAGAGGGGCACAACTTCGACAATCACGCACTAGGCCAAAAAGGGCGTATGCGTTTTCTCCTGAATATATTCAGGAGAAAACGCATACGCCCTTTTTGGCCAAGCAAGCAAGTGGGCAATGCAAATCTGCACTACAAAGAAGTATCACTTCCCACCGGTCAAAAGGGACATACACAAAATGTGTAAAAACCAGAAAGGCAAGACAGGCCCTGGAGAACATGGAGCCTTTTTGTGCTGATGGGCGGGATGTAAATTGCCAACTGCCTCACTGGAGGAGTGCATTGCGTTCCCTAAAACAAGTAAACAACAGAGCTACAGAGCCAAGGGCAAATCCAGTCTAGGGAATATACCTTGGGAAAACTGAAAATCAATAAGACAGATCCACCCCGAAATTTAGGGCTGCACTGCTTACAAGAACCTCAACTTGGGTACACCTTAAATATCCCAGGAAATATAAAAATGGTTCAAAAAACTGTGGTATTTATGTACGATGGAATATCCCTCAGCCATGAAATCAATGTCATAAGACCAGGAGCAGCAAAGTGAGTGGATTCAGGTACGATGATTCTAAGTGAAATAAGTCACACAGAAAAAGAAACTTATCATAAGATATCACTTATGAAGATCCTGTTAACATGGCTACACATGAACTGAGTTAGGAAAGAGAACAGAGTCTCACATTTAGAAAACACTCTTATGCCTGCTTAAGGGGAAAGGAGAGGTGGGGTGATGCATAAAACCAGAGTTTGATATAAGCACAGGTACCATTTCTAAAACCAACTGTGGAATAGACAAGACCTACACCTTCCTCAGTGAAACGGACTCAAAACCCCATATTTCCCGCAGAGGAATAGATCTGACTAGTAAGAATCTTAAAACCTATGTATTGATATGTCTCTGTAAGGGAATCAAGTGTGTCTAGACTGGCATAAATATGGCAGCGATAATCAGCTCAAACCCACTATAAAAAGGAATTTCAAAAACAAAACCTAAAAACAGGGAAATTCTTTCCATTTCCTTCAGGGTCTCTGATGAAACCGGGAATGACCCTATCTACAATGACAGCTTGTTGTGGCATAAGGCTGGATACGTGGGACAGAGAGGAAAGGTGAGATTGGGTGAGCAAATGCAGACCCTTTAAAGCAAAAATGCATGGCCCCCATTCCATGGGTCCCAACTCTCCATGTTGAAGGGAATATTACTACAGCTATAACATGTACGGGATACCTAGAGAATGGACACACTGTGAATACAAAAGGTTTCTAAAACTCAACGAGTAGTCCCTCTCCTGGTGCTCCGGTTTGACATTCCAACTGCTTTACTATCAATCTCCCAACTGGGAGAGGCAACACCTTTAACCTCCTCGTTCGCACAGGTTGCCAATTTGGCAGAGGATGGAAGGGAAGAGGGAGAACCAATGAGAGAGTAGCAGTTAGGCATTTGGACGGGCACATGTCACTCTAATTTCCCGGCAGGAAGAAGAATTAACCAGAGTCTCAGCCACACACCGGGAACCAGTATAGGTCCTGAACCAAAATTTTGGACTTGCGTACAGCTCACAAAAAACGAGTTAAAAAATGGAGCTCAGGGGCACAGCAATTCACAAACTGGCAGAGTAATAAAGGACAACTGTCGTCCGAAAATCTGTTGAGGGAAGGCAACGAGGCGGACTTGAAAGCGAGGCAGAATAGCTGGAAACAGATTTCAAGAGGTACGTTGGAATCGCCTTTAAAGCACAGGAAGAGGGGCACAACTTCGACAATGACGCACTTGGCCAAAAAGGGCGTATGCGTTTTCTCCTGAATATATTCAGGAGAAAACGCATACGCCCTTTTTGGCCAAGCAAGCAAGTGGGCAATGCAAATCTGCACTACAAAGAAGTATCACTTCCCACCGGTCAAAAGGGACATCCACAAACTGTGTGAAAACCAGAAAGGCAAGACAGGCCCTGGAGAACAGGGAGCCTTGTTATGCTGATGGGCGAGATGTAAATTGTCAACTGCCTCACTGGAGGAGTGCATTGCGTTCCCTAAAACAAGTAAACAACAGAGCTACAGAGTCAAGGGCAAATCCAGTCTAGGGAATATACCTTGGGAAAACTGAAAATCAATAAGACAGATCCACCCCCAAATTTAGGGCTGCACTGCTTACAAGAACCTCAACTTGGGTACACCTTAAATATCCCAGGAAATATAAAAATGGTTCAAAAAACTGTGGTATTTATGTACGATGGAATATCCCTCAGCCATGAAATCAATGTCATTAGACCAGGAGCAGCAAAGTGAGTGGATTCAGGTACGATGATTCTAAGTGAAATAAGTCGCACAGAACAAGAAACTTATCATAAGATATCACTTATGAAGATCCTGTAAACATGGCTACACATGAACTGAGTTAGGAAAGAGAACAGAGTCTCACATTTAGAAAACACTCTTATGCCTGCTGAAGGGGAAAGGAGAGGTGGGGTGATGCATAAAACGAGAGTTTGATATAAGCACAGGTACCATTTCTAAAACCAACTGTGGAATAGACAAGACCTACACCTTCCTCAGTGAAAGGGACTCAAAACCCCATATTTCCCGCAGAGGAATAGATCTGACTAGTAAGAATCTTAAAACCTATGTATTGATATGTCTCTGTAAGGGAATCAAGTGTGTCAAGACTGGCATAAACATGGCAGCGATAATCAGCTCAAACCCACTATAAAAAGGAATTTCAAAAACAAAACCAAAAAACAGGGAAATTCTTTCCATTTCCTTCAGGGTCTCTGATGAACCCTGGAATGACCCTATCTACAATGACAGCTGGATGTGGCATAAGGCTGGACACTTGGGACTGAGAGGATTGGTGAGAGTGGGAGAGCAAATGCAGACCCCTTAAAGCAAAAATGCATGGCCCCCATTCCATGGGTCCCAACTCTCCATGTTGAAGGGAATATTACTACAGCTATAACATGTACGGGAAACCTAGAGAATGGACACACTGTGAATACAAAAGGTTTCTAAAACTCAACGAGTAGTCCCTCTCCTGGTGCTCCGATTTGACTTTCCAACTGCTTTACTATCAATCTCCCAACTTGGAGAGACAGCCCCTTTAAGCTCCAGTTTCGCACAGGTTGCCAAATTGGCATAGGATGGAAGGGAAGAGGGAGAACCAATGAGAGACTAGCTGTTAGGCTTTTGGACGGGCACATGTCACTCTAATTTCCCGGCAGGAAGAAGAATTAACCAAAGACTCAGCCCCCCACCCGGAACCAGTAGAGGTCCTGAACCAAAATTTTGGACTTGCGTTCAGCTCAGAAAAAACGAGTTGATAAATGGAGCTCAGGGGCACTGCAATTCAGAAACTGGAAGAGTAATAAAGGACAACTATTGTCCAAAAATCTGTTGAGGGAAGGCAGCGAGGTGGACTTGAAAGCGAGGCAGAATAGCAGGAAACAGATTTCAAGAGGTACATTGGAATCGCCTTTAAAGCACAGGAAGAGGGGCACAACTTCGACAATATCACACTTGGCCATAAAGGGCATAGGCGTTTTCTCCTGAATATATTCAGGAGAAAACGCATACGCCCTTTTTGGCCAAGCAAGCAAGCGGGCAATGCAAATCTGCACTACAAAGAAGTATCACTTCCCACTAGTCAAAAGGGACATCCACAAAATGTGTAAAAACCAGAAAGGCAAGACAGGCCCTGGAGAACAAGGAGCCTTGCTATGCGGAAGGGCGGGATGTAAATTGCCCATTGCCTCATTGGAGGAGTGCATTGTGTTCCCTAAAACAAGTAAACAACAGAGCTACAGAGCCAAGGGCACTTCCAGTCTAGGTATTATACCTTTGAAAAACTGAAACTCAATAAGACAGAGCCACCCCCAAATTTAGGGCTGCACTGCTTACAAGAACCTCAACTTGGGTACACCTTAAATATCCCAGGAAATATAAAAATGGTTCAAAAAATTTTGGTACTTATGTACGATGGAATATCCCTCAGCTATGAAATCAATGTCATAAGACCAGGAGCAGCAAAGTGATTGGATTCTGGTACGATGATTCTAAGTGAAATAAGTCACACAGAAAAAGAAACTTATCATAAGATATCACTTATGAAGATCCTGTAAACACGGCTACACATGAACTGAGTTAGGAAGGAGAACAGAGTCTCACATTGAGAAAACAATCTTATGCCTTCTTAAGGGGAAAGGAGAGGTGGGGTGATGCATAAAACCAGAGTTTGATATAAGCACAGGTACCGTTTCTAAAACCAACTGTGGAATAGACAAGACCTACACGTTCCTCAGTGAAAGGGACTCAAAACCCCATATTTCCGCAGAGGAATAGATCTGACTAGTAAGAATCTTAAAACCTATGTATTGATATGTCTCCGTTAGGGAATCAAGTGTGTTTAGACTGGCATAAACATGGCAGCGAGAATCAGCTCAAAGCCACTATAAAAAGTAATTTCAAAAACAAAACCAAAAAACAGGGAAATTCTTTACAATTCCTTCAGGGTCTCTGATGAAACCTGGAATGACCCTATCTAAAATGACAGCTGGATGTGGCATAAGGGTGGACACTTGTGAATGAGAGGATTGGTGAGATTGGGTGATCAAATGCAGAACCTTTAAAGCAATAATGCCTGGCCCCCATTCCTTGGGTCCCAACTCTCCAGGTTGAAGGGAATATTACTACAGATATAACATGTACGGGAAACCTAGAGAATGGACACACTGTGAATACAAAAGGTTTGTAAAAGTCAACGAGTAGCCCCACTCCTGGTGCTCCGGTTTGACTTTCCAACTGCTTTACTATCAATCTCCCAACTTGGAGAGACAGCCCCTTTAACCTCCTGGTTCACACAGGTTGCCAATTTGGCAGAGGATGGAAGGGAAGATGGAGAACCAATGAGAGACAAGCTGTTGGGCATTTGGACGGGCACATGTCACTCTAATTTCCTGGCAGGAAGAAGAATTAACCAAAGTCTCAGCCACCCACCGGGAACCAGTATTCGTCCTGAACCAATATTTTGGACTTGCGTAGAGCTCACAAAACACTAGTTGAAAAATGGAGCTCAGAGGAAGAGCAATTCACAAACTGTCAGAGTAATAATGGAAAACTCTCATCCAAAAATCTGTTGAGGGAAGACAACGAGGCAGACTTGAAAGCAAGGCAGAATAGCAGGAAACAGATTTCAAGAGGTACGTTGGAATCGCCTGTAAAGCACAGGAAGAGGGGCACAACTTCGACAATGACGCACTTGGCCAAAAGGGCGTATGCGTTTTCCCCTGAATATATTCAGGGGAAAACGCATACACCCTTTTTGGCCAAGCAAGCAAGCGGACAATGCAAAACTGCACTACAAAGTAGTATCACTTCCCACCAGTCAAAAGGGACATCCACGAAATGTGTAAAAACCAGAAAGGCAAGACAGGCCTTGGAGAACAGGGAGCCTTGTTATGCTGATGGGCGGGATGTAAATTGCCAACTGACTCACTGGAGGAGTGCATTGTGTTCCCTAAAACAAGTAACCAACAGAGCTACAGAGCCAAGGGCACTTCCAGTCTAGGGAATATACCTTGGGAAAACTGAAAATCAATAAGACAGAGCCACCCCCAAATTTAGGGCTGCACTGCTTACAAGAACCTCAACTTGGGTACACCTTAAATATCCCAGGAAATATGAACATGGTTCAAAAAATTGTGGTACTTATGTACGATGGAATATCCCACAGCCATGAAATCAATGTCAAAAGATCAGGAGCAGCAAAGTGATTGGATTCAGGTACGATGATTCTAAGTGAAATAAGTCACGCAGAAAAAGAAACTTATCATAAGATATCACTTAGGAAGATCCTGTAAACATGGTTACACATGAACTGAGTTAAGAAACAGAACAGAGTCTCACATATAGAAAACAATCTTATGCCTGCTTAAGTGGGAAGAAGAGGTGGGGTGATGCATAAAACCACAGTTTGATATAAGCACGCGTACCATTTCGAAAACTAACTTTGGAATAGACAAGACCTACACCTTCCTCAGTGAAAGGGACTCAAAACCTCATATTTCCCGCAGAGGAATAGATCTGACTAGTAAGAATCTTAAAACCTATGTATTGATATGTCTCTGTAAGGGAATCAAGTGTTTCTAGACTGGCATAAACATGGCAGCGAGAATCAGCTCAAACCCACTATAAAAAGGAATTTGAAAAACAAAACCAAAAAACTGGGAAATTCTTTAAAATTCCTTCAGGGTCTCTGATGAAACCTGGAATGACCCTATCTACAATGACAGCTGGATATGGCATAAGGCTGGACACTTGGACTGAGAGGATTGGTGAGATTGGGTGAGCAAATGCAGACCCTTTAAAGCAAAAATGCATGGCCCCCATTCCATAGGTCCCAACTCTCCAGGTTGAATTGAATATTACTATAGCTATAACATGTACGGGAAACCTAGAGAATGGACACACTGTGAATACAAAAGGTTTTTAAACTCAACAAATAGTCCCTCTCCTGGAGCTCCGGTTTCACTATCTAACTGCTTTACTATCAAACTTCCAACTTGGAGAGACAACCCCTTTAAGATCCTGGTTCGCACAGGTTGCCAATTTGGCAGAGGATGGAAAGGAAGAGGGATATCCAATGAGAGAGTAGCTGTTAGGCATTTGGACGGGCACATGACACTCTAATTTCCTGGCAGGAAGAAGTATTAACAAAAGTCTCAGCCACCCACCAGGAAACAGTATAGGTCCTGAACCAAAATTTTGGACTTGAGTTCAGCTCACAAAAAACGAGTTGATAAATGGAGCTCAGGGGCACAGCAATTCACAATCTGGCAGAGTAATAAAGGACAACTATCGTCCATAAATCTGTTGAGGGAACGCAACGAGGCGGACTTGAAAGCGACCCAGAATAGCAGTAAACAGATTTCCAGTGGTATGTTGGAATCGCCTTTAAAGCACAGGAAGAGGGGCACAACTTCGACAATGACGTACTTGGCCAAAAACAGCGTATGCGTTTTCTCCTGAATATATTCAGGAGAAAATGCATACGCCCTTTTTGGCCAAGCAAGCAATCGGGCAATGCAAATCTGCACTACAAAGATGTATCACTTCCCACGGGTCAAAAGTGATATCCACAAAATGTGTAAAAACCTGATACGCAAGACAGGCCCTGGAGAACAGGGAGAATTGTTATGCTGATGGGCAGGATCTAAATTGCCAACTGCCTCACTGGAGGAGTGCATTGTGTTCCCTAAAACAAATAAACAACAGACCTACAGAGCCAAGGGCACTTGCAGACTAGGGAATATACCTTGGGAAAACTGAAAATCAATAAGACAGTGACACCTCTAAATTTATGGCTGCACTGCTTACAAGAACCTCAACTTGGGTACACCAGAAATATCCCAGGAAATATAAAAATGGTTCAAAAAATTGTGGTAGTTATGTACGGTGGAATATCCCTCAGCCATGAAATCAATGTCATAAGACCAGGAGCAGCAAAGTGAGTGGATTCAGGTACGATGATTCTAAGTGAAGTCACACAGAAAAAGAAACTTATCATAAGATATCACATATGAAGATCCTGTAAACATGGCTACACATGAACTGAGTTAAGAAAAAGAACAGAGTCTCACATTTAGAAAACACTCTTATGCCTGCTTAAGGGGGAAGGAGAGGTGGGGTGATGCATAAAACCAGAGATTGATATAAGCACAGGTACCGTTTCTAAAACCAACTGTGGAATAGACAAGACCTACACCCTCCTCAGTGAAAGGGACTCAAAACCCCATATTTCCAGCAGACGAATAGATCTGATTAGTAAGAATCTTAAAACCTATGTATTGATATGTCTCCGTAAGGGAATCAAGTGTGTCTAGACTGGCATAAACATGGCAGCAAGAATCAGCTCAAACCCACTATAAAAACGAATTTCAAAAACAAAACCAAAAAACAGGGAAATTCTTTCCATTTCCTTCAGGGTCTCTGATGAAACCTGGAATGACCCTATCTACAATGACAGCTGGATGTGGCATAAGGCTGGACACTTGGGACTGAGAGGATTGGTGACATTAGGTGAGTAAATGCAGACCCTATAAAGCAAAAATGCATGGCCCCCATTCCATGGGTCCCAAATCTCCATGTTGAAGGGAATATTACTAAAGATATAACATGTATGGGAAACCTAGAGATTGGACACACTGTGAATACAAAATGTTTTTAAAACTCAACGAATTGTCCCACTCCTGGGGCTCCAGTTTGACTTTCCAACTGCTTTACTATTAATCTCCCAACTTGGAGAGACAGCCCCTTTAAGCTCCAGTTTCGCACAGGTTGCCAAATTGGCATAGGATGGAAGGGAAGAGGGAGAAACAATGAGAGACTAGCTGTTAGGCTTTTGGACGGGCACATGTCACTCTAAGTTCCCGGCAGGAAGAAAAATTAACCAAAGACACAGCCACCCACCGGGAACCAGTAGAGGTCCTGAACCAAAATTTTGGACTTGCGTTCAGCTCACAAAAACGAGTTGAAAAATGGAGCTCAGTGGCACTGCAATTCACAAACTGGAAGAGTAATACAGGACAACTATCGTCCAAAAATCTGTTGAGGGAAGGCAACGAGGCGGACTTGAAAGCGAGGCAGAATAGCAGGAAACAGATTTCAAGAGGTACATTGGAATCACCTTTAAAGCACAGGAAGAGGGGCACAACTTCGAAAATATCGCACTTGGCCATAAAGGGCATATGCGTTTTCTCCTGAATATATTCAGGAGAAAACGCATACGCCCTTTTTGGCCAAGCAAGCAAGCGGGCAATGCAAATCTGCACTACAAAGAAGTATCACTTCCCACCAGTCAAAAGGGACATCCACAAAATGTGTAAAAACCAGAAATGCAAGACAGGCCCTGGAGAACAAGGAGCCTTGTTATGCGGATGGGCGGGTTGCAAATTGCCCACTGCCTCATTGGAGGAGTGCATTGTGTTCCCTAAAACAAGTAAACAACAGAGCTACAGAGCCAAGGGCACTTCCAGTCTAGGGAATATACATTGGGAAAACTGAAACTCAATAAGACAGAGCTACCCCCAAATTTAGGGCTGCACTGCTTACAAGAACCTCAACTTGGGTACACCTTAAATATCCCAGGAAATATAAAAATGGTTCAAAAAATTTTGGTACTTATGTACGGTGGAATATCCCTCAGCCATGAAATAAATGTCATAAGACCAGGAGCAGCAAAGTGAGTGGATTCAGGTACGATGATTCTAAATGAAATAAGTCACACAAAAAAAGAAACTTATCATAAGATATCACTTATGAAGATCCTGTAAACATGGCTACACATGAACTGAGTTAGGAAAGAGAACAGAGGCTCACATTTAGAAAACTCTCTTATACCTGCTTAAGGGGCAAGGAGAGGAGGGGTGATGCATAAAACCAGAGTTTGATATAAGCACAGGTACCGTTTCTAAATCCTACTGAGGATTAGACAAGACCAACACCTTTCTCAGTGAAAGGGACTCAAAACACCATATTTCCCACAGAGGAATAGATCTGACTAGTAAGAATCTTACAACCTATGTATTGATATGTCTCCATAACGGAAACAAGTGTGTCTAGACTGGCATAAACATGGCAGCGAGAATCAGCTCAAAGCCACTATAAAAAGGAATTTCAAAAACAAAACCAAAAAACAGGGAAATTCTTTACAATTCCTTCAGGGTCTCTGATGAAACCTGGAATGACCCTATCTACAATGACAGCTGGATATGGCATAACGATGGACACTTGGCCTGAGAGGATTGGTGAGATTGGGTGAGCAAATGCAGACCCTTTAAAGCAAAAATGCATGGCCCCCATTCCATGGGTCCCAACTCTCCAGGTTGAAGGGAATATTACTATAGGTATAACATGTACGGGAAACCTAGAGAATGGACACACTGTGAATACAAAAGGTTTTTAAACTCAACAAATAGTCCCTCTCCTGGTGCTCCGGTTTCACTATCTAACTGCTTTACTATCAAACTTCCAACTTGGAGAGACAACCCCTTTAAGATCCTGGTTCGCACAGGTTGCCAATTTGGCAGAGGATGGAAAGGAAGAGGGATATCCAATGAGAGAGTAGCTGTTAGGCATTTGGACGGGCACATGTCACTCTAATTTCCCGGCAGGAAGAAGTATTAACCAAAGTCTCAGCCACCCACCGGGAACCAATATAGGTCCTGAACCAAAATTTTGGACTTGAGTTCAGCTCACAAAAAACGAGTTGAAAAATGGATCTCAGGGGCACAGCAATTCACATTCTGGCAGAGTAATAAAGGACAACTATCGTCCATAAATCTGTTGAGGGAAGGCAACAAGGCGGACTTGAAAGCGAGGCAGAATAGCAGGAAACAAACTTCAAGAGGTACGTTGGAATCGCCTTTAAAGCACAGGAAGAGGGGCACAACTTCGACAATGACGCACTTGGACAAAGAGGGCATATGCGTTTTCCCCTGAATATAATCAGGAGAAAACGCATACACCCTTTTTGGCCAAGCAAGCAAGCGGGCAATGCAAATCTGCACTACAAAGAAGTATCACTTCCCGCCGGTCAAAAGGGACATCCACACAATGTGTAAAAACCAGAAAGGCAGGAGAGGCCCTGGAGAACAGGGAGCCTTGTTATGCTGATGGGCGGGATGTAAATTGCCAAATGACTCACTGGAGGAGTGCATTGTGTTCCCTAAAACAAGTAAACAACAGAGCTACAGAGCCAAGGGCACTTCCAGTCTAGGGAATATACCTTGGGAAAACTGAAAATCAATAAGACAGTGACAACTCTATATTTATGGCGGCACTGCTTACAAGAACCTCAACTTGGGTACACCTTAAATATCCCAGGAAATATAAAAATGGTTCAAAAAATTGTGGTACTTATGTCCGATGGAATATCCCTCAGCCATGAAATCAATGTCACAAGACCAGGAGCAGCAAAGTGAGTGATTCAGGTACGATGATTCTAAGTGAAATAAGTCACACAGAAAAAGAAACTTATCATAAGATATGACTTATGAAGATCCTGTAAACATGGCTACACATGAACTGAGTTAAGAAACAGAACAGTGTCTCACATTTAGAAAACACTTTTATACCCGCTTAAGGGTGAAGGAGAGGTGGGGTGATGCATAAAACCAGAGTTTAATATAAGCACAGGTACCGTTTGTAAAACCAACTGTAGAATTGACAAGACCTACACCTTCCTCAGTGAAAGGGACTCAAAACCCCATATTTCCAGCAGAGGAATAGATCTGACTAGTAAGAATCTTAAAATCTATGTATTGATATGTCTCCTTAAGGGAATCAAGTGTGTCTAGACTGGCATAAACATGGCAGTGACAATCAGCTCAAACCCACTATAAAAAGGAATTTCAAAAACAAAACCAATAAACAGGGAAATTCTTTACATTTCCTTCAGGGTCTCTGATGAAACCTGGAATGACCCTATCTATAATGACAGCTGGATGTGGCATAAGGCTGGACACTTGGGACAGAGAGGACTGGTGAGATTGGGAGAGCAAATGCAGACCCTATAAAGCAAAAATGCATGGCCCCCATTCCATGTGTCCCAACTCTGCATGTTGAAACGAATATTACTACAGCTATGATATGTACGGGAAACCTAGAGAATGGACACACTGTGAATACAAAAGGTTTCTAAAACTCAACGAGTAGTCCGTCTCCTGGTGCTCAGGTTTGACTTTCCAACTGCATTACTATCCATCTCCCCACTTGGAGAGACAGCTCCTTTAATCTCCTGGTTCGCTCCGGTTACCAATTTTGCAGAGGATGGAAGGGAAGAGGGAAAACCTAGGAGATAGGAGCTGTTAGGCATTTGGACGGGCACATGTCACTCTAATTTCCCGGCAGGAAGAAGAATTAACCAAAGTTCAGCCACCCCCCGGTAACCAGTATAGGCCCTGAACCAAAATTTTGGACTTGCGTACAGCTCACAAAAAACGAGTTGAAAAATGGAGCTCATGGTCACAGCCATTCACAAACTGGCCGAGTAATAAAGGACAACTGTCGTCCAAAAATCTGTTGAGGGAAGGCAACGAGCTGGAATTAAAAGCGAGCCAGAATACCAGGAAACATATTTCAACAGGTACGTTGGAATCACATTTAAAGCACAGGAAGAGGGGCACAACTTCGACAATGACGCACTTGGCCAAAAAGTGCGTATGCGTTTTCCCCTGAATATATTCAGGGGAAAATGCGTACGCCCTTTTTGGCCAAGCATGCAAGCGGACAATGCAAATCTGCACTACAAAGAAGTATCACTTCCCACCGGTCAAAAGGGACATCCACAAAATGTGTAAAAACCAGAAAGGCAAGACAGGCCTTGGAGAACAGGGAGCCTTGTTATGCTGATGGGCGGGATGTAAATTGCCAACTGACTCAATGGAGGAGTGCATTGTGTTCCCTAAAACAAGTAACCAACAGAGCTACAGAGCAAAGGGCACTTCCAGTCGAGGGAATATACCTTGGGAAAACTGAAAATCAATAAGACAGAGCCACCCCCAAATTTAGGGCTGCACTGCTTACAAGAACCTCAACTTGGGTACACCATAAATATCCCAGGAAATATGAACATGGTTCAAAAAATTGTGGTACTTATGTACGATGGAATATCCCTCAGCCATGAAATCAATGTCAAAAGATCAGGAGCAGCAAAGTGATTGGATTCAGGTAAGATGATTCTAAGTGAAATAAGTCACACAGAAAAAGAAACTTATCATAAGATATCACTTAGGAAGATCCTGTAAAAATGGTTACACATGAACTGAGTTAAGAAACAGAACAGATTCTCACATATAGAAAACAATCTTATGCCTGCTTTAGTGGGAAGGAGAGGTGGGGTGATGCATAAAACCACAGTTTGATATAAGCACGGGTACCATTTCGAAATCTAACTTTGGAATAGACAAGACCTACACCTTCCTCAGTGAAAGGGATTCAAAACCTCATATTTCCCGCAGAGGAATAGATCTGACTAGTAAGAATCTTAAAACCTATGTATTGATATGTCTCTGTAAGGGAATCAAGTGTGTCTAGACTGGCATAAACATGGCAGCGAGAATCAGCTCAAACCCACTATAAAAAGGAATTTGAAAAACAAAACCAAAAAACAGGGAAATTCTTTACAATTCCTTCAGGGTCTCTGATGAAACCTGGAATGACCCTATCTACAATGACAGCTGGATATGGCATAACGATGGACACTTGGCCTGAGAGGATTGGTGAGATTGGGTGAGCAAATGCAGACCCCTTAAAGCAAAAATGCATGGCCCCCATTCCATGGGTCCCAACTCTCCAGGTTGAAGGGAATATTACTATAGGTATAACATGTACGGGAAACCTAGAGAATGGACACACTGTGAATACAAAAGGTTTTTAAACTCAACAAATAGTCCCTCTCCTGGTGCTCCGGTTTCACTATCTAACTGCTTTACTATCAAACTTCCAACTTGGAGAGACAACCCCTTTAAGATCCTGGTTCGCACAGGTTGCCAATTTGGCAGAGGATGGAAAGGAAGAGGGATATCCAATGAGAGAGTAGCTGTTAGGCATTTGGACGGGCACATGTCACTCTAATTTCCCGGCAGGAAGAAGTATTAACCAAAGTCTCAGCCACCCACCGGGAACCAATATAGGTCCTGAACCAAAATTTTGGACTTGAGTTCAGCTCACAAAAAACGAGTTGAAAAATGGAGCTCAGGGGCACAGCAATTCAGATTCTGGCAGAGTAATAAAGGACAACTATCGTCCATAAATCTGTTGAGGGAAGGCAACGAGTCGGACTTGAAAGCGACGAAGAATAACAGGAAACAGATTTCCAGAGGTATGTTGGAATCGCCTTTAAAGCACAGGAAGAGGGGCACAACTTCAAATATGACGCACTTGGCCAAAAACGGCGTATGCATTTTCTACTGAATATATTCAGGAGAAAACGCATACGCACTTTTTGGCCAAGCAAGCAATTGGGCAATGCAAATCTGCACTACAAAGATGTATAACTTCCCACCGGTCAAAAGGGACATCCGCAAAATGTGTAAAAACCTGATAGGCAAGACAGGCCCTGGAGAACAGGGAGACTTGTTATGCTGATGGGCGGGATGTAAATTGCCAACTGCCTCACTGGAGGAGTGCATTGTGTTCCCTAAAACAAATAAACAACAGAGCTACAGAGCCAAGGGCACTTCCAGTCTAGGGAATATACCTTGGGAAAACTGAAAATCAATAAGACAGTGACACCTCTAAATTTATGGCTGCACTGCTTACAAGAACCTCAACTTGGGTACACCATAAATATCCCAGGAAATATAAAAATGGTTCAAAAAATTGTGGTAGTTATGTACGGTGGAATATCCCTCAGCCATGAAATCAATGTCATAAGACCAGGAGCAGCAAAGTGAGTGGATTCAGGTACGATGATTCTAAGTGAAGTCACACAGAAAAAGAAACTTATCATAAGATATCACTTATGAAGATCCAGTAAACATGGCTACACATGACTGAGTTAAGAAAAAGAACAGAGTCTCACATTTAGAAAACACTGTTATTCCTGCTTAAGGGGGAAGGAGAGGTGGGGTGATGCATAAAACCAGAGTTTGATATAAGCACAGGTACCGTTTCTAAAACCAACTGTGGAATAGACAAGACCTACACGTTCCTCAGTGAAAGGGACTCAAAACCCCATATTTCCGCAGAGGAATAGATCTGACTAGTAAGAATCTTAAAACCTATGTATTGATATATCTCCGTTAGGGAATCAAGTGTGTTTAGACTGGCATAAACATGGCAGCGAGAATCAGCCCAAAGCCACTATAAAAAGGAATTTCAAAAACAAAACCAAAAAACAGGGAAATTCTTTACAATTCCTTCAGGGTCTCTGATGAAACCTGGAATGACCCTATCTACAATGACAGCTGGATGTGGCATAAGGCTGGACACTTGGGACTGAGAGGATTGGTGAGATTTGGTGAGCAAATGCAGACCCGTTAAAGCAATAATGCATGGCCCCCATTCCATGGGTCCCAACTCTGCAGGTTGAAGGGAATATTAGTGCAGCTATAACATGTACGGGAAACCTAGAGAATGGACACACTGTGAATACAAAAGGTTTCTAAAACTCAATGAATAGTCCCTCTCCTGGTGCCCCGGTTTTACATTCCAACTGCTTTACTACCAATCTCTCAACTTGTAGAGACAGCCCCTTTAACCTCCTGGTTCGCACAGGTTGCCAAATTGGCAGAGGAAGGAAGGGAAGAGGGAGAACCAATGAGAGACTAGTTGTTAGGCATTTGGACGGGCACATGTCAGTCTAATTTCCTGGCAGGAAGAAGAAATAACCATAGTCTCAGCCACCCACCGGGAACCAGTATTGGTCCTGAACCAATATTTTGGACTTGCGTAGAGCTCACAAAACACTGGTTGAAAAATGGAGCTCAGAGGAAGAGCAATTCACAAACTGTCAGAGTAATAATGGAAAACTCTCATCCAAAAATCTGTTGAGGGAAGACAACGAGGCATACTTGAAAGCAAGGCAGAATAGCAGGAAACAGATTTCAAGAGGTACGTTGGAATCGCCTGTAAAGCACAGGAAGAGGGGCACAACTTCGACAATGACACACTTGGCCAAAAAGGGCGTATGCGTTTTCCCCTGAATATATTCAGGGGAAAACGCATACACCTTTTTTGGGCAAGCAAGCAAGCGGACAATGCAAAACTGCACTACAAAGAAGTATCACTTCCCACCAGTCAAAAGGGACATCCACGAAATGTGTAAAAACCAGAAAGGCAAGACAGGCCTTGGAGAACAGGGAGCCTTGTTATGCTGATGGGCGGGATGTAAATTGCCAACTGACTCACTGGAGGAGTGCATTGTGTTCCCTAAAACAAGTAACCAACAGAGCTACAGAGCCAAGGGCACTTCCAGTCTAGGGAATATACCTTGGGAAAACTGAAAATCAATAAGACAGAGCCACCCCCAAATTTAGGGCTGCACTGCTTACAAGAACCTCAACTTGGGTACACCTTAAATATCCCAGGAAATATGAACATTGTTCATAAAATTGTGGTACTTATGTACGATGGAATATCCCTCAGCCATGAAATCAATGTCAAAAGATCAGGAGCAGCAAACTGATTGGATTCAGGTACGATGATTCTAAGTGAAATAAGTCACACAGAAAAAGAAACTTATCATAAGATATCACTTAGGAAGATCCTGTAAACATGGTTACACATGAACTGAGTTAAGAAACAGAACAGAGTCTCACATATAGAAAAAAATCTTATGCCTGCTTAAGTGGGAAGGAGAGGTGGGGTGATGCATAAAACCACAGTTTGATATAAGCACGCGTACCATTTCGAAAACTAACTTTGGAATAGACAAGACCTACACCTTCCTCAGTGAAAGGGACTCAAAGCCTCATATTTCCCGCAGAGGAATAGATCTGACTAGTAAGAATCTTAAAACCTATGTATTGATATGTCTCTGTAAGGGAATCAAGTGTGTCTAGACTGGCATAAACATGGCAGCGAGAATCAGCTCAAACCCACTATAAAAAGGAATTTCAAAAACAAAGCCAAAAAACAGGGAAATTCTTTACATTTCCTTCAGGGTCTCTGATGAAACCTGGAATGACCCTATCGACAATGAAGGCTGGATGTGGCATAAGGCTGGACACTTGGGACTGAGAGGATTGGTGAGATTGGGTGAGCAAATGCAGACCCGTTAAAACAATAATGCATGGCCCCCATTCCATGGGTCCCAACTCTCCAGGTTGAAGGGAATATTACTACAGATATAACATGTACGGGAAACCTAGAGAATGGACACACTGTGAATACAAAAGGTTTCTAAAACTCAACGAGTAGTCCCACTCCTGGTGCTCCGGTTTGACTTTCCAACTGCTTTACTATCAATCTCCCAACTTGGAGAGACAGCCCCTTTAACCTCCTGGTTCGCACAGGTTGCCAATTTGGCAGAGGATGGAAGGGAAGAGGGAGAACCAATGAGTGAGTAGCTGTTAGGCATTTGGACGGCAAATGTCACTCTAATTTCCCGGCAGGAAGAAGAATTAACCAAATTCTCAGCCACCCACCGGGAACCAGTAGAGGTCCTGAACCAAAATTTTGGACTTGCGTTCAGCTGACAAAAAACGAGTTGAAAAATGGAGCTCAGGGGCACAGCAATTCACAAACTGGCAGAGTAATAAAGGACAACTATGGTCCAAAAATCTGTTGAGGGAAGGCTACGAGGCGGACTTGAAAGCGAGGCAGAATAGCAGGAAACAGATTTCAACAGGTACGTTGGTCGCCTGTAAAGCACAAGAAGAGGGGCACAACTTCGACAATGACGCACTGGGCCAAAAAGGGAGTATACATTTTCCCCTGAATATGTTCAGGAGAAAACCCATATGCCCTTTTTGGCCAAGCAAGCACGCGGGCAAGGCAAATCTGCACTACAAAGAAGTATCAATTCCCTCCAGTCAAAACGGACATCCACAAAATGTGTAAAAACCAGAATGGCAAGACAGGCCCTGGAGAACAAGGAGCCTTGTTATTCTGATGGGCGGGATGTAAATTGCCATCTGCCTCACTGGAGGAGTGCATTCTGTTCCCTAAAACAAGTAAACAACAGAGCTACAGAGCCAAGGGCACTTCCAGTCTAGGGAATATACCTTGGGAATACTGAAAATCAATAAGACAGAGCCACACCCAAATTTAGGGCTGCACTGCTTACAAGAACCTCAACTTGGGTACACCTTAAATATCCCAGGAAATATGAAAATGGTGCAAAAATTTGTGGTATTTATGTATGATGGAATATCCCTCAGCCATGAAATCAATGTCATAAGACCAGGAGCAGCAAAGTGAGTGGATTCAGGTACGATGATTCTAAGTGAAATAAGTCACACAGAAAAAGAAAGTTATCCTAAGATATCACTTATGAATATCCTGAAAACATGGCTACACATGAACTGAGTTAAGAAAGAGAACAGAGTCTCACATTTAGAAAACACGCTTATGCCTGCTTAAGGGGGAAGGAGAGGTGGGGTGATGCATAAAACCAGAGTTTGATATAAGCACAGGTACCGTTTGTAAAACCAACTTTGGAATAGACAAGACCTACACCTTCCACACTGAAAGGGACGCAAAACCCCATATTTCCCACAGAGGAATAGATTTGACTAGTAAGAATCTTAAAACCTATGTATTGATATGTCTCCGTAAGGGAATCAAGTGTGTCTAGACTGGCATAAACATGGCAGCGAGAATCAGCTCAAACCCACTATAAATAGGAATTTCAAAAACACAACCAAAAAACAGGGAAATTCTTTACAATTCCTTCAGGGTCTCTGATGAAACCTGGAATGACCCTATCTACAATGACAGCTGGATGTGGCATAAGGCTGGACACTTGGGACTGAGAGGATTGGTGAGATTGGGTGAGCAAATGCAGACCCTTTAAAGCAAAAATGCATGGCCCCCATTCCATGGGTCCCAACTCTCCATGTTGAAGGGAATATTACTACAGCTATAACATGTACGAGATCCCTAGAGAATGGACACACGGTGAATACGAAAGGTTTCTAAAACTCAAAGAATAGTACCTCTGCTGGTGCTCCGGTTTGACTTTCCAACTGCTTTACTATCAATCTCCCAACTTGGAGAGACAGACCCTTTAACCTCCTGGTTCGCACAGGTTGCCAATTTGGCAGAGAATGGAAGGGAAGAAGGAGAACCAATGAGAGAGTAGCTGTTAGGCATTTGGACGGGCACATGTCACTCTATATTCCCGGCAGGAAGAAGAATTAACCAAAGTCTCAGCCACCCACCGGGAACCAGTATAGGTCCTGAAACAAAATTTTGGACTTGCTTTCAGCTCACAAAAAACGAATTGAAAAATGAAACTCAGGGGCACAGCAATTAACAAACTGGCACAGTAATAAAGGACAACTATCGTCCAAAAAAATGTTGAGAGAAGGAAACGAGGCGGAATTGAAAGCGAGGCAGAATAGCAGGAAACAGATTTCAAGAGGTACGTTGGAATCGCCTTTAAAGCACAGGAAGAGGGGCACAACTTCGACAATGACGCAATTGGCCAAAAAGTGTGTATGCGTTTTCTCCTGAATATATTCAGGAGAAAACGCATACACACTTTTTGACCAAGCAAGCAAGCGGGCAATGCCAATCTGCACTACAAAGAAGTATCACTTCCCACTGGTCAAAAGGGACATCCACAAAATGTGTAAAAACCAGAAAGGCAAGACAGGCCCTGGAGAACAGGGAGCCTTGTTATGCTGATGGGCGGGATGTAAATAGCCAACTGCCTCCCTGGAGGGGTGCATTGTGTTCCCTAAAACAAGTAAACAACTGAGCTACAGAGCCAAGGGCACTTCCAGTCTAGGGAATATACCTTTGGAAAACTGGAAATCAATAAGACAGAGCCACCCCCAAATTTAAGGCTGCACTTCTTACAAGAACCTGCACTTGTGTACACCTTAAATATCCCAGGAAATATAAAAATGGTTCAAAAAATTGTGGTACTTTCGTACGATGGAATATCCCTCAGCCATGAAATCAATGTCATAAGACCAGGTGCAGCAAAGTGAGTGGATTCAGGTACGATGATTCTAAGTGAAATAAATCACACAGAAAATGAAACATCATAAGATATCACTTATGAAGATCCTGTAAACATGGCTACACATGAACTGAGTTAAGAAAGAGAACAGAGTCTCACATTTAGAAAACACTCTTATGCCTGCTTAAGGGGGAAGGAGAGGTGGGGTGATGCATAAAACCAGAGTTTGATATAAGCACAGGTACCGTTTGTAAAACCAACTTTGGAATAGACAAGACCTACACCTTCCTCACTGAAAGCGACGCAATACCCCATATTTCCCGCAGAGGAATAGATCTGAGTAGTAAGAATATTAAAACCTATGTATTGATATGTCTCCTTAAGGGAATCAAGTGTGTCTAGACTGGCATAAACATGGCAGCGAGAATCAGCTCAAACCCACTATAAATAGGAATTTCAAAAACACAACCAAAAAACAGGGAAATTCTTTACAATTCCTTCACGGTCTCTGATGAAACCTGGAATGACCCTATCTACAATGACAGCTGGATGTGGCATAAGGCTGGACACTTGGGACTGAGAGGATTGGTGAGATTGGGTGAGCAAATGCCGACCCTTTAAAGCAAAAATGCATGGCCCCCATTCCATGGGTCCCAACTCTCCATGTTGAAGGGAATATTACTACAGCTATAACATGTACGAGAACCCTAGAGAATGGACACACGGTGAATACGAAAGGTTTCTAAAACTCAACGAATAGTCCCTCTCCTGGTGCTCCTGTTTTACTTTCCAACTGCTTTACTATAAATCTCCCAACTTGGAGAGACAGCCCCTTTAACCTCCTGGTTCGCACAAGTTGCCAATTTGGCAGAGGATGGAAGGGAAGAGGGAGAACCAATGAGAGAGTAGCTGTTAGGCATTTGCACGGGCACATGTCACTCTAATTTCCCGGCAGGAAGAAGAATTAAACAAAGTCTCAGCCACCCACCGGGAACCAGTATACGTCCTGAACCAAAATTTTGGACTTGCTTTCAGCTCACAAAAATCGATTTGAAAAATGAAACTCAGGGGCACAGCAATTAACAAACTGCTCAGTAATAAAGGACAACTATCGTCCAAAAAAATGTTGAGAGAAGGCAACGAGGGGGAATTGAAAGCGAGGCAGAATAGCAGGAAACATATTTCAAGAGGTACGTTGGAATCGCCTTTAAAGCACAGGAAGAGGGGCACAACTTCGACAATGACGCACTTGGCCAAAAAGTGTGTATGCGTTGTCTCCTGAATATATTCAGGAGACAACGCATACACACTTTTTGGCCAAGCAAGCAAGAGGGCAATGCCAATCTGCAATACAAAGAAGTATCACTTCCCACTGGTCAAAAGGGACATCCACAAAATGTGTAAAAACCAGAAAGGCAAGACAGGCCCTGGAGAACAGGGAGCCTTGTTATGCTGACGGGCGGGATGTAAATAGCCAACTGCCTCACTGGAGGAGTGCATTGTGTTCCCTAAAACAAGTAACAACTGAGCTACAGAGCCAAGGGCACTTCCAGTCTAGGGAATATATCTTTGGAAAACTGGAAATCAATAAGACAGAGCCACCCCCAAATTTAAGGCTGCACTGCTTACAAGAACCTCCACTTGGGTACACCTTAAATATCCTAGGAAATATAAACATGGTTCAAAAAATTGTGGTACTTACGTACGATGGAATATCCCTCAGCCATGAAATCAATGTCATAAGACCAGGAGCAGCAAAGTGAGTGGATTCAGGTACGATGATTCTAAGTGAAATAAGTCACACAGAAAAAGAAACATCATAAGATATCACTTATGAAGATCCTGTAAACATGGCTACACATGAACTGAGTTAGGAAAGAGAACAGAGTCTCACATTTAGAAAACACTCTTATGCCTGCTTAAGGGGGAAGGAGAGGTGGGGTGATGCATAAAACCAGAGTTTGATATAAGCACAGGTACCGTTTCTAAAACCTACCGTGGATTAGACAAGACCAACACCTTCCTCAGTGAAAGGGACTCAAAACCCCATATTTCCCGCAGAGGAATAGATCTGAGTAGTAAGAATCTTACAACCTATGTATTGATATGTCTCCGTAAGGGAATCAAGTGTGTCTAGACTGGCATAAACATGTCAGCGAGAATCAGCTCAAACCCACTATAAAAAGGAATTTCAAAAACAAAACCAAAAAACATGGAAATTCTTTACAATTCCTTCAGGGTCTCTGATGAAACCTGGAATGACCCTATCTACAATGACAGCTGGATGTGGCATAAGTCTGGACACTTGGGACTGAGAGGATTGGTGAGATTGGGTGAGCAAATGCAGACCCTTCAAAGCAATAATGCATGGCCCCCATTCCATGGGACCAAACTCTCCAGATTTAAGGTTATATTACTACAGCTATAACATGTACGAGAAACCTAGAGAATGGACACACTGTGAATACAAAATGTTACTAAAACTCAACGAATAGTCCCTCTCCTGGTGCTCCGATTTGACTTTCCAACTGCTTTACTATCAATCTCCCAACTTGGAGAGACAACCCCTTTAAGCTCCTGGTTCGAACAGTTTGCCAATTTGGCAGAGGATGGAAGGGAAGAGGGAGAACCAATGAGAGAGTAGCTGTTAGGCATTTGGAAGGGCACATATCACTCTAATTTCCCGGCAGGAAGAAGAATTAACCAAAGTCTCAGCATCCCACCGGGAACCAGTCGAGGTCCTGAACCAAAATTTTGGACTTGCGTTCAGCTCAAAAAAAACGAGTTGAAAAATGGAGCTCAGGGGCACAGCAATTCACAAACTGGCAGAGTAATAAAGGACAACTATCGTCCAAAAATCTGTTGAGGGAAGGCAATGAGGCTGTCATGAATGCGAGGCTGAATAGCAGGAAACAGATTTCAAGAGGTACATTGGAATCGCCTTTATAGTACAGGCAGAGGAGAACTACTTCATCAGTGATGTACTTGTCCAAAAGGGCATATGCGTTTTCTTCTTAAAATATTCAAGAAAAAATGCATACGCCCTTATTGGCCAAGCAAGCAAGCAAGTAATGCAAATCTGCACTACAAGAACGATCACTTCCCACTGGTCAAAAGGGACATCCGAAAAATGTGTAAAAACCAGAAAGGCAAGACTGGCCCTGGAGAACAGGGAGTCTTGTTAGGCTAATGGGCAGGATGTAAATTTATAAATGCCTCTCTGGGGGAGTGCATTGTGTTCCCTAAAACAAATAAAAAACAGAGCTACAGAGCCAATGGCAGTTCCAGTCTAGGGAATATACATTTGGAAAAATGAAAATCAGTAAGACAGAGCCACCCCAATATTTAGGGCTGAACTGCTTACACGAACCTCAACTTGGGTACACCTTAAATGTCCCAGGAAAGAAAAAAAAATGGTTCAAGAAATTGTGGTACTTACGTACGACTGAATATCCCTTAGCCATGAAATCAATGTCATAAGGCCAGTAGCAGCAAAATGAGTGGATTCAGGTACAATGATTCTAAGTGAATAAGTCACATTGAAAAAGAAACTTATCGTAAGATATCACTTACAAAGGTCCTGTAACCATGGCTACACATGAACTGATTTAGGAAAGATAACAGAGTAACAAATCTTATCATAAGTTATCACTCATAGGGTGAATGTACACATGGCTACACATGAACTGGATTACAAACACTACAGAGTCACACATTTAGAAAACAATCTTCTGCCTGCTTAACGGGAAAGCCGAGGTGGGGTGATGCATAAAACCACAGTTTTAAATTAACACAGATACCGTTACCTAAACCAAGTATGTAATAGACAACACCTACTCCCCGCACAATGAACTGGCCTCAACACCCCCTATTCATTGCAGAGGAATATATCTGACTTTAAGAATTTTAGGGGCTTCCCTGGTGGCGCAGTGGTTAAGAATCCACCTGCCAAGGCAGGGGACACGGGTTCAAACCCTGGTCTGGGAAGATCCCACATGCCTCGGAGCAACTAAGCCCGTGCGCCACAACTACTGAGCCTGTGCTCTAGAGCCCGCGAGTCACAACTACTGAGCCCATATGCTGCAACTACTGAAGCCCACACGCCTAGAGCCTGTGCTCTGCAACAAGAGAAGCCACTGCAATGAGAAGCCCAGGCACTGCAATGAAGAGCAGCTCCCACTCGCCGCAACTAGAGAAAGCCCGCGCACAGCAATGAAGACCCAACGCAGCCAAAAATAAATAAATAAAATTAATTAAAAAAAAAAAAAAAAAGAATTTTAAAACATATGTATTCTCATGTCTCCATAAAGAAAGCATATGTGTGTATAATGGCATGAACACAGCACTGAAATTCAGCTAAACCCCCTTATAAAAATAAGTTTCAAAAGCAAAATGCAAAAACCACGAAACAGAGAGAAATCTTAAAAATTACGTTCAGGGCCTGTGATCCAACCTGGATTGACCACCTTTACACCCACAGCTGGATGAGACATAAGACTGGACACTTGGGGCTGACAAGATTGCTGAGGTTGTGTGAGCAAAACAACGCCACTTAGAGCAATACTGTGTGCTACCCATTCTAGTGGTCCCAACTCTCCCGGTTTAAGGGAATCTTCCTACAGTTAAAACATGCATGGGAAACCCAGTGGATGGTACACTGTGTAATTGGGAAAGTTTTCTAAAAGGTACCTCATTTTTCCTTTCGTCGTGCTCGGCTTCACCATTCCATCTGCATTACTAAAAATCTCCCCACTTGGAGTGTCAGTGCCTTTACCCTCCTTTTATGCACAGTTTGCAAATTGTGCAGAGGATGAACAGGAAGAGGGGAAACAAATGAGAGTTTAGCTGTAGGTGTTTGGATGGGCACATATCACTCTACTTTCCCATCAGGAAGAAGCATTAACCAAAGGCTCAGCCTGAAGCCCTGGAACCAGACTAGGGCCTAAAGCCATCGTGCGGTATTGAAGCCAGCTCACAAATAGGCGGTTTGAAAAATGGATATCAGGGGCACAGCAATTCACAAACTTGCAGAGTTATAAAGGACAACTATCATCCAGAAATATATTGAGGTAAGGCCGTGAAGAGGATTTGAATGCAAGGCAGAATTGAAGGAAACAGATTTCAAGAGGTACATTGGAGTCATCTTTAAAGCACATGAAAAGGGACAGAACTCCAACAATGTTGCCCTTGGCAGGAAAGGGAGTATGTGTATTTTCTTGAATATATTCGGGAAAAAATGCATACGCCCTTTTTGGCCAAGCAAGCCATCAGGCATTGAAAATCCACACTACATAGAAGTGTCCCTTACCTCCAGTCAAAAGGGCCATCCACAAACAGTGTAAAAACCACAAATGCAGGACAGGCCTTGGAGAAAAGGGAGCCTGGTTACACCGATGGACAGGATGTAAATTGCCAACAGCCTCTCTGGAGAACTGTATGTTGTTTTCTAAAACAGAGCTACAGAGCATAGCACACTTCCACTCATGGGCGTGTATTTTGGGAAAACTAAATATCCGCAACACACAGCCAGCGCAAAGTTTAGGGCTGCTCTGTTTACAAGAACCTCGAATTCGGTACACTTTAAATGTCCCAGGAAAGGAAAAAAAAAATGGATATAGATGTCATGGTACTTATATAGAATGGAATGTCACTCAGACAAAAATCAATGTCATAAGGCCAATAGCAGCATAATGAGTGGCTTTAGGTACGATAATGCTAAGTGAAATGAGTCACAAAGAAACAGAAACTTATTGTAATATATCACTTATAGAGGGAAGGTAAACATGGCTACACATGAACTGAATTTCAAAAGAGAACAGAGTTACACATTTAGAAAACACACTTATGCCTCCTTAAGGGGAAAGGTGACGTAGGGTGATGTGTAAAAGCAGAGTTTGAAATTAGCACAGATACCATTCCATATACCAAATATGTAATAGACAAGACCTACTCCTTTCTCAATGAACTGGACACAAAACACCCTATTCACTGAAGAAGAATTTATCTGACTGGTAACAATCTTGAAACCTATGTATTTATATGTCTCCATAATGGAATCAAGTGTATGTAGATTGGCATAAACACAGATCAATGGAACAGGACAGAAAGCCCAGAGAGAAACCTACATACCTATGGCTATCTCATCTATGACAAAGGAGCTAAGGATATACAATGGAGAAAAGACAGTCTCTTCAGTAATTGGTGCTGGGAAAACTGGACCCCTACACATAAAAGAATGAAATTAGAACACTCCATAACACCATACACAAAAATAAACTCTAAATGGATTAGAGATCTAAATATAAGACCAGACACTATAAAACACTTAGAGGAAACCATAGGCAGAACACTCTATGACATAAATCACAGCAAGATCCTTTTTGACACACCTTCTAGAGAAATGAAAATAAAAACAGAAATCAACAAATGGGACCTAATGAAACTTAAAAGCTTTTACACGGTACAGGAAAACATAAACAAGATGCAAAAACAACCCTCAGAATGGAAGAAAATATTTTCAAATGAAGCAATTGACAAAGGATTAATCTCCAAACTTTACAAGCACCTCATGTAGCTCAATATCACAAAAACAAACAACCCAATCCAAAAACGGCCAGAAGACCTAAATAGACATTTCTCCAAAGAAGATATACAGATTACCAAGAAACAAATGAAAGGATGCTGAACATCACTAATCATTAGAGAAATGCAAATCATAACTATCGTGAGGTATCACGACACAGCAGTCAGAGTGGCAATCATCAAAAAAATCTACAAAACAATAAATGTTGGAGAGTCCTTTATTGGAGAAAAGGGAACACACTTGCACTGTGGGTGGGAATGTAAATTGATATGGGCACTAAGGAGAACAGTATGGAGGTTCCTCTAAATAACTAACAATAGAGGTACCATACGACACAACAATCCAACTACTGGGCATTTGCCTTGCGAAAACCATAATTCAAAAAGAGTTATGTACAAAAAAGTTCATTGCAGCTCTATTTACAATAGCTTGGACATGGAAGCAACCTAAGTGTCCATCGACTAATGAATGGATAAAGAAGATCTGGCACATATATACAATGGAATATTACTCAGCCATAAAAAGAAGCAAAACTGAGTTATTTGTACTGAGGTGTATGGACTAGAATCTGTCCTACACAGTGAAGTAAGTCAGAAAGTGAAAAAGATATACTGTATGTTAACAGAGATATACGGGATCTAATGAAGAAAAACAAAAAGATTTTGAAGAACCTAGTGGCAGGACAGGATTAAGGACACAGACGTAGAGAAAGGACTTGAGGACACCGGAAGGGGGATGGGTAAGCTGAGACGAAGTGACAGAGTGGCATGGACATAAATACATTAACAAATGTAACACCGATAGCTACTGAGAATCAGCCACATCGACCAGGGAGATCAGCACGGTGCTTTGTGACCACATAAAGGGGTGGGATATGGAATGTGGGAGGGAGATGCAAGATGGAGGGGATCTGGTGATATTTGTATATGTATAGATGATTCACTTTGTTATACAGCAGAAACTAACACTCCATTGTAAAACAATTATACTCCAATAAACCTGTAAAAGGAATAAAAAACGAAAGCCCAGGGATAAACCTACACACCTATGGTCAACTAATCTATGACAAAGGAGGCAAGACTATACAATGGAGATAAGACAGTCTCTTCAATCATTGTTCCTGGGAAATATGGACAGCTACATGTAAAAGAATGAAATTAGAACACTCCCCAACACCATACATAAAAATATATTCAAAATGGATTAGAGACCTTAATGTAAGACCGGACAGTATAAAATTCTGAGAGGAAAACTTACGAAGGATACTCTGACGTAAATCACAGCAAGATCTTTTTTGATCCACCTCCTATAGTAATGAAATAAAAAAGAAAACTACAGAGATGGGACCTAATGAAATGTAAAAGCTTTTGGAAAGCAAAGGAAACTACAAACAAGACGAAAAGACAACCCTCAGAATGGCAGAACATATTTGCCAATGAATCAATGGACAAATGATTAATCTCCAATATATATAAACAGCTCATGCAGCTCAATATTAATAAAACAAACAACCCCATACAAAAATGGAAGAAGATCTAAATAGACATGTCTTCCAAGAAGACATAGAGATGGCCAGTACGCACATGAAAATCTGCTCAACATCACTAATTATTAGAGAAATGGAAATCGAAACTACAATGAGGTATCACGTCACACCTGTTAGAATGGGCATCATCAGAAAATCTACAAACAACAAATGATGGAGAGGGTGTGGAGAAAAGAAACCTTCTTCCACTATTGCTGGGAATGTAAATCGATATAGTCTCTATGGAGAACAGTATGGAGGTTCCTTAAAAAACTAAAAATAGAATTACCATATAATCCAGCAATCCCACTACTGGGCATATACCCAGAGAAAACCATAAATCAAAAAGACACATTCACCACAATGTTCATTGCAGCACTATTTACAATAGCCAGGTAATGAAAGCAACCTAAGTGCCCATAGAGAGATGAATGGATAAAGATGTGGTACATATATACAATGGAATATTACTCAGCCATACATCGGAATGAAATTGGGTCATTTGTAGAGACCTTGATGGATCTAGAGACTGTCATACAGAGTGAAGTAAGTCAGAAAGAGAAAAACAAATATTGTATGTTAATGCATATATGTGGAACCTAGAAAAATGGTACAGATGAACCGGTTTGCAGGGCAGAGATAGAGACACAGATGTAGAGAACAAACATATGGACACCAAGGGGGGAACGCCATGTGAGGGTGGTGGTGGGATGAATTGGGAGACTGGGATTCACATGTGCACACATAAGTATAAAATAGATATCCAGTAAGAACCTGCTGTATAAAAGAAATAAATAAATTTAAAAAAAATTAAAAATAACATTTAATAAAATAAACCAAAAAAAAAACGTTTTTCCCTTCACATAGACGTCTTTATATTAATGCATTATTTCCATGTTTATATCTCCGAATTAAAAAAAAAAAGAGGAATAAATAAAATCTACCTTGAACCAAAAAGATAAAAAGAAAAAAAAAAAAAAACAGAACCCACCAGTTATACAGAGGAAAATCGTATCAGGGCACTTGCTCCAGTTGTAAAAAATTCTTAAGTTGGTCAGAGGTGGGAAATCGTCTCCCATGCAGTGAGCAGCGCTCCCACCCCACAAGGAACATCCTCATTGCAAAGCTGGGGGACTGTGTCGAGGCGTCTGTGAGTAAATGTGAGCTGAGCCCCAGTCCTGCTGCAGCTGAACTCTTCCCACCCTTTCCAGGTAAAACAGCTGAATATGTACAAGAACTTGCAAGCCTAGAGGAAGGGCTGTGGAGCCACACCAGCGACAGCACGCAGGCCGACTTGGTGCCTGCTGGCCAGCCAGGATGGTCCTGACCCCAGATGCTCTTCTGGAAGCTTTCCATTTCCCTACCTGAGATACCCCTCCTGCCACGGCCCTCACTGCTTTTTTACTTCCTCACCTCTGCCTGGGGAGAAATTCCAGCGGCAGGTATGGGTGACACATCCTCTTCTTTAGCAGGTGGCAGCCTGGCAACTCCTGCAGAAAGTCCAGCAGAGCCCCACTCACACTGGGCCACCCACAAAGCCATGGCCCCTCACTCCCTCCCACCACCCCAGCCCCGACACTGCTGACGGGGCAGAGAATATGGCGTCAGGCACAGCTACAGGGGCTCTTGCTGACTGGAGAGGAGTTTATATTGACCTTAACCCAGGCACACCTGGGGAGGGCTGGCAGGCAGTGTCAGGCTGCCCAAATCAGCCAATCCTCACCCCTCAGGGGATCACACTTGCAGAAAATGAACCTTGCTAAACAGGCCACGGCCAAGGAACAGGTGTGGGCTCTTGAGAGTCAGGCTAGACAAGGGGCTTCAGCTGCGGCTTTTTTTCTCATCATTTTATCTGGTCCATGAGTGGAAAACAACTTCAAGAAGACCCTATACTAATGAGAGGAACCCAGGAGTCAGGGAGAGGAGTGATGGTGGGTGGAGACAGAGGCCTGGTGCCCTGGCTGCAGTGGAAGTGTCTGGAAGACCAGGCCGAGAGAGGCTGCACAGAGTGATAGCCAGGGTCACAGACCTGTCAGGGCTGCTGTTTGTTAGTTCAAGTCCTGCTCTGAGGCGTTCTGTGTCAGCTGTGAGCGACAGGTGAGATGGGGGTTCTCTGCAAGGTGGGCTATGTGCACAATTCTTGTGTGTCCAGCCCTGCTTGGTTACCTGCCCAGGGGAGCTCCGTATCCTGGGAAGGGCCTGGATATGAGAGCCCAATGGGCTGCTGGGTAACTGCACAGGTGAGCTCCATACCCTGGGAGGCACATGACCATGAGGGCCCAGTGGGCTGTGGGGTGGGGTGTGCAGCCCAGGTGAGCTCCATATCCTGGGATTGGCCTGACCACGAGAGTCCCATTGGCTGCTGGAGACCTGGTAAAGGATATCAGGACAGTCAGTGAAGCCACCGAGGATATACATCCAGTAGCTCCTATTTCCTACACCCTGCTGGTCATTCTACCATCCACCAGGCCATGGCATTCTGTATTAGACTTCAATGATGCCTTCTTCTGTATTCCATTCATCTCAGAGTCACAAGGATTTTTGGCTTGTGAGTGGCAGGACACAACATGCAACCAAAGCAATAATGCTGGGCCATCCTTCCCCAATGGTTCAAAAATACCCACACCATCATTGGGGAAATGTCCTCTAAAGACCTAAAAGTTCTACCTCTGTAAAAGGGAACCCTCCTTCAATATGCAGAGGACATTCTGATCACCAGGCCTACTAAAGACGCCTCTGAACTCCCTAGTCAAGAAAGGATAGAAGGTGTCCAAGAAAAAGGCTCAAATATCCCAGGCTAAGGTGACATGCCTGGGCTTCATTGTCACAGATATTCGGAGAAACACATCCCAGGATAGGGAAGAAGCCATTTGCAGCCTTACCTCTTCTAAAACTAGAAGACAGCTTAGGGGTTCCTGGGGAGGCCAAGGTTTTCTGCATCTGGATCCCTAACTACAGTCTAATAGCTGGGCCTCTACATGAAACACTGACACGAAAAGATGATGATCCTTTTGAATAGAATCCAGAAGCAGCCTTTCAAGAATGGAAAGAGCAGTCAATTCAGACCCTTGCCCAGGATCTCCCTAATTTAGCTAAACCCTTGGACCTTTACATACCCAGTCATAGGTTAATCGCCCTTGGAGCCTTAGTGCAAAAACTGGGACCACTTGAAATGGAGCAACAAAAGAATGCCCTTCAGGTATGATAAACTATGGTCACTGAGGGCTTTGCCCACCGACTCATCAGGCCAGGATACTGGGGTATCTAAAAAGCTGAATCAGAAGCCCGCAAGGCCAGCTCCCTCCTAAGGGAAAAGGACCCCACGTGGTGATCCTAACCACCCATCATGCCCTGATGTTGCAGGGGTCGCTCTGTGGACACACTGACCTCGAGTGAGGAGGCCCTCCAACTCCAACCTCCAGAGAGACAAACGGGGGCAACAGGCCCCCAAAATGACTCGTGTGACCATCACTTGACCTGGAGTTTCTCTCAGGAAACAACAAGACTGTGCCCCGAAAGAGCAGACTACTGCTTGCAGGACTTACTGCACCCAGGGGGGCGCTAATAAGCTTGGCAGGGGAAACATATATCACGCTTTCACCATAGAAAGCCCTACAGACACCGCGGTGATGATGGTCAATATGACTGGCTGGACTGCTGGATACTTCTAAAGGCCGTTGACTCAGTGGACGTCATGGTCCTGGATCACCACTGACCCTGGACTGTCTGGGAGTTGTGCGGGCAGGGCTCTGACACATGGTGCTGTTTGTACATTAATTCAGGGACCTAATTAAAGAAAGCACAGACTAGTGGTCAGAGCATCTAGGCTGGCAAAAAACGTCAGCCTAAGGCCGCCGAACAAATGTGGGGTGGGGTGAAACCTGCCACCGCAGCATCTCTGCGCATCTCTTTCCTGGACCCTTAAAGGTCATTAGAATCTATAACACTTCCAATGCTGGTGCTCAGGTGGACGAGAAGTGAGGCAGGAGGCCTTGGGACAATCAACCTCACCTGGAGGCTGGTGGGGAGACGTTTTGACCCTCCCCCCATGTATCAGGGCTCCCACCACAGCATGAAGCAGTCACAAAAGAGGGGTCTGCACCCTCAACACCCCAAGAATGAGGAACGGAACAAAAAGCCGAGGAGGTGTTCATCTCCGGCAACGTTCATTAAAAACTCCTGGGAGATAAAAAGAGAATCTGGGCAATAAAATAAAGTCTAACCTGTTTTTCCTTTGTGCTTTGTCTAATTTCACATGCTCCTAGGGTTCCGCATGCAGAGGTCCCACACCCGGCACTTCAGACCCGATTTCCTAGTGCAGAATGGCTGGGTCGACACCTCAGCTAGCGGGGTCCCATGCAGACTCCGCGGCATAGAGCCTGAGCTGCAGCCAACCCAGCCCTCGAGAGCTCCATCCCCTCCCTCCCACTGACGCTGCCGGGTTCCCTACACAGCAGCCCAGCCCACAGTCCGTGGGGGAGTGCACGCTCTCACCTCTCCTTTCTGTTTTCAAAATAATGTTTCCTTTGCTTCTGAACCAAACTCAGTCTTGATCTGTTGGCTGCAATGACACTGGGCACGGGGACTCCTGTTGGGGTCCACTCTGGAGGATCAGTAACAGAAATTGAGAACATTGTAACTTCAATGAACAGATGTGTGAGCCAAACTGTAGTTAACATAGAGCAGTGTATAACTCTCGGGTAAAATAAGATGTTTCTAAGACTTACATTTGATATTTCCAACACTTTCCTATAAGCAAGTTCAGTGAAGACGTTTGTCTTATTTGTCAGGTCAACATTAGAGAAATGAAGGGATTTATTTCCATGGATGTACATCGAATACTCTTGGCTGAAGCTTCAATCGTGTTTTCAATGCTTTTCCATTGAAAATGATACCTCTCTTTCAGCTCCCCCATTTCTGAGAAGTATAAAATCTTATAATTTATTATTACCAAAGGGGAAAGGTAGGAGAAGGGATAAATTAACAGTTTGGGATTAACACATACACACTGCTATGTATAAAAGAGATCATCAACAAGGAACTACTGTATAGCACAGGGAACTACACTGAATATTTTGCAATAACCTATAAGGGGAAATAATCTGAAAGAGAATAGATATTTTTATTGACATCATCTATCAATGACAGATAAAATGTAACCTAAGCAAGGCCAATGGTGAGCGCTTCTGACCCTGAAGATTTCAATCATCTAAAGTTTGGGCTCTGCCTATTTCCCAAGGCCCTTAATGGACATGAGTGTAGCCGTAGCTTAAAAATTCCCCAGTTTGGGGTTCGGGGAGGCACTGATTTGGAAAAATCCCTGGTGTTCTCCTTACATGCACGGGACCCTTCCTACAGCTAAAACATGCCTGTCACACCTAGAGGATGGTACACCATTTGATCGGAAAGAGTTTGGAAATTGCACCTCATCTCCTCATAGCCTGGTGCTTGGTGTCACCCCTCCAGCATCTTTCCTAACAACGTACTCACTTGGGCATATCAGCACCGTCAACATCCTGTTGCACACAGTTTGGAATTTGTCCAGAGGATGAAGCGGAAGGATGAGAAAAATTTAGAGACAAGTCTTAGGTATTCGGACAGGCACATGCCACTCTAATTTCCATTCCGGAAGACAAATTCATCAAAGGCTAGAATTGCCCACGGAAACAGAATAGGGCTAGAGGAAATCCCGCTGTTTTGTGTCCAGTTTCCATAAACACAAGTTGAATAATGGAACTCAGGGTCACTAAAATTCATGAAACTGCAGAGTTGAAAATATCTATCGTCGAAAAATGTCTTGAGGTAAGTCACAGAAAAGGACTTGTAAGCAAGGGAGAGTGGCAGGAAACATATTTGAACAGGTAGAAAGGACTCCCCGTTAAAGTACAAGAAAAGGGTCTGAACATCGCCAATGATGCTGTTGGCCAAAAAGGGCGTATGCATTTTTCCTGAATATATTCAAGTAAAGGCCATACACACTTTTTATCCAACCAAACAGGTGGACACTGGAAATCAATACTACAAAATGTATCACTTCACATCAGTCAGAAGGGCCATCCATGTAAAGTGTAAACACCAGAAATGCAGGACAGGGCGAGGAGAAAAGGGAGCCCTGTGAGGCTGATAGTGGAAATGCAATTTGCCAACAGCCACTCTGGAGAAGAGTATTGTGTTTGCTAAAACATCTACAAAATGAGCTACAGAGCATAGGGCACTTGCACTCATGGGCGTATACCTTGGGAAAAACAAAAATCGACAGAAAACAGGCACCCCAACGTTTACCACCTCTCTGTTAAAAAGGGCCTCAACTTGGATATAACCTAAATGTCCCTGGAAGGATAAAATGGATAAAAGAGATGGGGTACTTATGTAGAGTGGAATATTACTCATCCAGAAATCAATGAAATAAGGCCAGTTGGAACAACTCTGGAGGAGTTACATACGATCATTCTAAGTGACATATGTCAGAAAGAAAAAGACACATATCATAAATGTCACTTAAAGGTGGAATCAAAAATGGCTACAAATGAAATAAATTACAATACAGAAACATAGTCAAATATGTAGAAAATAGACATAAGGCTGCTAAATGGGAAAGGTGGGGAATGGTGAGGTATTATCCAGGAGGTTGAAATTAGCAAAGATACCATTCCAAGTACCAAATTGAATAACTGACAAGGCCTACACGGTACCTCAAAGAACTGCACTCAGCCCACTCAAGTCACTGGAAAATAATTCATATGACTGGTAGGCATCTGAAAAGGAATTTATTGTTGTCTCACAGAACATGAATCAAGTGGATGTACAGGAACAAAAAACAGAGCTTTGAAAATCAGCTGTAACCAATATAAAAATAAATTTAAAAATATTTATAAAAAAGTGAGACAGACAAAAATTCTTACAACTTTTGTTGAAGGTCTACGATGTAACATGAATTGAACACATGTAGACCCACAGCAGGATGATATATAAGGCTGAAAGCTATGCACGCTAAGAGATGTTAGAGAGGCTTGGTGAGAAAATGCAGACCTTTTAAAGTAATACTGCCTGGTACCCATTCCATGGGTCCCAAATCTGCAGGTTCAAGGGAATCTTCTGACAGTGAAAACATGCCTGGGAAACCGAGATGAATGTACACCATGTGCTCAGGAAAAGGTGTCTAAAATGCACCTCATTTTCGATCTCCTGGTGCTGAGGTTCGCCATTCCAGCCACATTACTAACAATCTCTCCACTTGGAGAATCAGCACCTTTAACCTCCTGTTTTACACAGTTTTCAATTTAGGCAGAGGATAAATGGGAAGAGGGGGAACCAATGAGAGGTTAGCTGTAGGAGTTTTGACAGGCACATGCCACTCTATTTTCCCATTAGGAAGAAGAATTAACCAAAGGCTCAGCCTGCCTCCCCAGAACCAGAATAGGGCCGGAAGCAATCCAATGGTTTGCCATACAGCACACAAAAAAAGCGAGTTGCAAAATGCAGCTCAGGAGCAGACAATTCAAAGACCTGCAAAGATATAAATGATAACCAACGTCCAAAAATATATTCAGGTAAGGCAACGAAGAGGATCTGAATGAGAGGCAGAATTGCAGGAAACAGATTTCAAAAGGTAGATTCTACTCACATTTAAATCATATGAAAAGCAGCAGAATTTCTAAAATGATGCAGTTGGGCAAAAGGGTGTATGTGTTTTTTTTCGTGAATATCTTCAGGAAAAAAACACAGACAGAGTTTTTGGCCAACCAAGCAAGAGGGAAATGCATATCCGCACAACAAAGAAGTCTCAATTTCCACTGCTCAGAAAGGCCATCCAAAAAATGTGTACAAACCAGAAATGCAGGAGAGGCCATGGGAAACAGGGAGCCAAGTCACGCTGATGGGTGGGGTATAAATATCCAAGAGCCACTCTGAAGAAGTGTATGCTGTTTCCTAAAACATCTAAAATACAAAGCCCCCAAAGAAAGGGGACTTCAACTCATGGGCATATAACTTGGGAAGACTAAATATCAATAAGACACAGGCACCCCAAAGTTTAGGGCTGCTCTGCATACAAGAACTTCAACTTTGGTACACCTAAAATATCCCCGGAAAAACAGAAATGCATAAAGAACTTGTGGTAATTTTGTACAACAGAATATCACTCAGACGTGAAATCAATGTATATAAGGCCAGTAGCAGCATAATGAGTGGATTTAAGTATGATGATTCTAAGGGAAATTAGTCACACAGAAAAAGAATCTTATCATAAGATATCACTTATAGAGGAAATGTCAATATCACAACACATGAACTGAATTAGGAAAGAGAAGAGAGTCTCACATTTAGAAAAAAAAATCTTATGCCTGCTTCAGGAGAAAGGAGAGGTGGGGTGATGCATAAAACCAGAGTTTGATATTAACACAGGTACCATTCCATAAACCAAATACAGAATAGACAAGACCTACAACTTCCTCAGTGAACGGGACTCAACACCCCTATTTCCCGCATAGGTATATATCTGACTAGTAAGAATCTTAAAACCTATGTATTAATATGTCTTCGTAAGGGAACCAATTGTGTCTAGACCGGCATAAACAAGTCAAGGATAATCAGCTCAACCCCATTATAAACATGAATTTCAAAAACAAAACCAAAAAACAGCGAATTCTTACACAATTCCTTCAAAGTTTCTGATGAAACCTGGAATGACCCTATCGGCAAAGACAGCTGGATGAGACATAAGGCTGGAGACATGGGACTGAGAGGACTGGTGAGATTGGGAGAGAAAATACAGACCCTTAAAGTAGTAATGCATGCAACCATTCCATGGGTCCCAAATCTCCAGGTAGAAGGGAATATCACTACAGTTATAACATGTATGGGAAACCTAGAGAATGGACAACCTGTCATGGCAAAATGTTTCTAAAACTCTCCTAATTTTTCTTCTCCTTGTATTCCAGTTTGGTATTCCAACTGCTTTACTATCAATCTCGCAACTTAGCAGAGTCAGCCCCTATAACCTCCTGGTTCACACAGTTTGCTATTTGTGCAGAGGATGAAATGGAAGAGGGAGAACCTATCAGAGAGTAGATGTAGGCATTTGGACGGGCACATGTCACTCTAATTTCCCGTCAGGAAGAAGAATTAACCAAAGCCTCAGCCACCCACAGGGAACCAATATAGCCACCCCTGGAACCAGTATAGGTCCTGAAGCAAAATTGTGGATTTGCGGCCAGCTCTCAAAAATGGGATTTGAAAATTGGGACTCAGGGGCACAGCAATTCACCAACCTGCAGAGTTATAAAGGACTACTCTCTTCCAAAATCTGTTGAGGGAAGGTAAAGAAGGGGACTTGAAAATGAGGCAGAATTGCACAAAACATATTTCAAGAGGTAAATTGGAATCGCCTTTAAAGCACAGGAAAAGCATCACAACTTGGACAGTGATGCCCTTGGCCAAAAAGGGCGTAGGCCTTTTCTCCTGAATATATTCAGGAGAAAACGCATACGCCCTTTCTAGCCAATTAAGCAAGGCACACAATGCAAATCCACACTACAAAGAATTGTCACTTCCCACCGGTCAAAAGGGACATCCGAATATCTGCAAAAAACCAGAAAGGCAATAGAGAGTTGACAAGGGCATGAAGCTATGTGATCCCAATGGTTATGGAGGAATGTGATGACAAGCGCATGGAGCATTGTGATGACAAGATTATGTAGCATTTTGCTGACAAAGGCAAGGAGCATTGTGATGACAAGGTTCATGGAGCACTGTGATGACAAGCGTCACGGAGCATTGTGATTGCAGGGATCATGGAGCATTGGGATGACAAGGGCATGGATCACTGTGATGACAATTGTCATGGAGCATTTTGATGACAAGAGTCCCAGATCATTGTGTCGTCAGGGTTCATGGATCGTTGTGATGACAGTGGTCATGGAGCATTGTGATGACAGGAGTCATGGAGCATTGTGATGAGAAGGTGATGGAGCATTGGGCTGAAAATGCTCATGGAGTATTGTGATGAAAGGGGTCATGGAGCATTGTGATGACAAGGTACTGGAGCACTGTGATGAGAAGACCATGGAGCCTTGTGATGACAAGTCTCATGGAGCATTCTGATGAAAAGGGGCATGGAGCATTGTGATTACAGGAGTCTTGGAGCATTGTGATGACAAGGACATGAAGCATTAGGATGAGAAGGCCATGGAGCGTTCTGATGACATGCATCATGGAGCATTGTGATGACAAGGGCATGGAGAATTGTGATTACAGGGTTCTTGGAGCACTGTGATGAAAAGGGTATGGATCATTGTCATGAAAAAGGCATGGAGCCTTGTCATGACAGGGTTCAAGGAGCATACTGCTGGCAAGTGTCTGGGAGCATTGTGATGACAAGGGTATTGAGAATTGTGATGACAAAGGTCATGGAGCATTGTGATGAGAAGACAATGGATAATTGTTATGACAAGTGTCATGGGGCGTTGTGATGATAAGAATTATGGAACATTGTGATCATAAGGATTTGGAGCATTGTGATGACAGAGGTCATGGAGCATTTTGATTTCATTGTGATGACCATAGCCTGAACCATTATGATGTTGCACATGGTGCATTGTGATGACAGGGTTCATGGAGCATTGAGATGAAAAGGGGCATGGAGTATTGTTATTACAGGAGTCTTGGAGCATTGTGATGACATGGGCATGGAGCATCATGAATGAGAAGACCATGGAGCATTCTGATGACATGCGTCATGGAGCTTTGTGATGACAAGGGCATGTAGCATTGTGATTACAGGGTTCTTGGAGCATTGTGATGACAAGGGTCATTGAGCCTTGTGATGACAAGGCTGTGGAACATTGTGATGGCAGTGGTCATGAAGCATTGTTATGACAGTGGTAATGGAGCATTGTGATGAGAAGGGCATGGAGCATTGGTCTGAAATGTTTCATGGATTATTGTGATGAGAGTGGGCATGGAGCATTGTGATGACAAGGGCACTGAACACTGTGATACATGGGTCATGGTGGATTGTAATGACAAGGGCATGGAGCATTGTGATGAGAAGGGCATCGGGCATTGTGATGACAAGCATCATGGGCTTTGTGATGACAAGGACATGGAACAATGTGATGAGAGGGTTCATGGAGCATTGTGATGAAAAAGACTTGGAGCATTTTGATGACAGGGGCATGGAGGATTGGTCTGATAAATTTCATGGATAATTGTGTTGAGAGTGGGCATGGCACATTGTGATGACAAGGGCATGGAGCATTGGGAAGACAAGGTCATGGAATATTGTGAAGACAGGTGTCTGGGAGCATTGTGATGACATATTTCATGGACCATTGTGATGACAATGGCATGGAGCATTGTGATGCCAAGTGTTATGGAGGATTGTGATGACAAAGGTAATGGAACATTGTGATGACAAGGGCTTGGAGCATTGTGATGACAAGGGCATGGAACATTGTGATGACAACCGTCATTGAGAATTTTGATGAAAAGGTCGTGAAGCATTGTGATGACAAAGGCATGGAGCTTGCTATGACAGGGGTCATGGGACATTGCAATGACAAGTGCATGGAGAATGGTGATGACAAGAGCATGTAACATTGTGATGAGAACTGTCATGGAGCAGTGTGATGAGAACTGTCATGGTGCATTGTGATGACAAGGACGAGGAGAATTGTGATAACAAGGGACATGGAGTATTGTGATAACTAGGACATGGTGCAATGTGATGACAGGGGTCATGGAGCATTGTGATGACAGGGGTCATGGATCATTGTGATGACAAGTGTCACGGAGCATTCTGATGACAAGCTTGTGGAGTATTGTGATGACAATGACATGGAGCATTGTGATGAAAAGGGCATGGATGATTGTGGTGAAAAATGCATGGAGACATGTCATGACAGGTTTCAAGGAGCATACTGACGAAAAGTGTCAGGGAGCATTGTGATGACAAGTGTATTGAGAATTGTGATGACAAAGGTCATGGAGCATTGTGATGAGAAGTCCATGGATAATTGTGATGACCAGCGGCATGGGGCGTTGTGATGGCAAGTGTTATGGAACATTGTGATCACAAGGGTTTGGAGCATTGTGATGACAGAGGTCATGGAGAATTTTGATTTCATTGTGATGACAATAGCATGAAGCATTATGATAGTGGGCATGGTGCATTGTGATGACAGGGTTCATGGAGCAATGAGATGAAAAGGTGCATGGAGCATGGTGATTACAGGGGTCTTGGAGCATTGTGGTGGCAAGGGTCATGGAGCCTTGTGATGACAAGGCCGTGGAACATGGTGATGGAAGGGATCATGGAGCATTGTTATGACAGGGGTAATGGAGCATTGTGATGAAAAGGCCATGGAGCATTGGGCTGAAAATATTCATGGAGTATTGTGATGACAGGGGTCATGGAGCATTGTGATGACAATGGAATGGAGCACTGTGATGACAAGTTCCTGGAGCATTGTGATGAGAAAACCATGGAGCCTTATAATGAAAAGTCTCATGGAGCATTCTGATGTAAAGGGGCATGGAGCATTGTGATTACAGTGGTCTTGGAGCATTGTGATGACAAGGGCATGGAGCATTGTGATGAGAAGGCAATGGAGCATTCTAACAGGCGTCATGGAGCTTTGTGATGACAAGGACATGGAGCATTGTGATTACAGGGGTCTTGGAGCATTGTGATGAAAAGAGCATGGATCATTCTTATGAAAAATACATGGAGCCTTGGCATGACAGGTTTCAAGGAGCATACAGACAACAAGTGTCAGGGAGCATTTTGATGACCAGTGTATTGAACACTGTGATGAGAAAGGTCATGGACCATTGTGACGATAAGGACATGGAGTATTGTGATGACAAGCACATGGAGCTTGCTATGACAGGGGTCATGGAGCATTGCGATGACAAGTGCATTGAGAATTGTGATGACAAAGCATGTAACACTTTGATGAGAAGTGTCATGGAGCATAGTGATGCCAGGAACGTGGAGAATTGTGATGACAGGGACATGGAGCAGTGTGATGACCAGGGCATGGAGCATTGTGATGGAAAGACCGTGGAGCATTGTGATGAGAAGACCATGGATAATTTTGATGACAAGCCTCATGGAGCACTGTAATGACAAGGGGTGTGGAGCATTGTGATGACAGGGGTCATGGAGCATTGTTATGACAGGGGTAATGGAGCATTGTGATGAGAAGTGCATGGAGCATTGGTCTGAAATATTTCATGGATTATTGTGATGAGAGTGGGCATGGAGCATTGTGATGACAAGGGCACGGAACACAGTGATACATGTGTCATGGAGGATTGTAATGACAAGGGCATGGAGCATTGTGATGAAAAGGGCATCGAGTAGTGTGATGACAAGTGTCATGGAGCTTTTTGATGACAATTGCATGGATCAATGTGATGAGAGGGTCCATGGAGCATTGTGGTGGCAATGGCATGGAGCATTGTGATGCCAAGGGTCATGGAGCTTTGTGATGAAAAAGGTCATGGAGCATTTTGATGACAAGGGTGTGGTGCATTGTGATGAGAAGGGCAGGGAGCATTGTGATGACAGGTTCATGGAGCAATTTGATGAAAAGGCTCATGGAACATTTTGATGACAATGGTTATGGAACATTGTGATGTCAGGGGTCATGGAGCATTTTGATGAAAACGGTCATGGAACATTTTGATGACAGGGGTTATGGAGCACTGTGATGTCAGGGGTCATCGAACATTGTGATGATAAGTGCATGTAGCATTGTGATGACAGGAGTCATGGAACACTGTGATGACAGCGGTGAGGGAGTACTGTGATGAATAGTGATGTAACATTGTGATATCAGTGGTGAGAGAGCATTTTGATGAGAAGTGCATGGAGCATTGTGATGACAAGGTATAAGGAGCATTGTGATGACAAGATTGTGGAGCACTGTGATGACAAGCGCATGGCACATTGTGATGACAAGGGCCATGGAGCATTGTGCTGACAAGCCCATGGAGCATTGTGATGACAAGGGTCATGGAGCATTGTGTTGAGAAAGGCATAGAGCATTGTGATGACATGGGTCAAAGAGCATTGTGATGAAAACTTCATGGAGCACTGTGGTTAAAAATTCATAGAGACTGTTGATGACGAAGGCATGGACCATTGTGATGACAAAGGTCATGAAGCATTGTGATGACTGGAGTCACGGAGCATTGTGATGACACGGTCATGGAGCATTGTGATGACAAGGGCATGGAGCATTGGCCTAATAAGTTTCATGGATTATTGCGATGACAGTTGGAATGGCGCACTGTGATGGCAAGGGAATGGAGAATTGTGATGACAAGGTCATTCAGTATTATGAAGACAGGTGCCAGGGAGCATTGTGATGACATATGTAATGGCCCATTGTGATGACAGTGGCATGGAGCATTGTGATGCCAAGTGTCATGGAGGATTATGATGACAAAGATAATGGAGCATTGTGATGACAATGGCTCGGAGTATTATGATGACAAGGGTCAGGGAGCATTGTGCCAACAAGTACATGGAGAATTGTGATGACAAGGGGCATGGAGCATTCTGATGACAATCTTGTGGAGTATTTTGATGACAATGGCATGGAGCATTGTGATGAAAATGGCATGGGACATTGTGATGAAAAAGGCATGGAGCCTTTTTGTGACAGGGTTCAAGGAGCATTCTGACGGGGAGCATTGTGATGACAAGTGTATTGAGCATTGTGATGACAAAGGTCATGGAGCATTGTGACAATAAGGACATGGAGTATTGAGATGACAGGCGTCATGGAGAGTTGTGATGACAAGTGTTATGGAACATTGTGATCACAAGAGTTTGGAGCATTGTGATGACAGAGGTCATGGATCATTTTGATTTCAAGGAGCATGGAGCATTGTGATGACAAGGGCATGAAGCAATGTGATCCCAAGTTTCATGGAGGATCGTGATGACAATGGTAATGGAGTATTGTGATGACAAGTGCATGGAGTATTGTGATGACAAGAGCATATAACATTCTGATGAGAAGTGCCATGGAGCACTGTGATGACAAGGACGTGGAGAATTGTGAGGACAAGGGACATTGAGCTGCGAGATGACCAGGGCATGGAGCATTCTGATGGCAAAACCGTGGAGCATTGTGATGAGAAGACCTTGAGTAATTGTGATGACGAGCATCATGGAGCACTGTAATGAAAAGGGGCATGAAGCACTGTGATGACTGGTGTCAGGGAGCATTGAGATGACAGGGGTCATGGAGCATTGTGATAACAAGAGCATGTAATGTTGTGATGAGAAGTGTCATGTAGCATCGTGATGACAAGGATGAGGAGAATTGTGATGACAAGGGACATGGAGCATTGTGATAACTAGGACATGGTGCAATGTGATGACAGGGGTCATGGAGCATTATTATGACAAGGGCCATGGTGCATTCTCACATAAGATATCACTTACGAAGGGAATGTAAACATGGCTACATATGAACTGAATTAGGAAACAGAAAAGAGTCTCAGATTTAGAAAACACTCTTATGCTTGCTTAAGGGGAAAGGAGAGGTGGGGAGATGCACAAAACCAGAGTTTTATATTAGCACAGGTACCGTTCCATAATCCAAATACAGAATAGACAAGAACTACTCCTTCCGTAGTGAACGGGACTCAAAACCCCTATTTCCAGCAGAGGAATAGATCTCACTATTAAGAATCTTAAAATCAGTGTATTTATATGTCTCTGTAAGGGAATCGATTTTGTCTAGACTGGCAAAAACAAGTCAGGGATAATCAGCTCAACCCCATTATAAAACTGAATATGAAAAACAAAACAAAATAAAAAAAAAGAGCGATATTCTTACACAATTCCTTCAAGGGCTCTGATGCAACCTGGAATGACAGTATCTACAACAACAGCTGGAAGAGACATAAGGCTGAACACATGGGACTGAGTGGATGGGTGAGATTGGTGGCGAAAATGCAGTCCCTTTAAAGCCATAATGAGTGCCACACATTCGATGGGTGCCAACTCTCCAGGTAGAAGGTAATATTACTACAGCTATAAAATGTACGGAAACCCTAGAGAGTGGACACACAGTGAATACGAAAGGTTTCTAAAACTCAACGAACAGTCCCTCTCCTGGTGCTCCGGTTTGACTTTCCAAATGCTTTACTATCAATCTCCCGAATTGGAGAGACAACCCCTTTAACCTCCTGGTTCCCACTGGTTGCCAATTTGGGTGAGGATGAAAGGGAAGAGAGAGGACCAATGAGAGAGTAGCTGTTAGGCATTTGGACGGACACATGTCATTCTAATTTCCCGGTAGGGAGAAGAATTTCCCGAAGCCTCAGCCACCCACCGGGAACAAGTATAGTTCCTGAACGAAAATTTTGGACGTGCGTTCAGCTCACAAAAAAACGAGTTGAAAAATTGAGCTCATGGGCACAGCAATTCACAAACTGGCAGATTAATAAAGGACAACTATCATCCAAAAATCTGTTGAGGGAAGGCAACGAGGCCAACTTGAAAGCGAGGCAGAATAGCAGGAAACAGATTTCAAGAGGTACGTTGGAATTGCGTGTAAAGCACAGGACGAGGGGCACAACTTCGAAAAACATGCACTTGCCCAAAAAGGGTGTATGTGTTTTCTCCTGAATATATTCAGGAGAAAACGCATACGCCCTTTTTGGCCAAGCAAGCAAGCGGGCAGTGCAAATCTGCACTACAAAGAAGTACCTCTTCACACCAGTCAAAAGGGAAATCCACAAAATGTGTAAAAACCAGAGGGCAGGACAGGCCCTGGAGAACAGGAACCTTGTTATGCTGATGGGCGGGATGTAAATTGCCAACTGCCTCACTGGAGGAGTGCATTGTGTTCCCTAAAACAAGTAAACAACACAGCTACAGAGCCAAGGGCATTTCCAGTCTAGGGAATATACCTCGGGAAACCCTAAAATCAATATTGCAGAGCCACCACCGAATTAAGGGCTGCACTGCTTACAAGAACCTCAACTTGGGTACACCTTAAGTATCCCAGTAATATAAAAATGGTTCAAAAAATTGTGCTACTTACGTACGATGGAATATCCCTCAGCCATGAACTCAAAGTCATAAGACCAGTAGCAGCAAAGTGAGTGGATTCAGGTACGATGATTCTAAGTGAAAAAAGTCACACAGAAAAAGAAACATCATAAAATATCACTTATGAAGAACTTGTAAACATGGCTACACATGAACTGAGTTAGGAAAGAGAACAGAGTCTCACATTTAGAAAACACTCTTATGCCTGCTTAAGGGGAAAGGAGAGGTGGGGTGATGCATAAAACCAGAGTTTGATATAAGAACAGCTTCCATTCCAAAAACCTATTATGGAATAGACAAGACCTTCACCTTCCAGTGAAAGTGACTCAAAACACCATATTTCCCACACAGGAATAGATCTCACTAGTAAGAATCTTGAAACCTATGTATTGATATGTCTCCATAAGGGAATCAAGTGTGTCTAGACTGGCATAAGCATGGCAGCGAGAATCAGCTCAAACCCACTACAAAGAGGAATTTCAAAAACAAATCAAAAAAACAGGGATATCCTTTACAATTCCTTCAGGGTCTCTGATGAAACCTGGAATGCCCCTATCTACAATGACAGCTGTATGTGGCATAAGGCAGGACACTTGGGACTGAGACCATTGGTGAGATTGGGTGAGCAAATGCAGACACTGTAAAGCAATAATGCAAGGCCCCCATTCCATGGGTCCCAACTCTCCTGGTTGAAGGGAATATTACTAAAGCTATAACATGTACGGGAAACCTAGAGAATGAACACACTGTGAATACGAAAGGTTTCTAAAACTCAACGAATAGTCCCTCGCCTGGTGTTCCGGTTTGACTTTCCAACTGGTTTACTATCAATCTCCCAACTTGGAGAGACAGCCCTTGTAAGCTCCTGGTTCGCACACGTTGCCAATTTGGCAGAGAATGAAAGGGAATAGGAAGAACCAATGAGAGAGTAGCTCTTAGGCATTTGGAAGGGCACATGTCACTCTAATTTCCCGGCAGGAAGAAGAATTAACCAAAGTCTCAGCCACCCACCGGGAACCAGTATATGTCCTGAACCAATATTTTGGACTTGCATTCAGCTCACAAAATACGAGTGGAAAAATGGAGCTCAGCGGCACAGAAATTCAAAAACTGGCAGAGTAATAAAGGACAACTATCATCAAAAAGTCTACTGAGGGAAGACAACGAGGCCAACTTGAATGCGAGGCAGAATAGCAGGAAACAGATTTCAAGAGGTACGTAGGAATCGCCTGTAAAGCACAGGAAGAGGGGCACAACTTCGACAATGATGCACTTGGCCAAAAAATGCGTATGCATTTTCTCTTGAATATATTCAGGAGAAAACGCGTACGCCCTTTTTGGCTAAGCAAGCAAGCGGGCACTGCAAATCTGCACTACAAAGTAGTATCTCTTCACACCGGTCAAAAGGAACATCCAAAAATGTGTAAAAACCAGAAAGGCAAGCCAGGCACTGGAGAACAGGAGCCTTGATTTGCTGATGGGCGGGATGTAAATTGCCAACTGCCTCACTGGAGGAGTGCATTGTGTTCCCTAAAACAAGTAAACAACAGAGCTATAGAGCCAAAGACATTTCCAGTCTACGGAATATACCTTGGGGAAATTGAAAATCAATATTTCACAGCCATCCCCAAATTCAGGGCTGCACTGCTTACAAGAACCTCAACTTGGGTACACCTTAAATATCCCAGGAAATATAAAATTGGTGCAAAAAGTTGTGCTACTTACGTACTATGGAATATCCCTCAGCCATGAAATCAATGTCATAACACCAGTAGCAGCAAAGTGAGTGGATTCACGTATGATGATTCTAAGTGAAATAAATCACACAGAAAAAGAAACTTATCATAAGATATCACTTATGAAGATCCTGTAAACATGGTATACATGAACTGGGTTAGGATGGAGAACAGAGTCTCACATCGAGAAAACACTCTTATGACTGCTGAAGGGGGAAGGGAATGTGGGGTGATGCATAAAACCAAAGTTTGATATAAGCCCATGTACTGTTCCAAAAACCAACTATGGATTGGACAAGACCTACACCTTTCTCAGTGAAAGGGACTCAAAAACCCATATTTCCCGCAGAGGAATAGATCTCACTAGTGAGAATCTTAAAACCTATGTATTGATGTGTCACCATTAGGGAATCAAGTGCGTCTAGACTGGCATAAACATGGCTGCGAGAATCTGCTTAAACACACAATAGAAAGGAATTTCAAAAAGAAATTAAAAAACAGGGAAATACTTTACAATTCCTTCAGGGTCTATGATGAAACCTGTAATGACCCTATCTACAATGACAGCTGGAGGTGGCATAAGGCTGGACACTTGGGACTGAGAGGATTGGTGAGATTGGGTGAGCAAATGCAGACCCTTCAAATCAATAATGCATGGCCACCATTCCATGGGACCCAACTCTCCAGATTGAAGGCTATATTACTACAGCTATAACATGTACGGGAAACCTAGAGAATGGACACACTGTGAATACAAACGGTTTCTAAAACTCAATAAATAGTCCCTCTCTTGGTGCTCCGGTTTGACATTCCAAGTGCTTTACTATCAATCTCCCAACTTGGAGAGAGAGCCCCTTTAACCTCCTGGTTCGCACAGGTTGCCAATTTGGCAAAGGATGGAAGGGAAGAGGGAGAACCAATGAGAGAGCAGCTGTTAGACATTTGGACGGGCACATGTCACTCTAATTTCCCGGCAGGACGAAGAATTAACCAAAGTCTCAGCCACCCACCAGGAACCAGTAGAGGTCCTAATCCAAAATTTTGGACTTGCGTAGAGCTCACAAAAAATGAGTTGAAAAATGGAGCTCAGGGGCATAGCAATTCACAAACTGGCAGAGTAATAAAGGACAACAATCGTCCAAAAATCTTTTGAGGGAAGGCAACGAGGCGGACTTGAAAGCGAGGCAGAATAGCACGAAACAGATTTCAAGAGGTACGTAGGAATCACCTGTAAAGAACAGGAAGAGGGGCACAACTGCGACAATGACGCACTGTGCCAAAAAGGACGAATACATTTTCCTCTGAATATATTCAGGAGAAAACACATACGCCATTTTTGGCCAAGCAAGCAAGCAGGCAATGCAAATCTGCACTACAAAGAAGTATCACTTACCTCCTGTCAAAAAGGATATCCACAAATATGTAAAAAACAGAAAGGCAAAACAGGCCCTGGAGAACAGGGAGCATTGTTATGATGATGGGTGGGATGTAAATTGCCAACTGCCTCACTGGAGGAGTGAATTGTGATCCCTATAACAAGTAAACAACACAGCTACAGAGCCAAGGGCACTTCCATTCTAGGGAATATACCTTGGGAAAACTGAAAATCAATAAGACAGAGCCTCCTCCAAATTTAGGGCTGCACTGCTTACAAGAACCTCAACTTGGGTACACTTTAAATATCTCAGGAAATATAAAAATGGTTCAAAAAATTGTGGTAATTACGTACGATGGAATATCCCTCAGCCATGAAATCAATGTCAAAAGACCAGGAGCAACAAAGTGAGTGGATTCAGGTACGATGATTCTAAGTGAAATAAGTCACACAGAAAAAGAAACTTATCATAAGATATCATTTATGAAGATCCTGTAAACATGGCTACACATGAACTGAGTTAAGAAAGAGAACAGAGTCTCACATTTAGAAAACACTCTTATGCCTGCTTAAGGGGGATGGAGAGGTGGGGTGATGCATAAAACCAGAGTTTGATATAAGCACAGGTACCGTTTGTAAAACCAACTTTAGAATAGACAAGACCTACACCTACCTCAGTGAAAGGGACTCAAAACCCCATATTACCCGCAGAGGAATAGATCTGACTAGTAAGACTCTTAAAACCTATGTATTGATATGTCTCCATAAGGGAATCAAGTGTGCCTAGACTGGCATAAACATGGCAGCGAGAATCAGCTTAAACCCAGTATAAAAAGGAATTTCAAAAACACAACCGAAAACCAGCGATATTCTTTACAATTACTTCAGGGTCTCTGATGAAACCTGGAATAACCCTATGTACAATGACAGCTGGATGTGGCATAAGCCTGGACACTTGGGACTGAAAGGATTGGTTAGATTGGGTGAGCAAATGCAGACCCTTTAAAGCAATAATGCAAGGTCCCCATTCCATGGGTCGCAACTCTCCAGGTTGAAGGGAATATTACTACAGCTATAACATGTACGGGAAACCTAGAGAATGGACACACAGTGAATACAAAAGGTTTCTAAAACTCAACGAGTAGTCCCTCTCCTGGTGCTCCGGTTTGACTTTCCAACTGCTTTACTATCAATCTCCCTACTTGGAGAGACAGCCCCTTTAAGCTCCTGGTTTGCACAGGTTGCCAATTTGCCAGAGGATGGAAGGGAAGAGGGAGAACCCATGAGAGACTAGCTCTTAGGCATTTGGACGGGCACATTTCACTCTAATTTCGGGCAGGAAGAAGAATTAACCAGAGTCACAGCCACCCACAGGGAACCAGTATAGGTCCTGAACCAAAATTTTGGACTTGCGTACAGTTCACAAAAAACGAGTTGAAAAATGGAGCTCAGGGGCACAGCATTTCACAAACTGGCAGAGTAATAAAGGACAACTATCGTCCAAAAATCTGTTGAGGGAAGGCAACGAGGCGGACTTGAAAGCGAGGCAGAATAGAAGGAAACAGATTTCAAGAGGTACGTTGGAAACGCCTTTAAAGCACAGGAAGAGGGGCACAACATTGACAATGACGCACATGGCCAAAAAGGGTGTATGCGTTTTCTCCTGAATATATTCAGGAGAAAACGCATACGCCCTTTTTGGCCAAGTAAGCAAGCGGGCAATGCAAATCTGCACTAGAAAGGTGTATCACTTCCCACCGGTCATAAGGGACATCCACAAAATGTGTAAAGACCAGAAAGGCAAGACAGGCCCTGGAGAACAGGGAGCCATGTTATGCTGATGGGCTGGATGTAAATTGCCAACTGCCTCACTGGAGGAGTGCATTGCGTTCCCTAAAAGAAGTAATCAACAGAGATACAGAGCCAAGGGCACATCCAGTCTACGGAATATACCTTGGGAAAACTGAAAATCATTAAGACAGAGCCACCCCCAAATTTAGGGCTGCACTGCTTACAAGAACCTCAACTTGGGTACACCTTAAATATCCCAGGAAATATAAAAATGGTTCAAAAAACAGTGGTATTTATGTACGATGGAATATCCCTCAGCCATGAAATCAATGTCATACGACCAGGAGGAGCAAAGTGAGTGGATTCAGGTACGATGATTCTAAGTGAAATAAGTCACACAGAAAAAGAAACTTATCATAAGATATGACTTATGAAGATCCTGTAAACATGGCTACACATGTACTGATTTAGGAAAGAGAACAGAGTCTCACATTTAGAAAACACTCTTATGCCTGCTTAAGGGGATAGAAGTGGTGGGGTGATGCATAAAACCAGAGTTTGATATAAGCACAGGTACCATTTCTAAAACCAACTGTGGAATAGACAAGACCTACACCTTCCTCAGTGAAAGGGACTCAAAACCCAATATTTCCCGCAGAGGAATAGATCTGACTAGTAAGAATCTTAAAACCTATGTATTGATATGTTTCTGTAAGGGAATAAAGTGTGTCTAGACTGGCATAAACATGGCAGTGAGAATCAGCTCATACCCACTATAAAAAGGAATTTCAAAAACAAAACCAAAAAACAGGGAAATTCTTTACATTTCCTTCAGGGTCTCTGATGAAACCTGGAATGACCCTGTCTACAATGACAGCTGGATGTGGCATGAGGCTGGACACTTGGGACTGAGAGGATTGGTGAGATTGGGTGAGCAAATGCAGACCCTTTAAAGCAAAAATGCATGGCCCCCATTCCATGGTTCCCAACTCTCCATGTTGAAGGGAATATTACTACAGATATAACATGTACGGGAAACCTAGAGAATGGACACACAGTGAATACAAAAGGTTTCTAAAACTCAACGAGAAGTCCCTCTCCTGGTGCTCCGGTTTGACTTTCCAACTGCTTTACTATCAATCTCCCATCTTGGAGAGACAGCCCCTTTAACCTCCTGGTTCGCAGAGGTTGCCAATTTGGCAGAGGATGGAAGGGAAGAGGGAGAACCAATGAGAGAGTAGCTGTTAGACATTTGGACGGGCACATGTCACTCTAATTTCCCGGCAGGAAGAAGAATTAACCAGAGTCTCAGCCACCCACCGTGAACCAGTAGAGGTCCTGAACCAAAATTTTGGACTTCCGTACAGCTCACAAAAAACGAGTTGAAAATGGAGCACAGGGGCACTGCAATTCACAAACTGGCAGAGTAATAAAGGACAACTATCGTCCAAAAATCTGTTGAGGGAAGGCAAGGAGGCGGACTTGAAAGCGAGGCAGAATAGCAGGAAACAGATTTCAAAATGTACGTTGGAATCTCCTTTAAAGCACAGGAAGAGGGGCACAACTTCGACAATGACGCACTTGGCCAAAAACGGCGTATGCGTTTTCTCCTGAGTATATTCAGGAGAAAACGCATACGCCCTTTTTGGCCAAGCAAGCAAGCGGGCAATGCAAACCTGCACTAAAAAGAAGTATCACTTCCCTCCGGTCAATAGGGACATCCACAAAATGTGTAAAAACCAGAAAGGCAAGACAGGCCCTGGAGAACAGGGAGCCTTGTTATGCTGATGGGCGGGATGTAAATTGCCAACTGCCTCACTGGAGGAGTGCATTGCGTTCCCTAAAAGAAGTAATCAACAGAGCTACAGAGCCAAGGGCTCATCCAGTCTAGGGAATATACCTTGGGAAAACTGAAAATCAATAAGACAGAGCCACCCCCAAATTAAGGGCTGCAATGCTTACAAGAACCTCAACTGGGGTACACCGTAAATATCACAGGAAATATAAAAATGGTTCAAAAAACTGTGGTATTTATGTACGATGGAATATCCCTCAGCCATGAAATCAATGTCATAAGACCAGGAGCAGCAAAGTGAGTGGATTCAGGTACGATGATTCTAAGTGAAATAAGTCACACAGAAAAAGAAACTTATCACAAGATATCACTTATGAAGATCCTGTAAACATGGCTACAAATGAACTGATTTAGGAAAGAGGACAGAGTCTCACATTTAGAACACACTCTTATGCCTGCTTAAGGGGAAAGGAGAGGTGGGGTGATGCATAAAACCAGAGTTTGATATAAGCACAGGTACCATTTCTAAAACCAACTGTGGAATAGACAAGACGTACACCTGCCTCAGTGAAAGGGACTCAAAACCCCATATTTCTCGCAGAGGAATAGATCTGTCTAGTAAGAATATTAAGACCTATGTATTGATATGTCTCTGTAAGGGAATCAAGTGTGTCTAGACTGGCATAAACATGGAAGCGAGAATCAGCTCAATACCACTATAAAATGGAATTTCAAAAACAAAACCAAAAAACAGGGAAATTCTTTACATTTCCTTCAGGGTCTCTGATGAAACCTGGAATGACCCTATCTACAATGACAGCAGGATGTGGCATAAGGCTGGACACTTGGGACTGAGAGGATTGGTGAGATTGGGTGAGCAAATGCAGACCCTTTAAAGCAAAAATGCATGGCCACCATTCCATGGGTCCCAACTCTCCATGTTGAAGGGAATATTATTACAGGTATAACATGTACGGGAGACCTAGAGAATGGACACACTGTGAATACAAAAGGTTTCTAAAACTCAACGAGTAGTCCCTCCCCTGGTGCTCCGGTTTGACTTTCCAACTGCTTTCCTATCAATCTCCCAACTTGGAGACACAACCTCTTTAACCTCCTGGTTCGCACACGTTGCCAATTTGGCAGAGGATGGAAGGGAAGTGGCAGAACCAATGAGAGAGTAGCTGTTAGGCATTTGGACGGGCACATGTCACTCTAATTTCCCAGCAGGAAGAAGAATTAACCAGAGTCACAGCCACCCACCGGGAACCAGTATAGGTCCTGAACCCAAATTTTGGACTTGCGTACAGCTCACAAAAAACGAGTTGAAAAATGGAGCTCAGGGGCACAGCAATTCACAAACTGGCAGAGTAATAAAGGACAACTATCGTCCAAAAATCTGTTGAGGGAAGGCAACGAGGCGGACTTGAAAGCGAGGCAGAATAGCAGGAAACAGATTTCAAGAGATACGTTGGAATCGCCCTTAAAGCACAGGAAGAGGGGCACAATTTCGACAATGACGCACTTGGCCAAAAAGGGCGTATGTGTTTTCTCCTGAATATATTCAGGAGAAAAAGCATACGCCCTTTTTGGCCAAGCAAGCAAGTGGGCAATGCAAATCTGCACTACAAAGAAGTATCATTTCCCACCGGTCAAAAGGGACATCCACAAAATGTGTAAAAACCAGAAAGGCAAGACAGGCCCTGGAGAACAGGGAGCCTTGTTATGCTGAAGGGCGGGATGTAAATTGCCAACTGCCTCACTGGAGCAGTGCATTGCGTTCCCTAAAACAAGTAAACAACAGAGCTACAGAGCCAAGGGCACATCCAGTCTAGGGAATATACCTTGGGAAAACTGAAAATCAATAAGACAGAGCCACCCCCAAATTTAGGGCTGCACTGCTTACAAGAACCTCAACTTGGGTACACCTGAAATATCCCAGGAAATATAAAAATGGTTCAAAAAACTGTGGTATTTATGTACGATGGAATAACCCTCAGCCATGAAATCAATGTCATAAGACCAGGAGCAGCAAAGTGAGTGGATTCAGGTACGATGATTCTAAGTGAAATAAGTCACACAGAAAAAGAAACTTATCATAAGATATCACTTATGAAGATCCTGTAAACATGGCTACACATGAACAGTGTTAGGAAAGAGAACAGAGTCTCACATTTAGAAAACACTCTTATGCCTGCTTAAGGGGAAAGGATAGGTGGGGTGATGCATAAAACCAGAGTTTGATATAAGCACTGGTACCATTTCTAAAATCAACTGTGGAATAGACAAGACCTACACCTTCCTCAGTGAAAGGGACTCAAAACCCCATATTTCCCGCAGAGGAATACATCTGGCAAGTAAGAATCTTAAAACCTATGTATTGATATGTCTCTGTAAGGGAATCAAGTGTGTCTAGACTGGCATAAACATGGCATCGAGAATCAGCTCAATACCACTATAAAAAGGAATTTCAAAAACAAAACCAAAAAACAGGGAAATTCTTTACATTTCCTTCAGGGTCTCTGATGAAACCTGGCATGACCCTATCTACAATGACAGCTGGATGTGGCATAAGGCTGGGCACTTGGGACTGAGAGGATTGGTGAGATTGGGTGAGCAAATGCAGACCCTTTAAAGCAAAAATGCATGGCCCCCATTCCTTGGGTCCCAACTCTCCATGTTGAAGGGAATATTACTACAGCTATAACATGTATGGGAAACCAAGAGAATGGACACACTGTGAATACAAAAGTTTTCTAAAACTCAACGAGTAGTCCCTCTCCTGGTGCTCCGGTTTGTCTTTCCATCTGCTTTACTATCAATCTCCCAACTTGGCGAGACAACCCCTTTAACCTCCTCGTTCGCACAGGTGGCCAATTTGGCAGAGGATGGAAGGGAAGAGGGAGAACCAATGAGAGAGTAGCTGTTAGGCATTTGGAGGGAACATGTCACTAATTTCCCGGCAGGAAGAAGAATTAACCATAGTCTCAGCCACCCACCGGGAACCAGTATAGTTACGGAACCAAAATTTTGGACTTGCATACAACGCACAAAAAACGAGTTGAAAAATGGAGCTCAGGGGCACAGCAATTCACAAACAGGCAGAGTAATAAAGGACAACTATCGTCCAAAAATCTGTTGAGGGAAGGCAACGTGGCGGACTTGAAAGCGAGGCAGAATAGCAGGAAACAGATTTCAAGAGGGACCTTGGAATCGCCTTTAAAGCACAGGAAGTGGGGCACAATTTCGACAATGACGCACTTGGCCAAAAAGGGCGTATGCGTTTTCTCCTGAATATATTCAGGAGAAAACGCATACGCCCTTTTTGGCCAAGGAAGCAAGCGGGCAATGCAAATCTGCACTACAAAGAAGTATCACTTCCCACCGGTCAAAAGGGACATCCACAAAATGTGTAAAAACCAGAATGGCAAGACAGGCCCTGGAGAACTGGGAGCCTTGTTATGCTGATGGGCGGGATGTAAATTGCCAACTGCCTCACTGGAGGAGTGCATTGCGTTCCCTAAAACAAGTAAACAACAGAGCTACAGAGCCAAGGGCACTTCCAGTCTAGTGAATATACCTTGGGAAAACTGAAAATCAATAAGACAGAGCCACCCCCAAATTTAGGGCTGCACTGCTTACAAGAACCTCAACTTGGGTACACCTGAAATATCCCAGGAAATATAAAAATGGTTCAAAAAACTGTGGTATTTATGTACGATGGAATATCCCTCAGCCATGAAATCAATGTCATAAGACCAGGAGCAACAAAGTGAGTGGATTCAGGTACGATGATTCTAAGTGAAATAAGTCACACAGAAAAACAAACTTATCATAAGATATCACTTATGAAGATCCTGTAAACATGGCTACACATGAACAGAGTTAGGAAAGACAACAGAGTCTCACATTTACAAAACACTCTTATGCCTGCTTAAGGGGAAAGGATAGGTGGGGTGATGCATAAAACCAGAGTTTGATATAAGCACAGGTACCATTTCTAAAATCAACTGTGGAATAGACAAGACCTACACCTTCCTCAGTGAAAGGGACTCAAAACCCCATATTACCCGCAGAGGAATACATCTGGCAAGTAAGAATCTTAAAACCTATGTATTGATATGTCTCTGTAAGGGAATCAAGTGTGTCTAGACTGGCATAAACATGGCATCGAGAATCAGCTCAATACCACTATAAAAAGGAATTTCAAAAACAAAACCAAAAAACAGGGAAATTCTTTACATTTCCTTCAGGGTCTCTGATGAAACCTGGCATGACCCTATCTACAATGACAGCAGGATGTGGCATAAGGCTGGGCACTTGGGACTGAGAGGATTGGTGAGATTGGGTGAGCAAATGCAGACCCTTTAAAGCAAAAATGCATGGCCCCCATTCCATGGGTCCCAGCTCTCCATGTTGAAGGGAATATTACTACAGCTATAACATGTATGGGAAACCTAGAGAATGGACACACTGTGAATACAAAAGGTTTCTAAAAGTCAACGAGTAGTCCCTCTCCTGGTGCTCCGGTTTGTCTTTCCATCTGCTTTACTATCAATCTCCAAACTTGGAGAGACAACCCCTTTAACCTCCTCGTTCGCACACGTTGCCAATTTGGCAGAGGATGGAAGGGAAGAGGGAGAACCAATGAGAGAGTAGCTGTTAGGCATTTGGACGGGAACATGTCAATAATTTCCCGGCAGGAAGAAGAATTAACCAGAGTCTCAGCCACCCACCGGGAACCAGTATAGTTACGGAACCAAAATTTTGGACTTGCATACAACGCACAAAAAACGAGTTGAAAAATGGAGCTCAGGGGCACAGCAATTCACAAAGAGGCAGAGTAATAAAGGACAACTATCGTCCAAAAATCTGTTGAGGGAAGGCAACGTGGCGGACTTGAAAGCGAGGCAGAATAGCAGGAAACAGATTTCAAGAGGGACCTTGGAATCACCTTTAAAGCACAGGAAGTGGGGCACAATTTCGACAATGACGCACTTGGCCAAAAAGGGCGTATGCGTTTTCTCCTGAATATATTCAGGAGAAAACGCATACGCCCTTTTTGGCCAAGGAAGCAAGCGGGCAATGCAAATCTGCACTACAAAGAAGTATCACTTCCCACCGGTCAAAAGGGACATCCACAAAATGTGTAAAAACCAGAATGGCAAGACAGGCCCTGGAGAACTGGGAGCCTTGTTATGCTGATGGGCGGGATGTAAATTGCCAACTGCCTCACTGGAGGAGTGCATTGCATTCCCTAAAACAAGTAAACAACAGAGCTACAGAGCCAAGGGCACTTCCAGTCTAGTGAATATACCTTGGGAAAACTGAAAATCAATAAGACAGAGCCACCCCCAAATTTAGGGCTGCACTGCTTACAAGAACCTCAACTTGGGTACACCTGAAATATCCCAGGAAATATAAAAATGGTTCAAAAAACTGTGGTATTTATGTACGATGGAATATCCCTCAGCCATGAAATCAATGTCATAAGACCAGGAGCAGCAAAGTGAGTGGATTCAGGTACGATGATTCTAAGTGAAATAAGTCACACACAAAAACAAACTTATCATAAGGTATCACTTATGAAGATCCTGTAAACATGGCTACACATGAACAGAGTTAGGAAAGAGAACAGAGTATCACATTTACAAAACACTCTTATGCCTGCTTAAGGGGAAAGGATAGGTGGGGTGATGCATAAAACCAGAGTTTGATATAAGCACAGGTACCATTTCTAAAATCAACTGTGGAATAGACAAGACCTAAACCTTCCTCAGTGAAAGGGACTCAAAACCCCATATTTCCCGCAGAGGAATACATCTGGCAAGTAAGAATCTTAAAACCTATGTATTGATATGTCTCTGTAAGGGAATCAAGTGTGTCTAGACTGGCATAAACATGGCATCGAGAATCAGCTCAATACCACTATGAAAAGGAATTTCAAAAACAAATCCAAAAAACAGGGAAATTCTTTACATTTCCTTCAGGGTCTCTGATGAAACCTGGCATGACCCTATCTACAATGACAGCTGGATGTGGCATAAGGCTGGACACCTGGGACTGAGAGGATTGGTGAGATTGGGTGAGCAAATGCAGACCCTTTAAAGCAAAAATGCATGGCCCCCATTCCATGGGTCCCAACTCTCCATGTTGAAGGGAATATTACTACAGCTATAACATGTATGGGACACCTAGAGAATGGACACACTATGAATACAAAAGGTTTCTAAAACTCCACGAGTAGTCCCTCTCCTGGTGCTCCGGTTTGTCTTTCCAACTGCTTTACTATCAATCTCCCAACTTGGAGAGACAACCCCTTTAACCTCCTAGTTCGCACAGGTTGCCAATTTGGCAGAGGATGGAAGGGAAGAGGGAGAACCAATGAGAGAGTAGCTGTTAGGCATTTGGACGGGAACATGTCACTAATTTCCCGGCAGGAAGAAGAATTAACCAGAGTCTCAGCCACCCACCGGGAACCAGTATAGTTCCGGAACCAAAATTTTGGACTTGCATACAGCTCACAAAAAACGAGTTGAAAAATGGAGCTCAGGGGCACAGCAATTCACAAACTGGCAGAGTAATAAAGGACAACTATCGTCCAAAAATCTGTTGAGGGAAGGCAAGGAGGCGGACTTGAAAGCGAGGCAGAATAGCAGGAAACAGATTTCAAGAGGTACTTAGGAATCTCCTTTAAAGCACAGGAAGAGGGGCAGAACTTCGACAATGACGCAGTTGGCCAAAAAGGGCGTATGCGTTTTCTCCTGAGTATATTCAGGAGAAAACGCATACGCCCTTTTTGGCCAAACAAGCAAGCCAGCAATGCAAATCTGCACTACAAAGAAGTATCACTTCCCACCGGTCAAAAGGGACATCCACAAAATGTGTAAAAACCAGAAAGGCAAGACAGGCCCTGGAGAACAGGGAGCCTTGTTATGCTGATGGGCGGGATGTAAATTGCCAACTGCCTCACTGGAGGAGTGCATTGCGTTTCCTAAAAGAAGTAATCAACAGAGCTACAGAGCCAAGGGCACATCCAGTCTAGGGAATATACCTTGGGAAAACTGAAAATCAATAAGACAGAGCCAACCCCAAATTAAGGGCTGCACTGCTTACAAGAACCTCAACTGGGGTACACCGTAAATATCCCAGGAAATATAAAAATGGTTCAAAAAACTGTGGTATTTATGTACGATGGAATATCCCTCAGCCATGAAATCAATATCATAAGAACAGGAGCAGCAAAGTTAGTGGATTCAGGTACGATGATTCTAAGTGAAATAAGTCACACAGAAAAAGAAACTTATCACAAGATATCACTTATGAAGATCCTGTAAACATGGCTACAAATGAACTGATTTAGGAAAGAGAACAGAGTCTCACATTTAGAACACACTCTTATGCCTGCTTAAGGGGATAGGAGAGGTGGGGTGATGCATAAAACCAGAGTTTGATATAAGCAGAGGTACCATTTCTAAAACCAACTGTGGAATAGACAAGACGTACACCTGCCTCAGTGAAAGGGACTCAAAACCCCATATTTCCCGCAGAGGAATAGATCTGTCTAGTAAGAATATTAAAACCTATGTATTGATATGTCTCTGTAAGGGAATCAAGTGTGTCTAGACTGGCATAAACATGGAAGCGAGAATCAGCTCAAACCCACTATAAAAAGGAATTTCAAAAACAAAACCAAAAAACAGGGAAATTCTGTACATTTCCTTCAGGGTCTCTGATGAACCCTGGAATGACCCTATCTACAATGACAGCAGGATGTGGCATAAGGCTGGACACTTGGGACTGAGAGGATTGGTGAGATTGGGTGAGCAAATGCAGACCGTTTAAAGCAAAAATGCACGGCCCCCATTCCATGGGTCCCAACTCTCCATGCTGAAGGGAATATTAGTGCAGATATAACATGTACGGGAAACTTAGAGAATGTACACACTGTGAATACAAAAGGTTTCTAAAACTCAACAAGAAGTCCCTCTCCTGGTGCTCCGGTTTGACTTTCCAACTGCTTTACTATCAAGCTCCCAACTTGGAGAGACAGCCCCTTTAACCTCCTGGTTCGCACATGTTGCCAATGTGGCAGAGGATGGAAGGGAAGAGGGAGAACCAATGAGAGAGTAGCAGTTAGACATTTGGACGGGCACATGTCACTCTAATTTCCCGGCAGGAAGAAGAACTAACCAGAGTCTCAGCCACCCACCGGGAACCAGTATAGGTCCTGAACCAAATTGTTGGACTTGAGTTCAGCTCACAAAAAACGAGTTGAAAAATGGGGCTCAGGGGCACAGCAATTCACAAACTGGCAGAGTAATAAAGGACAACTATCGTCCAAAAATCTGTTGAGGGAAGGCAACGAGGCAGACTTGAAAGCGAGGCAGAATAGAAGGAAACTGATTTCAAGAGGTACGTTGGAATTGCCTTTAAAGCAAAGGAAGAGGGGCACAACTTCGACAATGACGCACTTGTCCAAAAAGGGCGTATGCGTTTTCTCCAGAATATATTCAGGAGAAAACGCATACGCCATTTTTGGCCAGGCAAGCAAGAGGGCAATGCAAATCTGCACTACAAAGAAGTACCACTTCCCACCGGACAAAAGGGACATCCACAAAATGTGTAAAAACCAGAAAGGCAAGACATGCCCTGGAGAACAGGGAGCCTTGTTATGCTGATGGGCGGGATGTAAATTGCCAACTGCCTCACTGGAGGAGTGCATTGCGTTCCCTAAAAGATGTAATCAACAGAGCTACAGAGCAAAGGGCACATCCAGTCTAGGGAATATACCTTGGGAAAACTGAAAATCAATAAGACAGAGCCACCCCCAAATTTAGGGCTGCACTGCTTACAAGAACCTCAACTGGGGTACACCTTAAATATCCAAGGAAATATAAAAATGGTTCAAAAAACTGTGGTATTTATGTACGATGGAATATCCCTCAGCCATGAAATCAATGTCATAAAACCAGGAGCAGCAAAGTGAGTGGATTCAGGTACGATGATTCTAAGTGAAATAAGTCACACAGAAAAAGAAACTTATCACAAGATATCACTTATGAAGATCCTGTAAACATGGCTACAAATGAACTGATTTAAGAAAGAGAACAGAGTCTCACATTTAGAACACACTCTTTTGCCTGCTTAACGGGGAAGGAGAGGTGGGGTGATGCATAAAACCAGAGTTTGATATAAGCACAGGTACCATTTCTAAAACCAACTGTGGAATATACAAGACGTACACCTGCCTCAGTGAAAGGGACTCAAAACCCCATATTTCCCGCAGAGGAATAGATCTGTCTAGTAAGAATATTAAAACCTATGTATTGATATGTCTCTGTAAGAGAATCAAATGTGTCTAGGCTGGCATAAACATTGAAGCGAGAATCAGCTCAAACCCACTATAAAAAGGAATTTCAAAAACAAAACCAAAAAACAGGGAAATTCTTTACATTTCCTTCAGGGTCTCTGATGAAACCTGGAATGACCCTGTCTACAATGACAGCTGAATGTGGCATAAGGCTGGACACTTGGGACTGAGAGGATTGGTGAGATTGGGTGAGCAAATGCAGACCCTTTAAAGCAAAAATGCATGGCCCCCATTCCATGGGTCCCAACTCTCCATGTTGAAGGGAATATTACTACAGATATAACATGTACGGGAAACCTAGAGAATGGACACACTGTGAATACAAAAGGTTTCTAAAACTCAACGAGTAGTCCCTCTCCTGGTGCTCCGGTTTGACTTTCCAACTGCTTTACTATCAATCTCCCAACTTGGAGAGACAGCCCCTTTAAACTCCTGGTTCGCACCGGTTGCCAATTTGGCAAAGGATGGAAGGGAAGAGGGAGAACCAATGAGAGAGTAGTTGTTAGGCATTTGGACGGGCACATGTCACTCTAATTTCCCGGCAGGAAGAAGAATTATCCAGAGTCACAGCCACCCACAGGGAACCAGTATAGGTCCTGAACCAAAATTTTGGACTTGCGTACAGCTCACAAAAAACGATTTGAAAAATGGAGCTCAGGGGCACAGCATTTCACAAACTGGCAGAGTAATACAGGACAACTATCGTCCAAAAATCTGTTGAGGGAAGGCAACGAGTCGGACTTTAAAGCAAGGCAGAATAACAGGAAACAGATTTCAAGAGGTACGTTGGAATCGCCTTTAAAGCACAGGAAGAGGGGCACAATTTCGACAATGACGCACTTGGTCTAAAAGGGCGTATGCGTATTCTCCTGAATATATTCAGGAGAAAACGCATACGCCCTTTTTGGCCAAGCAAGCAAGCAGGCAATGCAAATCTGCACTACAAAGAAGGATCACTTCCCACCGGTCAAAAGGGACATCCACAAAATGTGTAAAAACCAGAAAGGCAAGACAGGCCCTGGAGAACAGTGAGCCTTGTTATGCTGATGGGTGGGATGTAAATTGCCAACTGCCTCACTGGAGGAGTGCATTGCGTTCCCTAAATGAAGTAATCAACAGAGCTACAGAGCCAAGGGAACATCCTGTCTAGGGAATATAACTTGGGAAAACTGAAAATCAATAAGACAGAGCCACCCCCAAATTTAGGGCTGCAATGCTTACAAGAACCTCAACTTGGGTACACCTTAAATATCTCAGGAAATATAAAAATGGTTCAAAAATCTGTGGTATTTATGTCTGATGGAATATACCTCAGCCATGAAATCAATGTCATAAGACCAGGAGCAGCAAAGTGAGTGGATTCAGGTACGATGATTCTAAGTGAAATAAGTCACACAGAAAAAGAAACTTATCATAAGATATCACTTATGAAGATCCTGTAAACATGGCTACACATGAACTGAGTTAGGAAAGAGAACAGAGTCTCACATTTAGAACACACTCTTATGCATGTTAAGGAGAAAGGAGAGGTGGGGTGATGCATAAAACCAGAGTTTGATATAAGCACAGGTACCATTTCTAAAACCAACTGTGGAATAGACAAGACCTACACCTTCCTCAGTGAAAGGGACTCAAAACCCCATATTTCCCGCAGAGGAATAGATCTAACTAGTAAGAATCTTAAAACCTATGTATTGATATGTCTCTGTAAGGGAATCAAGTGTGTCTAGACTGGTATAAACATGGAAGCGAGAATTAGCTCAAATCCACTATAAAAAGGAATTTCAAAAACAAAACCAAAAAACAGGGAAATTCTTTACATTTCCTTCAGGGTCTCTGATGAAACCTGGAATGACCCTCTCTACAATGACAGCTGGATGTGGCATAAGGCTGGACACTTGGGACTGAGAGGATTGGTGAGATTGGGTGAGCAAATGCAGACCCTTTAAAGCAAAAATGCATGGCCCCCTTTCCATGGGTCCCAACTCTCCATGTTGAAGGGAATATTACTACAGCTATAACATGTACGGAAAACCTAGAGAATGGACACACTGTGAATACAAAAGGTTTCTAAAACTCAACGAGTAGTCCCTCTCCTGGTGCTCCGGTTTCACTTTCCAACTGCTTTCCTATCAATCTCCCAACTTGGAGAGACAACACCTTTAACCTCCTCGTTCGCACAGGTTGCCAAATAGGCAGAGGATGGAAGGGAAGAGGGAGAACCAATGAGAGAAGAGCTGTTAGGCATTTGGCCGGGCACATGTCACTCTAATTTCCCGGCAGGAAGAAGAATTAACCAGAGTCTCAGCCACACACCGGGATCCAGTATAGGTCCTGAAGCAAAATTTTGGACTTGCGTACAGCTCACAAAAAACGAGTTGAAAAATGGAGCTCAGGGGCACAGCAATTCACAAACTGGCAGAGTAATAAAGGACAACTGTCGTCCAAAAATCTGTTGAGGGAAGGCAACGAGGAGGACTTGAAAGCGAGGCAGAATAGCAGGAAACAGATTTCAAGACGTACGTTGGAATCGCATTTAAAGCACAGGAAGAGGGGCACAACGTCCACAATGACGCACTTGGCCAAAAAGGGCGTATGCGTTTTCTCCTGAATATATTCAGGAGAAAACGCATACGCCCTTTTTGGCCAAACAAGCAACGGGCAATGCAAATCTGCACTACAAAGAAGTATCACTTCCCACCGGTCAAAAGGGACATCCATAAAATGTGTAAAGACCAGAAAGGCAAGACAGGCCCCGGAGAACAGGGAGCCTTGTTATGCTGATGGGTGGGATGTAAATTGCCAACTGCCTCACTGGAAGAGTGCATTGCGTTCCCTAAATGAAGTAATCAACAGAGCTACAGAGCCAAGGGCACATCCTGTCTAGGGAATATACCCTGGGAAAACTGAAAATCAATAAGACAGAGCCACCCCCAAATTTAGGGCTGCACTGCTTACAAGAACCTCAACATGGGTACACCTTAAATATCCCAGGAAATATAATAATGGTTCAAAATACTGCGGTATTTCTGTACGAAGGATTATCCCTCAGCCATGAAATCAATGTCATAAGACCAGTAGCAGCAAAGTGAGTGGATTCAGGTACGATGATTCAAAGTGAAATAAGTCACACAGAAAAAGAAACTTATCATAAGATATCACTTATGAAGATCCTGTAAACATGGCTACACATGAACTGAGTTAGGAAAGAGACCAGAGTCTCACATTTAGAAAACACTCTTATGGCTGCTTAAGGGGAAAGGAGAGGTGGGGTGATGCATAAAACGAGAGTTTGATATAAGCACAGGTACCATTTCTAAAACCAACTGTGGAATAGACAAGACCTACACCTTCCTCAGTGAAAGGGACTCAAAACCCCATATTTCCCGCAGAGGAATAGATCTGACTAGTAAGAATCTTAAAACCCATGTATTGATATGTCTCTGTATGGGAATCAAGTGTGTCTAGACTGGCATAAACATGGTAGCGAGAATCAGCTCAAACCCACTATAAAAAGGAATTTCTAAAACAAAACCAAAAAACAGGGATATTCTTTACATTTCCTTCAAGGTCTCTGATGAAACCTGGAATGACCCTATCTACAATGACAGCTGGATGTGGCATAAGGCTGGACACTTGGGACTGAGAGGATTGGTGAGATTGGGTGAGCAAATGCAGACCCTTTAAAGCAAAAATGCATGGCCCCCATTCCATGGGTCCCAACTCTCCATGTTGAAGGGAATATTACTACAGCTATAACATGTACGGGAAACCTAGAGAATGGACACACTGTGAATACAAAAGGTTTCTAAAACTCAACGAGTAGTCCCTCTCCTGGTGCTCCGGTTTGACTTTCCAACTGCTTTCCTATCAATCTCCCAACTTGGAGACACAACCTCTTTAACCTCCTGGTTCGCACAGTTAGCCAATTTGGCAGAGGATGGAAGGGAAGTGGGAAAACCAATGAGAGAGTAGCTGTTAGGCATTTGGACGGGCACATGTCACTCTAATTTCCCAGCAGGAAGAAGAATTAACCAGAGTCACAGCCACCCACCGGGAACCAGTATAGGTCCTGAACCAAAATTTTGGACTTGCGTACAGCTCACAAAGAACGAGTTGAATAATGGAGCTCAGGGGAACAGCAATTCACAAACTGACAGAGTAAAAAAGGACAACTATCGTCCAAAAATCTGTTGAGGGAAGGCATCGAGGCGGACTTGAAAGCAAGGCAGAATAACAGGAAACAGATTTCAAGAGGTACGTTGGAATCGCCTTTAAAGCACAGGAAGAGGGGCACAAATTCGACAATGACGCACTTGGTCTAAAAGGGCATATGCGTATTCTCCTGAATATATTCAGGAGAAAACGCATACGCCCTTTTTGGCCAAGCAAGCAAGCGGGCAATGCAAATCTGCACTACAAAGAAGTATCAATTCCCACCGGTCAAAAGGGACATCCACAAAATGTGTAAAAACCAGAAAGGCAAGACAGGCCCTGGAGAACAGGGAGCCTTGTTATGCTGATGGGCGGGATGTTAATTGCCAACTGTCTCACTGGAGGAGTGCATTGCATTCCCTAAAACAAGTAAACAACAGAGCTACGGAGCCAAGGGCACTTCCCGTCTAGGGAATATACCTTGGGAAAACTGAAAATCAATAAGACAGAGCCACCCCAAAATTTAGGGTTGCACTGCTTACAAGAACCTCAACTTGGGTACACCTTAAATATCCCAGGAAATATAAAAATGGTTCAAAAAACTGTGGTATTTATGTACGGTGGAATATCCCTCTGCCATGAAATCAATGTCATAAGACCAGGAGCAGCAAAGTGAGTGGATTCAGGTACGATGATTCTAAGTGAAATAAGTCACACAGAAAAAGAAACTTATCATAAGATATCACTTATGAAGATCCTGTAAACATGGCTACACATGAACTGAGTTAGGAAACAGAACAGAGTCTCACATTTAGAAAACACTCTTATGCCTGCTTAAGAAGAAATGATAGGTGGGGAGATGCATAAAACCAGAGTTTGATATAAGCTCAGGTACCATTTCTAAAATCAACTGTGGAATAGACAAGACCTACACCTTCATCAGTGAAAGGGACTCAAAACCTCATATTTCCCGCAGAGGAATAGATCTGACTAGTAAGAATCTTAAAACCTATGTATTGATATGTCTCTCTAAGGGAATCAAGTGTGTCTAGACTGGCATAAACATGGCAGTGAGAATCAGCTCAATACCACTATAAAAAGGAATTTCAAAAACAAAACCAAAAACAGGGAAATTCTTTACATTTCCTTCAGGGTCTCTGATGAAACCTGGAATGACCCTATCTACAATGACAGAGGGATGTGGCATAAGGCTGGACACTTTGGACTGAGAGGATTGGTGAGATTGGGTGAGCAAATGCAGACCCTTTAAAGCAAAAATGCATGGCCCCCATTCCATGGGTCCCAACTCTCCATGTTGAAGGGAATATTACTACAGCTATAACATGTACGGGAAACCTAGAGAATGGACACACTGGGAATACAAAAGGTTTCTAAAACTCAACGAGTAGTCCCTCTCCTGGTGCTCCGGTTTGACTTTCCAACAGCTTTACTATCAATCTCCCAACATGGAGAGACAACCCCTTTAACCTCCTGGTTCGCACAGGTTGCCAATTTGGCAGAGGATGAAGGGAAGAGGGAGAACCAATGAGAGAGTAGCTGTTAGACATTTGGACGGGCACATGTCACTCTAATTCCTCGGCAGGAAGAAGAATTAACCAGAGTCTCAGCCAACCACTGGGAAACAGTATAGTTCCTGAACCAAAATTTTGGACTTGCGTACAGCTCACAAAAAACGAGTTGAAAAATGGAGCAGAGGGGCACAGCAATTCACAAACTGGCAGAGTAATAAAGGACAACTATCGTCCAAATATCTGTTGAGGGAAGGCAACGAGGCGGACTTGAAAGCGAGGCAGAATAGCAGGAAAAAGATTTCAAGAGGTACGTTGGAATCGCCTTTAAAGCACAGGAAGAGGGGCACAACGTCGACAATGACGCACTTGGCCAAAAAGGGCGTATGCGTTTTCTCCTGAATATATTCAGGAGAAAACGCATACGCCCTTTTTGGCCAAGCAAGCAAGCGGGTAATGCAAATCTGCACTACAAAGTAGTATCACTTCCCACCGTTCAAAAGGGACATCCACAAAATGTGTAAAAACCAGAAAGGCAAGACAGGCCCTGGAGAACAGGGAGCCTTGTTACGCTGATGGGCGGGATGTAAATTGCCAGCTGCCTCACTGGAGGAGTGCATTGCGTTCCCTAACACAAGTAAACAACAGAGCTACAGAGCCAAGGGCACTTCCAGTCTAGGGAATATACCTTGGGAAAATTGAAAATCAATAAGACAGAGCCACCCCCAAATTTAGGGCTGCACTGCTTACCAGAACCTCAACTTGGGTACACCTTAAATATCCCAGGAAATATAAAAATGGTTCAAAAAAGTGTGGTATTTATGTACGATGGAATATCCCTCAGCCATGAAATCAATGTCATAAGACCAGGAGCAGCAAAGTGAGTGGATTCAGGTACGATGATTCTAAGTGAAATAAGTCACACAGAAAAAGAAACTTATCATAAGATATCACTTATGAAGATCCTGTAATCATGGCTACACATGAACTGAGTTAGGAAAGAGAACAGAGTCTCACATTTAGAAAACACTCTTATTCCTGCTTAAGGGGAAAGGAGAGGTGGGGTGATGCATAAAACCAGAGTTTGATATAAGCACAGGTACCATTTCTAAAACCAACTGTGGAATAGACAAGACCTACACCTTCCTCAGTGAAAGGGACTCAAAACCCCATATTTCCCGCAGAGGAATAGATCTGACTAGTAAGAATCTTAAAACCTATGTATTGATATGTCTCTGTAAGGGAATCAAGTGTGTCTAGACTGGCATAAACATGGCAGCGAGAATCAGCTCAAACCCACTATAAAAAGGAATTTCAAAAACAAAACCAAAAAACAGGGAAATTCTTTACATTTCCTTCAGGGTCTCTGATGGAACCTGAATGACCCTATCTACAATGACAGCTGGATGTGGCATAAGTCTGGACACTTCGGACTGAGAGGATTGGTGAGATTGGGGGAGCAAATGCAGACCCTTTAAAGCAAAAATGCATGGCCCCCATTCCATGGGTCCCAACTCTCCATGTTGAAGGGAATATTACTACAGCTATAACATGTACGGGAAACCTAGAGAATGGACACACGGTGAATACAAAAGGTTTCTAAAACTCAACGAGTAGTCCCTCTCCTGGTGCTCCGGTTTGACTTTCCAACTGCTTTCCTGTCAATCTCCCAACTTGGAGAGACAACCCCTTTAACCTCCTGGTTCGCACAGGTTGCCAATTTGGCAGAGGATGGAAGGGAAGAGGGAGAACCAATGAGAGAGTAGCTGTTAGACATTTGGACGGGCACATGTCACTCTAATACCCAGGGAGGAAGAAGAATTAACCAGAGTCTCAGCCAACAACCGGGAACCAGTATAGGTCCTGAACCAAAATTTTGGACTTGCGTAGAGCTCACAAAATCGAGTTGAAAAATGGAGCTCAGGGGCACAGCCATTCACAAACTGGCAGAGTAATAAAGGACAACTGTCGTCCAAAAATCTGTTGAGGGAAGGCAACGAGGGGGACTTGAAAACGAGGCAGAATAGCAGGAATCAGATTTCAAGAGGTACGTTGGAATCGCCGTTAAAGCACTGGAAGAGGGGCACAACTTCGACAATGACGCACTTGGCCAAAGAGTGCGTATGCGTTTTCTCCTGAATATATTCAGGAGAAAACGCATACGCCCTTTTTGGCCAAACAAGCAAGCGGGCAATGCAAATCTGCACTACAAAGAAGTATCACTTCCCACCGATCCAAAGGGACATCCACAAAATGTGTAAAAACCAGAAAGGCAAGACAGGCCCTGGAGAACAGGGAGCCTTGTTATGCTGATGGGCGGGATGTAAATTGCCAACTGCCTCACTGGAGGAGTGCATTGCGTTCCCTAAAACAAGTAAACAACAGAGCTACAGAGCCAAGGGCACTTCCAGTCTAGGGAATATACCTTGGGAAAACTGAAAATCAATAAGACAGAGCCACCCCCAAATTTAGGGCTGCACTGCTTACAAGAACCTCAACTTGGGTACACCTTAAATATCCCAGGAAATATAAAATTGGTTCAAAAAACTGAGGTATTTATGTACGATGGAATATCCCTCAGCCATTAAATCAATGTCATAAGACCAGGAGCAGCAAAGTGAGTGGATTCAGGTACCATGATTCTAAGTGAAATAAGTCACACAGAAAAAGAAACTTATCATAAGATATGACTTATGAAGATCCTGTAATCATGGCTACACATGAACTGAGTTAGGAAAGAGAACAGAGTCTCACATTTAGAAAACACTCTTATTCCTGCTTAAGGGGAAAGGAGAGGTGGGGTGATGCATAAAACCAGAGTTTGATATAAGCACAGGTACCATTTCTAAAACCAACTGTGGAAAAGACAAGACCTACACCTTCCTCAGTGAAATGGACTCAAAACCCCATATTTCCAGCCGAGGAATAGATCTGACTAGTAAGAATCTTAAAACCTATGTATTGATATGTCTCTGTAAGGGAATCAAGTGTGTCTAGACTGGCATAAACATGGCAGTGAGAATCAGCTCAAACCCACTATAAAAAGGAAATTCAAAAACAAAACCAAAAAACAGGGAAATTCTTTACATTTCTTTCAGGGTCTCTGATGAAACCTGGAATGACCCTATCTACAATGACAGCTGGATGTGGCATAAGGCTAGGACACTTGGGACTGAGAGGATTGGTGACATTGGGTGAGCAAATGCAGACCCTTTAAAGCAAAAATGCATGGCCCCCATTCCATGGGTCCCAACTCTCCATGTTGAAGGTAATATTACTACAGATATAACATGTACGGGAAACCTAGAGAATGGACACACTGTGAATACAAAAGGTTTCTAAACCTCATCGAGAATTCCCTCTCCTGGTGCTCCGGTTTGACATTCCAACTGCTTTACTATCAATCTCCCAATTTGGAGAGACAGCCCCTTTAACCTCCTGGTTCGCACAGGTTGCCAATTTGGCAGAGGATGGAAGGGAAGAGGGAGAACAAATGAGAGAGTAGCTGTTAGACATTTGGACGGGCATATGTCACTCTAATTTCCCGGGAGGAAGAAGAATTAACCAGAGTCTCAGCCACCCACCGGGAACAAGTATAGGTTCTGATCCAAAATTTTGGACTTGCCTACAGCTCACAAAAAACGAGTTGAAAAATGGAGCACAGGGGCACAGCAATTCACAAACTGGCAGAGTAATAAAGGACAACTATCGTCCAAAAATCTGTTGAGGGAAGGCAACGAGGCGGACTTGAAAGCGAGGCAGAATAGCAGGAAACAGATTTCAAGAGGTACGTTGGAATCGCCTTTAAAGCACAGGATGAGGGGCACAACTTCGACAATGACGCACGTGGCCAAAAAGGGCGTATGCGTTTTCTCCTGAATATATTCAGGAGAAAACGCATACGCCCTTTTTGGCCAAGCAAGCAAGCGGGCAATGCAAATCTGAACTACAAAGAAGTATCACTTCCCACCGGTCAAAAGGGACATCCACAAAATGTGCAAAAACCAGAAAGGCAAGACAGGCCCTGGAGAACAGGGAGCCTTGTTTTGCTGATGGGCGGGATGTAAATTGCCAACTGCCTCACTGGAGGATTGCATTGCGTTCCCTAAAACAAGTAAACAACAGAGCTACAGACCCAAGGGCACTTCCAGACTAGGGAAGATACCTTGGGAAAACTGAAAATCAATAAGACAGAGCCACCCCCAAATTTAGGGCTGCACTGCTTACAAGAACCTCAACTTGGGTACACCTTAAATATCCCAAGAAATATAAAAATGGTTCGAAAATCTGTGGTATTTATGTACGATGGAATATCCCTCAGCCATGAAATCCATGTCATAAGACCAGGAGCAGCAAAGTGAGTGGATTCAGGTACGATGATTCTAAGTGAAATAAGTCACACAGAAAAAGAAACTCATCATAAGATATCACTTATGAAGATCCTGTAAACATGGCTACACATGAACTGAGTTAGGAAAGAGAACAGAGTCTCACATTTACAAAACACTCTTATGCCTGCTTAAGGGGAAAGGATAGGTGGGGTGATGCATAAAACCAGAGTTTGATATAAGCACAGGTACCATTTCTAAAATCAACTGTGGAATAGACAAGACCTACACCTTCCTCAGTGAAAGGGACTCAAAACCCCATATTTCCCGCAGAGGAATAGATCTGACTAGTAAGAATCTTAAAACCTATGTATTGATATGTCTCTGTAAGGGAATCAAGTGTGTCTAGACTGGCATAAACATGGCATCGAGAATCAGCTCAAACCCACTATAAAAAGGAATTTCAAAAACAAAACCAAAAAACAGGGAAATTCTTTACATTTCCTTCAGAGTCTCTGATGAAACCTGGAATGACCCTATCTACAATGACAGCTGGATGTGGCATAAGGCTGGACACTTGGGACTGAGAGGATTGGTGAGATTGGGTGAGCAAATGCAGACCCTTTAAAGCAAAAATGCATGGCCCCCATTCCATGGGTCCCAACTCTCCATGTTGAAGTGAATATTACTAAAGCTATAACATGTATTGGAAACATAGAGAATGGACACACTGTGAATACAAAAGGTTTCTAAAATTCACCGAGTAGTCCCTCTCCTGGTGCTCCGGTTTGTCTTCCAACTGCTTTACAATCAATCTCCCAACTTGGAGAGACAACCCCTTTAACCTCCTGGTTCGCACAGGTTGCCAATTTGGCAGAGGATTGAAGGGAATAGGGAGAACCAATGAGAGAGTAGCTGTTAGGCATTTGGACGGGAACATGTCACTAATTTCCCGGCAGGAAGAAGAATTAACCAGAGTCTCAGCCACCCACAGGGAACCAGTATAGGTCCTGAACCAAAATTTTGGACTTGCATACAGCTCACAAAAAACGAGTTGAAAAATGGAGCTCTGGGGCACAGCAATTCACAAACTGGCAGAGTAATAAAGGACAACTATCGTCCAAAAATCTGTTGAGGGAAGGCAACGAGGCGGACTTGAAAGCGAGGCAGAATAGCAGGAAACAGATTTCAAGAGTTACCTTGGAATCGCCTTTAAAGCACAGGAAGAGGGGCACAATTTCGACAATGACGCACTTGGCCAAAAAGGGCGTATGTGTTTTCTCCTGAATATATTCAGGAGAAAAAGCATACGCACTTTTTGGCCAAGCAAGCAAGTGGGCAATGCAAATCTGCACTACAAAGAAGTATCACTTCCCACCGGTCAAAAGGGACATCCACAAAATGGGTAAAAACCAGAAAGGCAAGACAAGCCCTGGAGAACAGTAAGCCTTGTTATGCTGAAGGGAGGGATGTAAATTGCCAACTGCCTCACTGGAGCAGTGCATTGCGTTCCCTAAAACAAGTAAACAACAGAGCTACAGAGCCAAGGGCACATCCAGTCTAGGGAATATACGTTGGGAAAACTGAAAATCAATAAGACAGAGCCACCACCAAATTTAGGGCTGCACTGCTTACAAGAACCTCAACTTGGGTACACCTTAAATATCCCAGGAAATATAAAAATGGTTCAAAAAACTGTGGTATTTATGTCCGATGGAATATCCCTCAGCCATGAAATCAATGTCATAAGACCAGGAGCAGCAAAGTGAGTGGATTCAGGTACGATGATTCTAAGTGAAATAAGTCACACAGAAAAAGAAACTTATCATAAGATATGACTTATGAAGATCCTGTAAACATGGCTACACATAAACTGAGTTAGGAAAGAGAACAGAGTCTCACATTTAGAAAACACTCGTATGCCTTCTTAAGGGGAAAGGAGAGGTGGGGTGATGCATAAAACCAGAGTTTGATATAAGCACAGGTACCATTTCCAAAACCAACTGTGGAATAGGCAAGACCTACACCTTCCTCAGTGAAAGGGACTCAAAACCCCATATTTAGCGCAGAGGAATAGATCTGACTAGTAAGAATCTTAAAACCTATGTATTGATATGTCTCTGTAAGGGAATCAAGTGTGTCTAGACTGGCATAAACATGGCAGAGAGAATCAGCTCAAACCCACTATAAAAAGGACTTTCAAAAACAAAACCAAAAAACAGGGAAATTCTTTACATTTCCTTCAGGGTCTCTGATGAAACCTGGAAAAACCCTGTCTACAATGACAGCTGGATGTGGCATAAGGCTGGACACTTGGGACTGAGAGGATTGGTGAGATTGGGTGAGCAAATGCAGACCCTTTAAAGCAAAAATGCATGGCCCCCATTCCATGGGTCCCAACTCTCCATGTTGAAGGGAATATTACTACAGCTATAACATGTACGGGAAACCTAGAGAATGGACACACTGTGAATACAAAAGGTTTCTAAATCTCAACGAGTAGTCCCTCTCCTGGTGCTCCGGTTTGTCTTTCCAACTGCTTTACTATCAATCTCTCAACTTGGAGAGACAACTTCTTTAACCTCCTGGTTCGCACAGGTTGCCAATTTGGCAGAGGATGGAAGGGAAGAGGGAGAACCAATGAGAGAGTAGCTATTAGGCATTTGGACGGGAACATGTCACTCTAATTTCCCGGCAGGAAGAAGAATTAACCAGAGTCTCAGGCACCCACCGGGAACCAGTATAGGTCCTGAACCAAAAGTTTGGACTTGCGTACAGCTCACAAAAAACGAGTTGAAAAATGGAGCTCAGGGGCACAGCAATTCACAAACTGGCAGAGTAATAAAGGACAACTATCGTCCAAAAATCTGTTGAGGGAAGGCAACGAGGCGGACTTGAAAGCAAGGCAGAATAGCAGGAAACAGATTTCAAGAGGTACGTTGGAATCGCCTTTAAAGCACAGTAAGAGGGGCACAACTTCGACAATGACGCACTTGGCCAAAAAGGGCGTATGCGTTTTCTCCTGAATATATTCAGGAGAAAACGCATACGCACTTTTTGGCCAAGCAAACAAGCGGGCAATGCAAATCTGAACTACAAAGAAGTATCACTTCCCACCGGTCAAAAGGGACATCCACAAAATGTGTAAAAACCGGAAAGGCAAGACAGGCCCTGGAGAACAAGGAGCCTTGTTATGCTGATGGACGGTATGTAAATTGCCAACTGCCTCACTGGAGGAGTGCATTGTGTTCCCTAAAACAAGTAAACAACAGAGCTACAGAGCCAAGGGCACTTCCTGTCTAGGGAATATACCTTGGGAAAACTGAAAATCAATAAGACAGAGCCACCCCCAAATTTAGGGCTGCACTGCTTACAAGAACCTCAACATGGCTACACCTTAAATATCCCAGGAAATATAAAAATGGTTCAAAAAACTGTGGTAATTATGTACGATGGAATATCCCTCAGCCATGATATCAATGTCATAAGACCAGGAGCAGCAAAGTGAGTGGATTCAGGTACGATGATTCTAAGTGAAATAAGTCACACAGAAAAAGAAACTTATCATAAGATATCACTTATGAAGATCCTGTAAACATGGCTACACATGTACTGATTTAGGAAAGAGAACAGAGTCTCACATTTAGAAAACACTCTTATGCCTGCTTAAGGGGATAGAAGTGGTGGGGTGATGCATAAAACCAGAGTTTGATATAAGCACAGGTACCATTTCTAAAACCAACTGTGGAATAGACAAGACCTACACCTTCCTCAGTGAAAGGGACTCAAAACCTCATATTTCCCGCAGAGGAATAGATCTGACTAGTAAGAATCTTAAAACCTATGTATAGATATGTCTCTGTAAGGGAATCAAGTGTGTCTAGACTGGCATAAACATGGCAGTGAGAATCAGCTCAAACCCACTATAAAAAGGAATTTCAAAAACAAAACCAAAAAACAGGGAAATTCTTTACATTTCCTTCAGGGTCTCTGATGAAACCTGGAATGACCCTATCTACAATGACAGCTGGATGTGGCATAAAGCTGGACACTTGGGAATGAGAGGATTCTTGAGATTGGGTGAGCAAATGCAGACCCTTTAAAGCAAAAATGCATGGCCCCCATTCCATGGGTCCCAACTCTCCATGTTGAAGGGAATATTACTACAGCTATAACATGTACGGGAAACCTAGAGAATGGACACACTGTGAATACAAAAGGTTTCTAAAACTCAACGAGTAGTCCCTCACATGGTGTTCCGGTTTGACATTCCAACGGCTTTCCTATTAATCTCCCAACTTGGAGAGACCACCCCTTTAACCTCCTCGTTCGCACAGGTGGCCAATTTGGCAGAGGATGGAAGGGAACAGGGAGAACCAATGAGAGAGTAGCTGTTAGGCATTTGGACGGGCACATGTCACTTTAATTTCCCGGCAGGAAGAAGAATTAACCAGAGTCTCAGCCACCCACCGGGAAGCAGTATAGGCCCTGAACAAAATTTTGGCCTTGCGTACAGCTCACAAAAAACGAGTTGAAAAATGGAGCTCTGGGGCACAGCAATTCACAAACTGGCAGAGTAATAAAGGACAACTATCGTCCAAAAATCTGTTGAGGGAAGGCAACGAGGTGGACTTGAAAGCGAGGCAGAATAGCAGGAAACAGATTTCAAGAGTTACCTTGGAATCGCCTTTAAAGCACAGGAAGAGGGGCACAATTTCGACAATGACGCACTTGGCCAAAAAGGGCGTATGTGTTTTCTCCTGAATATATTCAGGAGAAAAAGCATACGCACTTTTTGGCCAAGCAAGCAAGTGGGCAATGCAAATCTGCACTACAAAGAAGTATCACTTCCCACCGGTCAAAAGGGACATCCACAAAATGTGTAAAAACCAGAAAGGCAAGACAAGCCCTGGAGAACAGGAAGCCTTGTTATGCTGAAGGGAGGGATGTAAATTGCCAACTGCCTCACTGGAGCAGTGCATTGCGTTCCCTAAAACAAGTAAACAACAGAGCTACAGAGCCAAGGGCACATCCAGTCTAGGGAATATACGTTGGGAAAACTGAAAATCAATAAGACAGAGCCACCACCAAATTTAGGGCTGCACTGCTTACAAGAACCTCAACTTGGGTACACCTTAAATATCCCAGGAAATATAAAAATGGTTCAAAAAACTGTGGTATTTATGTCCGATGGAATATCCCTCAGCCATGAAATCAATGTCATAAGACCAGGAGCAGCAAAGTGAGTGGATTCAGGTACGATGATTCTAAGTGAAATAAGTCACACAGAAAAAGAAACTTATCATAAGATATGACTTATGAAGATCCTGTAAACATGGCTACACATAAACTGAGTTAGGAAAGAGAACAGAGTCTCACATTTAGAAAACACTCGTATGCCTTCTTAAGGGGAAAGGAGAGGTGGGGTGATGCATAAAACCAGAGTTTGATATAAGCACAGGTACTATTTCCAAAACCAACTGTGGAATAGGCAAGACCTACACCTTCCTCAGTGAAAGGGACTCAAAACCCCATATTTAGCGCAGAGGAATAGATCTGACTAGTAAGAATCTTAAAACCTATGTATTGATATGTCTCTGTAAGGGAATCAAGTGTGTCTAGACTGGCATAAACATGGCAGAGAGAATCAGCTCAAACCCACTATAAAAAGGACTTTCAAAAACAAAACCAAAAAACAGGGAAATTCTTTACATTTCCTTCAGGGTCTCTGATGAAACCTGGAAAAACCCTGTCTACAATGACAGCTCGATGTGGCATAAGGCTGGACACTTGGGACTGAGAGGATTGGTGAGATTGGGTGAGCAAATGCAGACCCTTTAAAGCAAAAATGCATGGCCCCCATTCCATGGGTCCCAACTCTCCATGTTGAAGGGAATATTACTACAGCTATAACATGTACGGGAAACCTAGAGAATGGACACACTGTGAATACAAAAGGTTTCTAAATCTCAACGAGTAGTCCCTCTCCTGGTGCTCCGGTTTGTCTTTCCAACTGCTTTACTATCAATCTCTCAACTTGGAGAGACAACTTCTTTAACCTCCTGGTTCGCACAGGTTGCCAATTTGGCAGAGGATGGAAGGGAAGAGGGAGAACCAATGAGAGAGTAGCTATTAGGCATTTGGACGGGAACATGTCACTCTAATTTCCCGGCAGGAAGAAGAATTAACCAGAGTCTCAGGCACCCACCGGGAACCAGTATAGGTCCTGAACCAAAAGTTTGGACTTGCGTACAGCTCACAAAAAACGAGTTGAAAAATGGAGCTCAGGGGCACAGCAATTCACAAACTGGCAGAGTAATAAAGGACAACTATCGTCCAAAAATCTGTTGAGGGAAGGCAACGAGGCGGACTTGAAAGCAAGGCAGATTAGCAGGAAACAGATTTCAAGAGGTACGTTGGAATCGCCTTTAAAGCACAGTAAGAGGGGCACAACTTCGACAATGACGCACTTGGCCAAAAAGGGCGTATGCGTTTTCTCCTGAATATATTCAGGAGAAAACGCATACGCACTTTTTGGCCAAGCAAACAAGCGGGCAATGCAAATCTGAACTACAAAGAAGTATCACTTCCCACCGGTCAAAAGGGACATCCACAAAATGTGTAAAAACCGGAAAGGCAAGACAGGCCCTGGAGAACAAGGAGCCTTGTTATGCTGATGGACGGTATGTAAATTGCCAACTGCCTCACTGGAGGAGTGCATTGTGTTCCCTAAAACAAGTAAACAACAGAGCTACAGAGCCAAGGGCACTTCCTGTCTAGGGAATATACCTAGGGAAAACTGAAAATCAATAAGACAGAGCCACCCCCAAATTTAGGGCTGCACTGCTTACAAGAACCTCAACATGGCTACACCTTAAATATCCAGGAAATATAAAAATGGTTCAAAAATCTGTGGTATTTATGTACGATGGAATATCCCTCAGCCATGAAAACAATGTCATAAGACCAGGAGCAACAAAGTGAGTGGATTCAAGTACGATGATTCTAAGTGAAATAAGTCACACAGAAAAAGAAACTTATCATAAGATATCACTTATGAAGATCCTGTAAACATGGCTCCACATGAACTGAGTTAGGAAAGAGAACAGAGTCTCACATTTAGAAAACACTCTTATGCCTGCTTAAGGGGAAAGGAGAGGTGGGGTGATGCATAAAACCAGAGTTTGATATAAGCACAGGTACCATTTCTAAAACCAACTGTGGAATAGACAAGACCTACACCTTCCTCAGTGAAAGGGACTCAAAACCCCATATTTCCCGCAGAGGAATAGATCTGACTAGTAAGAATCTTAAAACCTATGTATTGATATGTCTCTGTAAGGGAATCAAGTGTGTCTAGACTGGCATAAACATGGAAGCGAGAATCAACTCAAACCCACTATAAAAAGGAATTTCAACAACAAAACCAAAAAACAGGGAAATTCTTTACATTTCCTTCAGGGTCTCTGATGAAACCTGGAATGACCCTAACTACAATGACAGGTGGATGTGGCATAAGGCTGGACACTTGGGACTGAGAGGATTGGTGAGCTTGGGTGAGGAAATGCAGACCCTTTAAAGCAAAAATGCATGGCTCCCATTCCTTGGGTCCCAACTCTCCATGTTGAAGGGAATATTACCACAGCTATAACATGTACGGGAAACCTAGAGAATGGACACACTGTGAATACAAAATGTTTCTAAAACTCAACGAGTAGTCCCTCTCCTGGTGCTCCGGTTTGACTTTCCAACAGCTTTGCTATCAATCTCCCAACTAAGAGACAACCCCTTTAACCTCCTGGTTCGCACAGGTAGCCAATTTGGCAGAGGATGGAAGGGAAGAGGGAGAACCAATGAGAGAGTAGCTATTAGGCATTTGGACGAGCACATGTCACTCTAATTTCCCGGCAGGAAGAAGAATTAACCAGAGTCTCAGCCAACCACCGGGAACCAGTATAGGTTCTGAACCAAAATTTTGGACTTGCGTACAGCTCACAAAAAACTAGTTGAAAAATGGAGCTCAGGGGCACAGCAATTCACAAACTGGCAGACTAATAAAGGACAACTATCGTCCAAAAATCTGTTGAGGGAAGGAAACGAGGCGGACTTGAAAGCAAGGCAGAATAGCATTAAACAGATTTCAAGAGGAACGTTGGAATCGCCTTTAAAGCACAGGAAGAGGGGCACAACTTCGACAATGACGCACTTGGCCAAGAAGGGCGTATGCGTTTTCTCCTCAATATATTCAGGAGAAAACGCATACGCCCTTTTTGGCCAAGCAAGCAAGCGGGCAATGCAAATCTGCACTACAAAGAAGTATCACTTCCCACCGGTCAAAAGGGACATCCACAAAATGTGTAAAAACCAGAAAGGCAAGACAGGCACTGGAGAATAGGGAGCCTTGTTATGCTAATGGGCGGGATGTAAATTGCCAGCTGCCTCACTGGAGGAGTGCATTGCGTTCCCTAAAACAAGTAAACAACAGAGCTACAGAGCCAAGGGCCCATCCAGTCTAGGGAATATACTTTGGGAAATCTGAAAATCAATAAGACAGAGCCACCCCAAAATTTAGGTCGGCACTGCTTACAAGAACCTCAACAAGGGTACACCTTAAATATCCCGGGAAATATAAAAGTGGTTCAAAAAACTGTGGTATTTATGTACGATGGAATATCCCTCAGCCATGAAATCAATGTCATAAGACCAGGAGCAGCAAAATGAGTGGATTCTGGTACGATGATTCTAAGTGAAATAAGACACACAGAAAAAGAAACTTATCATAAGATATCACTTAGGAAGATCCTGTAAACATTGCTGCACAGGAACTGAGTTAGGAAAGAGACCAGAGTCTCACATTTAGAAAACACTCTTATGCCTGCTTAAGGGGAAAGGAGAGGTGGGGTGATGCATAAAACCAGAGTTTGATATAAGCACATGTACCATTTCTATAACCAACTGTGGAATAGACAAGACCTACCCCTTCCTTAGTGAAAGGGACTCAAAACCCCATATTTTCCACAGAGGAATAGATCTGACTAGTAAGAATCTTAAAACCTATGTATTGATATGTCTCTGTAAGGGAATCAAGTGTGTCTAGACTGGCATAAACATGGCAGCGAGAATCAGCTCAAACCCACTATAAAAAGGAATTTCAAAAACAAAACCAAAAAACAGGGAAATTCTTTACATTTCCTTCAGGGTCTCTGATGAATCCTGGAATGACCCTATCTACAATGACAGCTGGATGTGGCATAAGGCTGGACACTTGGGACTGAGAAGATTGGTGAGATTGGGTGAGCAAATGCAGATACTTTAAAGCAAAAATGCATTACGCCATTCCATGGGTCCCAACTCTCCATGTTGAAGGGAATATTACTACAGCTATAACATGTACGGCAAACCTAGAGAATGGATACACTGTGAATACAAATGGTTTCTAAAACTCAACGAGTAGTCCCTCTCCTGGTGCTCCGGTTTGACTTTCCAAATGCCTTACTATCAATCTCCCAACTTGGAGAGAAAGCCTCTTTAACCTCCTGGTTCGCACAGGTTGCCAAATTGGCAGAGGATGGAAGTGAAGAGGGAGAACCAATGAGAGAGTAGCTGTTAGGCATTTGGACGGGCACATGTCACTCTAATTTCCCGGCAGGAAGAAGAATTAACCAAAGTCTCAGCCACCCACCGGGAACCAGTAGAGTTCTTGAACCAAAATTTGGACTTGCATTCAGCTCACAAAAACGAGTTGAAAAATGGAGCTCAGCCTAACAGCAATTCACAATGTGGCAGAGTAATAAAGGACAACTATTGTCCAAAAATCTTTTGAGGGAAGCCAACGAGGCGGACTGGAAAGCGAGGCAGAATAGCAGGAAACAGAATTCAAGAGGCACTTTGGAATCGCCTTTATAGCACAGGAAGAGGGGCACAAAATCGACAATGACGCACTTGGCCAAAAAGGGCGTATGCGTTTTCCCCTGAATATATTCAGGAGAAAACGCATACGCCCTTCTTGGCCAAGCAAGCAAGCGGGCAATGCAAATCTGCACTACAAAGAAGTATCACTTCCTACCGGTCAAAAGGGACATCCACAAAATGTGTAAAAACCAGAAAGGCAAGACAGGCCTTGGAGAACAGGGAGCCTTGTTATGCTGATGGGCGGGATGTAAATTGCCAACTGCCTCACTGGAGGAGTGCATTGTGTTCCCTAAAACAAGTAAACAACAGAGCTACAGAGCCAAGGGCACTTCCAGTCTAGGGAATATGCCTTGGGAAAACTGAAACTCAGTAAGACAGAGCCACCCCCAAATTTAGGGCTGCACTGCTTACAAGAACCTCAACTTGGGTACACCTGAAATATCCCAGGAAATATAAAAATGGTTCAAAAAATAGTGGTACTTATGTACGATGGAATATCCCTCAGCTATGAAATCAATGTCATAAGACCAGGAGCAGCAAAGTGAGTGGATTCAGGTACGATGATTCTAAGTGAAATAAGTCACACAGAAAAAGAAACTGATCCTAAGATATCACTTATGAAGTTCCTGTAAACATGGCTACACATGAACTGAGTTAGGAAAGAGAACAGAGTCTCACCTTTAGAAAACACTCTTATGCCTGCTTAAGGGGGAAGGAGAGGTGGGGTGATGCATAAAACCAGAGTTTGATATAAGCACGGGTACCGTTTCTAAAATCACCTTTGGAATAGTCAAGACCTACACCTTCCTCAGTGAAAGGGATTCAAAACCGCATATTACGCGCAGAGGAATAGATATGACTAGTAAGAATCTTAAAACCTATGTAATGGTATAGCTATGTAAGGGAATCAGGTGTGTTTAGACTGGCATAAACATGGCAGCGAGAATCAGATCAAACCCACTATAAAAAGGAATTTCATAAACAAAACCAAAAAACAGGGAAATTCTTTACAATTCCTTCACGGTCTCTGATGAAACCTGTAATGACCCTATCTACAATGACAGCTGGATGTTTCATAAGGGTGGACACTTGGGACAGAGAGGATTGGTGAGATTGGGTGAGCAAATGCAGACCCTTTTAAGCAAAAATGCATGGCCCCCATTCCATGGGTCCCAACTCTCCAGGTTGAAGGGAATATTACTACAGCTATAAAATGTACGGGAAACCTAGAGAATGGACACACTGTGAATACAGAAGGTTTCTAAAACTCAACGAATAGTCCCTCTCCTGGTGCTCTGGTTTGACTTTCCAACTGCTTTACTATCAATCTCCCAACTTGGAGAGACAGCCCGTTTAACCTCCTGGTTCGCACAGGTTGCCAATTTGGCAGAGGATGGAAGGGAAGAGTGAGAACCAATGACAGACTAGCTGTTAGGCATTTGGACGGCACATGTCACTCTAATTTCCCGGCAGGAAGAAGAATTAACGAAAGTCTCAGCCACCCACCGCAAACCAGTATAGGTCCTGAACCAAAATTTTGGACATGCATTCTGCTCAAAAAAATGAGTTGAATACTGGAGCTCAGGGGCACAGATTTCACAAACTGGCAGAGTAACAAAGGACAACTATCGTCCAAAAATCTGTTGAGGGAAGGCAACGAGGCGGACTCGAAAGCGAGGCACAATAGCAGGAAACAGATTTCAAAAGGTACGTTGGAATCGCCTGTAAAGCACAGGAAGAGGGGCACATCTTCGAGAATGATGCACTTGGGCAAAAGTGGCGTATGCGTTTTCTCCTGAATATATTCAGGAGAAAATGCTTACGCCCTTTTTGGCCAAGCAAGCAAGCGGGCAAAGCAAATCTGCCCTACAAAGAAGTATCATTTCCCACAGGTAAAAAGGGACATCCAGAAAATGTGTATAAACCAGAAAGGCAAGACAGGCCCTGGAGAGCAGGGAGCCATGTTGTGCTGATGGGCGGGATGTAAATTGCAAACTGCCTCACTGGAAGTGTGCATTGTGTTCCCTAAAACAAGTAAACAACAGAGCTACAGAGCCAAGGGCACTTCTAGTCTAGGGAATATACCTTGGGATCACTGAAAATCAATAAGAGAGAGCCACCCCCAAATTTAGGGCTGCACTGCTTTCAAGAACCTCAACTTGGGTACACCTTAAATATCCCAGGAAATATAAAAATTGTTCAAGAAATTGTGGTACTTACGTACGATGGAATATCCCTCAGCCATGAAACCAATGTCACAAAACCAGTAGCAGAAAAGTGACTGGATTGAGGTACAATGATTCTAAGTGAAATAAGTCACACAGAAAATGAAACTTATCATAAGATATCACTTATGAAGTTCCTGTAAACATGGCTACATATGAACTGTGCTAAGAAAGAGAACAGAGTCTCACATTTAGAAATGACTTTATGCCTGCTTAAGGGGGAATGCGAGGAGGGAAGATGCATAAAACCAGTTTGATATAAGCACAGGTATCGTTCCAAAAACCAACTGTGGTATAGACAAGACCTACAGCTTCCTCAGGGAAAGGGACTCAAAACCCCATATTTCCCGCAGAGGAATGGATCTGACTTGTAAGAATCTTAAAACCTATATATTGCTATGTCTCCATAAGGGAATCAAGTGTTTCTAGACTGGCATAAACATGGCAGCGTGAATCAGATCAAACCCACTATAAAAATGAATTTCAAAAACAAAACAAAAAAACAGGGAAATTCTTTACAATTCCTTTAGGGTCTCTGATGAAACATGGAATGACCCTATATACAATGAGAGCTCGATGTGGCAGAAGCGTGGAAACTTGGGACTGAGGGGATTGGTGAGATTGGGTGAGCAAATGCAGACCCTTCAAAGCAATAATGCATGGCCACCATTCCAAGGGACCCAACTCTCCAAATTGAAGGTTATATTACTACAGATATAACAAGTACGGGAAACCTAGAGAATGGACACACTGTGAATACAAAAGGTTTCTAAAACTCAATGAATAGTCCCTCTCCTGGTGCTCCAGTTTGAATTTCCAACTGCTTTACTATCAATCTCCCAACTTGGAGAGACAGCCCCTTAAACATCCTAATTCGCACAGGTTGAAAATTTGGCAGAGGATGGAAGGGAAGAGGGAGAACCAATGAGAGAGCAGCTGTTAGACATTTGGACGGGCACATGTCTCTCTAATTTCCCGGCAGGAAGAAGAATTAACCAAAGTCTCAGCCACCCACCAGGAACCAGTAGAGGTCATGATCCAAAATTTTGGACTTGCGTACTGCTCACAAAAAAAGAGTTGAAAAATGGAGCTCAGGGGTACAGCAATTCACAAACTGGAAGAGTAATAAAGGACAACTATCGTCCAAAAATCTGTTGAGGGAAGGCAACGTGGCGGACATGAAAGCGAGGCAGAATAACAGGAAACAGATTTCAAGAGGTACGTTGGAATCGCCTTTAAAGCACAGGAAAAGGGGCACAACTTCGACAATGACGCACTGGGCCAAAAAGGGAGTACACATTTTCCCCTGAATATATTCAGGAGAAAACCCATATGCCCTTTTTGGCCAAGCAAGCAAGCAGGCAATGCAAATCTGCACTACAAAGAAGTATCACTTACCTCCGGTCAAAAGGGACATCCACAAAATGTGTAACAACCTGAAAGGCAAGACAGGCCCTGGAGAACAGGGAGCATTGTTATGCTGATGGGCGGGATGTAAATTGCCAACTGCCTCACTGGAGGAGTGCATTGTGTTCCCTAAAACAAGTATACAACAGAGCTACAGAGCCAAGGGCACTTTCAGACTAGGAAATATACCTTGGGAAAACTGAAAATCAATAATACAGAGCCGCCCCCAAATTTAGGGCTGCACTGCTTACAAGAACCTCAACTTGGGTACACCTTAAATATCCCAGGAAATATAAAAATGGTTCAAAAAATAGTGGTACTTATGTACGATGGAATATCCCTCAGCAATGAAATCAATGTCATAAGACCAGGAGCAGCAAAGTGAGTGGATTCAGGTACGATGATTCTAAGTGAAATAAGTCACACAGAAAAAGAAACTTATCCTAAGATATCACTTATGAAGATCCTGTAAACAAGGCTACACATGAACTGAGTTAAGAAAGAGAACAGAGTCTCACATTTAGAAAACACACTTTTGCCTGCTTAAGGGGGAAGGAGAGGTTGGGTGATGCATAAAACCAGAGTTTGATATAAGCACAGGTACCGTTTGTAAAACCAGCTTTAGAATAGACAAGACCTACACCTTCCTCAGTGAAAGGGACTCAAAACCGCATATTACGCGCAGAGGAATAGATCTGACTAATAAGAATCTTAAAACCTATGTATTGATATGTCTCCGTAAGGGAATAAAGTGTGTCTAGACTTGCATAAACATGGCAGCGAGAATCAGTTCAAACCCACTATAAAAAGGAATTTCAAAAACACAACTGAAAAACAGGGAAATACTTTACAATTCCTTCAGAGTCTCTGATGAAACCTGGAATGACCCTATCTACTATGACAGCTGGATGTGGCATAAGGCTGGACACTTGGGACTGAGATGATTGGTGAGATTGGGTGAGAAAATGGAGAACCTTTAAAGCAATAATGCATGGTCCCCATTCCATGGGTCCCAACTCTACAGGTTGAAGGGAATATTACTACAGCTATAACAGATATGGGAAACCTAGAGAGTGGACACACTGTGAATACAAAAGGTTTCTAAAATTCAACGAATAGTCCCTCTCCTGGTGCTCCGGTTTGACTTACCAACTGCTTTACTATCAACCTCCCAAATTGGAGAGACAGCCCCTTTAAGCTCCTGGTTTGCACAGGTTGCCAATTTGCCAGGTGATGGTAGGGAAGAGGGAGAACCAATGAGAGACTAGCTGTTAGGAATTTGGAAGGGGACATGCCACTCTAAATTCCCGGCAGGAAGAAGAATTAACCAAAGTCTCAGCCACACAACGGGAACCAGTATAGGTGCTGAACCAAAATTTTGGACTTGCGTTCAGCTCACAAAAAACTAGTTGAAAAATGGAGCTCAGGGGCACAGCAATTCACAAAATGGCAGAGTAATAAAGGACAACTATCTTGCTAAAATCTGTTGAGGGAAGGGAACGAGGCGGACTTTAAAGCGAGGCAGAATAGCAAGAAACAGATTTCAAGAGGTACGTTGGAATCGCCTTTAAAGTACAGGAAGAGGGGCACAACTTCGACAATGACGCACTTGGCCAAAAAGGGCGTATGCGTTTTCTCTTGAATATATTCAGGAGAAAACGCATATGCCCTTTTTGGCCAAACAAGCAAGCGGGCAATGCAAATCTGCACTACAAAGAAGTATCAATTCCCTCCGGTCAAAACGGACATGCACAAAATATGTAAAAACTAGAAAGGCAAGACAGGCCCTAGAGAACAGGGAGCCTTGTTATTCTGATGGGCGGGATGTAAATTGCCAACTGCCTCACTGGAGGAGGGCATTGTGTTCCCTAAAATAATTAAACAACAGAGCTACAGAGCCAAGGGCACTTCCAGTCTAGGAAATATACCTTGGGAAAACTGAAACTCAAAAGAGAGAGCCACCCCCAAAATTAGGGCTGCACTGCTTACAAGAACCTCAACTTGGGTACACCTTAAATATCCCAGGAAATATAAAAATGGTGCAAAAAATCGTGGTACTTATGTACGATGGAATATCCCTCAGCCATGAAATCAATGTCATAAGACCAGGAGCAGCAATGTGAGTGGATTCAGATACGATGATTCTAAGTGAAATAAGTCACACAGAAAAAGAAACTTATCATAAAATATCACTTATGAAGATCCTGTAAACATGGCTACACATGAACTCAGTTAAGAAAGAGAACAGAGTCTCACATTTAGAAAACTCTCTTTTGCCTGCTTAAGGGGGAAGGAGAGGTTGGGTGATGCATAAAACCAGAGTTTGATATAAGCACAGGTACCGATTGTAAAACCAACTTTGGAATAGACAAGACCTACACATTCCTCACTGAAAGGGACGCAAAACCCCATATTTCCCGCAGAGGAATAGATCTGACAATTAAGAATCTTAAAACCTATGTATTGATATGTCTACGTAAGGGAATCAAGTGTGTCTAGACTGGCATAAACATGGCAGAGAAAATCAGCTCAAACCCACTATAAATAGGAATTTCAAAAACACAAACAAAAAACAGGGTAATTCTTTACAATTCCTTCAGGGTCTCTGATGAAACCTGGAATGACCCTATCTACAATTACAGCTGGATGTGGCATAAGGCTGTACACTTGGGATGGAGAGGATTGGTGAGATTGGGTGAGCAAATGCAGACACTTTAAAGCAAAAATGCATGGCCCCCATTCCATGGGTCCCAACTCTCCATGTTGAAGGGAATATTACTACAGCTATAACAAGTACGAGAACCCTAGAGAATGGACACATGGTGAATACGAAAGGTTTCTAAAACTCAACGAATAGTCCCTCTCCAGGTGCTCCGGTTTGACTTTCCAACTGCTTTACTATCAATCTCCCAACTTGGAGAGACAGCCCCTTTAACCTCCTGGTTCGCACAGGTTGCCAATTTGGCAGAGGATCGAAGGGAAGAGGGAGAACCAATGAGAGAGTAGCTGTTAGGCATTTGGACGGGCATATGTCACTCTAATTTCCAGGCAGGGAGAAGAATTAACCAAAGTCTCAGCCACTCACCGGGAACCAGTATCGGTCCTGAACCAAAATTTTGGACTTGCTTTCAGCTCACAAAAAACGAGTTGAAAAATGAAACTCAGGGGCACAACAATTAACAAACTGGCACAATAATAAAGGACAACTATCGTCCAAAAAAATATTGAGAGAAGGCAACGAGGCGGAATTGAAAGCGAGGCAGAATAGCAGGAAACAGATTTCAAGAGGGACGTTGGAATCGCCTTTAAAGCACAGGAAGAGGGGCACACCTTCGACAATGACGCACTTGGCCAAAAAGTGTGTATGCATTTTCTCCTGAATATATTCAGGAGAAAACGCATACACCCTTTTTGGCCAAGCAAGCAAGCGGGCAATGCCAATCTGCACTACAAAGAAGTATCAATTCCCTCCGGTCAAAACGGACATCCACAAAATGTGTAAAAACCAGAAAGGCAAGACAGGCCCTAGAGAACAGGGAGCATTTTTATTCTGATGGGCGGGATGTAAATTGCCAACTGCCTCACTGGAGGAGTGCATTCTGTTCCCTAAAACAAGTAAACAACAGAGCTACAGAGCCAAGGGCACTTCCAGTCTAGGAAATATACCTTGGGAAACCTGAAAATTAAAAGACAGAGCCACACCCAAAATTAGGGCTGCGCTGCTTACAAGAACCTCAACTTGGGTACACCTTAAATATCCCAGGAAATATAAAAATGGTTCAAAACATTGTGGTACTTATGTCCGATGGAATATCCCTCAGCCATGAAATCAATGTCATAAGACCAGGAGCAGCAAAGTGAGTGGATTCAGGTACGATGATTCTAAGTGAAATAAGTCACACAGAAAAAGAAACTTATCCTAAGATATCACTTATGAAGATCCTGAAAACATGGGTACACATGAACTGAGTTAAGAAAGAGAACAGAGTCTCACATTTAGAAAACACTCTTATGCCTGCTTAAGGCAAAAGGAGAGGTGGGGTGATGCATAAAACCAGAGTTTGATATAAGCACAGGTACCGTTTGTAAAACCAACTATGAAATAGACAAGACCTACACCTTCCTCACTGAAAGGTACGCAAAACCCCATATTTCCCGCAGAGGAATAGATCTGACTAGTAAGAATCTTAAAACCTATGTATTGATATGTCTCTGTAAGGGAATCAACTATGTCTAGACTGGCATAAACATGGCAGCGAGAATCAGCTCAAACCCACTATAAATAGGAATTTCAAAAACACAACCAAAAAACAGGGAAATTCTTTACAATTCCTTCAGGTTCTCTGATGAAACCTGGAATGACCCTATCTACAAGGACACCTGGATGTGGCATAAGGCTGGACACTTGGGACTGACAGGATTGGTGAGATTGGGTGAGCAAATGCAGACCCATTAAGGCAAAAATGCATGGCCCCCATTCCATGGGTCCCAACTCTCCTTGTTGAAGGGAATATTACTACAGCTATAACATGTATGAGAACCCTAGACAATGGACACACGGTGAAAACGAAAGGTTTCTAAAACTCAACGAATAGTCCCTCTCCTGGTGCTCCGGTTTGACATTCCAACTGCTTTACTATCAATCTCCCAACTTGGAGAGACAGCCCCTTTAACCTTCTGGTTAGCACAGGTTGCCAATTTGGCAGAGGATGGAAGGGAAGAGGGAGAACCAATGAGAGAGTAGCTGTTAGGCATTTGGACGGGCACATATCACTCTAATTTCCCGGCTGGAAGAATAATTAACCAAAGTCTCAGCCACCCACCGGTAACCAGTATAGGTCCTGAACCAAAATTTTGGACTTGCTTTCAGCTCACAAAAAACGAGTTGAAAAATGAAACTCAGGGGCACAGCAATTAACAAACTGGCACAGTAATAAAGGACAACTATCGTCCAAAAAAATGTGGAGAGAAGGCAACGAGGCGGAATTGAAAGCGAGTCAGAATAGCAGGAAACAGATTTCAAAAGGGACGTTGGAATCGCCTTTAAAGCACAGGAAGAAGGGCACAACCTCGACAATGACGCACTGAGCCAAAAATTCTGTATGCGTTTTCTCCTGAATATATTCAGGAGAAAACGCATACACCTTTATAGCCAAGCAAGCAAGCGAGCAATGCAAATCTGTAGTACAAAGAAGTATCACTTCCCACTGATCAAAAGGGATATCCACAAAATGTGTAAAAACCAGAAAGGCAAGACAGGCCCTGGAGAACATGGAGCCTTGTTATGCTGATGGGCGGGTTGTAAATAGCCAAGTGCCTCACTGGAGGAGTGCATTGTGTTCCCTAAAAAAGTAAATAACAGAGCTACCGAACCAAGGGCACTTCCAGTCTAGGGAATTTACCTTGGGAAACTGAAAATCAATAAGACAGAGCCACTCCCAAATTTAGGGCTGCACTGCCTACAAGAACCTCAACTTGGCTACACCTTATATATCCCAGGAAATATAAAAATGGTTCAAAACATTGTGGTATTTACGTACGATGGAATATCCCTCAGCCATGAAATCAATGTCATAAGACCAGGAGCAGCAAAGTGAGTGGATTCAGGTACGATGATTCTAAGTGAAATAAGTCACACAGAAAAAGAAACTTATCATAAGATATCACTTATGAAGATCCTGAAAACATGGCTAAACATGAACTGAGTTAAGAAAGAGAACAGAGTCTCACATTTAGAAAACACTGTTATGCCTGCTTAAGGGGGAAGGAGAGGTGGGGTGATGCATAAAACCAGAGTTTGATATAAGCACAGGCACCGTTTGTAAAACCAACTTTGGAATAGACAAGACCTACACCTTCCTCACTGAAAGGGACGCAAAACCCCATATTTCCCGCAGAGGAATAGATCTGACTAGTAAGAATCTTAAAACCTATGTATTGATATGTCTCCGTAACGGAATCAAGTGTGTCTAGACTGGCATAAACATGGCAGCTAGAATCAGCTCAAACCCACTATAAATAGGAAATTCAAAAACACAACCAAAAAACAGGGAAGTTGTTAACAATTCCTTCAGGGTCTCTGATGAAACCTGGAATGACCCTATCTACAATGACAGCTGGATGTGGCATAAGGCTGGACACTTGGGACTGACTGGATTGGTGAGATTGTGTGAGCAAATGCAGACCCTTTAAAGCAAAAATGCATGGCCCCCATTCCATGGGTCCCAACTCTCCATGTTGAAGGGAATATTACTGCAACTATAACATGTACGGGAAACCTACAGAATGGACACACTGTGAATACAAAAGGTTTCTAAAACTCAACGTGTAGTCCCTCTCCTGGTGCTCCGGTTTGACATTCCAACTGCTTTACTATCAATCTCCCAACTTGGAGAGACAACCCCTTTAACCTCCTGGTTCGCACAGGTGGCCCATTTGGAAGAGGACGGAAGGGAAGAGGGAGAACCAATGAGAGAGTAGCTGTTAGGCATTTGGACGGGCACATGTCACTCTAATTTCCCGGCAGGAAGAATAATTAACCAAAGTCTCAGCCACCTACCGGGAACCAGTATAGGTCCTGAACAAAAATTTTGGTCTTGCGTTCAGCTCCCAAAAAACGAGTTGAAAATTGGAGTTCAAGGGCACAGCAATTCACAACCTGGCACAGTAATAAAGGACAACTATCGTCCAAAAATCTGTTGAGGGAAGGCAACGAGGCGGACTTGAATGCGAGTCAGAATATCTGCACTACAAAGAAGCATCACTTCCCACAGGTCAAAAGGGATATCCACAAAATGAGCAAAAACCAGAAAGACACGACAGGCTCTAGAGAACAGGGAGCCTTGTTATCCTGATGGGCGGGATGTAAATTGCCCACTGCCTCACTGGAAGAGTGCATTGTGTTCTCTAAAACAAGTAAACAACAGAGCTACAAGGCAAAGGCACTTCTAGTCTAGGGAATATACCTTGGGAAAACTGAAAATCAATAAGAACGAGCAAGCCCCAAATTTAGGGCTGCACTGCTAATAAGAACCTCAACTTGGGTACAGCTTAAATATCCCAGGAAATATAAAAATGGCTCAAAAAATTGTGTTACTTACGTAGGATTGAATATCCCTCAGCCATGCAATCAATGTCATAAGACCAGTAGCAGCAAAGTGAGTGGATTCAGGTACGAAGATTCTAAGTGAAATAAGTCACACAGAAAAAGAAACATCATAAGATATCACTTATGAAGATCCTGTAAACATGTGTACACATGAACTGAGATAGGAAAGAGAACAGAATCTCACATTTAGAAAACACTCTTATGCCTGTTTAAGGGGGAAGGAGAGGTGGGGTGATGCATAAAACCAGAGTTTGGTATAAGCACAGGTACAATTCCAAAAACCAACTATGGTATATACTAGACCTACAGCTTCCTCAGTTAAAGGGACTCAAAACCCATATTTCCCACAAAGGAATAGATCTGACTAGTAAGAATCTTAAAACCTCTGTATTGCTATGTCTCCGTCAGGGAATCAAGTGTGTCTAGACTGGCATAAACATGGCAGCGAGAATCAGCTCAAGTACACTATAAAAAGGAATTTCAAAAACAAAACAAAAAAACAGGGAAATTCTTTACAATTCCTTCAGGGTCTATGATGAAACCTGGAATGACCCTATATACAATGACAGCTGGATGTGGCATGAGGCTGGACACTTGGGACTGAGAGGATTGTTGAGATTGGGTGAGCAAATGCAGACCCTTTAAAGCAATAATGCATGGCCCAGATTCGATGGTTCGCAACTCTCCAGGTTAAAGGGAATATCACTACAGCTATAACATGTTCGGGATACCTAGAGAATGGACACACTGTGAATACGAAAGGTTTCTAAAACTCAACGAATTGCCCCTCTCCTTGTGCTCCGGTTTGAATTTCCAACGGCTTTACTATCAATCTCCCAACTTGGAGAGACAGCCCCTTTAACCTCCTGGTTCGCACAGGTTGACAATTTGGCAGAGGATGGAAGGGAAGAGGGAGAACCAATGAGAGAGTAGCTGTTAGGCATTTGGACGGGCACATGTCACTCTAATTTCCCGGCAGGAAGAAGAATTAACCAAAGTCTCAGCCACCCTCCAGGAACCAGAAGAGGTCCTGATCCAAAATTTTGTACTTGCGTACAGCTCACAAAAAACGAGTTGAAAAATGGAGCTCAGGGGCACTGCAGTTCACAAACTGGCAGAGTAATAAAGGACAACTATCGTCCAAAAATCTGTTGAGTGAAGGCAACGAGGCAGAGTTGAAAGCTATGCACAATAGCAGGAAACAGACTTCAAGAGGTACGTTGGAGTCTCCTGTAAAGCACAGGAAGTGGGGCACAGCTTCGAAAATGACTCACTGGGCCAAAAAGTGCGTATACATTTTTCCCTGAATATATTCAGTAGAAAACGCATACGCCCTCTTTGTCCAAGCAAGCAAGCAGGCAAAGCAAATCTGCACTACAAAGAAGTATCACTTACCTCCAGTCAAAAGGGACATCCACAAAATGTGTAAAAACCAGAAAGGCAAGAAATGCACTGGAGATCCGGGAGCCTTGTTATGCTGATGGGCGGGATGTAAGTGCCAACTGCCTCACTGGAGGAGTGCATTGTGTTCCCTAAAACAAGTAAACAACACAGCTACAGAGCCAAGGGCCCTACCTGTCTACAGAATATACCTTGGGAAAACAGAAAATCAATAAGACAGAGCTGCCCCCAAATTTAGGGCTGCACTGCTTACAACAACCTTATCTTGGGTACACCTTAAATATGCCAGGAAATATAAAAATGGTTCAAAACATTGTGCTACTTACGTACGATGGATTATCCCTCAGCCATTAAATCAATGTCATAAGACCAGGAGTAGCAAAGTGAGTGGATTCAGGTACGATGATTCTAAGTGAAATAAGTCACACAGAAAAAGAATCTTATCATAAGATATCATTTATGAAGATCCTGTAAACATGGCTACACATGAACTGAGTTAAGAAAGAGAACAGAGTCTCACATTTAGAAAACACTCTTATGCCTGCTTAAGGGGGAAGGAGAGGTGGGGTGATGCATAAAACCAGAGTTTGATATAAGCACAGGTACCCTTTCTATAACCAACTTTAGAATAGACAAGACCTACACCTTCCTCAGTGAAAGGGACTCAAAACCCCATATTACCCCCAGAGGAATAGATCTGACTAGTAAGAATCTTAAAACCTATGTATTGATATGTCTCCGTAAGACAATCAAGTGTGTCTAGACTGGCATAAACATGGCAGCGAGAATCAGCTCAAAGCCACGATAAAAAGGAATTTCAAAAACACAACCAAAAACAGGGAAATTCTTTACAATTCCTTCAGGGTATCTGATGAAACCTGGAATGACCCTATCTACAATGACAGCTGGAAGTGGCATAAGCCTGGACACTTCGGACTGAGAGGATTGGTGAGATTGGGTGAGCAAATGCAGACCCTTTAAAGCAATAATGCATGGTCCCCATTCCATGGGTCGCAACTCTCCAGGTTGAAGGGAATATTACTACAGCTATAACATGTATGGGAAACCTAGAGAATGGACACACTGTGAATACAAAAGGTTTCTAAAACTCAACGAATAGTCCCTCTCCTGGTGCTCCGGTTTGACTTTCCAACTGCTTTACTATCCATCTACCTACTTGGAGAGACAGCCCCTTTAAGCTCCTGGTTTGCACAGGTTGCCAATTTGCCAGAGGATAGAAGGGAAGAGGGAGAACCAGTGAGAGACTAGCTGTTAGGCATTTGGACGGGGACATGTCACTCTAAATTCCCGGCAGGAAGAAGAATTAACCAAAGTCTCAGACACCCACCGGGAACCAGTATAGGTCCTGAACCAAAATTTTGGACTTGCGTTCAGCTCACAAAAAACGAGTTGAAAAATGGAGCTCAGGTGCATAGCAATTCACAAACTGTCAGAGTAATAAAGGACAACTATCTTGCTAAAATCTGTTGAGGGAAGGGAACGAGGCGGGCTTAAATCGAGGCAGAAGAGCAGGAAACAGATTTCAAGAGGTACATTGGAATCGCCTTTAAAGCACAGGAAGAGGGGCACAACTTCGAGAATGACGCACTTGGCCAAAAAGGGTGTATGCGTTTTCTCCTGAATATATTCAGGAGAAAACGCATACACCCTTTTTGGCCAAGCAAGCAAGCGGGCAATGCAAATCTGCACTACAAAGAAGTATCACTTCCCACTGGACAAAAGGGACATCCACAAAATGTGTAAAAACCAGAAAGGCAAGACAGGCGCTGGAGAACAGGGAGCCTTGTTATGCTGATGGTCGGGATGTAAATAGCCAACTGCCTCACTGGAGGAGTGCATTGTGTTCCCTAAAACAAGTAAACAACAGAGCTACAGAGCCAAGGGCACTTCCATTCTAGGGAATATACCTTTGGAGAACTGAAAATCAATAAGACAGAGCCACGCCCAAATTTAAGGCTGCACTGCTTACAAAAACATCAACTTGGGTACACCTTAAATATACCAGGAAATATAAAAATGGTTCAAAAAATTGTGGTACTTATGTACGATGGTATATCCCTCAGCCATGAAATCAATGTCATAAGACCCGGAGCAGCAAAGTGAGTGGATTCAGGTACGATGATTCTAAGTGAAATAAGTCACCAGAAAAAGAAACATATCATAAGATATCACTTATGAAGATCCTGTAAACATGGCTACATATGAACTCAGTTAGGAAAGAGAACAGAGTCTCACATTTAGAAAACACTCTAATGCCTGTTTAAGGGGGAAGGAGAGGTGGGGTGATGCATAAATCCATAGTTTGATATAAGCACAGGTACCGTTTGTAAAACCTACCGTGGATTACACAAGACCTACACCTTCCTCATTGAAAGGGACTCAAAACCCCATATTCCCCGCAGAGGAATAGATCTGACTAGTAAGAATCTTAAAACCTATGTATTGATATGTCTCTGTAAGGGAATCAAGTGTGTCTAGACTGGCATAATCATGGCAGCGAGAATCAGCTCAAACCCACTATATAATGGAATTTCAAAAACAAAAACAAAAAACAGGGAAATTCTTTACAATTCCTTCAGGGTCTCTGATGAAACCTCCAATGACCCTATCTACAATGACAGCTGGATGTGGCATAAGGCTTGACACTTGGGACTGAGAGGATTGGTGAGATTGGGTGAGCAAATGCAGACCCTTTAAAGCAAAAATGCATGGCCCCCATTCCAAGGGACCCAACTCACCAGATTGAAGATTATATTACTACAGCTATAACATGTACGGGAAACCTAGAGAATGGACACACTGTGAATTCAAAAGGTTTCTAAAACTGAATGAATAGTCCCTCTCCTGGTGCTCCTGTTTGACTTTCCAACTGATTTACTATCAATCTCCCAAGTTGGAGAGCCAGCCCCTTTAACCTCCTGGTTCGCACAGGTTGCCAATTTGGCAGAGGATGGAAGGGAAGAGGGAGAACCAATGAGAGAGCAGCTGTTAGACATTTGGACGGGCACATGTCACTCTAATTTTCCAGCAGGAGGAAGAATTAACCAAAGTCTCAGCCACCCACCAGTAACCAGTAGAGGTCGTGATCCAAAATTTTGGACTTGCGTTCTGTTCACAAAAAACGAGTTGAAAAATGGAGCTCAGGGGCACAGCAATTCGCAAACTGGCAGAGTAATAAAGGACAACTATCGTCCAAAAATCTTTTGAGGGAAGCCAACGAGGCTGTCATGAATGCGAGGCAGAATAGCAGGAAACAGATTTCAAGAGGTACATTGGAATCGCCTTTAATGTACCGGCAGAGGAGAACTACTTCATCAGTGATGTACTTGTTCAAAAGGGCATATGCGTTTTCTTCTGAATATATTCAAGAAAAAATGCATATGCCCTTTTTGGCCAAGCAAGCAAGCAAGAAATGCAAATGTGCACTACAAGAACGATCACTTCCCACTGGTCAAAAGGGACATCCGAAAAATGTGTAAAAACCAGAAAGGCAAGACAGGCCCTGGAGAACAGGGAGTCTTGTTAGGCTAATGGGCAGGATGTAAATTTCTAAATGCCTCTCTGTGGGAGTTCATTGTGTTCCCTAAAACAAATAAAAAACAGAGCTACAGAGCCAATGGCAGTTCCAGTCTAGGGAATATACGTTTGGAAAAATGAAAATCACTAAGACAGAGCCACCCCAAAATTTAGGGCTGCACTGCTTACACGAACCTCAACTTGGGTACACCTTAAATGTCCCAGGAAAGAAAAAAAAATGGTTCAAGAAATTGTGGTACTTACATACGATTGAATATCCCTTAGCCATGAAATCAATATCATAAGGCCAGGAGCAGCAAAATGAGTGGATTCAGGTACAATGATTCTAAGTGAAATAAGTCACATTGAAAAAGAATCTTATCATAAGATATCACTTACAAAGGTCCTGTAACCATGGCTACACATGAACTGAGTTAGGAAAGATAACAGTGTAACAAATCTTATCATAAGTTATCACTCATAGGGTGAATGTACACATGGCTACTCATGAACTGGATTACAAACACTACAGACTCACACATTTAGAAAACAATCTTCTGCCTGCTTAACGGGAAAGCCGAGGTGGGGTGATGCATAAAACCACAGTTTTAAATTAACACAGATACCGTTACCTAAACCAAGTATGTAATAGACAACACCTACTCCCCTCACAATGAACTGGACTCAACACACCCTATTCATTGCAGAGGAATATATCTGACTCTAAGAATTTTAAAACATATGTATTCTCATGTCTCCATAAAGAAAGCATATGTGTGTATAATGGCATGAACACAGCACTGAAATTCAGCTAAACCCCCTTATAAAAATAAGTTTCAAAAGCAAAATGCAAAAACCGCGAAACAGAGAGAAATCTTAAAAATTACGTTCAGGGCCTGTGATCCAACCTGGATTGACCACCTTTACACCCACAGCTGGATGAGACATAAGACTGGACACTTGGGGCTGACAAGATTGCTGAGGTTGTGTGAGCAAAACAACGCCACTTAGAGCAATACTGTGTGCTACCCATTCTAGTGGTCCCAACTCTCCCGGTTTAAGAGAATCTTCCTACAGTTAAAACATGCATGGGAAACCCAGTGGATGCTACACTGTGTAATTGGGAAAGTTTTCTAAAAGGTACCTCATTTTTCCTTTCGTCGTGCTTGGCTTCACCATTCCATCTGCATTACTAAAAATCTCCCCACTTGGAGTGTCAGCGCCTTTACCCTCCTTTTATGCACAGTTTGCAAATTGTGCAGAGGATGAACAGGAAGAGGGGAAACAAATGAGAGTTTAGCTGTAGGTGTTTGGATGGGCACATATCACTCTACTTTCCCATCAGGAAGAAGCATTAACCAAAGGCTCAGCCTGAAGCCCTGGAACCGGACTAGGGCCTAAAGCCATCCTGCGGTATTGCAGCCAGCTCACAAATAGGCGGTTTGAAAAATGGATATCAGGGGCACAGCAATTCACAAACTTGCAGAGTTATAAAGGACAACTATCATCCAGAAATATATTGAGGTAAGGCCGTGAAGAGGATTTGAATGCAAGGCAGAATTGAAGGAAACAGATTTCAAGAGGTACATTGGAGTCATCTTTAAAGCACATGAAAAGGGACAGAACTCCAACAATGTTGCCCTTGGCAGGAAAGGGAGTATGTGTATTTTCTTGAATATATTCGGGAAAAAATGCATACGCCCTTTTTGGCCAAGCAAGCCATCAGGCATTGAAAATCCACACTACATAGAAGTGTCCCTTACCTCCAGTCAAAAGGGCCATCCACAAACAGTGTAAAAACCACAAATGCAGGACAGGCCTTGGAGAAAAGGGAGCCTGGTTACACCGATGGACAGGATGTAAATTGCCAACAGCCTCTCTGGAGAACTGTATGTTGTTTTCTAAAACAGAGCTACAGAGCATAGCACACTTCCACTCATGGGCGTGTATTTTGGTAAAACTAAATATCCGCAACACACAGCCAGCGCAAAGTTTAGGGCTGCTCTGTTTACAAGAACCTCGAATTCGGTACACTTTAAATATCCCAGGAAAGGAAAAAAAATGGATATAGATGTCATGGTACTTATATAGAATGGAATGTCACTCAGACATAAAATCAATGTCATAAATCCAATAGCAGCATAATGAGTGGCTTTAGGTACGATAATGCTAAGTGAAATGAGCCACAAAGAAACAAAAACTTATTGTAATATATATCTTATAGAGGGAATGTAAACATGGCTACACATGAACTGAATTTCAAAAGAGAACAGAGTTACACATTTAGAAAACATACTTATGCCTCCTTAAGGGGAAAGGTGACGTGGGGTGATGTGTAAAAGCAGAGTTTGAAATTAGCACAGATACCATTCCATATACCAAATATGTAATAGACAAGACCTACTCCTTTCTCAATGAACTGGACACAAAACACCCTATTCACTGAAGAGGAATTTATCTGACTGGTAACAATCTTGAAACCTATGTATTTATATGTCTCCATAATGGAATCAAGTGAATGTAGATTGGCATAAACACAGATCAATGGAACAGGACAGAAAGCCCAGAGAGAAACCTACATACCTATGGCTATCTCATCTATGACAAAGGAGCTAAGGATATACAATGGAGAAAAGACAGTCTCTTCAGTAATTGGTGCTGGGAAAACTGGACCCCTACACATAAAAGAATGAAATTAGAACACTCCATAACACCATACACAAAAATAAACTCTAAATGGATTAGAGATCTAAATATAAGGCCAGACACTATAAAACACTTAGAGGAAACCATAGGCAGAACACTCTATGACATAAATCACAGCAAGATCCTTTTTGACACACCTTCTAGAGAAATGGAAATAAAAACAGAAATCAACAAATGGGACCTAATGAAACTTAAAAGCTTTTACACGGTACAGGAAAACATAAACAAGATGCAAAAACAACCCTCAGAATGGGAGAAAATATTTTCCAATGAAGCAATTGACAAAGGATTAATCTCCAAACTTTACAAGCACCTCATGTAGCTCAATATCACAAAAACAAACAACCCAATCCAAAAACGGCCAGAAGACCTAAATAGACATTTCTCCAAAGAAGATATACAGATTACCAAGAAACACATGAAAGGATGCTGAACATCACTAATCATTAGAGAAATGCAAATCATAACTATCGTGAGGTATCAGCACACAGCAGTCAGAGTGGCAATCATCAAAAAAATCTACAAAACAATAAATGCTAGAGAGGCCTTTATTGGAGAAAAGGGAACACACTTGCACTGTAGGTGGGAATGTAAATTGATATGGGCACTAAGGAGAATAGTACGGAGGTTCCTCTAAATAACTCTCAATAGAGGTACCATACGACACAACAATCCAACTACTGGGCATTTGCCTTGCGAAAACCATAATTCAAAAAGAGTTATGCACAAAAAAGTTCATTGCAGCTCTATTTACAATAGCTTGGACATGGAAGCAACCTAAGTGTCCATCGACAGATGAATGGATAAAGAAGATCTGGCACATATATACAATGGAATATTACTCAGCCATAAAAAGAAGCAAAACTGAGTTATTTGTACTGAGGTGGATGGACTTAGAATCTGTCCTACACAGTGAAGTAAGTCAGAAAGTGAAAAACAAATACTGTATGTTAACAGAGGTATACGGGATCTAATGAAGAAAAACAAAAAGATTTTGAAGAACCTAGTGGCAGGACAGGATTAAGGACACAGACGTAGAGAAAGGACTTGAGGACACCGGAAGGGGGATGGGTAAGCTGAGACGAAGTGACAGAGTTGCATGGACATAAATACATTACCAAATGTAACACCGATAGCTACTGAGAATCAGCCACATCGACCAGGGAGATCAGCTCGGTGCTTTGTGACCACATAAAGGGGTGGGATATGGAATGTGGGAAGGAGATGCAAGAGGGAGGGGATCTGGTGATATTTGTATACGTATAGATGATTCACTTTGTTATACAGCAGAAACTAACACTCCATTGTAAAACAATTATACTCCAATAAACGTGTAAAAGAAAAAAAAAAAAGAAAGCCCAGGGATAAACCTACACACCTATGGTCAACTAATCTATGACAAAGGAGGCAAGACTATACAATGGAGATAAGACAGTCTCTTCAATCATTGGTGCTGGGAAATATGGACAGCTACATGTAAAAGAATGAAATTAGTACACTCCCCAACACCATACATAAAAATATATTCAAAATGGATTAGAGACCTTAATGTAAGACCGGACAGTATAAAACTCTGAGAGGAAAACTTACGAAGGATACTCTGACGTAAATCACAGCAAGATCTTTTTTGATCCACCTCCTATAGTAATGAAATAAAAAAGTAAACTAAACAGATGGGACCTAATGAAATGTAAAAGCTTTTGCAAAGCAAAGGAAACTACAAACAAGACGAAAAGACAACCCTCAGAATGGCAGAACATATTTGCCAATGAATCAATGGACAAATGATTAATCTCCAATATATATAAACAGCTCATGCAGCTCAATATTAATAAAACAAACAACCCCATACAAAAATGGAAGAAGATCTAAATAGACATGTCTTCCAAGAAGACATAGAGATGGCCAGTACGCACATGAAAATCTGCTCAACGTCACTAATTATTAGAGAAATGGAAATCGAAACTACAATGAGGTATCACGTCACACCTGTTAGAATGGGCATCATCAGAAAATCTACAAACAACAAATGATGGAGAGGGTGTGGAGAAAAGGAACCTTCTTCCACTATTCCTGGGAATGTAAATCGATATAGTCTCTATGGAGAACAGTATGGAGGTTCCTTAAAAAACTAAAAATAGAATTACCATATAATCCAGCAATCCCACTACTGGGCATATACCCAGAGAAAACCATAAATCAAAAAGACACATTCACCACAATGTTCATTGCAGCACTATTTACAATAGCCAGGTAATGAAAGCAACCTAAGTGCCCATAGAGAGATGAATGGATAAAGATGTGGTACATATATACAATGGAATATTACTCAGCCATACATCGGAATGAAATTGGGTCATTTGTAGAGACCTTGTTGGATCTAGAGACTGTCATACAGAGTGAAGTAAGTCAGAAAGAGAAAAACAAATATTGTATGTTAATGCATATATGTGGAACCTAGAAAAATGGTACAGATGAACCGGTTTGCAGGGCAGAGATAGAGTACAGATGTAGAGAACAAACATATGGACACCAAGGGGGGAACGCCATGTGAGGGTGGTGGTGGGATGAATTGGGAGACTGGGATTCACATGTGCACACATAAGTATAAAATAGATATCCAGTAAGAACCTGCTGTATAAAAGAAATAAATAAATTTTAAAAAAATTAAAAATAAATAACATTTAATAAAATAAACCAAAAAAAACGTTTTTCCCTTCACATAGACGCCTTTATATTAATGCATTATTTCCATGTTTATATCTCCAAATTTAAAAAAAGAGGAATAAATAAAATCTACCTTGAACCAAAAAGAAAAAAAAATAAATAAAAAAAAATAAAAAACAGAACCCACCAGTTATACAGAGGAAAATCGTATCAGGGCACTTGCTCCAGTTGTAAAAAATTCTTAAGTTGGTCAGAGGTGGGAAATCATCTCCCATGCAGTGAGCAGCGCTCCCACCCCACAAGGAACATCCTCATTGCAAAGCTGGGGGACTGTGTCGAGGCGTCTGTGAGTAAATGTGAGCTGAGCCCCAGTCCTGCTGCAGCTGAACTCTTCCCACCCTTTCCAGGTAAAACAGCTGAATATGTACAAGAACTTACAAGCCTAGAGGAAGGGCTGTGGAGCCACACCAGCGACAGCACGCAGGCCGACTTGGTGCCTGCTGGCCAGCCAGGATGGTCCTGGCCCCAGATGCTCTTCTGGAAGCTTTCCATTTCCCTACCTGAGGTACCCCTCCAGCCACGGCCCCCATTGCTTTTTTACTTCCTCACCTCTGCCTGGGGAGAAATTCCAGCGGCAGGTATGGGTGACACATCCTCTTCTTTAGCAGGTGGCAGCCTGGCAACTCCTGCAGAAAGTCCAGCAGAGCCCCACTCACACTGGGCCACCCACAAAGCCATGGCCCCTCACTCCCTCCCACCACCCCAGCCCCGACACTGCTGACGGGGCAGATAATATGGCGTCAGGCACAGCTACAGGGGCTCTTGCTGACTGGAGAGGAGTTTATATTGACCTTAACCCAGGCACACCTGGGGAGGGCTGGCAGGCAGTGTCAGGCTGCCCAAATCAGCCAATCCTCACCCCTCAGGGGATCACAGTTGCAGAAAATGAACCTTGCTAAACAGGCCACGGCCAAGGAACAGGTGTGGGCTCTTGAGAGTCAGGCTAGACAAGGGGCTTCAGCTGCGGCTTTTTTTCTCATCATTTTATCTGGTCCATGAGTGGAAAACAACTTCAAGAAGACCCTATACTAATGAGAGGAACCCAGGAGTCAGGGAGAGGAGTGATGGTGGGTGGAGACAGAGGCCTGGTGCCCTGGCTGCAGTGAAAGTGTCTGGAAGACCAGGCCGAGAGAGGCTGCACAGAGTGATAGCCAGGGTCACAGACCTGTCAGGGCTGCTGTTTGTTAGTTCAAGTCCTGCTCTGAGGCGTTCTGTGTCAGCTGTGAGCGACAGGTGAGATGGGGGTTCTCTGCAAGGTGGGCTATGTGCACAGTTCTTGTGTGTCCAGCCCTGCTTGGGTACCTGCCCAGGGGAGCTCCGTATCCTGGGAAGGGCCTGGATATGAGAGCCCAATGGGCTGCTGGGTAACTGCACAGGTGAGCTCCATACCCTGGGAGGGACATGACCATGAGGGCCCCGTGGGCTGTGGGGTGGGGGGTGCAGCCCAGGTGAGCTCCATATCCTGGGATTGGCCTGACCACGAGAGTCCCATTGGCTGCTTGAGACCTGGTAAAGGATATCAGGACAGTCAGTGAAGCCACCGAGGATATACATCCAGTAGCTCCTATTTCCTACACCCTGCTGGTCATTCTACCATCCACCAGGCCATGGCATTCTGTATTAGACTTCAATGATGCCTTCTTCTGTATTCCATTCATCTCAGAGTCACAAGGATTTTTGGCTTGTGAGTGGCAGGACACAACATGCAACCAAAGCAATAATGCTGGGCCATCCTTCCCCAATGGTTCAAAAATACTCACACCATCATTGGGGAAATGTCCTCTAAAGACCTAAAAGTTCTACCTCTGTAAAAGGGAACCCTCCTTCAATATGCAGAGGACATTCTGATCACCAGGCCTACTAAAGACGCCTCTGAACTCCCTAGTCAAGAAAGGATAGAAGGTGTCCAAGAAAAAGGCTCAAATATCCCAGGCTATGGTGACATGCCTGGGCTTCATTGTCACAGATATTCGGAGAAACACATCCCAGGATAGGGAAGAAGCCATTTGCAGCCTTACCTCTTCTAAAACTAGAAGACAGCTTAGGGGTTCCTGGGGAGGCCAAGGTTTTCTGCATCTGGATCCCTAACTACAGTCTAATAGCTGGGCCTCTACATGAAACACTGACACGAAAAGATGATGATCCTTTTGAATAGAATCCAGAAGCAGCCTTTCAAGAATGGAAAGAGCAGTCAATTCAGACCCTTGCCCAGGATCTCCCTAATTTAGCTAAACCCTTGGACCTTTACATACCCAGTCATAGGTTAATCGCCCTTGGAGCCTTAGTGCAAAAACTGGGACCACTTGAAATGGAGCAACAGAAGAATGCCCTTCAGGTATGATAAACTATGGTCACCAAGGGCTTTGCCCACCGACTCATCAGGCCAGGATACTGGGGTATCTAAAAAGCTGAATCAGAAGCCCGCAAGGCCAGCTCCCTCCTAAGGGAAAAGGACCCCAAGTGGTGATCCTAACCACCCATCATGCCCTGAAGTTGCAGGGGTCGCTCTGTGGACACACTGACCTCGAGTGAGGAGACCCTCCAACTCCAACCTCCAGAGAGACAAACGGGGGCAACAGGCCCCCAAAATGACTCGTGTGACCATCACTTGACCTGGAGTTTCTCTCAGAAACAACAAGACTGTGTCCCGAAAGAGCAGACTACTGCTTGCAGGACTTACTGCACCCAGAGGGGCGCTAATAAGCTTGGCGGGGGAAACATATATCATGCTTTCACCATAGAAAGCACTACAGACACCGCGGTGATGATGGTCAATATGACCGGCTGGACTGCTGGATACTTCTAAAGGCCGTTGACTCAGTGGACGTCATGGTCCTGGATCACCACTGACCCTGGACTGTCTGGGAGTTGTGCGGGCAGGGCTCTGACACATGGTGCTGTTTGTACATTAATTCAGGGACCTAATTAAAGAAAGCACAGACTAGTGGTCAGAGCATCTAGGCTGGCAAAAATCGTCAGCCTAAGGTCGCCGAACAAATGTGGGGTGGGGTGAAACCTGCCACCGCAGCATCTCTGCGCATCTCTTTCCTGGACCCTTAAAGGTCATTAGAATCTATAACACTTCCAATGCTGGTGCTCAGGCGGACGAGAAGTGAGGCAGGAGGCCTTGGGACAATCAACCTCACCTGGAGGCTGGTGGGGAGACGTTTTGACCCTCCCCCCATGTATCAGGGCTCCCACCACAGCATGAAGCAGTTACAAAAGAGGGGTCTGCACCCTCAACACCCCAAGAATGAGGAACGGAACAAAAAGCCGAGGAGGTGTTCATCTCTGGCAACGTTCATTAAAAACTCCTGGGAGATAAAAAGAGAATCTGGGCAATAAAATAAAGTCTAACCTGTTTTTCCTTTGTGCTTTGTCTAATTTCACGTGCTCCTAGGGTTCCGCATGCAGAGGTCCCACACCCGGCACTTCAGACCCGATTTCCTAGTGCAGAATGGCTGGGTCGACACCTCAGCTAGCGGGGTCCCATGCAGACTCCGCGGCATAGAGCCTGAGCTGCAGCCAACCCAGCCCTCGAGAGCTCCATCCCCTCCCTCCCACTGACGCTGCCGGGATCCCTACACAGCAGCCCAGCCCACAGCCCGTGGGGGAGTGCACGCTCTCACCTCTCCTTTCTGTTTTCAAAATAATGTTTCCTTTGCTTCTGAACCAAACTCAGTCTTGATCTGTTGGCTCCAATGACACTGGGCACGGGGACTCCTGTTGGGGTCCACTCTGGAGGATCAGTAACAGAAATTGAGAACATTGTAACTTCAATGAACAGATGTGTGAGCCAAACTGTAGTTAACCTAGAGCAGTGTATAACGCTCGGGTAAAATAAGATGTTTCTAAGACTTACATTTGATATTTCCATCACTTTCCTATAAGCAAGTTCAGTGAAGACGTTTGTCTTATTTGTCAGGTCAACATTAGAGAAATGAAGGGATTTATTTCCATGGATGTACATCGAATACTCTTGGCTGAAGCTTCAATCGTGTTTTCAATGCTTTTCCATTGAAAATGATACCTCTCTTTCAGCTCCCCCATTTCTGAGAAGTATAAAATCTTATAATTTATTATTACCAAAGGGGAAAGGTAGGAGAAGGGATAAATTAACAGTTTGGGATTAACACATACACACTGCTATGTATAAAATAGATCATCAACAGGGAACTACTGTATAGCACAGGGAACTACACTGAATATTTTGCAATTACCTATAAGGGGAAATAATCTGAAAGAGAATAGATATTTTTATTGACATCATCTATCAATGACAGATAAAATGTAACCTAAGCAAGGCCAATGGTGAGCGCTTCTGACCTTGAAGATTTCAATCATCTAAAGTTTGGGATCTGCCTATTTCCCAAGGCCCTTAATGGACATGCGTGTAGCCGTAGCTTAAAAATTCCCCAGTTTGGGGTTCGGGGAGGCACTGATTTGGAAAAATCCCTGGTGTTCTCCTTACATGCAAGGGACCCTTCCTACAGCTAAAACATGCCTGTCACACCTAGAGGATGGTACACCATTTGATCGGAAAGAGTTTGGAAATTGCACCTCATCTCCTCATAGCCTGGTGCTTGGGTTCACCCCTCCAGCATCTTTCCTAACAACCTCCTCACTTGGGCATATCAGCACCGTCAACATCCTGTTGCACACAGTTTGGAATTTGTCCAGAGTATGAAGCGGAAGGATGAGAAAAATTTAGAGACAAGTCTTAGGTATTCGGACAGGCACATGCCACTCTAATTTCCAATCCGGAAGACAAATTCATCAAAGGCTAGAATTGCCCACGGAAACAGACTAGGGCTAGAGGAAATCCCGCTGTTTTGTGTCCAGTTTCCATAAACACAAGTTGAATAATGGAACTCAGGGTCACTAAAATTCATGAAACTGCAGAGTTGAAAATATCTATCATCGAAAAATGTCTTGAGGTAAGTCACAGAAAAGGACTTGTAAGCAAGGGAGAGTGGCAGGAAACATATTTGAACAGGTAGAAAGGACTCCCCGTTAAAGTACAAGAAAAGGGTCTGAACATCGCCAATGATGCTGTTGGCCAAAAAGGGCGTATGCATTTTTCCTGAATATATTCAAGTAAAGGCCATACACACTTTTTATCCAACCAAACAGGTGGACACTGGAAATCAATACTACAAAATGTATCACTTCACATCAGTCAGAAGGGCCATCCACGTAAAGTGTAAACACCAGAAATGCAGGACAGGGCGAGGAGAAAAGGGAGCACTCTGAGGCTGATAGTGGAAATGCAATTTGCCAACAGCCACTCTGGAGAAGAGTATTGTGTTTGCTAAAACATCTACAAAATGAGCTACAGAGCATAGGGCACTTGCACTCATGGGCGTATACCTTGGGATAAACAAAAATCGACAGAAAACAGGCACCCCAACGTTTACCACCTCTCTGTTAAAAAGGGCCTCAACTTGGATATAACCTAAATGTCCCTGGAAGGATAAAATGGATAAAAGAGATGGGGTACTTATGTAGAGTGGAATATTACTCATCCAGAAATCAATGAAATAAGGCCAGTTGGAACAACTCTGGAGGAGTTACATACGATCATTCTAAGTGACATATGTCAGAAAGAAAAAGACACATATCATAAGATGTTACTTAAAGGTGGAATCAAAAATGGCTACACATGAAATAAATTACAATACAGAAATATAGTCAAATATGTAGAAAATAGACATAAGGCTGCTAAATGGGAAAGGTGGGGAATGGTGAGGTATTATCCAGGAGGTTGAAATTAGCAAAGATACCATTCCAAGTACCAAATTGAATAACTGACAAGGCCTACACGGTACCTCAAAGAACTGCACTCAGCCCACTCAAGTCACTGGAAAATAATACATATAACTGGTAAGCATCTGAAAAGGAATTTATTGTTGTCTCACAGTACATGAATCAAGTGGATGTACAGGAACAAAAAACAGAGCTTTGAAAATCAGCTGTAACCAATATAAAAATAAATTTAAAAATATTTATAAAAAAAGTGAGACAGACAAAAATTCTTACAACTTTTGTTGAAGGTCTACGATGTAACATGTATTGAACACATGTAGACCCACAGCAGGATGATATATAAGGCTGGAAGCTATGCACGCTAAGAGATGTTAGAGAGGCTTGGTGAGAAAATGCAGACCTTTTAAAGTAATACTGCCTGGTACCCATTCCATGGGTCCCAAATCTGCAGGTTCAAGGGAATCTTCTGACAGTGAAAACATGCCTGGGAAACAGAGATGAATGTACACCATGTGCTCAGGAAAAGGTGTCTACAATGCACCTCATTTTTGATCTCCTGGTGCTGAGGTTCGCCATTCCAGCCACATTACTAACAATCTCCCCACTTGGAGAATCAGCACCTTTAACCTCCTGTTTTACACCGTTTTCAATTTGTGCAGAGGATAAATGGGAAGAGGGGGAACCAATGAGAGGTTAGCTGTAGGAGTTTTGACAGGCACATGCCACTCCATTTTCCCATTAGGAAGAAGAATTAACCAAAGGCTCAGCCTGCCTCCCCAGAACCGGAATAGGGCCGGAAGCAATCCAATGGTTTGGCATACAGCACACAAAAAAAGCGAGTTGCAAAATGCAGCTCAGGAGCAGACAATTCAAAGACCTGCAAAGATATAAATGATAACCAACGTCCAAAAATATATTCAGGTAAGGCAACGAAGAGGATCTGAATGAGAGGCAGAATTGCAGGAAACAGATTTCAAAAGGTAGATTCTACTCACATTTAAATCATATGAAAAGCAGCAGAATTTCTAAAATGATGCAGTTGGGCAAAAGGGTGTATGTGTTTATTTCGTGAATATCTTCAGGAAAAAAACACAGACAGAGTTTTTGGCCAACCAAGCCAGAGGGAAATGCATATCTGCACAACAAAGAAGTCTCAATTTCCACTGCTCAGAAAGGCCATCCAAAAAATGTGTACAAACCAGAAATGCAGGAGAGGCCATGGGAAACAGGGAGCCAAGTCACGCTGATGGGTGGGGTATAAATATCCAAGAGCCACTCTGAAGAAGTGTATGCTGTTTCCTAAAACATCTAAAATACAAAACCCCGAGCAAAGGGGACTTCAACTCATGGGCATATAACTTGGGAAGACTAAATATCAATAAGACACAGGCACCCCAAAGTTTAGGGCTGCACTGCTTACAAGAACCTCAACTTTGGTACACCTAAAATATCCCAGGAAAAACAGAAATGCATAAAGAACTTGTGGTATTTTGTACAACAGAATATCACTCAGACGTGAAATCAATGTATATAAGGCCAGTAGCAGCATAATGAGTGGATTTAAGTATGATGATTCTAAGGGAAATTAGTCACACAGAAAAAGAATCTTATCATAAGATATCACTTATAGAGGAAATGTCAATATCACAACACATGAACTGAATTAGGAAAGAGAAGAGAGTCTCACATTTAGAAAAAAAAATCTTATGCCTGCTTCAGGAGAAAGGAGAGGTGGGGTGATGCATAAAACCAGAGTTTGATATTAACACAGATACCATTCCATAAACCAAATACAGAATAGACAAGACCTACAACTTCCTCAGTGAACGGGACTCAACACCCCTATTTCCCGCATAGGTATATATCTGACTAGTAAGAATCTTAAAACCTATGTATTAATATGTCTTCGTAAGGGAACCAATTGTGTCTAGACCGGCATAAACAAGTCAGTGATAATCAGCTCAACCCCATTATAAACATGAATTTCAAAAACAAAACCAAAAAACAGCGAAATTCTTACGCAATGCCTTCAAAGGTTCTGATGAAACCTGGAATGACCCTATCGGCAAAGACAGCTGGATGAGACATAAGGCTGGAGACTTGGGACTGAGAGGACTGGTGAGATTGGGAGAGAAAATGCAGACCCTTAAAGTAGTAATGCATGGAACCATTCCATGGGTCCCAAATCTCCAAGTAGAAGGGAATATCACTAAAGTTATAACATGTATGGGAAACCTAGGGAATGGACAACCTGTCATGGCAAAAGGTTTCTAAAACTCTCCTAATTTTTCTTCTCCTTGTATTCCAGTTTGGTATTCCAACTGCTTTACTATCAATCTCGCAACTTAGGAGAGTCAGCCCCTATAACCTCCTGGTTCACACAGTTTGCTAATTGTGCAGAGGATGAAAGGGAAGAGGGAGAACCTATCAGAGAGTAGATGTAGGCATTTGGACGGGCACATGTCACTCTAATTTCCCGTCAGGAAGAAGAATTAACCAAAGCCTCAACCACCCACAGGGAACCAATATAGCCACCCCTGGAACCAGTATAGGTCCTGAAGCAAAATTGTGGATTTGCGGCCAGCTCTCAAAAATGGGATTTGAAAATTGGGACTCAGGGGCACAGCAATTCACCAACCTGCAGAGTTATAAAGGACTACTCTCTTCCAAAATCTGTTGAGGGAAGGTAAAGAAGGGGACTTGAAAATGAGGCAGAATTGCACAAAACATATTTCAAGAGGTAAATTGGAATCGCCTTTAAAGTACAGGAAAAGCATCACAACTTGGACAGTGATGCCCTTGGCCAAAAAGGGTGTATGCCTTTTCTCCTGAATATATTCAGGAGAAAACGCATACGCCCTTTCTGGCCAATTAAGCAAGGCACACAATGCAAATCCACACTACAAAGAATTGTCACTTCCCACCGGTCAAAAGGGACATCCGAATATCTGTAAAAACCAGAAAGGCAAGAGAGAGTTGACAAGGGCATGAAGCAATGTGATCCCAATTGTTATGGAGGAATGTGATGACAAGCGCATGGAGCATTGTGATGACAAGATTATGTAGCATTTTTCTGACAAACGCAAGGAGCATTGTGATGACAAGGTTCATGGAGCACTGTGATGACAAGCGTCACGGAGCATTGTGATTACAGGGATCATGGAGCATTGGGATGACAAGGGCATGGATCACTGTGATGACAAGGGTCATGGAGCATTTTGATGACAAGAGTCCCAGATCGTTGTGTTGTCAGGGTTCATGGAGCGTTGTGATGACAGTGGTCATGGAGCATTGTGATGACAGGAGTCATGGAGCATTGTGATGAGAAGGTGATGGAGCATTGGGCTGAAAATGCTCATGGAGTACTGTGATGAAAGGGGTCATGGAGCATTGTGATGACAAGGTACTGGAGCATTGTGATGACAAGACCATGGAGCCTTGTGATGACAAGTCTCATGGAGCATTCTGATGAAAAGGGGCATGGAGCATTGTGATTACAGGAGTCTTGGAGCATTGTGATGACAAGGACATGAAGCATTAGGATGAGAAGGCCATGGAGCGTTCTGATGACATGCATCATGGAGCTTTGTGATGACAAGGGCATGGAGCATTGTGATTACAGGGTACTTGGAGCACTGTGATGAAAAGGGTATTGATCATTGTCATGAAAAAGGCATGGAGCCTTGTCATGAGAGGGTTCAAGGAGCATACTGATGGCAAGTGTCTGGGAGAATTGTGATGACAAGGGTATTGAGAATTGTGATGACAAAGGTCATGGAGCATTGTGATGAGAAGACAATGGATAATTGTTATGACAAGTGTCATGGGGCGTTGTGATGATAAGTGTTATGGAACATTGTGATCACAAGGATTTGGAGCATTGTGATGGCAGAGGTCATGGAGCATTTTGATTTCATTGTGATGACCATAGCCTGAACCATTATGATGTTGCACATGGTGCATTGTGATGACAGGGTTCATGGAGCATTGAGATGAAAAGGGGCATGGAGTATTGTTATTACAGGAGTCTTGGAGCATTGTGATGACATGGGCATGGAGCATCATGAATGAGAAGGCCATGGAGCATTCTGATGACATGCGTCATGGAGCTTTGTGATGACAAGGGCATGTAGCATTGTGATTACAGGGTTCTTGGAGCATTGTGATGACAAGGGTCATTGAGCCTTGTGATGACAAGGGCACTGAACACTGTGATACATGGGTCATGGTGGATTGTAATGACAAGGGCATGGAGCATTGTGATGAGAAGGGCATCGGGCATTGTGATGACAAGCATCATGGGGCTTTGTGATGACAAGGACATGGAACAATGTGATGAGAGGGTTCATGGAGCATTGTGATGAAAAAGACTTGGAGCATTTTGATGACAGGGGCATGGAGGATTGGTCTGATAAATTTCATGGATAATTGTGTTGAGAGTGGGCATGGCACATTGTGATGACAAGGGCATGGAGCATTAGGAAGACAAGGTCATGGAATATTGTGAAGACAGGTGTCTGGGAGCATTGTGATGACATATTTCATGGACCATTGTGATGACAATGGCATGGAGCATTGTGATGCCAAGTGTTATGGAGGATTGTGATGACAAAGGTAATGGAACATTGTGATGACAAGGGCTTGGAGCATTGTGATGACAAGGGCATGGAGCATTGTGATGAGAACGGTCATTGAGAATTTTGATGAAAAGTTCGTGAAGCATTGTGATGACAAAGGCATGGAGCTTGCTATGACAGGGGTCATGGGACATTGCAATGACAAGTGCATGGAGAATTGTGATGACAAGAGCATGTAACATTGTGATGAGAACTGTCGTGGAGCATTGTGATGACAAGGAAGTGGAGAATTGTGATAACAAGGGACATGGAGTATTGAGATGATCAGGGCATGGAGCATTGTGATGGCAAGACCGTGGAGCACTATGATGAGAAGACCATGGATAATTGTGATGACGAGCATCATGGAGCACTGTAATGACAAGGGACATGGAGCATTGTGATGACAGGTGTCATGGAGCATTCTGATGACAACCTTGAGGAGTATTGTGATGAAAATGGCATGGAGCATTGTGATGAAAAGGGCATGGATCATTGTTATGAAAAAGGCATGGAGACATGTCATGACAGGTTTCAAGGAGCATACTGACGAAAAGTGTCAGGGAGCATTGTGATGACAAGTGTATTGAGAAATGTGATGACAAAGGTGATGGAGCATTGTGATGAGAAGTCCATGGATAATCGTGATGACCAGCGGCATGGGGCGTTGTGATGGCAAGTGTTATGGAACATTGTGATCACAAGGGTTTGGAGCATTGTGATGACAGAGGTCATGGAGAATTTTGATTTCATTGTGATGACAATAGCATGAAGCATTATGATAGTGGGCATGGTGCATTGTGATGACAGGGTTCATGGAGCAATGAGATGAAAAGGGGCATGGAGCATGGTGATTACAGGGGTCTTGGAGCATTGTCGTGACAAGGGTCATGGAACCTTTTGATGACAAGGCCGTGGAACATGGTGATGGAAGGGATCATGGAGCATTGTTATGACAGGGGTAATGGAGCATTGTGATGAAAAGGCCATGGAGCATTGGGCTGAAAATATTCATGGAGTATTGTGATGACAGGGGTCATGGAGCATTGTGATGACAATGGAATGGAGCACTGTGATGACAAGTTCCTTGAGCATTGTGATGAGAAGACCATGGAGCCTTATAATGAAATGTCTCATGGAGCATTCTGATGAAAAGGGGCATGGAGCATTGTGATTACAGTGGTCTTGGAGCATTGTGATGACAAGGGCATGGAGCATTGTGATGAGAAGGCAATGGAGCATTCTGACAGGCGTCATGGAGCTTTGTGATGACAAGGGCATGGAGCATTGTGATTACAGGGGTCTTGGAGCATTGTGATGAAAAGAGCATGGATCATTCTTATGAAAAATACATGGAGCCTTGTCATGATAGGTTTCAAGGAGCATACAGACAACAAGTGTCAGGGAGCATTTTGATGACCAGTGTATTGAGCACTGTGATGACAAAGGTCATGGAGCATTGTGACGATAAGGACATGGAGTATTGTGATGACAAGCACATGGAGCTTGCTATGACAGCGGTCATGGAGCATTGCGATGACAAGTGCATTGAGAATTGTGATGACAAAGCATGTAACACTTTGATGAGAAGTGTCATGGATCATAGTGATGCCAGGAACGTGGAGAATTGTGATGACAGGGACATGGAGCAGTGTGATGACCAGGGCATGGCGCATTGTGATGACAAACCGTGGAGCATTGTGATGAGAAGACCATGGATAATTTTGATGACAAGCCTCATGGAGCACTGTAATGACAAGGGGTGTGGAGCATTGTGATGACAGGGGTCATGGAGCTTTGTTATGACAGGGGTAATGGAGCATTGTGATGAGAAGTGCATGGAGCATTGGTCTGAAATATTTCATGGATTATTGTGATGAGAGTGGGCATGGAGCATTGTGATGACAAGGGCACGGAACACAGTGATACATGGGTCATGGAGGATTGTAATGACAACGGCATGGAACACTGTGATGAGAAGGCCATGGAGCATTCTGATGACATGCGTCATGGAGCTTTGTGATGACAAGGGCATGGAGCATTGTGATTACAGGGTTCTTGGAGCTTTGTGATGACAAGGGTCATGGAGCCTTGTGATGACAAGGCCGTGGAACGTTGTGATGACATGGGTCATGGAGCATTGTGATGACAAGGGCAGCAGCATTGGTCTGAAAATTTTCATGGATTATTGTGATGAGAGTTGGCATTGAGCATTGTGATGACAAGGGCACGGAACACAGTGATACATGTGTCATGGAGGATTGTAATGACAAGGGCATGGAGCATTGTGATGAAAAGGGCATCGAGTAGTGTGATGACAAGTGTCATGGAGCTTTTTGATGACAATTGCATGGATCAATGCGATGAGAGGGTCCATGGAGCATTGTGATGGCAATGGCATGGAGCATTGTGATGCCAAGGGTCATGGAGATTTGTGATGACAAAGGTCATGGAGCATTTTGATGACAAGGGTGTGGTGCATTGTGATGAGAAGGGCAGGGAGCATTGTGATGACAGGGTCATGGAGCAATTTGATGAAAAGGCTCATGGAACATTTTGATGACAATGGTTATGGAACATTGTGATGTCAGGGGTCATGGAGCATTTTGATGAAAACGGTCATGGATCATTTTGATGACAGGGGTTATGGAGCACTGTGATGTCAGGGGTCATCGAACATTGTGATGATAAGTGATGTAGCATTGTGATGACAGGAGTCATGGAACACTGTGATGACAGCGGTGAGGGAGTACTGTGATGAATAGTGATGTAACATTGTGATATCAGTGGTGAGAGAGCATTTTGATGAGAAGTGCATGGAGCATTGTGATGACAAGGTATAAGGAGCATTGTGATGACAAGATTGTGGAGCACTGTGATGAAAAGCACATGGCACATTGTGATGACAAGGGTCATGGAGCATTATGCTGACAAGCCCATGGAGCATTGTGATGACAAGGGTCATGGAGCATTGTGTTGAGAAAGGCATAGAGCATTGTGATGACATGGGTCAAAGAGCATTGTGATGAAAACTTCATGGAGCACTGCGATTAAAAAGTCATAGAGACTGTTGATGACGAAGGCATGGACCATTGTGATGACAAAGGTCATGAAGCATTGTGATGACTGGAGTCACGGAGCATTGTGATGAAACGGTCATGGAGCATTGTGATGACAAGGGCATGGAGCATTGGCCTAATAAGTTTCATGGATTATTGCGATGACAGTTGGAATGGCGCACTGTGGTGGCAAGGGAATGGAGAATTGTGATGACAAGGTCATGCAGTATTATGAAGACAGGTGCCAGGGAGCATTGTGATGACATATGTAATGGCCCATTGTGATGACAGTGGCATGGAGCATTGTGATGCCAAGTGTCATGGAGGATTATGATGACAAAGATAATGGAGCACTGTGATGACAATGGCTCGGAGTATTGTGATGACAAGGGTCAGGGAGCATTGTGCCAACAAGTACATGGAGAATTGTGATGACAAGGGTCATGGAGCATTCTGATGACAATCTTGTGGAGTATTTTGATGACAATGGCATGGAGCATTGTGATGAAAATGGCATGGGACATTGTGATGAAAAAGGCATGGAGCCTTTTTGTGACAGGGTTCAAGGAGCATTCTGACGGGGAGCATTGTGATGACAAGTGTATTGAGCATTGTGATGACAAAGGTCATGGAGCATTGTGACAATAAGGGCATGGAGTATTGAGATGACAGGCGTCATGGAGAGTTGTGATGACAAGTGTTATGGAACATTGTGATCACAAGAGTTTGGAGCATTGTGATGACAGAGGTCATGGATCATTTTGATTTCAAGGAGCATGGAGCATTGTGATGACAAGGGCATGAAGCAATGTGATCCCAAGTTCCATGGAGGATCGTGATGACAATGGTAATGGAGTATGGTGATGACAAGTGCATGGAGTATTGTGATGACAAGGACGTGGAGAATTGAGAGGACAAGGGACATTGAGCTGCGAGATGACCAGGGCATGGAGCATTCTGATGGCAAAACCGTGGAGCATTGTGATGAGAAGACCTTGAGTAATTGTGATGACGAGCATCATGGAGCACTGTAATGAAAAGGGGCATGAAGCACTGTGATGACTGGTGTCAGGGAGCATTGAGATGACAGGGGTCATTGAGCATTGTGATAACAAGAGCATGTAATGTTGTGATGAGAAGTGTCATGTAGCATCGTGATGACAAGGACGAGGAGAATTGTGATGACAAGGGACATGGAGCATTGTGATAACTAGGACATGGTGCAATGTGATGACAGGGGTCATGGAGCATTATTATGACAAGGGCCATGGTGCATTCTCACATAAGATATCACTTATGAAGGGAATGTAAACATGGCTACATATGAACTCAATTAGGAAACAGAACAGAGTCTCAGATTTAGAAAACACTCTTATGCTTGCTTAAGGGGAAAGGAGAGGTGGGGAGATGCACAAAACCAGAATTTGATATTAGCACAGGTACCGTTCCATAATCCAAATACAGAATAGACAAGAACTACTCCTTCTGTAGTGAACGGGACTCAAAAACCCTATTTCCAGCAGAGGAATATATCTGACTAGTAAGAATCTTAAAATCAGTGTATTTATATGTCTCTGTAAGGGAATCAATTTTGTCTAGACTGGCAAAAACAAGTCAGGGATAATCAGCTCAACCCCATTATAAAACTGAATTTGAAAAACAAAACAAAATAAAAAAAACAGCGATATTCTTACACAATTCCTTCAAGGGATCTGATGCAACCTGGAATGACAGTATCTACAACAACACCTGGAAGAGACATAAGGCTGGACACATGGCACTGAGGGGATGGGAGAGATTGGTGGCGAAAATGCAGTCCCTTTAAAGCCATAATGCGTGCCACCCATTCGATGGGTGCCAACTCTCCAGGTAAAAGGTAATATTACTACAGCTATAAAATCTACGGAAAACCTAGAGAGTGGACACACTGTGAATACGAAAGTTTTCTAAAACTCAAAGAACAGTCCCTTTCCTGGTGCTCCGGTTTGACTTTCGAAATGCTTAACTATCAATCTCCCAACTTGGAGAGACAGCCCCTTTAACCTCCTGGTTCCCACTGGTTGCAAATTTGGCTGAGGATGAAAGGGAAGAGGAAGGACCAATGAGAGAGTAGCAGTTAGGCATTTGGACGGTCACATATCACTCTAATTTCCCGGTAGGAAGAAGAATTACCCAAAGTCTCAGCCACAAACCGGGAACCAGTATAGTTCCTGAACCAAAATGTTGGACGTGCGTTCAGCTCACAAAAAAACGAGTTGAAAAATTGAGCTCAGGGGCACAGCAATTCAAAAACTGGCAAATTAATAAAGGACAACTATCATCCAAAAATCTGTTGAGGGAAGGCAACGAGGCCAACTTGAAAGCGAGGCAGAATAGCAGGAAACAGATTTCAAGATGTATGTAGGAATTGCCTGTAAAGCACAGGAAGAGGGGCACAACTTCGACAAAGATGCACTAGGCCAAAAAGGGCGTATGCGTTTTCTCCTGAATATATTCAGGAGAAAACGTATACACCCTTTTTGACCAAGCAAGCAAGAGGGCAATGCAAATCTGCACTACAAAGAAGTAACTCTTCCCACCAGTCAAAAGGGACATCTACAAAATGTATAAAAACCAGATGGCAAGACAGGCCCTGGAGAACAGGAGCCTTGTTATGCTGATGGGCGGGATGTAAATTGCCAACTGCCTGACTGGAGGAGTGTATTGTGTTCCTTAAAACAAGTAAACAACACAGCTACTGAGCCAAGGGCATTTCCAGTCTAGGGAATATACCTTGGGAAACCTGAAAATCAATACGGCAGAGCCAGCACCGAATTAAGGGCTGCACTGCTTACAAGAACCTCAACTTCGGTACACCTTAAATATCCCAGGAAATATAAAAATGGTTCAAAAAATTGTGCTACTTACGTACGATGGAATATCTCTCAGCCATGAAATCAAAGTCATAAGACCAGGGGGAGCAAAGTGAGTGGATTCATGTACGATGATTCTAAGTGAAATAAGTCACACAGAAAAAGAAACTTATCATAAGATATCACTTATGAAGAACCTGTAAACATGGCTACACATGAACTGAGTTAAGAAAGAGAACACAGTCTCACATTTAGAAGACATTCTTTTGCCTGCTTAAGTTGGAAGGAGAGGTGGGGTGATGCATAAAACCAGTGTTTGATATAAGCACAGCTACCATTTCAAAAACCAATTATGGAATAGACAAGACCGACACCTTCCAGTGAAAGGGACTCAAAACCCCATATTTCCCGCACAGGAATAGATCTCACTAGTAAGAATCTTAAAACCTAAGAATTGATATGTCTCCATAAGGGAATCAAGTGTGTCTAGACTGGCATAAACATGGCAGCGAGAATCAGCTCAAACCACTATAAAAAAGAATTTCAAAAACAAATCAAAAAAACAGGGAAATCCATTACAATTCCTTCAGGGTCTCTGACGAAACATGGAATGCCCCTATCTACAATGACAGCTGGATGTGGCATAAGGCAGGACACTTGGGACTGAGAGGATTGGTGAGATTGGGTGAGCAAATGCAGACGCTTTAAAGCAATAAAGCCAGGCCCCCATTCCATGGGCCCCAACTCTAAAGGTTGAAGGGAATATTACTAAAGCTATAACATGTACCGGAAACCTAGAGAATGAACACACTGTGAATACGAAAGGTTTCTAAAACTCAACGAATAGTCCCTCCCCTGGTGCTCCGGTTTGACTTTCCAACTGCTTTACTATCAATCTCCCAACTTGGAGAGACAGCCCCTTTAAGCTCCTGGTTCGCACATGTTGCCAATTTGGCAGAGGATGAAAGGGAAGAGGAAGAACCAATGAGAGTGTAGCTGTTAGGCATTTGGACGGACACATGTCACTCTAATTTCCCGGCAGGAAAGAGAATTAACCAAGGTTTCAGCCATCCACCGGGAACCAGTATAGGTCCTGAACCAAAATTTTGGACTTGCATTCACCTCACAAAAATCGTGTTGAAAAATGGAGCTCAGGGGCACAGAAATTCACAACCTGGCAGAGTAATAATGGAGAACTATCATCAAAAAGTCTGCTGAGGGAAGACAACGAGGCCAACTTTAATGCGAGGCAGAATAGCAGGAAACAGATTTCAAGAGGTACGTAGGAATCGCCTGTAAAGCACAGGAAATGGGGCACAACTTCGACAATGATGCACTTTGCCAAAAAATGCGTATGCATTTTCTGTTGAATATATTCAGGAGAAAACGCATACGCACTTTTTGGCTAAGCAAGCAAGCGGGCAATGTAAATCTGCACTACAAAGAAGTATCTCTTCCCACCGGTCAAAAGGGACATCCAAAAATGTGTAAAAACCAGAAAGGCAAGACAGGCACTGGAGAAAAGGAGGCTTGATTTGCTGATGGGCGGGATGTAAATTGCCAACTGCCTCAGTGGAGGAGTGCATTGTGTTCCCTAAAACAAGTAAACAACAGAGCTACAGAGCCAAGGACATATCCAGGCTAGGGAATATACTTAGGGAAAACTGAAAATCAATATTTCACAGCCATCCCCAAATTCAGGGCTGCACTGCTTACAAGAACCTCAACTTGGGTACACCTTAAATATCCCAGGAAATATAAGAATGGTTCAAAAAATTGTGGTACTTACATACTATGGAATAACCCTGAGCCATGAAATCAATGTCATAACACCAGTAGCAGCAAAGTGAGTGGATTCAGCTATGATGATTCTAAGTGAAATAAATCACACAGAAAAAGAAACTTATCCTATGATATCACTTATGAAGATCCTGTGAACATGGTGTACATGAACAGAGTTAAGATAGAGAACAGAGTCTCACATCGAGAAAACACTCTTATGCCTGCTTAAGGGGGATGGAGAGGTGGTGTGATGCATAAAACCAGAGTTTGATATAAGCACAGGTACCGTTCCAAAAACCAACTATGGAATAGACAAGACCTACAACTTCCTCAGTGAAAGGGACTCAAAACTCCATATTTCCCGAAGAGGAATAGATCTCACTAGTAAGAATCATAAAACCTATGTATTTATATGTCACCATTAGGGAAACAAGTGCGTATAGACTGGCATAAACATGGCTGCGAAAATCAGCTCAAACACACTATAAAAAGGAATTTCAAAAAGAAATCAAGAAAAAGGAAATACTTTACAATTCCTTCAGAGTCTCTGACGAAACCTGGAATCACCCTATCTACAATGACAGCTGGAGGTGGCATAAGGATGGACACTTGGAACTGAGAGGACTGGTGAGATTGGGTGAGCAAATGCAGACACGTTAAAGGAATAATGCCTGGCCCCCATTCCATGGGTCCCATCTCTCCAGGTTGAAGGGAATATTACTACAGCTATAACATGTACGGGAAGCCTAGAGAATGGACACAGTGTGAATACGAAATGTTTCTAAAACACAACGAATAGTCCCTCTCCTGTGCTCCTGTTTGACTTTCCAACTGCTTTACTATCAATCTCCCAACTTGGAGAGACACCCCCTTTAAGCTCCTGGTCCACACAGTTTGCCAATTTGGCAGAGGATGAAAGGGAAGAGGGAGAACCAATGAGAGAGTAGCTGTTAGGCATTTGGACGGGCACGTGTCACTCTAATTTCCCTGGAGAAAGAAGAATTAACCAAAGTCTCAGCCACCCACCGGGAACCAGTATAGGACCTGAACCAAAATTTTGGACATGCATTCGGTTAAAAAAAATGAGTTGAATACTGGAGCTCAGAGGCACAGAAATTCACAAACTGGCAGAGTAATAAAGGAGAACTATCGTCAAAAATTCCCTTCAGGGAAGGCAACGAGGCCTACTTGAAAGCGAGGCAGAATAGCAGGAAACAGATTTCAAGAGGTACGTAAGAATCACCCGTAAACCACAGGAACATTGGCAAAACTTCGACAATGATGCACTTGGCCAAAAAGAGCATATGCGTTTTCTCCTGAATATATTCAAGAGAAAACGCATACGCCAATTTTGGCCAAGCAAGAAGCGGGCAATGCAAATCAGCACTACAAAGAAGTATCTCTTCCCACCGGTCAAAAGGGACATCCACAAAATGTGTAAAATCCAGAAAGGGAAGACAGGGCCTTGAGAACAGGAGCCTTGATTTGTTGATGGGCGGGATGTAAATTGCCAACTGCCTCACTGGAGGAGTGCATTGTGTTCCGTAAAACAAGTAAACAACAGAGCTACAGAGCCTAGGGCATTTCCAGTTTAGGCAATATACCTTGGGAAAACTGAAAATCAATAACTCAGAGCCATCCACAGATTCAGGGCTGCACTGCTTACAAGAACCTCAACTTGGGTACACCTTAAATATCCCAGGACATATGAAAATGGTTCAAAAAATTGTGGTACTTATGTAGGATGGAATATCCCTCAGCCATGAAATCAATGTCATAAGACCAGGAGCAGCAACGTGAGTGGATTCAGGTATGATGATTCTAAGTGAAATAAGTCACACAGAAAAAGAATCTTATCATAAGATATCACTTATGAAGATCCTTTATACATGGCAACTCATGAACTGATTTAGGAAAGAGAACAGAGTCTCACATTTAGAAAACACTCTTATGTCTGCTTAAGGTGGAAGGAGAGGTGGGGGGATGCATAAAACCAGAGTTTGATATAAGCACAGGTACCGTTCCAAAAACCAACTATGGAATATACAAGACCTACACCTTCCTCAGTGAAAGCGATTCAAAACCCCATATTTCCCGCAGAGGAATACATCTCACTAGTAAGAATCTTAAAACCTATGTATTGATATGTCTCCATAAGGGAATCAAGTGTGTCTAGATGTCATAAACATGGCAACGAGAATCATCTCAAACACACTAAAAAAGGAATTTCAAAAATAAATCAAAAAAACAGGGAAATCCTTTACAATTCCTTCAGGGTCTCTGACGAAACCAGGAATGACCCTATCTACAATGACAGCAGGATGTGGCATAAGGCTGGACACTTGGGACGGAGAGGATATTTGAGATTGGGTCAGCAAATGCAGACCCTTTAAAGCAATAATGCATGACCCCCATTCCATGGGTTCCAACTCTCCAGGTTGAAGGGAATTTTACTACAGCTATAACATGTATGGGAAACCTAAAGAATGGACACACTGTGAATACGAAAGGTTTCTAAAACTCAATGAATAGTACCTCTCCTCGTGCTCCGGTTTGACTTCCAACTGCTTTCCTATCAATCTCCCAAATTGGAGAGACAGCCCCTTTAAGCTCCTGTTTCGCACAGGTTGCCAATTTGGCAGAGGATGAAAAGGATGAGGAAGAACCAATGAGAGAGTAGTTGTTAGGCATTTAGACGGGCACGTGTCACTCTAATTTCTCGGCAGGAAGATGAATTAAAAAAAATCTCAGCAACCCACCAGGAACCAGTATAGATCCGGAACCAAAATTTTGGACTTGCATTCAGCTCACATAAAACGAGTTTTAAAACGAAGCTCAGGGGCACAGCAATTCACAAACTGGCAGAATAATAAAGGACAACTATCTCCCAAAAGTCTGCTGAGGGAAGGCAACGAGATGGACTTGAAAGCGAGGCAGAATAGCAGGAAACAGATTTCAAGAGGTACGTTGGAATCGCCTTTAAAGCACAGGAAGAGGGGCACATCTTCGAAAATGACGCACTTGGCCAAAAAGGGCGTATGCCTTTTCTCCTGAATATATTCAGGAGAAAACGCATACGACCTTTTTGGCCAAGCAAGCAAGCGGGCAATGCAAATCTGCCCTACAAAGAAGTATCACTTCCCACTGGTCAAAAGGGACATCCACAAAATGTGTAAAAATCAGAAAGGCAAGACAGGTCCTGGAAAACAGGGAGCCTTGTTATGCTGATGGGCGGGATGTAAATTGCCCACTGCCTCACTGGAGGAGTGCATTGTGTTCCCTAAAACAAGTAAACAACAGAGCTACAGAAGCAAGGGCACTTCCAGTCTAGGGAATATACCTTGGGAAAACTGAAAATCAAAAAGACAGAGCCAACCCCAAATTTAGGGCTGCACTGCTTACAAGAACCTCAACATGGGTACACCTAAAATATCCCAGGAAATATAAAAATGGTTCAAAAAATTGTGGTACTTATGTACGATGGAATATCCCTCAGCCATGAAATCAATGTCATAAGACCAGGAGCAGCAAAGTTAGTGGATTCAGGTACGATGATTCTAAGTGAAATAAGTCACACAGAAAAAGAAACTTCTCATAAGATATCACTTATGAAGATCCTGTAAACATGGCTACACATGAACTGAGTTAGGAAAGAGAACAGAGTCTCTCATTTAGAAAACACTGTTATGCCTGCTTAAGGGGGAAGGAGAGGTGGGGTGATGCATAAAACCAGAGTTTGATATAAGCACGCGTACCGTTTCTAAAACCAACTTTGGAATAGACAAGACCTACACCTTCCTCAGTGAAAGGGACTCAAAACCCCATATTTCCCGCAGAGGAATAGATCTGACTAGTAAGAATCTTAAAACCTATGTATTGATATGTCTCCGTAAGGGAATCAAGTGTTTCTAGACTGGCATAAACATGGCAGCGAGAATCAGCTCAAACCCACTATAAAAAGGAATTTCAAAAACAAAACCAAGAAACAGGGAAATTCTTTACAATTCCTTCAGGGTCTCTGATGAAACCTGGAATGACCCTATCTACAATGACACCTGATATGGCATAAGGCTGGACACTTGGGACTGAGAGGATTGGTGAGATTGGGTGAGCAAATGCAGACCCTTTAAAGCAAAAATGCATGGCCCCCATTCCATGGGTCCCTACTCTCCAGGTTAAAGGGAATATTACTACATCTATAACATGTACGGGAAACCTAGAGAATGGACACACTGTGAATACAAAAGGTTTCTAAAACTCAATGAGTAGTCCCTCTCCTGGTGCTCCGGTTTGACTTTCCAACTGCTTTACTATCAATCTCACAACTTGGAGAGACAACCACTTTAACCTCCTGGTTCGCAAAGGTTGCCAATTTGGCAGAGGATGGAAGGGAAGAGGGAGAACCAATGAGAGAGTAGCTGTTAGGCATTTGGATGGGCACATGTCACTCTAATTACCCGGCGTGAAGATGAATTAACCAGAGTATCAGCCACCCACCGGGAACCAGTATAGATCCTGAACCAAAATTTTGGACTTGCGTACAGCTCACAAAAAACGAGTTGAAAAATGGAGCTCAGGGCCACAGCAATTCACAAACTGGCAGAGTAATAAAGGACAACTATCGTCCAAAATTCTGTTGAGGGAAAGCAACGAGGCGGACTTGAAAGCGAGGCAGAAGAGCAGGAAACAGATTTCAAGAGGTACGTTGGAATCGCCTTTAAAGCACAGGAAGAGGGGAACAACTTCGACAATGACGCACTTGGCCAAAAAGGGCGTATGCGTTTTCTCCTGAGAAAACGCATACGCCCTTTTTGGCCAAGCAAGCAAGCAAGCGGGCAATGCAAATCTGCACTACAAAGAAGTATCACTTCCCACCGGTAAAAAGGGACATCCACAAAATGTGTAAAAACCAGAAAGGCAAGACGGGCCCTGGAGAACAGGGAGCCTTGTTATGCTGACGAGCGGGATGTAAATTGCCAACTGCCTCACTGGAGGAGTGCATTGCGTTCCCTAAAACAAGTAAACAACAGAGATACAGAGACAAGGGCACTTCCAGTCTAGGGAATATACCTTGGGAAAACTGAAAATCAGTAAGACAGAGCCAGCCCCAAATTTAGGGCTGCACTGCTTACAAGAACCTCAACTTGGTTACACCTTAATTATCCCAGGAAATATACAAATATTTTAAAAAAAATGTGGTATTTTTGTACGATGGAATATCCCTCAGCCATGAAATCAATGTCATAAGACCATGAGCAGCAAAGTGAGTGGATTCAGGTACGATGATTCTAAGTGAAATAAGTCACACAGAAAAAGAAACTTATCATAAGATATCACATATGAAGATCCTGTAAACATGGGTACACATGAACTGAGTTATGAAAGAGAACAGAGTCTCACATTTAGAAAACACTCTTATGCCTGCTTAAGGGGAAAGGAGAGGTGGTGTGATGCATAAAACTAGAGTTTGATATAAGCACAGGTGCCATTTTTAAAACGAACTGTGGAATAGACAAGACCTACACCTTCTTCAGAGAAAGGGACTCAAAACCCCATATTTCCCGCAGAGGAATAGATCTGACTAGTAAGAATCTTAAAACCTATGTATTGATATGTTTCTGTAAGGGAATCAAGTGTGTCTAGACTGGCATAAACATGGCAGCGAGAATCAGCTCAAACCCACTATAAAAAGGAATTTCAAAAACAAAACCAAAAAACAGGGAAATTCTTTCCATTTCCTTCAGGGTCTCTGATGAAACCTGGAATGACCCTATGTACAATGACAGCTGGATGTGGCATAAGGCTGGACACTTGGGACTGAGAGGATTGGTGAGATTGGGTGAGCAAATGCAGACCCTTTAAAGCAAAAATGCATGGCCCCCATTCCATGGGTCCCAACTCTCCATGTTGAAGGGAATATTACTACAGATATAAGATGTACTGGAAACATAGAAAATGGACACACTGTGAATACAAAATGTTTCTAAAACTCAACGAGTAGTCCCTCTCCTGGTGCTCTGGTTTGACTTTCCAACTGCTTTACTATCAATCTCCCAACTTGGAGAGACAACCCCTTTAACCTCCTGGTTCGCACAGGTTGCCAATTTGGCAGAAGATGGAAGGGAAGAGGGAGAACCAATGAGAGAGTAGCTGTTAGGCATTTGGACGGGCACATGTCACTCTAATTTCCCGGCAGGAAGAAGAATTGACCAGAGTCTCAGCCACCCACCGGGAACCAGTATAGGTCCTGAACCAAAATTTTGGATTTGCGTACAGCTCACAAAAAACGAGTTGAAAAATGGAGCTCAGGGGCACAGCAATTCACCAACTGGCAGAGTAGTAAAGGACAACTATCGTCCAAAAATCTGTTGAGGGAAGGCAACGAGGCGGACTTGAAAGCGAAGGCAGAATAGCAGGAAACAGATTTCAAGAGGTACGTTGGAATCTCCTTTAAAGCACAGGAAGAGGGGCACAAATTCGACAATGACGCACTTGGCCAAAAAGGGCGTATGCGTTTTCTCCTGAATATATTCATTAGTAAACGCATACGCCGTTTTTGGCCAAGCAAGCAAGCGGGCAATGCAAATCTGCACTACAAAGAAGTATCACTTCCCACCGTCAAAAGGGTCATGCACAAAATGCGTAAAAACCAGAAAGGGAAGACAGGCCCTGGAGAACAGGGAGCCTTGTTATGCTGATGGGCGGGATGTAATTTGCCAACTGCCTCACTGGAGGAGTGCATTGCGTTCCCTAAAAGAAGTAAACAACAGAGCTACAGAGCCAAGGGCACATCCAGTCTAGGGAATATACCTTGTGAAAACTGAAAATCAATAAGACAGAACCACCCCCAAATTTAGCGCTGCACTTCTTACAAGAACCTCAACTTGGGTACACATTAAATATCCCAGGAAATATAAAAATGGTTCAAAAAACTGTGTTATTTATGTCTGATGGAATATCCCTCAGCCATGAAATCAATGTCATAAGACCAGGAGCAGCAAAGTGAGTGGATTCAGGTACGATGATTCTAAGTGAATAAGTCACACAGAAAAAGAAACTTATCATAAAATATCACTTATGAAGATCCTGTAAACATGGCTACACATGAACTGAGTTAGGAAAGAGACCAGAGTCTCACATTTAGAAAACACTCTTATGCCTGCTTAAGGGGAAAGGAGAGGTGGGGTGATTCATAAAACCAGAGTTTGATATAAGCACAGGTACCATTTCCAAAACCATCTGTGGAATAGACAAGACCTACACCTTCCTCAGTGAAAGGGACTCAAAACCCCATATTTCACGCAGAGGAATAGATCTGACTAGAAGGAATCTTAAAACCTATGCATTAATATGTCTCTGTAAGGGAATCAAGTGTGTCTAGACTGGCAGAAACATGGCGGCGAGAATCAGCTCAAACCCACTATAAAAAGGAATTTCAAAAACAAAACCAAAAAACAGGGAAATTCTTTACATTTCCTTCAGGGTCTCTGATGAAACCTGGAATGACCCTATCCACAATGACAGCTGGATGTGGCATTAGGCTGGACACTTGGGACTGAGAGGATTGGTGAGATTGGGTGAGCACATGCAGACCATTTATAGCAAAAATGCATAGCCCCCATTCCATGGGTCCCAACTCTCCATGCTGAAGGGAATATTACTACAGCTATAACATGTACGGGAAACCTAGAGAATGGACACACTGTGAATACAAAAGGTTTCTAAAACTCAACGAGTAGTCCCTCTCCTGGTGCTCCGGTTTGACTTTCCAACTGCTTTACTATCAATCTCCCAACTTGGCGAGACAACCCCTTTAACCTCCTGGTTCGCACAGGTTGTCAATTTGGCAGAGGATAGAAGGGAAATGGGAGAACCAATGAGAGAGTAGCTGTTAGGCATTTGGACGGGAACATGTCACTCTAATTTCCCGGCAGGAAGAAAAATTAACCAGAGTCACAGCCACCCACCGGGAACCAGTAGAGGTCCTGAACCAAAATTTTGGACTTGCGTACAGCTCACAAAAAACGAGTTGAAAAATGGAACTCAGGGGCACAGCAATTCACAAACTGGCAGCGTAATAAAGGACAACTATAGTCCAAAAATCTGTTGAGGGAAGGCAACAAGGCGGACTTGAAAGCGAGGCAGAATAGCAGGAAACAGATTTCAAGAGGTACGTTGGATTCGCCTTTAAAGCACAGGAAGAGGGGCACAAATTCGACAGTGATGCACTTGGCCAAAAAGGGCGTATGCGTTTTCTCCTGAATATATTCAGGAGAAAACGCATACGCCCTTTTTGGCCAAGGAAGCAAGTGGGCAATGCAAATCTGCACTACAAAGAAGTATCACTTCACACCGGTCAAAAGGGACATCCACAAAATGCATAAAAACCAGAAAGGCAAGACAGGCCCTGGAGAACAGGGAGCTTGTTATGCTGATGGGCGGGATGTAAATTGCCAACTGCCTAACTGGAGGAGTGCATTGCGTTCCCTAAAACAAGTAAACAACAGAGCTACAGAGCCAAGGGCACATCCAGTCTAGGGAATATACCTTGTGAAAACTGAAAATCAATAAGACAGAACCACCCCCAAATTTAGCGCTGCACTGCTTACAAGAACCTCAACTTGGGTACACCTTATATATCCCAGGAAATATAAAAATGGTTCAAAAACTGTGTTATTTATGTCCGATGGAATATACCTCAGCCATGAAATCAATGTCATAAGACCAGGAGCAGCAAAGTGAGTGGATTCAGGTACGATGATTCTAAGTGAAATAAGTCACACAGAAAAAGAAACTTATCATAAGATATCACTTATGAAGATCCTGTAAACATGGCTACACATGAACTGAGTTATGAAAGAGAACAGAGTCTCACATTTAGAAAACACTCTTATGCCTGCTTAAGGGGAAAGGAGAGGTGGGGTGATGCATAAAACCAGAGTTTGATATAAGCACAGGTACCATTTCCAAAACAATCTGTGGAATAGACAAGACCTACACCTTCCTCAGTGAAAGGGACTCAAAACCCCATATTTCCCGCAGAGGAATAGATCTGACTAGATAGAATCTTAAAACCTACGTATTGATATGTCTCTGTAAGGGAATCAAGTGTGTCTAGACTGGCATAAACATGGCAGCGAGAATCAGCTCAAACCCACTATAAAAAGGAATTTCAAAAACAAAACCAAAAAACAGGGAAATTCTATACATTTACTTCAGGGTCTCTGATGAAACCTGGAATGACCCTATCCACTATGACAGCTGGATGAGGCATTAGGCTGGACACTTGGGACTGAGAGGATTGGTGAGATTGGGTGAGCAAATGCAGACCATTTATAGCAAAAATGCATAGCCCCCATTCCATGGGTCCCAACTCTCCATGTTGAAGGGAATATTACTACAGCTATAACATGTACGGGAAACCTAGAGAATGGACACACTGTGAATACAAAAGGTTTCTAAAGCTCAACGAGTAGTCCCTCTCCTGGTGCTCCGGTTTGACTTTCCAACTGCTTTCCTATCAATCTCCCAACTTGGATAGACAACCCCTTTAACCTCCTGGTTCGCACAGGTTGCCAATTAGGCAGAGGATGGAAGGGAAGAGGGAGAACCAATGAGAGAGTAGCTGTTAGGCATTTGGACGGGCACATGTCACTCTAGTTTCCCGGCAGGAAGAAGAATTAACCAGTGTCTCAGCCACCCAACGGGAACCAGTATAGGTGCTGAACCAAAATTTTGGACTTGCGTACAGCTCTCATAAAACGAGTTGAAAAATTGAGCTCAGGGGCACAGCAATTTACAAACTGGCAGAGAAATAAAGGACAACTGTCGTCCAAAAATCTGTTGAGGGAAGGCAACGAGGCGGACTTGCAAGCGAGGCAGAATAGCAGGAAACCGATTTCAAGAGGTACGTTGGAATCGCCTTTAAAGCACAGGAAGAGGGGCACAACTTCGACAATGACGCACTTGGCCAAAAAGGGCGTATGCGTTTTCTCCTGAATATATTCAGGAGAAAACACATACGCCCTTTTTGGCCAAGCAAGCAAGCGGGCAATGCAAATTAGCACTACAAAGAAGTATCACTTCCCACCGGTCAAAAGGGGCATCCACAAAATGTGTAAAAAACAGAAAGGCAAGACAGGCCCTGGAGAACAGGGTGCCTTGTTATGCTGATGGGCGGGATGTAAATTGCCAACTGCCTCACTGGAGGAGTGCATTGCGTTCCCTAAAACAAGTAAACAACAGAGCTACATAGCCAAGGGCACTTCCAGTCTAGGGAATATACCTTGGGAAAACTGAAAATCAATAAGACAGAGCCACCCCCAAATTTAGGGCTGCACTGCTTACAAGAACCTCAACTTGGGTACACCTTAAATATCACAGGAAATATAAAAATGGTTCAAAAAACTGTGGTATTTATGTACGATGGAATATCCCTCAGCAATGAAATCAATGTCATAAGACCAGGAGCAGCAAAGTGAGTGGATCCAGGTACGATGATTCTAAGTGAAATAAGTCACACAGAAAAAGAAACTTATCATAAGATATCACTTATGAAGATCCTGTAAACATGGCTACACATGAACTGAGTTATGAAAGAGAACAGAGTCTCACATTTAGAAAACACTCTTATGCCTGCTTAAGGGGAAAGGAGAGGTGGGGTGATGCATAAAACCAGAGTTTGATATAAGCACAGGTACCATTTCTAAAACCAACTGTGGATTAGACAAGACCTACACCTTCCTCAGTGAAAGGGACTCAAAACCCCATATTTCCGGCAGAGGAATAGATCTGACTAGTAAGAATCTTAAAACCTATGTATTGATATGTCTCTGTAAGGGAATCAAGTGTGTCTAGCCTGGCATAAACATGGCAGAGAGAATCAGCTCAAACCCACTATAAAAAGGAATTTCAAAAACAAAACCAAAAAACAGGGAAATTCTTTACATTTCCTTCAGGGTCTCTGATGAAACCTGGAATGACCATATCTACAATGACAGCTGGATGTGGCATAAGGCTGGACACTTCGGACTGAGCGCATTGGTGAGATTGGGTGAGCAAATGCAGACACTTTAAAGCAAAAATGCATGGCACCCATTCCATGGGTCCCAACTCTCCATGATGAAGGGAATATTACTACAGCTATAACATGTAGAGGAAACCTAGAGAATGGACACACTGTGAATAAAAAAGGTTTCTAAAACTCAACGAGTAGTCCCTCACCTGGTGCTCCGGTTTGACTTTCCAACTGCTTTACTATCAATCTCCCAACTTGGAGAGACAACCCCTTTAACCTCCTGGTTCGCACAGGTTACCAATTTGGCAGAGGATGGAAGGGAGAGGGAGAACCAATGAGAGAGTAGCTGTTAGACATTTGGACGGGCACAAGTCACTCTAATTCCCCGGCAGGAAGAAGAATTAACCAGAGTCTCAGCCAACCACCGGGAACCAGTATAGGTCCTGAACCAAAATTTTGGACTTGCGTACAGCTCACAAAAAACGAGTTGAAAAATGGAGCTCAGGGGCACAGCAATTCACAAACTGGCAGAGTAATAAAGGACAACTGTCGTCCAAAAATTTGTTGAGGGAAGGCAACGAGGCCGTCTTGAGAGCGAGGCAGAATAGCAGGAAACAGATTTCAAGAGGTACGTTGGAATCGCCTTTAAAGCACAGGATGAGGGGCACAACTTCGACAGTGACGCACTTGGCCAAAAAGGGCGTATGCGTTTTCTCCTGAATATATTCAGGAGAAAACGCATACGCCCTTTTTGGACAAGCAAGCAAGTGGGCAATGCAAATCTGCACTACAAAGAAGTATCACTTCCCACCGGTCAAAAGGGACATCCACAAAATGTGTAAAAACCAGAAAGTCAAGACAGGCCCTGGAGAACAGGGAGCCTTGTTATGCTGATGGGCGGGATGTAAATTGCCAACTGCCTCACTGGAGGAGTGCATTGCGTTCCCTAAAACAAGTAAACAACAGAGCTACAGAGCCAGGGGCACTTCCAGTCTAGGGAATATACCTTGGGAAAACTGAAATTCAATAAGACAGATCCACCCCCTAAATTAGGGCTGCACTGCATACAAGAACCTCAACTTGGGTACACCTTATATATCCCAGGAAATATAAAATTGGTTCAAAAAACTGTGGTATTTATATACGATGGAATATCCCTCAGCCATGAAATCAATGTCATAAGACCAGGAGCAGCAAAGTGAGTGGATTCATGTACGATGATTCTAAGTGAAATAAGTCACACAGAAAAAGAAACTTCTCATAAGATATCACTTATGAAGATCCTGTAAACATGGCTACACATGAACTGAGTTAGGAAAGAGAACAGAGTCTCACATTTAGAAAACACTCTTATGCCTGCTGAAGGGGAAAGGAGAGGTGGGGTGATGCATAAAACCAGAGTTTGATATAAGCACAGGTACCATTTCTAAAACCAACTGTGGAATAGACAAGACCTACACCTTCCTCATTGAAAGGGACTCAAAACCCCATATTTCCCGCAGAGGAATAGATCTGACTAGTAAGAATCTTAAAACCTATGTATTGATATGTCTCTGTAAGGGAATCAAGTGTGTCCAGACTGGCATAAACATGGCAGCGAGAATCAGCTCAAACCCACTATAAAAAGGAATTTCAAAAACAAAACCAAAAAACAGGGAAATTCTTTACATTTCCTTCAGGGTCTCTGATGAAACCTGGAATGACCCTATCTACAATGACAGCTGGATGTGGCATAAGGCTGGACACTTGGGACTGAGAGGATTGGTGAGATTGGGTGAGCCAATGCAGACCCTTTAAAGCAAATTGCATGGCCCCCATTCCATGGGTCCCAACTCTCCATGTTGAAGGGTATATTACTACAGCTATAACATGTACAGGAAACCTAGAGAATGGACACACTGTGAATACAAAAGGTTTCTAAAACTCAACGAGTAGTCCCTCTCCTGGTGCTCCGGTTTGATTTTCCAACTGCTTTACTATCAATATCCCAACTTGGAGAGACAACCCCTTTAACCTCCTGGTTCACACAGGTTGCCAATTTGGCAGAGGATGGAAGGGAAGAGGGAGAACCAATGAGAGAGTAGCTGTTAGGCATTTGGACGGGCACATGTCACACTAATTTCCTGGCAGGAAGAAGAATTAACCAGAGTCTCAGCCACCCACCGGGAACCATTATAGGTCCTGAACCAAAATTTTGGAATTGTGTACAGCTCACAAAAAACGAGTTGAAAAATGGAGTTCAGGGGCACAGCAATTCACAAACTGTCAGAGTAATAAAGGAAAACTGTCGTCCAAAAATCTGTTGAGGGAAGACAACGAGGCGGACTTGAAAGCGAGGCAGAATAGCAGGAAACAGATTTCAACAGGAACGTTGGAATCGCCTTTAAAGCACAGGAAGAGGGGCACAACTTCGACAATGACGCACTTGGCCAAAAAGGGCCTAGGCGTTTTCTCCTGAATATATTCAGGAGAAAACGCATACGCCCTTTTTGGCCAAGCAAGCAAGCAGGCAATGCAAATCTGCACTACAAAGAAGTATCACTTCCCACCGGGCCAAAGGGACATCCACAAATTGTGTAAAAACCAGAAAGGCAAGACAGGCCGTGGAGAACAGGGAGCCTTGTTATGCTGATGGGCGGGATGTAAATTGCCAACTGCCTCACTGGAGGAGTGCATTGTGTTCCGTAAAACAAGTAAACAACAGAGCTACAGAGCCAAGGGCACTTCCAGTCAAGGGAATATACCTTGGGAAAACTGAAAAGCAATAAGACAGAACCACCCCCAAATTTTGGGCTGCACTGCTTACAAGAACCTCAACTTGGGTACACTTTAAATATCCCAGGAAATATAAAAATGGTACAAAAATCTGTGGTATTTATGTACGATGGAATATCCCTCAGCCATGAAATCAATGTCATAAGTCCAGGAGCAGCAAAGTGAGTGGATTCAGGTACGATGATTCTAAGTGAAATAAGTCACACAGAAAAAGAAACTTATCATAAGATATCACTTATGAAGATCCTGTAAACATGGCTACACATGAACTGAGTTAGGAAAGAGAACAGAGTCTCACATTTAGAAAACACTCTTATGCCTGCTTAAGGGGAAAGGAGAGGTGGGGTGATGCATAAAACCAGAGTTTGATATAAGCACAGGTACCATTTCTACAACCAACTGTGGAATAGACAAGACCTACACCTTCCTCAGTGAAAGGGACTCAAAATCCCATATTTCCCGCAGAGGAATAGATCTGACTAGTAAGAATCTTAAAACCTATGTATTGATATGTCTCTGTAAGGAAATCAAGTGTGTCTAGACTGGCATAAACATGGCAGCGAGAATCAGCTCAAACCCACTATAAAAAGGAATTTCAAAAACAAAACCAAAAAACAGGGAAATTCTTTACATTTCCTTCAGGGTCTCTGATGAAACCTGGAATCACCCTATCTACAATGACAGTTGGATATGGCATAAGCCTGGACACTTCGGACTGAGAGGATTGGTGAGATTGGGTGAGCAAATGTGGACCCTTTAAAGCAAAAATGCATGGCCCCCATTCCTTGGGTCCCAACTCTCCATGTTGAAGGGAATATTACTGCAGCTATAACATGTACGGGAAACCTAGAGAATGGACACACTGTGAATACAAAAGGTTTCTAAAACTCAACGAGTAGTCCCTCTCCTGGTGCTCCGGTTTGACTTTCCAACTGCTTTACTATCAATCTCCCAATTTGGAGAGGAAACCCCTTTAACCTGCTGGTTCGCACAGGTTGCCAATTTGGCAGAGGATGGAAGGGAAGAGGGAGAACCAATGAGAGAGTAGCTGTTAGACATTTAGACGGGCACATGTCACTCTAATACCCCGGGAGTAAGAAGAATTAACCAGAGTCTCAGCCAACCAACGGGAACCAGTATAGGTCCTGAACCAAAATTGTGGACTTGCGTACAGCTCACAAAAAACGAGTTGAAAAATGGTGCTCAGGGGCACAGCAATTCACAAACTGGCAGAGTAATAAAGGACAACTGTCGTCCAAAAATCTGTTGAGGGAAGGCAACGAGGGGGACTTGAAAACGAGGCAGAATAGCAGGAAACAGATTTCAAGAGGTACGTTGGAATCGCCTTTAAAGCACAGGAAGAGGGGCACAACTTCGACAATGACGCACTTGGCCAAAGAGTGCGTATGCGTTTTCTCCTGAATATATTCAGGAGAAAACGCATACGCCCTTTTTGGCCAAGCAAGCAAGCGGACAATGCAAATCTGCACTACAAAGAAGTATCACTTCCCTCCGGGCCAAAGGGACATCCACAAATTGTGTAAAAAGCAGAAAGGCAAGACAGGCCGTGGAGAACAGGGAGCCTTGTTATGCTGATGGGCGGGATGTAAATTGCCAACTGCCTCACTGGAGGAGTGCATTGTGTTCCTTAAACAAGTAAACAACAGAGCTACAGAGCCAAGGGCACTTCCAGTCTAGGGAATATACCTTGGGAAAACTGAAAATCAATAAGACAGAGCCACCCCCAAATTTAGGGCTGCACTGCTTAGAAGAACCTCAACATGGGTACACCTTATATATCCCAGGAAATATAAAAATGGAACACAAAACTGTGGTATTTATGTACGATGGAATATCCCTCAGCCATGAAATCAGTGTCATAAGACCAGGAGCAGCAATGTGAGTGGATTCAGGTACGATGATTCTAAGTGAAATAAGTCACAGAGAAAAAGAAACTTCTCATAAGATATCACTTATGAAGATCCTGTAAACATGCCTACACATGAACTGAGTTAGGAAAGAGAACAGAGTCTCACATTTAGACAATACTCTTATGCCTGCTTAAGGGGAAAAGAGAGGTGGGGTGATGCATAAAACTAGATTTTGATATAAGCACAGGTACCATTTCTAAAACCAACTGTGGAATAGACAAGACGTACACCTTCCTCAGTGAAAGGGACTCAAAACCCCATATTTCCCGCAGAGGAATAGATCTGACTAGTAAGAATCTTAAAACCTTTGTATTGATATGTCTCTGTAAGGGAATCAAGTGTGTCTAGACTGGCATAAATATGGCAGCGAGAATCAGCTCAAACCCATTATAAAAAGGAATTTCAAAAACAAAACAAAAAAACAGGGAAATTCTATACATTTCCTTCAGGGTCTCTGATGAAACCTGGAATGACCCTATCTACAATGACAGCTGGATGTGGAATAAGGCTGGACACTTGGGACTGAGAGGATTGGTGGGATTGGGTGAGCAAATGCAGACCCTTTAAAGCAAAAATGCATGACCCCCATTCCATGGGTCCCAACTCTCCATGTTGAAGGGAATATTACTACAGGTATAACATGTACGGGAAACCTAGAGAATGGACACACTGTGAATACAAAAGGTTTCTAAAGCTCAACGAGTAGTCCCTCTCCTGGTGCTCCGGTTTGACTTTCCAACTGCTTTACTATCAATCTCCCAACTTGGAGAGACAGCCCCTTTAACCTCCTGGTTCGCACAGGTTGCCAATTTGGCAGAGGATGGAAGGGAAGTGGGAGAACCAATGAGAGAGTAGCTGTTAGGCATTTGGACGGCCACATGTCACACTAATTTCCCGGCAGGAAGAAGAATTAAACAGAGTCTCAGCCACCCACCGGGAACCATTATAGGTCCTGAACCAAAATTTTGGAATTGTGTACAGCTCACAAAAAACGAGTTGAAAAATGGAGCTCAGGGGCACAGCAATTCACAAACTGGCAGAGTAATAAAGGACAACTGTCGTCCAAAAATCTGTTGAGGGAAGGCAACGAGGTGGACTTGAAAGCGAGGCAGAATAGCAGGAAACAGATTTCAACAGGTACGTTGGAATCGCCTTTAAAGCACAGAAGAGGGGCACAAGTTCGACAATGACGCACTTGGCCAAAAAGGGCATATGCGTTTTCTCCTGAATATATTCAGGAGAAAACGCATACGCCCTTTTTGGCCAAGCGAGCAAGCGGGCAATGCAAATCTGCACTAAAAAGAAGTATCACTTCCCACCGGGCCAAAGGGACATCCACAAATTGTGTAAAAACCAGAAAGGCAAGACAGGCCGTGGAGAACAGGGAGCCTTGTTATGCTGATTGGTGGGATGTAAATTGCCAACTGCCTCACTGGAGGAGTGCATAGTGTTCCCTAAAACAAGTAAACAACAGAGCTACAGAGCCAAGGGCACTTCCAGTCTAGGGAATATACCTTGGGAAAACTGAAAATCAATAAGACAGAACCACACCCAAATTTAGGGCTGCACTGCTTACAAGAACCTCAACTTGGGTACACCTTAAATATCCCAGGAAATATAAAATTGGTTCAAAAAACTGCGGAATTTATGTACGATGGAATATCCCTCAGCCATGAAATCAGTGTCATAAGACCAGGAGCAGCAAAGTGAGTGGATTCAGGTACGATGATTCTAAGTGAAATAAGTCACACAGAAAAAGAAACTTGTCATAAGATATCACTTATGAAGATCCTGTAAACATGGCTACACATGAACTGAGTTAGGAAAGAGAACAGAGTCTCACATTTAGAAAACACTCTTATGCCTGCTTAAGGGGAAAGGAGAGGTGGGGTGATGCATAAAACCAGAGTTTGATATAAGCACAGGTACCATTTCTAAAACCAACTGTGGAATAGACAAGACCTACACCTTCCTCAGTGAAAGGGCCTCAAAACCCCATATTTCCCGCAGAGGAATAGATCTGACTAGTAAGAATCTTAAAACCTATGTATTGATATGTCTCTGTAAGGGAATCAAGTGTGTCTAGACTGGCATAAACATGGCAGCGAGAATCAGCTCAAACCCATTATAAAAAGGAATTTCAAAAACAAAACAAAAAAACAGGGAAATTCTATACATTTCCTTCAGGTTCTCTGATGAAACCTGGAATGACCCTATCTACAATGACAGCTGGATGTGGAATAAGGCTGGACACTTGGGACTGAGAGGATTGGTGGGATTGGGAGAGCAAATGCAGACCCTTTAAAGCAAAAATGCATGGCCCCCATTCCATGGGTCCCAACTCTCCATGTTGAAGGGAATATTACTACAGCTATAACATGTACGGGAAACCTAGAGAATGGACACACTGTGAATACAAAAGGTTTCTAAAGCTCAACGAGTAGTCCCTCTCCTGGTGCTCCGGTTTGACTTTCCAACTGCTTTACTATCAATCTCCCAACTTGGAGAGACAACCCCTTTAACCTCCTGGTTCGCACAGGTTGCCAATTTGGCAGAGGATGGAAGGGAAGAGGGAGAACCAATGAGAGAGTAGCTGTTAGACATTTGGACGGGAACATGTCACTCTAATTCCCCGGCAGGAAGAAGAATTAACCAGAGTCTCAGCCAACCACCGGGAACCAGTATAGGTCCTGAACCAAAATTTTGGACTTGCGTACAGCTCACAAAAAACGAGTTGAAAAATGGAGCTCAGGGACACAGCATTTCACAAACTGGCAGAGTAATAAAGGACAACTGTCGTCCAAAAATCTGTTGAGGGAAGGCAGCGAGGCGGAATTGAAAGCGAGGCAGAATAGTAGGAAACAGATTTCAAGAGGTACGTTGGAATCGCCTTTAAAGCACAGGAAGAGGGGCACAACTTCGACAATGACGCACTTGGCCAAAAAGGGCGTATGCGTTTTCTCCTGAATATATTCAGGAGAAAACACATACGCCCTTTTTGGCCAAGCAAGCAAGGGGGCAATGCAAATCGGCACTACAAAGAAGTATCACTTCCCACCGGTCCAAAGGGACATCCACAAAATGTGTAAAAACCAGAAAGGCAAGACAGGCCCTGGAGAACAGGGAGCCTTGTTATGCTGATGGGCGGGATGTAAATTGCCAACTGCCTCACTGGAGGAGTGCATTGGGTTCCCTAAAACAAGTAAACAACAGAGCTACAGAGCCAAGGGCACTTCCAGTCTAGGGAATATACCTTGGGAAAACTGAAAATCAATAAGACAGAGCCACACCCAAATTTAGGGCTGCACTGCTTACAAGAACCTCAACTTGGGTACACCTTAAATATCCCATGAAATATAAAATTGGTTCAAAAAACTGTGGTATTTATGTACGATGGAATATCCCTCAGTCATGAAATCAATGTCATAAGACCAGGAGCAGCAAAGTGATTGGATTCAGGTACGATGATTCTAAGTGAAATAAGTCACACAGAAAAAGAATCTTATCGTAAGATATCACTTATGAAGATCCTGTAAACATGGCTACACATGAACTGAGTTAGGAAAGAGAACAGAGTCTCCCATTTAGAAAACACTCTTATGCCTGCTGAAGGGGAAAGTAGAGGTGGGGTGATGCATAAAACCAGAGTTTGATATAAACACAGGTACCATTTCTAAAACCAACTGTGGAATAGACAAGACCTACACCTTCCTCAGTGAAAGGGACTCAAAACCCCATATTTCCCGCAGAGGAATAGATCTGACTAGTAAGAATCTTAAAACCTATGTATTGATATGTCTCTGTAAGGGAATCAAGTGTGTCTAGACTGGCATAAACATGGCAGCGAGAATCAGCTCAAACCCACTATAAAAAGTAATTTCAAAAACAAAACCAAAAAACAGGGAAATTCTTTACATTTCTTTCAGGGTCTCTGATAAAACCTGGAATGACCCTATCTACAATGACAGCTGGATGTGGCATAAGGCTAGGACACTTGGGACTGAGAGGATTGGTGAGATTGGGTGAGCAAATTCAGACCCTTTAAAGCAAAAATGCATGGCCCCCATTCCATGGGTCCCAACTCTCCATGTTGAAGGGAATATTACTACAGATATAACATGTACGGGAAACCTAGAGAATGGACACACAGTGAATACAAAAGGTTTCTAAAACTCAACGAGATGTCCCCTCTCCTGGTGCTCCGGTTTGACTTTCCAACTGCTTTACTATCAATCTCCCAACTTGGAGAGACAGCCCCTTTAACCTCCTGGTTCGCACAGGTTGCCAATTTGGCACAGGATGGAAGGGAAGAGGGAGAACCAATGAGAGAGTAGCTGTTAGACATTTGGACGGGCACATGTCACTCTAATTTCCTGGCAGGAAGAAGAATTAACCAGAGTCTCAGCCACCCACCGGGAACCAGTATGGGTTCTGAACCAAAATTTTGGACTTGCGTACAGCTCACAAAAAATGAGTTGAAAAATGGAGCTCAGGGGCACAGCAATTCACAAACTGGCAGAGTAATAAAGGACAACTGTCGTCCAAAAATCTGTTGAGGGAAGGCAACGAGGGGGACTTGAAAACGAGGCAGAATAGCAGGAAACAGATTTCAAGAGGTACGTTGGAATCGCCGTTAAAGCACAGGAAGAGGGGCACAACTTCGACAATGACGCACTTGGCCAAAGAGTGCGTATGCGTTTTCTCATGAATATATTCAGGAGAAAACACATACGCCCTTTTTGGCCAAGCAAGCAAGCGGGCAATGCAAATCTGCAGTACAAATATGTATCACTTCCCACCGGTCCAAAGGGACATCCACAAAATGTGTAAAAACCAGAAAGGCAAGACAGGCCCTGGAGAACAGGGAGCCTTGTTATGCTGATGGGCGGGATGTAAATTGCCAACTGCCTCACTGGAGGAGTGCATTGCGTTCCCTAAAACAAGTAAACAACAGAGCTACAGAGCCAAGGGCACTTCCAGTCTAGGGAATATACCTTGGGAAAACTGAAAATCAATAAGACAGAGCCACCCCCAAATTTAGGGCTGCACTGCTTACAAGAACCTCAACTTGGGTACAAATTAAATATCCCAGGAAATATAAAATTGGTTCAAAAAACTGTGGTATTTATGTACGATGGAATATCCCTCAGTCATGAAATCAATGTCATAAGACCAGGAGCAGCAAAGTGAGTGGATTCAGGTACGATGATTCTAAGTGAAATAAGTCACACAGAAAAAGAAACTTATCATAAGATATCACTTATGAAGATCCTGTAAACATGGCTACACATGAACTGAGTTAGGAAAGAGAACAGAGACTCACATTTAGAAAACACTCTTATGCCTGCTTAAGGGGAAAGGAGAGGTGGGGTGATGCATAAAACCAGAGTTTGATATAAGCACAGGTACCATTTCTAAAACCAACTGTGGAATAGACAAGACCTACACCTTCCTCAGTGAAAGGGACTCAAAACCCCATATTTCCCGCAGAGGAATAGATCTGACTAGTAAGAATCTTAAAACCTATGTATTGATATGTCTCTGTAAGGGAATCAAGTGTGTCTAGACTGGCATAAACATGGCAGCGAGTATCAGCTCAAACCCACTATAAAAAGGAATTTCAAAAACAAAACCAAAAAACAGGGAAATTCTTTACATTTCCTTCAGGGTCTCTGATGAAACCTGGAATGACCCTATCTTCAATGACAGCTGGATGTGGCATAAGGCTAGGATACTTGGGACTGAGAGGATTGGTGAGATTGGGTGAGCAAATGCAGACCCTTTAAAGCAAAAATGCATGGCCCCCATTCCATGGGTCCCAACTCTCCATGTTGAAGGGAATATTACTACAGATATAACATGTACGGGAAACCTAGAGAATGGACACACAGTGAATACAAATGGTTTCTAAAACTCAACGAGAAGTCCCTCTCCTGGTGCTCCTGTTTGAATTTCCAACTGCTTTACTATCAATCTCCCAACTTGGAGAGACAGCCCCTTTAACCTCCTGGTTCGCACAGGTTGCCAATTTGGCAGAGGATGGAAGGGAAGAGGGAGAACCAATGAGAGAGTAGCTGTTAGACATTTGGACGGGCACATGTCACTCTAATTTCCCGGCAGGAAGAAGAATTAACCAGAGTCTCAGCCACTCACCGGGAACCAGTATAGGTCCTGAACCAAAATTTTGGACTTGCGTACAGCTCACAAAAAACGAGTTGAAAAAAGGAGCACAGGGGCACAGCATTTCACAAACTGGCAGAGTAATAAAGGACAACTGTCGTCCAAAAATCTGTTCAGGGAAGGCAACGAGGCGGACCTGAAAGCGAGGCAGAATAGCAGGAAGCAGATGTCAAGAGGTACGTTGGAATCGCCTTTAAAGCACAGGAAGAGGGGCACAACTTCGAAAATGACGCACTTGGCCAAAAAGGGCGTATGCGTTTTCTCCTGAGTATATTCAGGAGAAAACGCATACGCCCTTTTTGGCCAAGCAAGAAAGCGGGCAATGCAAATCTGAACTACAAAGAAGAATCACTTCCCACCGGTCAAAAGGGACATCCACAAAATGTGTAAAAACCAGAAAGGCAAGACAGGCCCTGGAGAACAGGGAGCCTTGTTATGCTGATGGGCGGGATGTAAATTGCCAACTACCTCACAGGAGGAGTGCATTGCGTTCCCTAAAACAAGTAAACAACAGAGCTACAGAGCCAAGGGCACTTCCAGTCTAGGGAATATACCTTGGGAAAACTGAAAATCAATAAGACAGAGCCAGCCCCAAATTTAGGGCTGCACTGCTTACAAGAACCTCAACTTGGGTACACCATAAATATCCCAGGAAATATAAAAATGCTTCAAAAAACTGTGGTATTTATGTCCGACGGAATATCCCTCAGCCATGAAGTCAATGTCATAAGACAAGGAGCAGCAAAGTGAGTGGATTCAGGTACGATGATTCTAAGTGAAATAAGTCACACAGAAAAAGAAACTTATCATAAGATATCACTTATGAAGATCCTGTAAACATGGCTACACATGAACTGAGTTAGGAAAGAGAACAGAGTCTCACATTTAGAAACACTCTTATGCCTGCTGAAGGGGAAAGGAGAGGTGGGGTGATGCATAAAACCAGAGTTTGATATAAGCACAGGTACCATTTCTAAAACCAACTGTGGAATAGACAAGACCTACACGTTCCTCAGTGAAAGGGACTCAAAACCCCATATTTCCCGCAGAGGAATAGATCTGACTAGTAAGAATCTTAAAACCTATGTATTGATATGTCTCTGTAAGGGAATCAAGTGTGTCTAGACTGGCATAAACATGGCAGCGAGAATCAGCTCAAACCCACTATAAAACGGAATTTCAAAAACAAAACCAAAAACCAGGGAAATTCTTTATATTTCCTTCAGGGTCTCTGATGAAACGTGGAATGACCCTATCTACAATCACAGCTGGATGTGGCATAAGGCTGGACACTTGGGACTGAGAGGATTGGTGAGATTGGGTGAGCAAATGCAGACCCTTTAAAGCAAAAATGCATGGCCCCCATTCCATGGGTCCCAACTCTCCATGTTGAAGGGAATATTACTACAGATATAACATGTACGGGAAACCTAGAGAATGGACACACTGTGAATACAAAAGGTTTCTAAACCTCATCGAGAAGTCCCTCTCCTGGTGCTCCGGTTTGACTTTCCAACTGCTTTACTATCAATCTCCCAACTTGGAGAGACAGACCCTTTAACCTCCTGGTTCGCACAGGTTGCCAATTTGGCAGAGGATTGAAGGGAAGAGGGAGAACCAATGAGACAGTAGCTGTTAGACATTTGGACGGGCACATGTCACTCTAATTTCCGGGCAGGAAGAAGAATTAACCAGAGTCTCAGCCACTCACCGGGAACCAGTATAGGTCCTGAACCAAAATTTTGGACTTGCGTACAGCTCACAAAAAACGAGTTGAAAAATGGAGCACAGGGGCACAGCAATTCACAAACTGGCAGAGTAATAAAGGACAACTATCGTCCAAAAATCTGTTGAGGGAAGGCAACGAGGCGGACTTGAAGGCGAGGCTGAATAGCAGGAAACAGATTTCAAGAGGTACGTTGGAATCGCCTTTAAAGCACAGGAAGAGGGGCACAACTTCGACAGTGACGCACTTGGCCAAAAAGGGCGTACGCGTTTTCTCCTGAATATATTCAGGGGAAAACGCATACGCCCTTTTTGGCCAAGCAAGCCAGCGGGCAATGCAAATCTGCACTACAAAGGAGTATCACTTCCCACCGGTCAAAAGGGACATACACAAAATGTGTAAAAACCAGAAAGGCAAGACAGGCCCTGGAGAACAGGGAGCCTTGTTATGCTGATGGGCGGGATGTAAATTGCCAACTGCCTCACTGGAGGAGTGCATTGCGTTCCCTAAAAGAAGTAATAAACAGAGCTACAGAGCCATGGGCACATCCAGTCTAGGGAATATACCTTGGGAAAACTGAAAATCAATAAGACAGAGCCACCCCCAAATTTAGGGCTGCACTGCTTACAAGAACCTCAACATGGGTACACCTTAAATATCCCAGGAAATATAAAAATGGTTCAAAAAATTGTGGTATTTATGTACGATGGAATATCCCTCAGCCATGAAATCAATGTCATAAGACCAGGAGCAGCAAAGTGAGTGGATTCAGGTACGATGATTCTAAGTGAAATAAGTCACACAGAAAAAGAAACTTCTCATAAGATATCACTTATGAAGATCCTGTAAACATGGCTACACATGAACTGAGTTAGGAAAGGGAACAGAGTCTCATATTTGAAAACACTCTTATTCCTGCTTAACGGGAAAGGAGAGGTGGGGTGATGCATAATACCAGAGTTTGATATAAGCACAGGTACCATTTCTAAAACCAACGGTGGAATAGACAATACCTACACCTTCCTCAGTGAAAGGGACTCAAAACCCCATATTTCCCGCAGAGGAATAGATCTGACTAGTAAGAATCTTAAAACCTATGTATTGATATGTCTCTGTAAGGGAATCAAGTGTGTCTAGACTGGCATAAACATGGCAGTAAGAATCAGATCAAACCCACTATAAAAAGGAATTTCAAAAACAAAACCGTAAAACAGGGAAATTCTTTACATTTCCTTCAGGGTCTCTGATGAAACCTGGAATGACCCTATCTACAATGACAGCTGGATGTGGCATAAGGCTGGACACTTGGGACTGAGAGGATTGGTGAGATTGGGTGAGCAAATGCAGACCCTTTAAAGCAAAAATGCATGGCCCCCATTCCATGGGTCCCAACTCTCCATGTTGAAGGGAATATTACAACAGATATAACATGTACCGGAAACCTAGAGAATGGACACACAGTGAATACAAAAGGTTTCTAAAACTCAACGAGAAGTCCCTCTCCCGGTGCTCCGGTTTGATTTTCCAACTGCTTTACTATCAATCTCCAAACGTGGAGAGACAGCCCCTTTAACCTCCTGTTTCGCACAGGTTGCCAATTTGGCAGAGGATGGAAGGGAAGAGGGAGAACCAATGAGAGAGTAGCTGTTAGACATTTGGACGGGCACATGTCACTCTAATTTCCCGGCAGGAAGAAGAATTAACCAGAGTCTCAGCCCCCCACCGGGAACCAGTATTGGTCCTGAACCAAAATTTTGGACTTGCCTACAGCTCACAAATAACGAGTTGAAAAATGGAGCACAGGGGCACAGCAATTCACAAACTGGCAGAGTAATAAAGACAACTGTCGTCCAAAAATCTGTTGAGGGAAGGCAACGAGGCGGACTTGAAAGCGAGGCAGAATAGCAGGTAGCAGATTTCAAGAGGTACGTTGGAATCGCCTTTAAAGCACAGGAAGAGGGGCACAACTTCGAAAATGACGCACTTGGCCAAAAAGGGCGTATGCGTTTTCTCCTGAGTATATTCAGGAGAAAACGCATACGCCCTTTTTGGCCAAGCAAGCAAGCGGGAAATGCAAATCTGAACTACAAAGAAGAATCACTTCCCACCGGTCAAAAGGGACATCCACAAAATGTGTAAAAACCAGAAATGCAAGACAGGCCCTGAGAACAGGGAGCCTTGTTATGCTGATGGGCGGGATGTAAATTGCCAACTGCCTCACTGGAGGAGTGCATTGCGTTCCCTAAAACAAGTAAACAACAGAGCTACAGAGCCAAGGGCACTTCCAGTATAGGGAATATACCTTGGGAAAACTGAAAATCAATAAGACAGAGCCAGCCCCAAATTTAGGGCTGCACTGCATACAAGAACCTCAACTTGGGTACACCTTAAATATCCCAGGAAATATAAAAATGGTTCAAAAAACTGTGGTATTTATGTCCGACGGAATATCCCTCAGCCATGAAGTCAATGTCATAAGGCCAGTAGCAGCAAAGGGAGTGGATTCAGGTACGATGATTCTAAGTGAAATAAGTCACACAGAAAAAGAAACTTATCATAAGATATCACTTATGAAGATACTGTAAACATGGCTACACATGAACTGAGTTAGGAAAGAGAACAGAGTCTCACATTTAGAAAACACTCTTATGCCTGCTTAAGGGGAAAGGAGAGGTGGGGTGATGCATAAAACCAGAGTTTGATATAAGCACAGGTACCATTTCTAAAACCAACTGTGGAATAGACAAGACCTACACCTTCCTCAGTGAAAGGGACTCAAAACCCCATATTTCCCGCAGAGGAATAGATCTGACTAGTAAGAATCTTAAAACCTATGTATTGATATGTCTCTGTAAGGGAATCAAGTGTGTCTAGACTGGCATAAACATGGCAGCGAGAATCAGCTCAAACCCACTATAAAACGGAATTTCAAAGCAAAACCAAAAACAGGGAAATTCTTTATATTTCCTTCAGGGTCTCTGATGAAACCTGGAATGACCCTATCTACAATGACAGTTGGATGTCGCATAAGGCTGGACACTTGGGACTGAGAGGATTGGTGAGATTGGGTGAGCAAATGCAGACCCTTTAAAGCAAAAATACATGGCCCCCATTCCATGGGTCCCAACTCTCCATGTTGAAGGGAATATTACTAGAGATATAACATGTACGGGAAACCTAGTGAATGGACACACAGTGAATACAAAAGGTTTCTAGAACTCAACGAGAAGTCCCTCTCCTGGTGCTCCGGTTTGACTTTCCAACTGCTTTACGATCAATCTCCCAACTTGGAGAGACATCCCCTTTAACCTCCTGGTTCGCACAGGTTGCCAATTTGGCAGAGGATGGAAGGGAAGAGGGAGAACCAATGAGCGAGTAGCTGTTAGACATTTGGACGGGCACATGTCACTCTAATTTCCCGGCAGGAAGAAGAATTAACCAGAGTCTCAGCCACTCACCGGGAACCAGTATAGGTCCTGAACCAAAATTTTGGACTTGCGTACAGCTCACAAAAAACGAGTTGAAAAATGGAGCACAGGGGCACAGCAATTCACAAAATGGCAGAGTAATAAAGGACAACTATCGTCCAAAAATCTGTTGAGGGAAGGCAACGAGGGGGACTTGAAGGCGAGGCAGAATAGCAGGAAACAGATTTCAAGAGGTACGTTGGAATCGCCTTTAAAGCACAGGAAGAGGGGCACAACTTCGACAGTGACGCCCTTGGGCAAAAAGGGCGTACGCGTTTTCTCCTGAATATATTCAGGAGAAAACGCATCCGCCCTTCTTGGCCAAGCAAGCAAGCGGGCAATGCAAATCTGCACTACAAAGTAGTATCACTTCCCACCGCTCAAAAGGGACATACACAAAATGTGTAAAAAACAGAAAGGCAAGACAGGCCCTGGAGAACAGGGAGCCTTGTTATGCTGATGGACGGGATTTAAATTGCCAACTGCCTCACTGGAGTAGTGCATTGCGTTCCCTAAAACAAGTAATCAACAGAGCTACAGAGCCAAGAGCACATCCAGTCTAGGGAATATACATTGGGAAAACTGAAAATCAATAAGACAGGGCCACCCCCAAATATAGGGCTGCACTGCTTACAAGAACCTCAACATGGGTACACCTTAAATATCCCAGGAAATATAAAAATGGTTCAAAAAACTGTGGTATTTATGTACGATGGAATATCCCTCAGCTATGAAATCAATGTCATAAGACCAGGACCAGCAAAATGAGTGGATTCAGGTACGATGATTCTAAGTGAAATAAGTCACACAGAAAAAGAAACTTATCATAAGATATCACTTATGAAGATCCTGTAAACATGGCTACACATGAACTGAGTTAGGAAAGAGAACAGAGTCTCACATTTAGAAAACACTCTTATGCCTGCTGAAGGGGAAAGGAGAGGTGGGGTGATGCATAAAACCAGAGTTTGATATATGCACAGGAACAATTTCTAAAACCACCTGTGGAATAGACAAGACCTACACCTTCCTCAGTGAAAGGGATTCAAAACCCCATATTTCCCGCAGAGGAATAGATCTGACTAGTAAGAATCTTAAAACCTATGTATTGATATGTCTCTGTAAGGGAATCAAGTGTGTCTAGACTGGCATAAACATGGCAGAGAGAATCAGCTCATACCCACTATAAAAAGGAATTTCAAAAACAAAACCAAAAAACAGGGAAATTCTTTACATTTCCTTCAGGGTGTCTGATGAAACATGGAAAAACCCTGTCTACAATGACAGCTGGATGTGGCATAAGGCTGGACACTTGGGACTGAGAGGATTGGTGAGATTGGGTGAGCAAATGCAGACCCTTTAAAGCAAAAATGCATGGCCCCCATTCCATGGGTCCCAACTCTCCATGTTGAAGGGAATATTACTACAGCTATAACATGTACGGGAACCCTAGAGAATGGACACACTGTGAATACAAAAGGTTTCTAAAACTCAACGAGTAGTCCCTCTCCTGGTGCTCCGGTTTGACTTTCCAACTGCTTTACTATCAATCTCCCAACTCGGAGAGACAACCCCTTTAACCTCCTGGTTCGCACACGTTGCCAATTTGGCAGAGGATGGAAGGGAAGAGGGAGAACCAATGAGAGAGTAGCTGTTAGACATTTGGACGGACACATGTCACTCTAATTCCCCGGCAGGAAGAAGAATTAACCAGAGTCTCAGCCAACCACCGGGAACCAGTATAGGTCCTGAACCAAAATTTTGGACTTGCGTACAGCTCACAAAAAACGAGTTGAAAAATGGAGCTCAGGGGCACAGCAATTCACAAACTGGCAGAGTAATAAAGGACAACTGTCGTCCAAAAATCTGTTGAGGTAAGGCAACGAGGGGGACTTGAAAACGAGGCAGAATAGCAGGAAACAGATTTCAAGAGGTACGTTGCAATCGCCATTAAAGCACAGGAAGAGGGGCACAACTTCGACAATGACGCACTTGGCCAAAGAGTGCGTATGCATTTTCTCCTGAATATATTCAGGAGAAAACGCATACGCCCTTTTTGGCCAAGCAAGCAAGCGGGCAATGCAAATCTGCACTACAAAGAAGTATCACTTCCCACCGGTCCAAAGGGACATCCACAAAATGTGTAAAAACCAGAAAGGCAAGACAGGCCCTGGAGAACAGGGAGCCTTGTTATGCTGATGGGCGGGATGTAAATTGCCAACTGCCTCACTGGAGGAGTGCATTGCGTTCCCTAAAACAAGTAAACAACAGAGCTACAGAGCCAAGGGCACTTCCAGTCTAGGGAATATACCTTGGGAAAACTGAAAATCAATAAGACAGAGCCACACCCAAATTTAGGGCTGCACTGCTTACAAGAACCTCAACTTGGGTACACCTTAAATATCTCAGGAAATATAAAATTGTTTCAAAAAACTGTGGTATTTATGTACGATGGAATATCCCTCAGCCATGAAATCAATGTCATAAGACCAGGAGCAGCAAAGTGAGTGGATTCAGGTACGATGATTCTAAGTGAAATAAGTCACACAGAAAAAGAAACTTATCATAAGATATCACTTATGAAGATCCTGTAAACATGGCTACACATGAACTGAGTTAGGAAAGAGAACAGAGTCTCACAATTACTAAACACTCTTATGCCTGCTTAAGGGGAAAGGAGAGGTGGGGTGATGCATAAAACCAGAGTTTGATATAAGCACAGGTACCATTTCTAAAACCAACTGTGGAATAGAAAAGACCTACAGCTTCCTCAGTGAAAGGGACTCAAAACCCCATATTTCCCGCAGAGGAATAGATCTGACTAGTAAGAATCTTAAAACCTATGTAGTGATATGTCTCAGTAAGGGAATCAAGTGTGTCTAGACTGGCATAAACATGGCAGCGAGAATCAGCTCAAACCCACTATATAAAAGAATTTCAAAAACACGACTGAAAAACAGGGAAATTCTTTACAATTCCTTCAGGGTCTATGATGAAACCTGGAATGACCCTATCTACAATGACAGCTGGATGTGGCATATGGCTGGACACTTGGGACTGAGAGGATTGTTGAGATTGGGTGAGCAAATGCAGACCCGTTAAAGCAATAATGCATGGCCCCCATTCGATGGTTCACAACTCTCCACGTTAAAGGGAATATCACTACAGCTATAACATGTTCGGGAAACCTAGAGAATGGACACACTGTGAATACGAAAGGTTTCTAAAACTCAACGAATTGTCCCTCTCCTTGTGCTCCGGTTTGAATTTCCAATTGCTTTACTATCAATCTCCCAACTGGGAGAGGCAGACCCTTGAACCTCCTGGTTCGCACAGGTTTCCAATTTCGCAGAGGATTGAAGGGAAGAGGGAGCACCAATGAGAGACTAGCTGTTGGCATTTGGACGGGCACATGTCTCTCTAATTTCACGGCAGTAAGAAGAATTAACCAAAGTCTCAGCCACCCACCGGGAACCAGTATAGGTCCTGAACCAAAATTTTGGACTTGCGTTCAGCTCACAAAAAACGAGATGAATAATGGAGCTCAGGGGCACAGCTATTCACAAACTGGCAGAGTAATAAAGAAAAACTATCGTCCAAAATCTGTTGAGGGAAGGCAGCGAGGCAGACTTGAAAGAGAGGCAGAATAGCAGGAAACAGATTTCAAGACTTACGTTGGAATCGCCTGTAAAGCACGCCTGTAAAGAGTGCATTGTGTTCCCTAAAACAAGTAAACAACAGAGCTACAGAGCCAAGGGCACTTCCAGTCTATGGAACATACCTTGGGATCACTGAAAATCAATAAGAGAGAGCCACCCCCAAATTTAGGGCTGCACAGTTTTCAAGAACCTCAACTTGGGTACACCTTAAATGTCCCAGAAACTATAAAAATGGTTCAAGAAATTGTGGTACTTACGTATGATGGAATATCCCACAGCCATGAAACCAATGTCACAAGACCAGTAGCAGAAAAGTGACTGGATTCAGGTACGATGATTCTAAGTGAAATAAGTCACACAGAAAAAGAAACTTATCATAAGATATCAATTATGAAGTTCCGGTAAACATGGCTACATACGAACTGTGTTAACAAAGAGAACAGAGTCTCACATTTATAAAAGATTCTTACGCCTACTTAAGGGGGAAGGAGAGGTGGGTTGATGCATAAAACCAGTTTGATATAACCACAGGTACCGTTCCAAAAACCAACTGTGGTATAGACAAGTCCTACAGCTTCCTTAGGGAAAGGGACTCAAAACCCCATATATCCCGCAGAGGAATGGATCTGACTTGTAATAATCTTAAAACCTATGTATTGCTATGTCTCCATAAGGGAATCCAGTGTGTCTAGACTGGCATAAACATGGCAGCGTGAATCAGCTCAAACCCTCTATAAAAAGGAATTTCAAAAACAAAACTAAAAAACAGGGAAATTCTTTACAATTCCTTCAGGGTTACTGATGAAACCTGGAATGACCCTATCTACAATGACAGCTGGATGTGGCATAAGGCTGGACACTTGGGACTGAGAGGATTGGTGAGATTGGGTGAGCCAATGCAGACCCTTCAAAGCAATAATGCATGGCCCCCATTCCATGGGACCCAACTCTCCAGATTGAAGGTTATAATACTACAGCTATAACATGTACGGGAAACCTAGAGAATGGACACACTGTGAATACAAAAGTTTTCTAAAACTCAATGAATACTCCCTCTCCTGGTGCTCCGGTTTGACTTTCCAACTGCTTTACTATCAATCTCCCAACTTGGAGAGCCAGCCCCTTTAACCTCCTGATTCGCACAGGTTGCCAATTTGGCAGAGGATGGAAGGGAAGAGGGAGAACCAATGAGAGAGTAGCTGTTAGACATTTGGACGGGCACATGTCACTCTAATTTCCCGGCAGGAAGAAGAATTAACCAAAGTCTCAGCCACCCACCAGGAACCAGTAGAGGTCCTGATCCAAAATTTTGGACTTGCGTACAGCTCACAAAAAACGCGTTGAAAAATGGAGCTCAGGGGCACAGCAATTCACAAACTGGCAGAGTAATAAAGGACAACTATCGTCCAAAAATCTGTTGAGGGAATGCAACGAGGCGGACTTGAAAGCGATGCACAATAGCAGGAAACAGACTTCAAGAGGTACGTTGGAATCTCCTGTAAAGCACAGGAAGAGGGGCACAACTTCGAAAATGACGCACTGGGCCAAAAAGTGCGTATACATTTTCCCCTGAATATATTCAGGAGAAAACGCATACGCCCTCTTTGTCCAAGCAAGCAAGCAGGCAATGCAAATCTGCACTACAAAGAAGTATCACTTACCTCCTGTCAAAAGGGACATCCACAAAATGTGTAAAAACCAGAAAGGCAAGAAAGGCCCTGGAGAACTGGGAGCATTGTTATGCTGATGGGCGGGATGTAAATTGCCAACTGCCTCACTGGAGGAGTGCATTGCGTTCCCTAAAACAAGTAAACAACAGAGCTACAGAGCCAAGGGCACTTCCAGTGTAGGGAATATACCTTGGGAAAACTGAAAATCAATAAGACAGAGCCACCCCCAAATTTAGGGCTGCACTGCTTACAAGGACCTCAACTTGGGTACACCTTAAATATCCCAGGAAATATAAAAATGGTTCAAAAAACTGTGGTATTTATGTACGACGGTATATCCCTCAGCCATGAAATCAATGTCATAAGACCAGGAGCAGCAAAGTGAGGGATTCAGGTACGATGATTCTAAGTGAAATAAGTCACACAGAAAAAGAAACTTATCATAAGATATCACTTATGAAGATCCTGTAAACATGGCTACACATGAACTGAGTTAGGAAAGAGAACAGAGTCTCACATTTAGAAAACACTCTTATGCCTGCTGAAGCGGAAAGGAGAGGTGGGGTGATGCATAATACCAGAGTTTGATATAAGCACAGGTACCATTTCTAAAACCACCTGTGGAATAGACAAGACCTACACCTTCCTCAGTGAAAGGGACTCAAAACACCATATTTCCCGCAGAGGAATGGATCTGACTAGTAAGAATCTTAAAACCTATGTATTGATATGTCTCTGTAATGGAATCAAGTGCATCTACACTGGCATAAACATGGAAGCGAGAATCAGCTCAAACACACTATAAAAAGGAATTTCAAAAACAAAACCAAAAAACAGGGAAATTCTTTACATTTCCTTCAGGGTCTCTGATGAAACCTGGAATGACCCTATCTACAATGATAGCTGGATGTGGCATAAGGCTGGACACTTGGGACTGAGAGGATTGGTGAGATTGGGTGAGCAAATGCAGACCCTTTAAAGCAAAAATGCATGGCCCCCATTCCATGGGTCCCAACTCTCCATGTTGAAGGGAATATTACTACAGCTATAACATGTACGGGAACCCTAGAAAATGGACACACTGTGAATACAAAAGTTTTCTAAAACTCAACGAGTAGTCCCTCTCCTGGTGCTCCGGTTTGACTTTCCACCTGCTTTACTATCAATTACCCAACTTGTAGAGACAACCCCTTTAACCTCCTGGTTCGCACAGGTTGCCAATTTGGCAGAGGATGGAAGGGAAGAGGGAGAACCAATGAGAGAGTAGCTGTTAGACATTTGGACGGGCACATGTCACTCTAATTCCCCGGCAGGAAGAAGAATTAACCAGAGTCTCAGCCAACCACCGGGAACCAGTATAGGTCCTGAACGAAAATTTTGGACTTGCGTTCAGCTCACAAAAAACGAGTTGAAAAATGGAGCTCAGGGGCACAACAATTCACAAAACGGCAGAGTAATAAAGGACAACTATCTTGCTAAAATCTGTTGAGGGAAGTGAACGAGGCGGAGTTAAATCGAGGCAGAAGAGCAGGAAACAGATTTCAAGAGGTACGTTGGAATCGCCTTTAAAGCACAGGAAGAGGGGCACAACTTCGAGATGGACGCACTTGGCCAAAAAGGGTGTATGCGTTTTCTCCTGAATATATTCAGGAGAAAACGCATACACCCTTTTTGGCCAAGCAAGCAAGCGGGCAATGCAAATCTGCACTACAAAGAAGTATCACTTCCCACCGGTCAAAAGGGACATCCACAAAATGTGTAGAAACCAGAAAGGCAAGACAGGCGCTGGAGAACAGGGAGCCTTGTTATGCTGATGGGCGGGATGTAAAGAGCCAACTGCCTCACTGGAGGAGTGCATTGTGTTCCCTAAAACAAGTAAAGAACAGAGCTACAGAGCCAAGGGCACTTCCAGTCTAGGGAAAATACTTTGGAGAACTGAAAATCAATAAGACAGAGCCACGCCCAAATTTAAGGCTGCACTGCTTACAAAAACCTCAACTTGGGTACACCTTAAATATCCCAGGAAATATAAAAATGTTTCAAAAAACTGTGGTACTTACGTACGATGGTATATCCCTCAGCCATGAAATCAATGTCATAAGACCAGGAGCAGCAAAGTGAGTGGATTCAGGTACGATGATTCTAAGTGAAATAAGTCACCAGAAAAAGAAACTTATCATAAGATATCACTTATGAAGATCCTGTAAACATGGCTACACATGAACTGAGTTAGGAAAGAGAACAGAGTCTCACATTTAGAAAACACTCTTATGCCTGTTTAAGGGGGAAGGATAGGTGGGGTGATGCATAAAACCAGAGTTTGATATAAGCACAGGTACCGTTTCTAAAACCTACCATGGATTAGACAAGACCAACAACTTCCTCAGTGAAAGGGACTCAAAACCCCATATTTCCCACAGAGGAATAGATCTGAGTACTAGAATCTTACAACCTATGTATTGATATGTCTCCGTAAGGGAATCAAGTGTGCCTAGACTGGCATAATCATGGCAGCGAGAATCAGCTCAAACCCACTATAAAAAGGAATTTCAAAAACAAAACCAAAAAACAGGGAAATTCTTTACAATTCCTTCAGGGTCTGTGATGAAACCTGGAATGACCCTATCTACAATGACAGCTGGATGTGGCATAAGGCTGGACACTTGGGACTGAGAGGATTGGTGAGATTGGGTGAGCAAATGCAGACCCTTTAAAGCAAAAATGCATGGCCCCCATTCCAAAGGACCCAACTCTCCAGATTGAAGGTTATATTACTACAGCTATAACATGTACGGGAAACCTAGAGAATGGACACACTGTGAATTGAAAATTTTTCTAAATCTGAATGAATAGTCCCTCTCCTGGTGCTCCTGTTTGACTTTCCAACTGCTTTACTATCAATCTCCCAACTTGGAGAGCCAGCCCCTTTAACCTTCTGGTTCGCACAGGTTGCCAATTTGGCAGAGGATGGAAGGGAAGAGGGAGAACCAATGAGAGAGCAGCTGTTAGACATTTGGACGGGCACATGTCACTCTAATTTTCCGGCAGGAAGAAGAATTAACCAAAGTCTCAGCCACCCACCAGGAACCAGTAGAGGTTGTGATCCAAAATTTTTGACTTGCGTTCAGTTCACAAAAAACGAGTTGAAAAATGGAGCTCAGGGGCACAGCAATTCACAAACTGGCAGATTAATAAAGGACAACTATCGTCCAAAAATCTTTTGAGGGAAGCCAACGAGGCTGTCATGAATGCGAGGCAGAATAGCAGGAAACAGATTTCAAGAGGTACATTGGAATCACCTTTAAAGTACAGGCAGAGGAGATCTACTTCATCAGTGATGTACTTGTCCAAAAGGGCATATGCGTTTTCTTCTGAATATATTCAATAAAAAATGCATACGCCCTTTTTGGCCAAGCAAGCAAGCAAGAAATGCAAATCTGCACTACAAGAACGATCACTTCCCACTGGTCAAAAGGGACATCCGAAAAATGTGTAAAATCCAGAAAGGCAAGACAGGCCCTGGAGAACAGGGTGTCTTGTTAGGCTAATGGGCAGGATGTAAATTTCTAAATGCCTCTCTGGGGGAGTGCATTGTGTTCCCTAAAACAAATAAAAAACAGAGCTACAGAGCCAATGGCAGTTCCAGTCTAGGGAATATACGTTTGGAAAAATGAAAATCAGTAAGACAGAGTCACCCCAAAATTTAGGGCTGCACTGCTTACACGAACCTCAACTTGGGTACACCTTAAATGTCCCAGGAAAGAAAAAAAAATGGTTCAAGAAATTGTGGTACTTACGTACGATTGAATATCCCTTAGCCATGAAATCAATGTCATAAGGCCAGTAGCAGCAAAATGAGTGGATTCAGGTACAATGATTCTAAGTGAAATAAGTCACATTGAAAAAGAAACTTATCATAAGATATCACTTACAAAGGTCCTGTAACCATGGCTACACATGAACTGAGTTAGGAAAGATAACAGAGTAACAAATCTTATCATAAGTTATCACTCATAGGGTGAATGTACACATGGCTACACATGAACTGGATTACAAACACTACAGAGTCACACATTTAGAAAACAATCTTCTGCCTGCTTAACGGGAAAGCCGAGGTGGGGTGATGCATAAAACCACAGTTTTAAATTAACACAGATACCGTTACCTAAACCAAGTATGTAATAGACAACACCTACTCCCCGCACAATGAACTGGACTCAACACCCCCTATTCATTGCAGAGGAATATATCTGACTCTAAGAATTTTAAAACATATGTATTCTCATGTCTCCATAAAGAAAGCATATGTGTGTATAATGGCATGAACACAGCACTGAAATTCAGCTAAACCCCCTTATAAAAATAAGTTTCAAAAGCAAAATGCAAAAACCGCGAAACAGAGAGAAATCTTAAAAATTACGTTCAGGGCCTGTGATCCAACCTGGATTGACCACCTTTACACCCACAGCTGGATGAGACATAAGACTGGACACTTGGGGCTGACAAGATTGCTGAGGTTGTGTGAGCAAAACAACGCCACTTAGAGCAATACTGTGTGCTACCCATTCTAGTGGTCCCAACTCTCCCGGTTTAAGGGAATCTTCCTACAGTTAAAACATGCATGGGAAACCCAGTGGATGGTACACTGTGCAATTGGGAAAGTTTTCTAAAAGGTACCTCATTTTTCCTTTCGTCGTGCTCGGCTTCACCATTCCATCTGCATTACTAAAAATCTCCCCACTTGGAGTGTCAGTGCCTTTACCCTCCTTTTATGCACAGTTTGCAAATTGTGCAGAGGATGAACAGGAAGAGGGGAAACAAATGAGAGTTTAGCTGTAGGTGTTTGGATGGGCACATATCACTCTACTTTCCCATCAGGAAGAAGCATTAACCAAAGGCTCAGCCTGAAGCCCTGGAACCGGACTAGGGCCTAAAGCCATCCTGCGGTATTGCAGCCAGCTCACAAATAGGCGGTTTGAAAAATGGATATCAGGGGCACAGCAATTCACAAACTTGCAGAGTTATAAAGGACAACTATCATCCAGAAATATATTGAGGTAAGGCCGTGAAGAGGATTTGAATGCAAGGCAGAATTGAAGGAAACAGATTTCAAGAGGTACATTGGAGTCATCTTTAAAGCACATGAAAAGCGACAGAACTCCAACAATGTTGCCCTTGGCAGGAAAGGGAGTATGTGTATTTTCTTGAATATATTCGGGAAAAAATGCATATGCCCTTTTTGGCCAAGCAAGCCATCAGGCATTGAAAATCCACACTACATAGCAGTGCCCCTTACCTCCAGTCCAAAGGGCCATCCACAAACAGTGTAAAAACCACTAATGCAGGGCAGGCCTTGGAGAAAAGGGAGCCTGGTTACACCGATGGACAGGTTGTAAATTGCCAACAGCCTCTCTGGAGAACTGTATGTTGTTTTCTAAAACAGAGCTACAGAGCATAGCACACTTCCACTCATGGGCGTGTATTTCGGGAAAACTAAAAATCCGCAACACACAGCCAGCGCAAAGTTTAGGGCTGCTCTGTTTACAAGAACCTCGAATTCGGTACACTTTAAATATCCCAGGAAAGGAAAAAAAATGGATATAGATGTCATGGTACTTATATAGAATGGAATGTCACTCAGACATAAAATCAATGTCATAAATCCAATAGCAGCATAATGAGTGGCTTTAGGTACGATAATGCTAAGTGAAATGAGCCACAAAGAAACAAAAACTTATTGTAATATATATCTTATAGAGGGAATGTAAGCATGGCTACACATGAACTGAATTTCAAAAGAGAACAGAGTTACACATTTAGAAAACACACTTATGCCTCCTTAAGGGGAAAGGTGACGTGGGGTGATGTGTAAAAGCAGAGTTTGAAATTAGCACAGATACCATTCCATATACCAAATATGTAATAGACAAGACCTACTCCTTTCTCAATGAACTGGACACGAAACACCCTATTCACTGAAGAGGAATTTATCTGACTGGTAACAATCTTGAAACCTATGTATTTATATGTCTCCATAATGGAATCAAGTGAATGTAGATTGGCATAAACACAGATCAATGGAACAGGACAGAAAGCCCAGAGAGAAACCTACATACCTATGGCTATCTCATCTATGACAAAGGAGCTAAGGATATACAATGGAGAAAAGACAGTCTCTTTAGTAATTGGTGCTGGGAAAACTGGACCCCTACACATAAAAGAATGAAATTAGAACACTCCATAACACCATACACAAAAATAAACTCTAAATGGATTAGAGATCTAAATATAAGGCCAGACACTATAAAACACTTAGAGGAAACCATAGGCAGAACACTCTATGACATAAATCACAGCAAGATCCTTTTTGACACACCTTCTAGAGAAATGGAAATAAAAACAGAAATCAACAAATGGGACCTAATGAAACTTAAAAGCTTTTACACGGTACAGGAAAACATAAACAAGATGCAAAAACAACCCTCAGAATGGGAGAAAATATATTCCAATGAAGCAATTGACAAAGGATTAATCTCCAAACTTTACAAGCACCTCATGTAGCTCAATATCACAAAAACAAACAACCCAATCCAAAAACGGCCAGAAGACCTAAATAGACATTTCTCCTAAGAAGATATACAGATTACCAAGAAACACATGAAAGGATGCTGAACATCACTAATCATTAGAGAAATGCAAATCATAACTATCGTGAGGTATCACCACACAGCAGTCAGAGTGGCAATCATCAAAAAAATCTACAAAACAATAAATGCTAGAGAGGCCTTTATTGGAGAAAAGGGAACACACTTGCACTGTGGGTGGGAATGTAAATTGATATGGGCACTAAGGAGAACAGTACGGAGGTTCCTCTAAATAACTATCAATAGAGGTACCATACGACACAACAATCCAACTACTGGGCATTTGCCTTGCGAAAACCATAATTCAAAAAGAGTTATGTACAAAAAAGTTCATTGCAGCTCTATTTACAATAGCTTGGACATGGAAGCAACCTAAGTGTCCATCGACAGATGAATGGATAAAGAAGATCTGGCACATATATACAATGGAATATTACTCAGCCATAAAAAGAAGCAAAAATGACTTATTTGTACTGAGGTGGATGGACTTAGAATCTGTCCTACACAGTGAAGTAAGTCAGAAAGTGAAAAACAAATACTGTATGTTAACAGAGATATACGGGATCTAATGAAGAAAAACAAAAATATTTTGAAGAACCTAGTGGCAGGACAGGATTAAGGACACAGACGTAGAGAAAGGTCTTGAGGACACCGGAAGGGGGATGGGTAAGCTGAGACGAAGTGACAGAGTGGCATGGACATAAATACATTACCAAATGTAACACCGATAGCTACTGAGAATCAGCCACATAGACCAGGGAGATCAGCTCGGTGCTTTGTGACCACATAAAGGGGTGGGATATGGAATGTGGGAGGGAGATGCAAGAGGGAGGGGATCTGGTGATATTTGTATATGTATAGATGATTCACTATGTTATACAGCAGAAACTAACACTCCATTGTAAAGCAATTATACTCCAATAAACGTGTAATAGAAAAAAAAAAAGAAAGCCCAGGGATAAACCTACACACCTATGGTCAACTAATCTATGACAAAGGAGGCAAGACTATACAGTGGAGATAAGACAGTCTCTTCAATCTTTGGTGCTGGGAAATATGGACAGCTACATGTAAAAGAATGAAATTAGAACACTCCCCAACACCATACATAAAAATATATTCAAAATGGATTAGAGACCTTAATGTAAGACCGGACAGTGTAAAACTCTGAGAGGAAAACTTACGAAGGATACTCTGACGTAAATCACAGCAAGATCTTTTTTGATCCACCTCCTATAGTAATGAAATAAAAAAGAAAACTAAACAGATGGGACCTAATGAAATGTAAAAGCTTTTGCAAAGCAAAGGAAACTACAAACAAGATGAAAAGACAACCCTCAGAATGGCAGAACATATTTGCCAATGAATCAATGGACAAATGATTAATCTCCAATATATATAAACAGCTCATGCAGCTCAATATTAATAAAACAAACAACCCCATACAAAAATGGAAGAAGATCTAAATAGACATGTCTTCCAAGAAGACATAGAGATGGCCAGTACGCACATGAAAATCTGCTCAACGTCACTAATTATTAGAGAAATGGAAATCGAAACTACAATGAGGTATCACGTCACACCTGTTAGAATGGGCATCATCAGAAAATCTACAAACAAAAAATGCTGGAGAGGGTGTGGAGAAAAGGAACCATCTTCCACTATTGCTGGGAATGTAAATCGATATAGTCTCTATGGAGAACAGTATGGAGGTTCCTTAAAAAACTAAAATAGAATTACCATATAATCCAGCAATCCCACTACTGGGCATATACCCAGAGAAAACCATAAATCAAAAAGACACATTCACAACAATGTTCACTGCAGCACTATTTACAATAGCCAGGTAATGAAAGCAAACTAGGTGCCCATAGAGAGATGAATGGATAAAGATGTGGTACATATATACAATGGAATATTACTCAGCCATACATCGGAATGAAATTGGGTCATTTGTAGAGACCTGGATGGATCTAGAGACTGTCATACAGAGTGAAGTAAGTCAGAAAGAGAAAAACAAATATTGTATGTTAATGCATATATGTGGAACCTAGAAAAAATGGTACAGATGAACCGGTTTGCAGGGCAGAGATAGAGACACAGATGTAGAGAACAAACATATGGACACCAAGGGGGGAACGCCATGTGAGGGTGGTGGTGGGATGAATTGGGAGACTGGGATTCACATGTGCACACATAAGTATAAAATAGATATCCAGTAAGAACCTGCTGTATAAAAGAAATAAATAAATTTTAAAAAAAATAAAAATATATAACATTTAATAAAATAAATCAAAAAAAACGTTTTTCCCTTCACATAGACATCTTTATATTAATGCATTATTTCCATGTTTATATCTCCAAATTTAAAAAAAAGAGGAATAAATAAAATCTACCTTGAACCAAAAAGAAAAAAAGAAAAAAAAAAAAAAAAAGAAAACAGAACCCACCAGTTATACAGAGGAAAATCGTATCAGGGCACTAGCTCCAGTTGTAAAAAATGCTTAAGTTGGTCAGAGGTGGGAAATCGTCTCCCATGCAGTGAGCAGCGCTCCCACCCCACAAGGAACATCCTCATTGCAAAGCTGGGGGACTGTGTCGAGGCGTCTGTGAGTAAATGTGAGCTGAGCCCCAGTCCTGCTGCAGCTGAACTCTTCCCACCCTTTCCAGGTAAAACAGCTGAATATGTACAAGAACTTGCAAGCCTAGAGGAAGGGCTGTGGAGCCACACCATCAACAGCACGCAGGCCGACTTGGTGCCTGCTGGCCAGCCAGGATGGTCCTGGCCCCAGATGCTCTTCTGGAAGCTTTCCATTTCCCTACCTGAGATACCCCTCCTGCCACGGCCCCCACTGCTTTTTTACTTCCTCACCTCTGCCTGGGGAGAAATTCCAGCGGCAGGTATGGGTGACACATCCTCTTCTTTAGCAGGTGGCAGCCTGGCAACTCCTGCAGAAAGTCCAGCAGAACCCCACTCACACTGGGCCACCCACAAAGCCATGGCCCCTCACTCCCTCCCACCACCCCAGCCCCGACACTGCTGACGGGGCAGAGAATATGGCGTCAGGCACAGCTACAGGGGCTCTTGCTGACTGGAGAGGAGTTTATATTGACCTTAACCCAGGCACACCTGGGGAGGGCTGGCAGGCAGTGTCAGGCTGCCCAAATCAGCCAATCCTCACCCCTCAGGGGATCACACTTGCAGAAAATGAACCTTGCTAAACAGGCCACGGCCAAGGAACAGGTGTGGGCTCTTGAGAGTCAGGCTAGACAAGGGGCTTCAGCTGCGGCTTTTTTTCTCATCATTTTATCTGGTCCATGAGTGGAAAACAACTTCAAGAAGACCCTATACTAATGAGAGGAACCCAGGAGTCAGGGAGAGGAGTGATGGTGGGTGGAGACAGAGGCCTGGTGCCCTGGCTGCAGTGGAAGTGTCTGGAAGACCAGGCCGAGAGAGGCTGCACAGAGTGATAGCCAGGGTCACAGACCTGTCAGGGCTGCTGTTTGTTAGTTCAAGTCCTGCTCTGAGGCGTTCTGTGTCAGCTGTGAGCGACAGGTGAGATGGGGGTTCTCTGCAAGGTGGGCTATGTGCACAGTTCTTGTGTGTCCAGCCCTGCTTGGGTACCTGCCCAGGGGAGCTCCGTATCCTGGGAAGGGCCTGGATATGAGAGCCCAATGGGCTGCTGGGTAACTGCACAGGTGAGCTCCATACCCTGGGAGGGACATGACCATGAGGGCCCCGTGGGCTGTGGGGTGGGGGGTGCAGCCCAGGTGAGCTCCATATCCTGGGATTGGCCTGACCACGAGAGTCCCTTTGGCTGCTGGAGACCTGGTAAAGGATATCAGGACAGTCAGTGAAGCCACCGAGGATATACATCCAGTAGCTCCTATTTCCTACACCCTGCTGGTCATTCTACCATCCACCAGGCCATGGCATTCTGTATTAGACTTCAATGATGCCTTCTTCTGTATTCCATTCATCTCAGAGTCACAAGGATTTTTGGCTTGTGAGTGGCAGGACACAACATGCAACCAAAGCAATAATGCTGGGCCATCCTTCCCCAGTGGTTCAAAAATACCCACACCATCATTGGGGAAATGTCCTCTAAAGACCTAAAAGTTCTACCTCTGTAAAAGGGAACCCTCCTTCAATATGCAGAGGACATTCTGATCACCAGGCCTACTAAAGACGCCTCTGAACTACCTAGTCAAGAAAGGATAGAAGGTGTCCAAGAAAAAGGCTCAAATATCCCAGGCTAAGGTGACATGCCTGGGCTTCATTGTCACAGATATTCGGAGAAACACATCCCAGGATAGGGAAGAAGCCATTTGCAGCCTTACCTCTTCTAAAACTAGAAGACAGCTTAGGGGTTCCTGGGGAGGCCAAGGTTTTCTGCATCTGGATCCCTAACTACAGTCTAATAGCTGGGCCTCTACATGAAACACTGACACGAAAAGATGATGATCCTTTTGAATAGAATCCAGAAGCAGCCTTTCAAGAATGGAAAGAGCAGTCAATTCAGACCCTTGCCCAGGATCTCCCTAATTTAGCTAAACCCTTTGACCTTTACATACCCAGTCATAGGTTAATCGCCCTTGGAGCCTTAGTGTAAAAACTGGGACCACTTGAAATGGAGCAAAAAAAGAATGCCCTTCAGGTATGATAAACTATGGTCACCAAGGGCTTTGCCCACCGACTCATCAGGCCAGGATACTGGGGTATCTAAAAAGCTGAATCAGAAGCCCGCAAGGCCAGCTCCCTCCTAAGGGAAAAGGACCCCACTTGGTGATCCTAACCACCCATCATGCCCTGAAGTTGCAGGGGTCGCTCTGTGGACACACTGACCTCGAGTGAGGAGGCCCTCCAACTCCAACCTCCAAAGAGACAAACGGGGGCAACAGGCCACCAAAATGACTCGTGTGACCATTACTTGACCTGGAGTTTCTCTCAGAAAACAACAAGACTGTGCCCCGAAAGAGCAGACTACTGCTTGCAGGACTTACTGCACCCAGAAGGGCGCTAATAAGCTTGGCGGGGGAAACATATATCATGCTTTCACCATAGAAGGCCCTACAGACACCGCGGTGATGATGGTCAATATGACCGGCTGGACTGCTGGATACTTCTAAAGGCCGTTGACTCAGTGGACGTCATGGTCCTGGATCACCACTGACCCTGGACTGTCTGGGAGTTGTGCGGGCAGGGCTCTGACACATGGTGCTGTTTGTACATTAATTCAGGGACCTAATTAAAGAAAGCACAGACTAGTGGTCAGAGCATCTAGGCTGGCAAAAAACGTCAGCCTAAGGTCGCCGAACAAATGTGGGGTGGGATGAAACCTGCCACCACAGCATCTCTGCGCATCTCTTTCCTGGACCCTTAAAGGTCATTAGAATCTATAACACTTCCAATGCTGGTGCTCAGGCGGACGAGAAGTGAGGCAGGAGTCCTTGGGACAATCAACCTCACCTGGAGGCTGGTGGGGAGACGTTTTGACCCTCCCCCCATGTATCAGGGCTCCCACCACAGCATGAAGCAGTCACAAAAGAGGCGTCTGCACCCTCAACACCCCAAGAATGAGGAACGGAACAAAAAGCCGAGGAGGTGTTCATTACCGGCAACGATCATTAAAAACTCCTGGGAGATAAAAAGAGAATCTGGGCAATAAAATAAAGTCTAACCTGTTTTTCCTTTGTGCTTTGTCTAATTTCACGTGCTCCTAGGGTTCCGCATGCAGAGGTCCCACACCCGGCACTTCAGACCCGATTTCCTAGTGCAGAATGGCTGGGTCGACACCTCAGCTAGCGGGGTCCCATGCAGACTCCGCGGCATAGAGCCTGAGCTGCAGCCAACCCAGCCCTCGAGAGCTCCATCCCCTCCCTCCCACTGACGCTGCCGGGATCCCTACACAGCAGCCCAGCCCACAGCCCGTGGGGGAGTGCACGCTCTCACCTCTCCTTTCTGTTTTCAAAATAATGTTTCCTTTGCTTCTGAACCAAACTCAGTCTTGATCTGTTGGCTCCAATGACACTGGGCACGGGGACTCCTGTTGGGGTCCACTCTGGAGGATCAGTAACAGAAATTGAGAACATTGTAACTTCAATGAACAGATGTGTGAGCCAAACTGTAGTTAACCTAGAGCAGTGTATAACGCTCGGGTAAAATAAGATGTTTCTAAGACTTACATTTGATATTTCCATCACTTTCCTATAAGCAAGTTCAGTGAAGACGTTTGTCTTATTTGTCAGGTCAACATTAGAGAAATGAAGGGATTTATTTCCATGGATGTAGATCGAATACTCTTGGCTGAAGCTTCAATCGTGTTTTCAATGCTTTTCCATTGAAAATGATACCTCTCTTTCAGCTCCCCCATTTCTGAGAAGTATAAAATCTTATAATTTATTATTACCAAAGGGGAAAGGTAGGAGACGGGATAAATTAACAGTTTGGGATTAACACATACACACTGCTATGTATAAAATAGATCATCAACAAGGAACTACTGTATAGTACAGGGAACTACACTGAATATTTTGCAATAACCTATAAGGGGAAATAATCTGAAAGAGAATAGATATTTTTATTGACATCATCTATCAATGACAGATAAAATGTAACCTAAGCAAGGCCAATGGTGAGCGCTTCTGACCCTGAAGATTTCAATCATCTAAAGTTTGGGCTCTGCCTATTTCCCAAGGCCCTTAATGGACATGCGTGTAGCCGTAGCTTAAAAATTCCCCAGTTTGGGGTTCGGGGAGGCACTGATTTGGAAAAATCCCTGGTGTTCTCCTTACATGCACGGGACCCTTCCTACAGCTAAAACATGCCTGTCACACCTAGAGGATGGTACACCATTTGAACGGAAAGAGTATGGAAAATGCACCTCATCTCCTCATAGCCTGGTGCTTGGGTTCACCCCTCCAGCATCTTTCCTTACAACCTCCTCACTTGGGCATATCAGCACCGTCAACATCCTGTTGCACACAGTTTGGAATTTGTCCAGAGGATGAAGCGGAAGGATGAGAAAAATTTAGAGACAAGTCTTAGGTATTCGGACAGGCACATGCCACTCTAATTTCCAATCCGGAAGACAAATTCATCAAAGGCTAGAATTGCCCACGGAAACAGAATAGGGCTAGAGGAAATCCCGCTGTTTTGTGTCCAGTTTCCATAAACACAAGTTGAATAATGGAACTCAGGGTCACTAAAATTCATGAAACTGCAGAGTTGAAAATATCTATCGTCGAAAAATGTCTTGAGGTAAGTCACAGAAAAGGACTTGTAAGCAAGGGAGAGTGGCAGGAAACATATTTGAACAGGTAGAAAGGACTCCCCGTTAAAGTACAAGAAAAGGGTCTGAACTTCGCCAATGATGCTGTTGGCCAAAAAGGGCGTATGCATTTTTTCTGAATATATTCAAGTAAACGCCATACACACTTTTTATCCAACCAAACAGGTGGACACTGGAAATCAATACTACAAAATGTATCACTTCACATCAGTCAGAAGGGCCATCCACGTAAAGTGTAAACACCAGAAATGCAGGACAGGGCGAGGAGAAAAGGGAGCCCTGTGAGGCTGATAGTGGAAATGCAATTTGCCAACAGCCACTCTGGAGAAGAGTATTGTGTTTGCTAAAACATCTACAAAATGAGCTACAGAGCATAGGGCACTTGCACTCATGGGCGTATACCTTGGGAAAAACAAAAATCGACAGAAAACAGGCACCCCAACGTTTACCACCTCTCTGTTAAAAAGGGCCTCAACATGGATATAACCTAAATGTTCCTGGAAGGATAAAATGGATAAAAGAGATGGGGTACTTATGTAGAGTGGAATATTACTCATCCAGAAATCAATGAAATAAGGCCAGTTGGAACAACTCTGGAGGAGTTACATACGATCATTCTAAGTGACATATGTCAGAAAGAAAAAGACACATATCATAAGATGTCACTTAAAGGTGGAATCAAAAATGGCTACACATGAAATAAATTACAATACAGAAATATAGTCAAATATGTAGAAAATAGACATAAGGCTGCTAAATGGGAAAGGTGGGGAATGGTGAGGTATTATCCAGGAGGTTGAAATTAGCAAAGATACCATTCCAAGTACCAAATTGAATAACTGACAAGGCCTAAACGGTACCTCAAAGAACTGCACTCAGCCCACTCAAGTCACTGGAAAATAATACATATGACTGGTAAGCATCTGAAAAGGAATTTATTGTTGTCTCACAGTACATGAATCAAGTGGATGTACAGGAACAAAAAACAGAGCTTTGAAAATCAGCTGTAACCAATATAAAAATAAATTTAAAAATATTTATAAAAAAAGTGAGACAGACAAAAATTCTTACAACTTTTGTTGAAGGTCTACGATGTAACATGAATTGAACACATGTAGACCCACAGCAGGATGATATATAAGGCTGGAAGCTATGCACGCTAAGAGATGTTAGAGAGGCTTGGAGAGAAAATGCAGACCTTTTAAAGTAATACTGCCTGGTACCCATTCCATGGGTCCCAAATCTTCAGGTTCAAGGGAATCTTCTGACAGTGAAAATATGCCTGGGAAACCGAGATGAATGTACACCATGTGCTCAGGAAAAGGTGTCTACAATGCACCTCATTTTTGATCTCCTGGTGCTGAGGTTTGCCATTCCAGCCACATTACTAACAATCTCCCCACTTGGAGAATCAGCACCTTTAACCTCCTGTTTTACACAGTTTTCAATTTGTGCAGAGGATAAATGGGAAGAGGGGGAACAAATGAGAGGTTAGCTGTAGGAGTTTTGACAGGCACATGCCACTCTATTTTCCCATTAGGAAGAAGAATTAACCAAAGGCTCAGCCTGCCTCCCCAGAACCAGAATAGGGGCGGAAGCAATCCAATGGTTTGGCATACAGCACACAAAAAAAGCGAGTTGCAAAATGCAGCTCAGGAGCAGACAATTCAAAGACCTGCAAAGATATAAATGATAACCAACGTCCAAAAATATATTCAGGTAAGGCAACGAAGAGGATCTGAATGAGAGGCAGAATTGCAGGAAACAGATTTCAAAAGGTAGATTCTACTCACATTTAAATCATATGAAAAGCAGCAGAATTTCTAAAATGATGCAGTTGGGCAAAAGGGTGTATGTGTTTTTTTCGTGAATATCTTCAGGAAAAAAACACAGACAGAGTTTTTGGCCAACCAAGCCAGAGGGAAATGCATATCCGCACAACAAAGAAGTCTCAATTTCCACTGCTCAGAAAGGCCATCCAAAAAATGTGTACAAACCAGAAATGCAGGAGAGGCCATGGGAAACAGGGAGCCAAGTCACGCTGATGGGTGGGGTATAAATATCCAAGAGCCACTCTGAAGAAATGTATACTGTTTCCTATAACATCTAAAATACAAAGCCCCCGAGCAAAGGGGACTTCAACTCATGGGCATATAACTTGGGAAGACTAAATATCAATAAGACACAGGCACCCCAATGTTTAGGGCTGCTCTGCATACAAGAACCTCAACTTTGGTACACCTAAAATTTCCCAAGAAAAACAGAAATGCATAAAGAACTTGTGGTATTTTGTACAACAGAATATCACTCAGACGTGAAATCAGTGTATATAAGGCCAGTAGCAACATAATGAGTGGATTTAAGTATGATGATTCTAAGGGAAATTAGTCACACAGAAAAAGAATCTTATCATAAGATATCACTTATAGAGGAAATGTCAATATCACAACACATGAACTGAATTAGGAAAGAGAACAGAGTCTCACATTTAGGAAAAAAAATCTTATGCCTGCTTCAGGAGAAAGGAGAGGTGGGGTGATGCATAAAACCAGAGTTTGATATTAACACAGGTACCATTCCATAAACCAAATACAGAATAGACAAGACCTACAACTTCCTCAGTGAAGGGGAATCAACACCCCTATTTCCCGCATAGGTATATATCTGACTAGTAAGAATCTTAAAACCTATGTATTAATATGTCTTCGTAAGGGAACCAATTGTGTCTAGACCGGCATAAACAAGTCAGTGATAATCAGCTCAACCCCATTATAAACATGAATTTCAAAAACAAAACCAAAAAACAGCGAAATTCTTATGCAATGCCTTCAAAGGTTCTGATGAAACCTGGAATGACCCTATCGCCAAAGACAGCTGGATGAGACATAAGGCTGGAGACTTGGGACTGAGAGGACTGGTGAGATTGCGAGAGAAAATGCAGACCCTTAAAGTAGTAATGCATGCAACCATTCCATGGGTCCCAAATCTCCAGGTAGAAGGGAATATCACTACAGTTATAACATGTATGGGAAACCTAGAGAATGGACAACCTGTCATGGTAAAAGGTTTCTAAAACTCTCCTAATTTTTCTTCTCCTTGTATTCCAGTTTGGTATTCCAACTGCTTTACTATCAATCTCGCAACTTAGCAGAGTCAGCCCCTATAACCTCCTGGTTCACACAGTTTGCTAATTGTGCAGAGGATGAAATGGAAGAGGGAGAACCTATCAGAGAGTAGATGTAGGCATTTGGACGGGCACATGTCACTCTAATTTCCCGTCAGGAAGAAGAATTAACCAAAGCCTCAGCCACCCACAGGGAACAAATATAGCCACCCCTGGAACCAGTATAGGTCCTGAAGCAAAATTGTGGATTTGCGGCCAGCTCTCAAAAATGGGATTTGAAAATTGGGACTCAGGGGCACAGCAATTCACCAACCTGCAGAGTTATAAAGGACTACTCTCTTCCAAAATCTGTTGAGGGAAGGTAAAGAAGGGGACTTGAAAATGAGGCAGAATTGCACAAAACATATTTCAAGAGGTAAATTGGAATCGCCTTTAAAGCACAGGAAAAGCATCACAACTTGGACAGTGATGCCCTTGGCCAAAAAGGGCGTATGCCTTTTCTCCTGAATATATTCAGGAGAAAACGCATACGCCCTTTCTGGCCAATTAAGCAAGGCACACAATGCAAATCCACACTACAAAGAATTGTCACTTCCCACCGGTCAAAAGGGACATCCGAATATCTGTAAAAACCAGAAAGGCAAGAGAGAGTTGACAAGGGCATGAAGCAATGTGATCCCAATGGTTATGGAGGAATGTGATGACAAGCGCATGGAGCATTGTGATGAAAAGATTATGTAGCATTTTGCTGACAAAGGCAAGGAGCATTGTGATGACAAGGTTCATGGAGCACTGTGATGACAAGCGTCACGGAGCATTGTGATTACAGGGATCATGGAGCATTGGGATGAAAAGGGCATGGATCACTGTGATGACAAGGGTCATGGAGCATTTTGATGACAAGAGTCCCAGATCGTTGTGTCGTCAGGGTTCATGGAGCGTTGTGATGACAGTGGTCATGGAGCATTGTGATGACAGGAGTCATGGAGCATTGTGATGAGAAGGTGATGGAGCATTGGGCTGAAAATGCTCATGGAGTATTGTGATGAAAGGGGTCATGGAGCATTGTGATGACAAGGTACTGGAGCATTGTGATGAGAAGACCATGGAGCCTTGTGATGACAAGTCTCATGGAGCATTCTGATGAAAAGGGGCATGGAGCATTGTGATTACAGGAGTCTTGGAGCATTGTGATGACAAGGACATGAAGCATTAGGATGAGAAGGCCATGGAGCGTTCTGATGACATGCATCATGGAGCTTTGTGATGACAAGGGCATGGAGCATTGTGATTACAGGGTACTTGGAGCACTGTGATGAAAAGGGTATGGATCATTGTCATGAAAAAGGCATGGAGCCTTGTCATGACAGGGTTCAAGGAGCATACTGAAGGCAAGTGTCTGGGAGCATTGTGATGACAAGGGTATTGAGAATTGTGATGACAAAGGTCATGGAGCATTGTGATGAGAAGACAATGGATAATTGTTATGACAAGTGTCATGGGGCGTTGTGATGATAAGTGTTATGGAACATTGTGATCACAAGGATTTGGAGCATTGTGATGGCAGAGGTCATGGAGCATTTTGATTTCATTGTGATGACCATAGCCTGAACCATTATGGTGTTACACATGGTGCATTGTGATGACAGGGTTCATGGAGCATTGAGATGATAAGGGGCATGGAGTATTGTTATTACAGGAGTCTTGGAGCATTGTGATGACATGGGCATGGAGCATCATGAATGAGAAGGCCATGGAGCATTCTGATGACATGCGTCATGGAGCTTTGTGATGACAAGGGCATGTAGCATTGTGATTACAGGGTTCCTGGAGCATTGTGATGACAAGGGTCATTGAGCCTTGTGATGACAAGTCTGTGGAACATTGTGATGGCAGTGGTCATGAAGCATTGTTATGACAGGGGTAATGGAGCATTGTGATGAGAAGGGCATGGAGCATAGGTCTGAAATGTTTCATGGATTATTGTGATGAGAGTGGACATGGAGCATTGTGATGACAAGGGCACTGAACACTGTGATACATGGGTCATGGTGGATTGTAATGACAAGGGCATGGAGCATTGTGATGAGAAGGGCATCGGGCATTGTGATGACAAGCATCATGGGGCTTTGTGATGACAAGGACATGGAACAATGTGATGAGAGGGTTCATGGAGCATTGTGATGAAAAAGACTTGGAGCATTTTGATGACAGGGGCATGGAGGATTGGTCTGATAAATTTCATGGATAATTGTGTTGAGAGTGGGCATGGCACATTGTGATGACAAGGGCATGGAGCATTGGGAAGACAAGGTCATGGAATATTGTGAAGACAGGTGTCTGGGAGCATTGTGATGACATATTTCATGGACCATTGTGATGACAATGGCATGGAGCATTGTGATGCCAAGTGTTATGGAGGATTGTGATGACAAAGGTAATGGAACATTGTGATGACAAGGGCTTGGAGCATTGTGATGACAAGGGCATGGAGCATTGTGATGAGAACGGTCATTGAGAATTTTGATGAAAAGGTTGTGAAGCATTGTGATGACAAAGGCATTGAGCTTGCTATGACAGGGGTTATGGGACATTGCAATGACAAGTGCATGGAGAATTGTGATGACAAGAGCATGTAACATTGTGATGAGAACTGTCATGGAGCATTGCGATGACAAGGAAGTGGAGAATTGTGATAACAAGGGACATGGAGTATTGTGATGATCAGGGCATGGAGCATTGTGATGGCAAGACCGTGGAGCACTGTGATGAGAAGACCATGGATAATTGTGATGACGAGCATCATGGAGCACTGTAATGACAAGGGACATGGAGCATTGTGATGACAGGTGTCACGGAGCATTCTGATGACAAGCTTGTGGAGTATTGTGATGACAATGGCATGGAGCATTGTGATGAAAAGGGCATGGATCATTGTTATGAAAAAGGCATGGAGACATGTCATGACAGGTTTCAAGGAGCATACTGACGAAATGTGTCAGGGAGCATTGTGATGACAAGTGTATTGAGAAATGTGATGACAAAGGTCATGGAGCATTGTTATGAGAAGTCCATGGATAACTGTGATGACCAGCGGCATGGGGCGTTGTGATGGCAAGTGTTATGGAACATTGTGATCACAAGGGTTTGGAGCATTGTGATGACAGAGGTCATGGAGAATTTTGATTTCATTGTGATGAAAATAGCATGAAGCATTATGATAGTGGGCATGGTGCATTGTGATGACAGGGTTCATGGAGCAATGAGATGAAAAGGGGCATGGAGCATGGTGATTACAGGGGTCTTGGAGCATTGTGGTGACAAGGGTCATGGAACCTTGTGATGACAAGGCCGTGGAACATGGTGATGGAAGGGATCATGGAGCATTGTTATGACAGGGATAATGGAGCATTGTGATGAAAAGGCCATGGAGCATTGGGCTGAAAATATTCATGGAGTATTGTGATGACAGGGGTCATGGAGCATTGTGATGACAATGGAATGGAGCACTGTGATGACAAGTTCCTTGAGCATTGTGATGAGAAGACCATGGAGCCTTATAATGAAATGTCTCATGGAGCATTCTGATGAAAAGGGGCATGAAGCTTTGTGATTACAGTGGTCTTGGAGCATTGTGATGACAAGGGCATGGAGCATTGTGATGAGAAGGCAATGGAGCATTCTGACAGGCGTCATGGAGCTTTGTGATGACAAGGGCATGGAGCATTGTGATTACAGGGGTCATGGAGCATTGTGATGAAAAGAGCATGGATCATTCTTATGAAAAATACATGGAGCCTAGTCATGACAGGTTTCAAGGAGCATACAGACAACAAGTGTCAGGGAGCATTTTGATGACCAGTGTATTGAGCACTGTGATGACCAAGGTCATGGAGCATTGTGACGATAAGGACATGGAGTATTGTGATGACAAGCACATGGAGCTTGCTATGACAGGGGTCATGGAGCAATGCGATGACAAGAGCATTGAGAATTGTGATGACAAAGCATGTAACACTTTGATGAGAAGTGTCATGGATCATAGTGATGCCAGGAACGTGGAAAATTGTGATGACAGGGATATGGAGCAGTGTGATGACCAGGGCATGGAACATTGTGATGACAAGACCGTGGAGCATTGTGATGAGAAGACCATGGATAATTTTGATGACAAGCCTCATGGAGCACTGTAATGACAAGGGGTGTGGAGCATTGTGATGACAGGGGTCATGGAGCATTGTTATGACAGGGGTAATGGAGCATTGTGATGAGAAGTGCATGGAGCATTGGTCTGAAATATTTCATGGATTATTGTGATGAGAGTGGGCATGGAGCATTGTGATGACAAGGGCACGGAGCAAAGTGATACATGGGTCATGGAGGATTGTAATGACAACGGCATGGAGCACTGTGATGAGAAGGCCATGGAGCATTCTGATGACATGCGTCATAGAGATTTGTGATGACAAGGGCATGGAGCATTGTGATTACAGGGTTCTTGGAGCTTTGTGATGACAAGGGTCATGGAGCCTTGTGATGACAAGGCCGTGGAACGTTGTGATGACATGGGTCATGGAGCATTGTGATGACAAGGGCAGCAGCATTGGTCTGAAAATTTTCATGGATTATTGTGATGAGAGTTGGCATTGAGCATTGTGATGACAAGGGCACGGAACACAGTGATACATGTGTCATGGAGGATTGTAATGACAAGGGCATGGAGCATTGTGATGAAAAGGGCATCGAGTAGTGTGATGACAAGTGTCATGGAGCTTTTTGATGACAATTGCATGGATCAATGTGATGAGAGGGTCCATGGAGCATTGTGATGGCAATGGCATGGAGCATTGTGATGCCAAGGGTCATGGAGATTTGTGATGACAATGGTCATGGAGCATTTTGATGACAAGGGTGTGGTGCATTGTGATGAGAAGGGCAGGGAGCATTGTGATGACAGGGTCATGGAGCAATTTGATGAAAAGGCTCATGGAACATTTTGATGACAATGGTTATGGAACATTGTGATGTCAGGGGTCATGGAGCATTTTCATGAAAACGGTCATGGAGCATTTTGATGACAGGGGTTATGGAGCACTGTGATGTCAGGGGTCATCGAACATTGTGATGATAAGTGATGTAGCATTGTGATGACAGGAGTCATGGAACACTGTGATGACAGCGGTGAGGGAGTACTGTGATGAATAGTGATGTAACATTGTGATATCAGTGGTGAGAGAGCATTTTGATGAGAAGTGCATGGAGCATTGTGATGACAAGGTATAAGGAGCATTGTGATGACAAGATTGTGGAGCACTGTGATGACAAGCACATGGCACATTGTGATGACAAGGGTCATGGAGCATTGTGCTGACAAGTCCATGGAGCATTGTGATGACAAGGGTCATGGAGCATTGTGTTGAGAAAGGCATAGAGCATTGTGATGACATGGGTCAAAGAGCATTGTGATGAAAACTTCATGGAGCACTGTGGTTAAAAAGTCATAGAGACTGTTGATGACGAAGGCATGGACCATTGTGATGACAAAGGTCATGAAGCATTGTGATGACTGGAGTCACGGAGCATTGTGATGAAACGGTCATGGAGCATTGTGATGACAAGGGCATGGAGCATTGGCCTAATAAGTTTCATGGATTATTGCGATGACAGTTGGAATGGCGCACTGTGGTGGCAAGGGAATGGAGAATTGTGATGACAAGGTCATGCAGTATTATGAAGACAGGTGTCAGGGAGCATTGTGATGACATATGTAATGGCCCATTGTGATGACAGTGGCATGGAGCATTGTGATGCCAAGTGTCATGGAGGATTATGATGACAAAGATAATGGAGCACTGTGATGACAATGGATTGGAGTATTGTGATGACAAGTGTCAGGGAGCATTGTGCCAACAAGTACATGGAGAATTGTGATGACAAGGGTCATGGAGCATTCTGATGACAATCTTGTGGAGTATTTTGATGACAATGGCATGGAGCATTGTGATGAAAATGGCATGGGACATTGTGATGAAAAAGGCATGGAGCCTTTTTGTGACAGGGTTCAAGGAGCATTCTGACAGGGAGCATTGTGATGACAAGTGTATTGAGCATTGTGATGACAAAGGTCATGGAGCATTGTGACAATAAGGGCATGGAGTATTGAGATGACAGGCGTCATGGAGAGTTGTGATGACAAGTGTTATGGAACATTGTGATCACAAGAGTTTGGAGCATTGTGATGACAGAGGTCATGGATCATTTTGATTCCAAGGAGCATGGAGCATTGTGATGACAAGGGAATGAAGCAATGAGATCCCAAGTTTCATGGAGGATCATGATGACAATGGTAATGGAGTATTGTGATGAAAAGTGCATGGAGTATTGTGATGACAAGGACGTGGAGAATTGTGAGGACAAGGGACATTGAGCTGCGAGATGACCAGGGCATGGAGCATTCTGATGGCAAAACCGTGGAGCATTGTGATGAGAAGACCTTGAGTAATTTTGATGACGAGCATCATGGAGCACTGTAATGAAAAGGGGCATGAAGCACTGTGATGACTGGTGTCAGGGAGCATTGAGATGACAGGGGTCATGGAGCATTGTGATAACAAGAGCATGTAATGTTGTGATGAGAAGTGTCATGTAGCATCGTGATGACAAGGACGAGGAGAACTGTGATGACAAGGGACATGGAGCATTGTGATAACTAGGACATGGTGCAATGTGATGACAGGGGTCATGGAGCATTATTATGACAAGGGCCATGGTGCATTCTCACATAAGATATCACTTATGAAGGGAATGTAAACATGGCTACATATGAACTGAATTAGGAAACAGAACAGAGTCTCAGATTTAGAAAACACTCTTATGCTTGCTTAAGGGGAAAGGAGGGGTGGGGAGATGCAGAAAACCAGAGTTTGATATTAGCACAGGTACCGTTCCATAATCCAAATACAGAATAGACAAGAACTACTCCTTCCATAGTGAACGGGACTCAAAAACCCTATTTCCAGCAGAGGAATATATCTGACTAGTAAGAATCTTAAAATCAGTGTATTTATATGTCTCTGTAAGGGAATCAATTTTGTCTACACTGGAAAAAACAAGTCAGGGATAATCAGCTCAACCACATTATAAAACTGAATTTGAAAAACAAAACAAAATTAAAAAAAACAGCGATATTCTTACACAATTCCTTCAAGGGCTCTGATGCAACCTGGAATGACAGTATCTACAACAACAGCTGGAAGAGACATAAGGCTGGACACATGGGACTGAGGGGAAGGGTGAGATTGGTGGCGAAAATGCAGACCCTTTAAAGCCATAATGCGTGCCACCCATTCGATGGGTGCCAACTCTACAGGTTGAAGGTAATATTACTACAGCTATAAAATGTACGGAAAACCTAGAGAGTGGACACACTGTGAATACGAAAGTTTTCTAAAACTCAAAGAACAGTCCCTCTCCTGGTGCTCCGGTTTGACTTTCGAAATGCTTAACTATCAATCTCCCAACTTGGAGAGACAGCCTCTTTAACCTCCTGGTTCCCACTGGTTGCAAATTTGGCTGAGGATGAAAGGGAAGAGGAAGGACCAATGAGAGAGTAGCCGTAAGGCATTTGGACGGGCACATGTCACTCTAATTTCCCGGTAGGAAGAAGAATTACCCAAAGTCTCAGCCACCCACCGGGAACCAGTATAGTTCCTGAACCAAAATGTTGGACGTGCGTTCAGCTCACAAAAAAACGAGTTGAAAAATTGAGCTCAGGGGCACAGCAATTCACAAAGTGGCAGATTAATAAAGGACAACTATCATCCAAAAATCTGTTGAGGGAAGGCAACGTGGCCAACTTGAAAGCGAGGCAGAATAGCAGGAAACAGATTTCAAGAGGTATGTAGGAATTGCCTGTAAAGCACAGGAAGAGGGGCATAACTTCGACAAAGATGCACTTGCCCAATAAGGCTGTATGCGTTTTCTCCTGAATATATTCAGGAGAAAACGCATACGACCTTTTTGGCCAAGCAAGCAATCGGGCAATGCAAATCTGCACTACAAAGAAGTACCTCTTCCCACCGGTCAAAAGGGACATCCAGAAAATGTGTAAAAACCAGAGGGCAAGACAGACCCTGGAGAAAAAGAGCCTTATTATGCTGATGGGCGGGATGTAAATTGCCAACTGCCTGACTGGAGGAGTGCATTGTGTTCCCTAAAACAAGTAAACAACACAGCTACAGAGCCAAAGGCATTTCCAGTCTAGGGAATATACCTTGGGAAACCTGAAAATCAATATGGCAGAACCACCCCCAAATTAAGGGCTGCACTGCTTACAAGAACCTCAAATTCGGTACACCTTAAATATCCCAGGAAATATAAATATGGTTCAAAAAATTGTGCTACTTATGTACGATGGAATATCCCTCCGCCATGAAATCAAAGTCATAAGACCAGTAGCAGCAAAGTGAGTGGATTCAGGGACGATGATTCTAAGTGAAATAAGTCACACAGAAAAAGAAACTTATCATAAGATATCACTTATGAAGAACCTGTAAACATGGCCACACATGAACTGAGTTAAGAAAGAGAACAGAGTCTCACATTTAGAAAACACTCTTATGCCTGCTGAAGGGAAAAGGAGAGGTGGGGTGATGCATAAAACCAGTGTTTGATATAAGCACAGCTACCATTCCAAAAACCAATTATGGAATAGACAAGACCGACACCTTCCAGTGAAAGGGACTCAAAACCCCATATTTCCCGCACAGGAATAGATCTCACTAGTAATAATCTTAAAACCTATGTATTGCTATGTCTCCATAAGGGAATCAAGCGCGTCTAGACTGGCATAAACATGGCAGCGAGAATCAGCTCAAACCCACTATAAAAAGGAATTTCAAAAACAAATCAAAAAAACTGGGAAATCCTTTACAATTCCTTCAGGGTCTCTGACGAAACCTGGAATGCCCCTATCTACAATGACAGCTGGATGTGGCAAAAGGCAGGACACTTGGGAATGAGAGGATTGGTGAGATTGGGTGAGAAAATGCAGAGCATTTAAATTAATAATGCAAGGCCCCCATTCCATGGGCCCCAACTCTAAAGGTTGAAGGGAATATTACTAAAGCTATAACATGTTCGGGAAACCTAGAGAATGAACACACTGTGAATATGAAAGGTTTCTAAAACTCAACGAATAGTCCCTCTCCTGGTGCTCCGGTTTGACTTTCCAACTGCTTTACTATCAATCTCCCAACTTGGAGAGACAGCCCCTTTAAGCTCCTGGTTCGCACACGTTGCCAATTTGGCAGAGGATGAAAGGGAAGAGGAAGAAACAATGAGAGAGTAGCTGTTAGGCATTTGGACGGACACATGTCACTCTAATTTCCCGGCAGGAAGAAGAATTAACCAAGGTCTCAGCAATCCACCGTGAACCAGTATAGGTCCTGAACCAAAATTTTTGACTTGCATTCAGCTCACAAAAAATGGGTTGAAAAATGGAGCTCAGGGACAAAGAAATTCACAAACTGGCAGAGTAATAAAGGACAACTATCATCAAAAAGTCTGCTGAGGGAAGACAACGAGGCCAACTTGAATGCAAGGCAGAATAGCAGGAAACAGATTTCAAGAGGTATGTAGGAATCGCCTGTAAAGTACAGGAAGTGGGGCACAACTTCGACAATGATGCACTTGGCCAAAAAATGCGTATGCATTTTCTGTTGTATATATTCAGGAGAAAACGCATACACACTTTTTGGCTAAGCAAGCAAGCGGGCAATGCAAATCTGCAATACAAAGTAGGATCTCTTCCCACCGGTCAAAAGGGACATCCAAAAATGTGTAAAAACCAGAAAGGCAAGACAGGCACTGGAGAACAGGAGCCTTGATTTGCTGATGGGCGAGATGTAAATTGCCAACTGCCTCACTGGAGGAGTGCATTGTGTTCCCTAAATCAAGTAAACAACAGAGCTACAGAGCCAAGGACATTTCCAGGCTACGGAATATACCTTGGGAAAACTGAAAATCAATATTTCACAGCCATCCCCAAATTCATGGCTGCACTGCTTACAAGAACCTGAACTTGAGTACACCTTAAATATCCCAGGAAATATAAAAATGGTTCAAAACATTGTGGTACTTACGTACTATGGAATATCCCTCAGGCATGAAATCAATGTCATAAAACCAGTAGCAGCAAAGTGAGTGGATTAAGGTATGATGATTCTAAGTGAAATAAATCACACAGAAAAAGAAACTTATCATAAGATATCACTTATGAAGATCCTGTAAACATGGTATACATGAACAGAGTTAGGATAGAAAACAGAGTCTCACATCGAGAAAATACTCTTATGCCTGCTTAAGGGGGATGGAGAAGTTGGGTGATGCATAAAACCAGAGTTTGCTCTAAGCACAGGTACCGTTCCAAAAACCAACTATGGAATAGACAAGACCTACACGTTCCTCAGTGAAAGGGACTCAAAACCCCATATTTCCCGAAGAGGAATAGATCTGACTAGTAAGAATCTTAAAACCTATGTATTTATATGTCACCATTAGGGAATCAAGTGCGTCTAGACAGGCATAAACATGGCTGCGAGAATCAGCTCAAACACGCTGTAAAACGGAATTTCAAAAAGAAATCAAAAAAACATGGAAATACTTTACAATTCCTTCAGGGTCTCTGACGAAACCTGGAATCACCCTATGTGCAATGACAGCTGGATGTGGCATAAGGCTGGACACGTGGGACTGAGAGGATTGGTGAGATTTGTTGAGCAAATGCAGACCAGTTAAAGGAATAATGCATGGCCCCCATTCCATGGGTCCCATATTTCCAGGTTGAAGGGAATATTACTACAGCTCTAACATGTACGGGAAACCTAGAGAATGGACACACTGTGAATACGAAAGGTTTCTAAAACTCAACGAATAGTCCCTCTCCTGTGCTCCTGTTTGACTTTCCAACTGCTTTACTATCAATCTCCCAACGTGGAGGGACAGCCCCTTTAAGCTCCTGGTCCACACAGGTTGCCAATTTGGCAGAGGATGAAAGGGAAGAGGGAGAACCAATGAGAGAGTAGCTGTTAGGCATTTGGACAGGCACGTGTCACTCTAATTTCCCGGCAGGAAGAAGAATTAACCAAAGTCTCAGCAAACCACCAGGAACCAGTATAGGACCTGAAACAAAATTTTGGACATGCATTCAGCTCAAAGAAATGAGTTGAATACTGGAGCTCAGGGGCACAGAAATTCACAAACTGGCAGAGTAGTAAAGGACAAATATCGTCAAAAATTCCCCTGAGGGAAGGCAAGGATCCCGACTTGAAAGCGAGGCAGAATAGCAGGAAACAGATTTCAAGAGGTACGTAAGAATCACCTGTAAACCACAGGTACATTGGCAAAATTTCGACAATGATGCACTTGGCCAAAAAGAGCGTATGCGTTTTCTCCTGAATATATTCAGGAGAAAACGCATACGCTCTTTTTGGCCAAGCAAGCAAGCCATCAATGCAAATCTGCACTACAAAGAAGTATCTCTTCCCACTGGTCAAAAGGGACATCCACAAAATGTGTAAAAACCAGAAAGGCAAGAGAGGCCCTGGAGAACAGGATCCTTGTTATGCTGATGGGCGGGATGTAAATTTACAACTGCCTTACTGGAGGAATGCATTGCGTTCCCTAAAAGAATTAAACAACAGAGCTACACAGCCAAGGGCATTTCGAGTCTAGGGAATATACCTCGGGAAAACTGAAAATCAATATTACACAGCCACCCCTAAATTCAGGACTGCACTGCTTACAAGAACCTCAACTTAGGTACACCTTAAATATACCAGGAAATATAAAAATGGTTAAAAAACTGTGGTATTTATGTACGATGGAATATCCCTCAGCCATGAAATCAATGTCATAAGACCAGGAGCAGCAAAGTGAGTGGATTCAGGTACGATGATTCTAAGTGAAATAAGTCACACAGAAAAGGAAACTTATCATAAGATATGACTTATGAAGATCCTGTAAACATGGCTACACATGAACTGAGTTAGGAAAGAGAACAGAGACTCACATTTAGAAAACATTCTTATGCCTTCTTAAGGGGGAAGGAGAAGTGGGGGGATGCATAAACCCAGAGTTTGATATAAGCACAGGTACCGTTCCAAAAACCAACTATGGCATAGGAAAGACCTACACCTTCCTCAGTGAAAGGGACTGAAAACCCTATATTTTCCCCAGACGAATAGATCTCACATGTAAGAATCTTAAAACCTATGTATTGATATGTCTCCTTTAGGGAATCAAGTGTGTCTAGACTGGCATAAACATGGCAGCGAGAATCAGCTCAAACCCACTATAAAAAGGAATTTCAAAAACAAATCAAAAAAACAGGGAAATCCTTTACAATTCTTTCAGGGTCTCTGACGAAACCTGGAATGACCCTATCTACAATGACAGCTGGATGTGGCATACGGCTGGACACTTGGGACTGACAGGATTGGTGAGATTGGGTGAGCAAATGCAGACCATTTAAAGCAATAAATCATGGCCCCCATTCCATGGGTCCAAACTCTCCAGGTTGAAGGGAATATTACTACTGCTATAACATGTACGGGAAACCTCGAGAATTGACACACTGTGAATACGAAAGGTTTCTAAAACTCAACGAATAGTCCCTCTCCTGGTGCTCCCCTTTGACATTCTAACTGCTTTACTATCAATCTTCCAACTTGGAGAGACAGCCCTTTTAAGCTCCTGGTTCGCACAGATTGCCAATTTGGCAAAGGATGAAAGGAAATAGGGAGAACCAATGAGAGAGTAGCTGTTAGGCATTTGGACGGACATATGTCCCTCTAATTTCCTGGCAGGAAGAAGAATTAACCAAAGTCTCAGCCACCCACCGGGAACCAGTATAGGTCCTGAACCAAAATTTTGGTCTTGCATTCAGCTTACAAAAAACGAATTGAAAAATGGAACTCAGGGGCACAGAAATTCACAAACTGGCAGAGTATTAAAGGAGAACTATCATCAAAAAGACTGCTGTGGGAAGGCAACGAGGCCGACATGAAAGCGAGGCAGAGTAGCAGGAAACAGATTTCAAGAGTTACGTAGGAATCGCCTGTAAAGCACAGGAAGAGGGGCACAACTTCGAAAATGATGCACTTGGCCAAAAAGTGTGTATGTGTTTTTTCCTGAATATATTCAGGACAAAACATATACGCCCTTTTGGCCAAGGAAGCAAGTGGGCAATGCAAATCTGCACTACAAAGAAGTATCTCTTCCAACCGGTCAAAAGGGATTTCTAAAAAATGTGTAAAAACAAGAAAGGCAAGACAGGCCCTGGAGAACAGGATTCTTGATTTGCTGATGGGCGGGATGTAAATTGCCAACTGCCTCACTGGAGGAGTGCATTGAGTTCCCTAAAACAAGTAAACAACAGAGATACAGAGCCAAGGCCATTTCCAGTCTATGGTATATACCTTGGGAAAACTGAAAATAAATATGAGAGAGCCATCCCCAAATTCAGGGCTGCACTGCTTACAAGAACCTCAACTTGGGTACACCTTAAATATCGCAGGAAATATAAAAAATGGTTCAAAAAATTGTGGTACTTATGTACGATGGTATATCCCTCAGCCATGAAATCAATGTCATAAGACCAGATCAGCAAAGTGAGTGGATTAAGGTACAATGATTGTAAGTGAAATAAGTCACACAGAAATAGAAACTTATCATAAGATATCACTTATGAAGATCCTGTAAACATGGCTACACATGAACTGATTTAGGAAAGAGAACAGAGTCTCACATTTAGAAAACACACTTATGTCTGCTTAAGATGGAAGGAGAGGTGGTGTGATGCATAAAACCAGAGTTTGATATAAGCACAGGTACCGTTCCAAAAACCAACTATGGAATAGACAAGACCTACACCTTCATCAGTGAAAGGGACTAAAAACACGATATTTCCCTCAGAGGAATAGAATTCACTAGTAAGAATCTTAAAAACTATGTATCAACATGTCTCCGTAAGGGAATCAAGTGTGTCTAGACTGGCATAAACATGGCAGCGAGAATCAGCTCAAACCCACTATAAAAAGGAATTTCAAAAACAAAACCAAAAAACAGGGAAATTCTTTACATTTCCTTCAGGGTCTCTGATGAAACCTGGAATGACCCTATCTACAATGACAGCTGGATGTGGCATAAGGCTGGACACTTGGGACTGAGAGGATTGGGGAGATTGGGTGAGCAAATGCAGACCCTTTAAAGCAGTAATGCATGGCCTCCATTCCATGGGTTCCAACTCTCCATGTTGAAGGGAATATTACTACAGTTATAACATGTACGGGAAACCTAGAGAATGAACACACTGTGAATACGAAAGGTTTCTAAAACTCAAGGAATAGTCCCTCTCCTGGTGCTCTGGTTTGACTTTCCAACTGCTTTACTATCAATCTCCCAACTTGGAGAGACAGCCCCTTTAAGCTCCTGGTTCGCACAGGTTGCCAATTTGGCAGAGGATGAAAAGGATGAGGAAGAACCAATGAGAGAGTAGGTGTTAGGCATTTGGACGGGCACGTGTCACTCCAATTTCTCGGCAGGAAGAAGAATTAACCAAAGTCTCAGCCACCCACTGGGAACCAGTATAGGTCCGGAACCAAAATTTTGGACTTGCATTCACCTCACATAAAACAAGTTGAAAAATGGAGCTCAGGGGTACAGAAATTCATAAACTGGCAGAGTAATAAAGGACAACTAGAGTACAAAAGTCTGCTGAGGGAAGGCAACGAGGCCGACTTGAAAGCGAGGCAGAATATCAGGAAACAGATTTCAAGAGGTACGTAGGAATCTCCTTTAAAGCACAGAAAGAGGGGCACAACTTCGACAATGACGCACTTGGCCAAAAAGGGCGTATGCGTTTTCTCCTGAATATATTCAGGAGAAAACGCATACGCCCTTTTTGGCCAAGCAAGCAAGCGAGCAATGCCAAGATGCAGTACAAAGAAGTATCTCTTCCCACCAGTCAAAAGGAACATCCACAAAATGTGTAAAAACCAGAAAGGCAAGACAGGCCCTGGAGAACAAGAGCCTTGTTATGCTGATGGGCGGGACGTAAATTGCCCACTGCCTCACTGGAGGAGTGTATTGAGTTCCCTAAAACAAGTAAACAACAGAGCTACAGAGCCAAGGGCACTTCCAGTCTAGGGAATATACCTTGGGAAAACTGAAAATCAATAAGACAGAGCCACCCCCAAATTTAGGGATGCACTGCTTACAAAAACCTCAACTTGGGTACCCCGTAAATATCCCACGAAATATAAAAATGGTTCAAAAAATTGTGGTACTTATGTACGATGGAATATCCCTCAGCCATGAAATCAATGTCATAAGACCAGGAGCAGCAAAGTGATTGGATTCAGGTACGATGATTCTAAGTGAAATAAATCACACAGAAAAAGAAACTTATCATAAGATATCACTTATGAAGATCCTGTAAACATGGCTACACATGAACTGAGTTAGGAAAGAGAACAGAGTCTCACATTTAGGAAACACTGTTATGGCTGCTTAAGGGGCAAGGAGAGGTGGGGTGATGCATAAAACCAGAGTTTGATATAAGCACGGGTACCGTTTCTAAAACCAACTTTGGAATAGACAAGACCTACACCTTCCGCAGTGAAAGGGACTCAAAACCCCATATTTCCCGCAGAGGAATAGATCTGACTAGTAAGAATCTTAAAACCTATGTAGTGATATGTCTCCGTAAGAGAATCAAGTGTTTCTAGACTGGCATAAACATGGCAGCGAGAATCAGCTCAAACCCACTATAAAAAGGAATTTCAAAAACAAAACCAAAAAACAGGGAAATTCTTTACAATTCCGTCAGGGTCTCTGATGAAACCTGGAATGACCCTATCTACAATGACAGCTGGATGTGGCATAAGGCTGGACAGTTGGGACTGAGAGGATTGGTGAGATTGGGTGAGCAAATGCAGACCATTTAAAGCAAAAATGCATGGCCCCCATTCCATGGGTCCCCACTCTCCAGATTGAAGGGAATATTACTTCAGCTATAACATGTACGGGAAACCTAGAGAATGGACACACTGTGAATACAGAAGGTTTCTAAAACTCAACGCATAGTCCCTCTCCTGGTGCTCCGGTTTGACTTTCCAACTGCTTTACTATCAATCTGCCAACTTGGAGAGAGAGCCCCTTTAACCTCCTGGTTCGCACAGGTTGCCAATTTGGCAGAAGATGGAAGGGAAGAAGGAGAACCAATGAGAAACTAGCTGTTAGGCATTTGGACGGGCACATGTCACTCTAATTTCCCGGCAGGAAGAAGAATTAACCAAAGTCTCAGCCACTCACCGGGAAACAGTATAGGTCCTGAACGAAAATTTAGGACTTGCGTTCAGCTCACAAAAAACGAGTTGAAAAATGGTGCTCAGGGGCACAGCAATTCACAAACTGGCAGAGTAATAAAGGACAACTATCGTCCAAAATTCTGTTGAGGGAAGGCAACAAGGCGGACTTGAAAGCGAGGCAGAATAGCAGGAAACAGATTTCAAGAGGTACATTGGAATCGCCTTTAAAGCACAGGAAGAGGGGCCCAACTTCGACAATGACGCACTTGGCCAAAAAGGGCGTATGCGTTTTCTCCTGAATATATTGAGGAGAAAACGCATACGCCCTTTTTGGCCAAGCAAGCAAGCGGGCAATGCAAATCTGCACTACAAAGTAGTATCACTTCCCACCGGTCAAAAGGGACATCCACAAAATGTGTAAAAACCAGAAAGGCAAGACAGGCCCTTGAGAACTGGGAGCCTTGTTATGCTGATGGGCGGGATGTAAATTGCCAACTGCCTCACTGGAGGAGTGCATTGTGTTCCCTAAAACAAGTAAACAACACAGCTACAGAGCCAAGGGCACTTCCAGTCTAGGGAATATACCTTGGGAAAACTGAAAATCAATAAGACAGAGCCACCACCAAATTTAGGGCTGCACTGCTTACAAGAACCTCAACTTGGGTACACCTTAAATATCCCAGGAAATGTAAAAATGGTTCAAAAATTGGGGTACTTATGTACGATGGAATATCCCTCAGCCATGTAATCAATGTCATAAGACCAGGAGCAGCAAAGTGAGTGGATTCATGTACGAAGATTCTAAGTGAAATAAGTCACACAGAAAAAGAAACTTATCATAAGATATCACTTATGAATATCCTGTAAACATGGCTACACATGAACTGAGATAGGAAGGAGAACAGAGTCTCACATTTAGAAAACACTGTTATGCCTGCTTAAGGGGGAAGGAGAGGTGGGGTGATGCATAAATCCAGAGTTTGATATAAGCAGAGGTACCGTTTCTAACACCAACTTTGGAATAGAAAAGACCTACACCTTCCTCAGTGAAAGGGACTCAAAACCCCATATTTCCCGCAGAGGAATAGATCTCACTAGTAAGAATCTTAAAACCTATGTATTGATATGTCTCCGTAAGGGAATCAAGTGTGTCTAGACTGGCATAAACATCGCAGCGAGAAACAGCTCAAACCCACTATAAAAAGGAATTTCAAAAACAAAACCAAAAAACAGGGAAATTCTTTACAATTCCTTCAGGGTCTCTGATGAAACCTGGAATGACCCTATCTACAATGACAGCTGGATGTGGCAAAAGTGTGGACACTTGGGACTGACAGGATTGGTGAGATTGGGTGAGCAAATGCAGACCCTTTAAAGAGAAAATGCATGGCCCCCATTCCATGGGTCCCAACTCTCCATGTTGAAGGGAATATTACTACAGCTATTACATATACGGGAAACCTAGAGAATGGACACACTGTGAATACAAAAGGTTTCTAAATCTCAACGAATAGTCCCTCTCCTGGTGCTCCGGTTTGACTTTCCAACTGCTTTACTATCAATCTCCCAACTTGGAGAGATAGCCCCTTTAAACTCCTGGTTCGCACATGTGGCCAATTTGGCAGAAGATGGAAGGGAAGAGGGAGAACCAATGAGAGACTAGCTGTTAGGCATTTGGACGGGCACATGTCACTCTAATTTCCCGGCGGGAAGAAGAATTAACCAAAGTCTCAGCCACCCCCCGGGAAACAGTATAGGTCCTGAACCAAAATTTTGGACTTGCGTTTAGCTCACAAAAAACGAGTTGAAAAATGTAGCTCTGGGGCAAAGCAATTCACAAACTGGCAGAGTAATAAAGGACAACTATCGTCCAAAAATCTGTTGAGGGAAGGCAACAAGGTGGAATTGAAAGCGAGGCAGAATAGCAGGAAACAGATTTCAAGAGGTACATTGGAATCGCCTTTAAAGCACAGGAAGAGGGGCCCAACTTCGACAATGACGCACTTGGCCAAAAAGGGCGTATGCGTTTTCTCCTGAATATATTCAGGAGAAAACGCATACGCCCTTTTTGGCCAAGCAAGCAAGCGGGCAATGCAAATCTGCACTACAAAGAAGTATCACTTCCCACCGGTCAAAAGGGACATCCACAAAATGTGTAAAAACCAGAAAGGCAAGACAGGCCCTGGAGAACAGGGAGCCTTGTTATGCTGATGGGCGGGATGTAAATTGCCAACTGCCTCACTGGAGGAGTGCATTGCGTTCCCTAAAACAAGTAATCAACAGAGCTACAGAGCCAAGGGCACTTCCAGTCTAGGGAATATACCTTGGGAAAACTGAGAATCAATAAGACAGAGCCACCCCCAAATTTAGGGCTACACTGCTTACAAGAACCTCAACATGGGTACACCTTAAATATCTCAGGAAATATAAAAATGGTTCAAAAAACTGTGGTATTTATGTACGATGGTATATCCCTCAGCCATGAAATCAATGTCATAAGACCAGGAGCAGCAAAGTGAGTGGATTCAGGTACGATGATTCTAACTGAAATAAGTCACACAGAAAAAGAAACTTCTCATAAGATATCACTTATGAAGATCCTGTAAACATGGCTACAAATGAACTGAGTTAGGAAAGAGAACAGAGTCTCACATTTAGAAAACACTCATATGCCTGCTAAAGGGGAAAGGAGAGGTGGGGTGATGCATAAAACCAGAGTTTGATATAAGCACAGGTACCATTTCTAAAACCAACTGTGGAATAGAAAAGACCTACACCTTCCTCAGTGAAAGGGACTCAAAACCCCATATTTCCCACAGAGGAATAGATCTGACTAGTAAGAATCTTAAAACCTATGTATTGATATGTCTCTGTAAGGGAATCAAGAGTGTCTAGACTGGCATAAACATGGCAGTGAGAATCAGCTCAAACCCACTATAAAAAGGAATTTCAAAAACAAAACCAAAAAACAGGGAAATTTTTACATTTCCTTCAGGGTCTCTGATGAAACCTGGAAGGACCCTATCTACAATGACAGCTGGATGTGGCATAAGGCTGGACACTTGGGACTGAGAGGATTGGTGAGATTGGGTGAGCAAATGCAGACCCTTTAAAGCAAAAATGCATGGCCCCCATTCCATGGGACCCAACTCTCCATGTTGAAGGGAATATTACTACAGCTATAATATGTACGGGAAACCTAGAGAATGGACACACAGTGAATACAAAATGTTTCTAAAAGTCAGCGAGAAGTCCCTCTCCTGGTGCTCCGGTTTGACTTTCCAACTGCTTTACTATCAATCTCCCAACTTGGAGAGACAGCCGCTTTAACCTCCTGGTTCGCACAGGTTGCCAATTTGCCAGAGGATGGAAGGGAAGAGGGAGAACCAATGAGAGATTAGCTGTTAGACATATGGACGGGCACATGTCACTCTAATTTCTCGGCAGGAAGAAGACTTATCCAGAGCCTCAGCCACCCACCAGGAACCAGTATAGGTCCTGAACCAAAATTTTGGACTTGCGTACAGCTCACAAAAAACGAGTTGAGAAATGGAGCACAGGGGCACAGCAATTCACAAACTGGCAGAGTAATAAAGGACAACTATCGTCCAAAAATCTGTTGAGGGAAGGCAACGAGGCGGACTTGAAAGCGAGGCAGAATAGCAGGAAACAGATTTCAAGAGGTACGTTGGAATCGCCTTTAAAGCACAGGAAGAGGGGCACAACTTCGACAGTGACGCACTTGGCCAAAAAGGGCGTATGCGTTTTCTCCTGAATATATTCAGGAGAAAACGCATACGCCCTTTTTGGCCAAGCTAGCAAGCGGGCAATGCAAATCTGCACTACAAAGAAGTATCACTTCCCACTGGTCAAAAGGGACATCCACAAAATGTGTAAAAACCAGAAAGTCAAGACAGGCCCTGGAGAACAAGGAGCCTTGTTATGCTGATGGGCAGTATGTAAATTGCCAACTGCCTCACTGGAGGAGTGTGTTGCGTTCCCTAAAACAAGTAATCAACAGAGCTACAGAGCCAAGGGCACATCCAGTCTAGGGAATATACCTTGGGAAAACTGAAAATCAATAAGACAGAGCCACCACCAAATTTAGGGCTGCACTGCTTACAGGAACCTCAACTTGGGTACACTTTAAATATCCCAGGAAATATAAAAATGGTTCAAAAACCTGTGGTATTTATGTACGAAGGAATATCCCTCAGCCATGAAATCAATGTCATAAGACGAGGAGAAGCAAAGTGAGTGGATTCAGGTACGATGATTCTAAGTGAAATAAGTCACACAGAAAAAGAAACTTATCATAAGATATCACTTATGAAGATCCTGTAAACATGGCTACACATGAACTGAGTTAGGAAAGAGAACAGAGTCTCACATTTAGAAAACACTCTTATGCCTGCTTAAGGGGAAAGGAGAGGTGGGGTGATGCATAAAACCAGAGTTTGATATAAGCACAGGTACCATTTCTAAAACCAACTGTGGAATAGACAAGACCTACACCTTCCTCAGTGAAAGGGACTCAAAACCCCATATTTCCCGCAGAGAAATAGATCTGACTAGTAAGAATCTTAAAACCTATGTACTGATATGTCTCTGTAAGGGAATCAAGTGTGTCTAGACTGGCATAAACATGGCAGCGAGAATCAGCTCAAACCCACTCTAAAAAGGAATTTCAAAAACAAAACCGAAAAACAGGGAAATTCTTTACATTTCCTTCAGGGTCTCTGATGAAACCTGGAATGACACTATCTACAATGACAGCTGGATGTGGCATAAGGCTGGACACTTGGGACTGAGAGGATTGGTGAGATTGGGTGAGCAAATGCAGACACTTTAAAGCAAAAATGCATGGCCCCCATTCCATGGGTCCCAACTCTCCATGTTGAAGGGAATATTACTACAGCTATAACATGTACGGGAAACCTAGAGAATGGACACACTGTGAATACGAAAGGTTTGTAAAACTCAACGAATTGTCCCTCTCCTGGTGATCCGGTTTGACTTTCCAACTGCTTTACTATCAATCTCCCAACTTGGAGAGACAGCCCCTTTAACCTCCTGGTTCGCACAGGTTGCCAATTTGGCAGAGAATGGAAGGGAAGAGGGAGAACCAATGAGAGAGTAGCTGTTACACATTTGGACGGGCACATGTCACTCTAATTTCCCGGCAGGAAGAAGACTTAACCAGAGTCTCAGCCACCCACTGGGAACCTGTATAGGTCCTGAACCAACATTTTGGACTTGCGTACAGCTCACAAAAAACAAGTTGAAAAATGGAGCACAGGGGCACATCAATTCACAAACTGGCAGAGAAATAAAGGACAACTATCGTCCAAAAATCTGTTGAGGGAAGGTAACGAGGCGGACTTGAAAGCGAGGCAGAATAGCAGGAAACAGATTTCAAGAGGTACGTTGGAATCGCCTTTAAAGCACAGGAAGAGGGGCACAACTTCGACAGTGACGCACTTGGCCAAAAAAGGCGTATGCGTTTTCTCCTGAATATATTCAGGAGAAAACGCATACAGCCTTTTTGGCCAAGCAAGCAAGCGGGCAATACAAATCTGCACTACAAAGAAGTATCACTTCCCACTGGTCAAAAGGGACATCCACAAAATGTGTAAAAACCAGAAAGTCAAGACAGGCCCTGGAGAACAAGGAGCCTTGTTATGCTGATGGGCAGGATGTAAATTGCCAACTGCCTCACTGGAGGAGTGCATTGCGTTCCCTAAAAGAAGTAATCAACAGAGCTACAGAGCCAAGGGCACATCCAGTCTAGGGAATATACATTGGGAAAACTGAAAATCAATATGACAGAGCCACCCCCAAATTTATGGCTGCACTGCTTACAAGAACCTCAACATGGGTACACCTTAAATATCCCAGGAAATATAAAAATTGTTCAAAATACTGTGTTATTTATGTACGATGGAATATCCCTCAGCCATGAAATCAATGTCATAAGACCAGGAGCAGCAAAGTGAGTGGATTCAGGTACGATGATTCTAAGTGAAATAAGTCACACAGAAAAAGAAACTTCTCATAAGATATCACTTATGAAGATCCTGTAAACATGGCTACACATGAACTGAGTTAGGAAAGAGAACAGAGTCTCACATTTAGAAAACACTCTTATGCCTGCTTAAGGGGAAAGGAGAGGTGGGGTGATGCATAAAACCAGAGTTTGATATAAGCACAGGTACCATTTCTAAAACCAACTGTGGAATAGACAAGACCTACACCTTCCTCAGTGAAAGGGACTCAAAACCCCATATTTCCCGCAGAGAAATAGATCTGACTAGTAAGAATCTTAAAACCTATGTACTGATATGTCTCTGTAAGGGAATCAAGTGTGTCTAGACTGGCATAAACATGGCAGCGAGAATCAGCTCAAACCCACTCTAAAAAGGAATTTCAAAAACAAAACCGAAAAACAAGGAAATTCTTTACATTTCCTTCAGGGTCTCTGATGAAACCTGGAATGACACTATCTACAATGACAGCTGGATGTGGCATAAGGCTGGACACTTGGGACTGAGAGGATTGGTGAGATTGGGTGAGCAAATGCAGACACTTTAAAGCAAAAATGCATGGGCCCCATTCCATGGGTCCCAACTCTCCATGTTGAAGGGAATATTACTACAGTTATAACATGTACGGGAAACCTAGAGAATGGACACACTGTGAATACAAAAGGTTTCTAAAACTCAACGAGTAGTCCCTCTCCTGGTGATCCGGTTTGACTTTCCAACTGCTTTACTATCAATCTCCCAACTTGGAGAGACAGCCCCTTTAACCTCCTGGTTCGCACAGGTTGCCAATTTGGCAGAGAATGGAAGGGAAGAGGGAGAACCAATGAGAGAGTAGCTGTTACACATTTGGACGGGCACATGTCACTCTAATTTCCCGGCAGGAAGAAGACTTAACCAGAGTCTCAGCCACCCACCGGGAACCTGTATAGGTCCTGAACCAACATTTTGGACTTGCGTACAGCTCACAAAAAACAAGTTGAAAAATGGAGCACAGGGGCACAGCAATTCACAAACTGGCAGAGAAATAAAGGACAACTATCGTCCAAAAATCTGTTGAGGGAAGGTAACGAGGCGGACTTGAAAGCGAGGCAGAATAGCAGGAAACAGATTTCAAGAGGTACGTTGGAATCGCCTTTAAAGCACAGGAAGAGGGGCACAACTTCGACAGTGACGTACTTGGCCAAAAAAGGCGTATGCGTTTTCTCCTGAATATATTCAGGAGAAAACGCATACACCCTTTTTGGCCAAGCAAGCAAGCGGGCAATACAAATCTGCACTACAAAGAAGTATCACTTCCCACTGGTCAAAAGGGACATCCACAAAATGTGTAAAAACCAGAAAGTCAAGACAGGCCCTGGAGAACAAGGAGCCTTGTTATGCTGATGGGCAGGATGTAAATTGCCAACTGCCTCACTGGAGGAGTGCATTGCGTTCCCTAAAAGAAGTAATCAACAGAGCTACAGAGCCAAGGGCACATCCAGTCTAGGGAATATACATTGGGAAAACTGAAAATCAATATGACAGAGCCACCCCCAAATTTAGGGCTGCACTGCTTACAAGAACCTCAACATGGGTACACCTTAAATATCCCAGGAAATATAAAAATGGTTCAAAATACTGTGTTATTTATGTACGATGGAATATCCCTCAGCCATGAAATCAATGTCATAAGACCAGGAGCAGCAAAGTGAGTGGATTCAGGTACGATGATTCTAAGTGAAATAAGTCACACAGAAAAAGAAACTTCTCATAAGATATCACTTATGAAGATCCTGTAAACATGGCTACACATGAACTGAGTTAGGAAAGAGAACAGAGTCTCACATTTAGAAAACACTCTTATGCCTGCTTAAGGGGAAAGGAGAGGTGGGGTGATGCATAAAACCAGAGTTTGATATAAGCACAGGTACCATTTCTAAAACCAACTGTGGAATAGACAAGACCTACACCTTCCTCAGTGAAAGGGACTCAAAACCCCATATTTCCCGCAGAGGAATAGATCTGACTAGTAAGAATCTTAAAACCTATGTACTGATATGTCTCTGTAAGGGAATCAAGTGTGTCTAGACTGGCATAAACATGGCAGTGAGAATCAGCTCAAACCCACTATAAAAAGGAATTTCAAAAACAAAACCGAAAAACAGGGAAATTCTTTACATTTCCTTCAGGGTCTCTGATGAAACCTGGAATGACCCTATCTACAATGACAGCTGGATGTGGCATAAGGCTGGACACTTGGGACTGAGAGGATTGGTGAGATTGGGTGAGCAAATGCAGACCCTTTAAAGCAAAAATGCATGGCCCCCATTCCATGGGTCCCAACTCTCCAAGTTGAAGGGAATATTACTACAGATATAACATGTACGGGAAACCTAGAGAATGGACACCCAGTGAATACAAAAGGTTTCTAAAACTCAACGAGTAGTCCCTCTCCTGGTGCTCCGGTTTGACTTTCCAACTGCTTTACTATCAATTTCCCAACTTGGAGAGACAGCCCCTTTAACCTCCTGGTTCGCAGAGGTTGCCAATGTGGCAGAGGATGGAAGGGAAGAGGGAGAACCAATGAGAGAGTCGCTGTTAGACATTTGGACGGGCACATGTCACTCTAATTTCCCGGCAGGAAGAAGACTTAACCAGAGTCTCAACCACCCACCGGGAACCAGTATAGGTCCTGAACCAAAATTTTGGACTTGCGTACAGCTCACAAAAAACGAGATGAAAAATGGAGCACAGGGGCACAGCAATTCACAAACTTGCAGAGTAATAAAGGACAACTGTCGTCCAAAAATCTGTAGAGGGAAGGCAACGAGGCGGACTTGAAAGCCAGGCAGAATAGCAGGAAACAGATTTCAATAGGTACGTTGGAATCGCCTTTAAAGCACAGGAAGAGAGGCACAACTTCGACAATGACGCACTTGGCCAAAAAGGGCGTATGAGTTTTCTCCTGAATATATTCAGGAGAAAACGCATACGCCCTTTTTGGCCAAGCAAGCAAGCGGGCAATGCAAATCTGCACTACAAAGAAGTATCACTTCCCACCGGTCAAAAGGGACATCCACAATATGTGTAAAAACCAGAAAGGCAAGAAAGGCCCTGGAGAACAGGGAGCATTATTATGCTGATGGGCGGGATGTAAATTGCCAACTGCCTCACTGGAGGAGTGCATTGCGTCCCCTAAAACAAGTAAACAACAGAGCTACAGAGCCAAGGGCACATCCAGTCTAGGGAATATACCTTGGGAAAACTGAAAATCAATAAGACAGAGCCACCCCCAAATTTAGGGCTGCACTGCTTACAAGAACCTCAACTTGGGTACACCTTAAATATCCCAGGAAATATATAAATGTTTCAAAAACCTGTGGTATTTATGTACGAAGGAATATCCCTCAGCCATGAAGTCAATGTCATAAGACGAGGAGAAGCAAAGTGAGTGGATTCAGGTACGATGATTCTAAGTGAAATAAGTCACACAGAAAAAGAAACTTATCATAAGATATCACTTATGAAGATCCTGTAAACATGGCTACACATGAACTGAGTTAGGAAAGAGAACAGAGTCTCACATTTAGAAAACACTCTTATGCCTGCTTAAGGGGAAAGGAGAGGTGGGGTGATGCATAAAACCAGAGTTTGATATAAGCACAGGTACCATTTCTAAAACCAACTGTGGAATAGACAAGACCTACACCTTCCTCAGTGAAAGGGACTCAAAACCCCATATTTCCCGCAGAGAAATAGATCTGACTAGTAAGAATCTTAAAACCTATGTACTGATATGTCTCTGTAAGGGAATCAAGTGTGTCTAGACAGGCATAAACATGGCAGTGAGAATCAGCTCAAACCCACTATAAAAAGGAATTTCAAAAACAAAACCGAAAAACAGGGAAATTCTTTACATTTCCTTCAGGGTCTCTGATGAAACCTGGAATGACACTATCTACAATGACAGCTGGATGTGGCATAAGGCTGGACACTTGGGACTGAGAGGATTGGTGAGATTGGGTGAGCAAATGCAGACACTTTAAAGCAAAAATGCATGGCCCCCATTCCATGGGTCCCAACTCTCCATGTTGAAGGGAATATTACTACAGCTATAACATGTACGGGAAACCTAGAGAATGGACACACTGTGAATACAAAAGGTTTCTAAAACTCAACGAGTAGTCCCTCTCCTGGTGATCCGGTTTGACTTTCCAACTGCTTTACTATCAATCTCCCAACTTGGAGAGACAGCCCCTTTAACCTCCTGGTTCGCACAGGTTGCCAATTTGGCAGAGAATGGAAGGGAAGAGGGAGAACCAATGAGAGAGTAGCTGTTACACATTTGGACGGGCACATGTCACTCTAATTTCCCGGCAGGAAGAAGACTTAACCAGAGTCTCAGCCACCCACCGGGAACCAGTATAGGTCCTGAACCAAAATTTTGGACTTGCGTACAGCTCACAAAAAACGAGATGAAAAATGGAGCACAGGGGCACAGCAATTCACAAACTGGCAGAGTAATAAAGGACAACTGTCGTCCAAAAATCTGTTGAGGGAAGGCAACGAGGCGGACTTGAAAGCCAGGCAGAATAGCAGGAAACAGATTTCAAGAGGTACGTTGGAATCGCCTTTAAAGCACAGGAAGAGGGGCACAACTTCGACAATGACGCAGTTCGCCAAAAAGGGCGTATGCGTTTTCTCCTGAATATATTCAGGGGAAAACGCATACGCCCTTTTTGGCCAAGCTAGCAAGCGGGCAATGCAAATCTGCACTACAAAGAAGTATCACTTCCCACTGGTCAAAAGGGACATCCACAAAATGTGTAAAAACCAGAAAGTCAAGACAGGCCCTGGAGAACAAGGAGCCTTGTTATGCTGATGGGCAGTATGTAAATTGCCAACTGCCTCACTGGAGGAGTGCATTGCGTTCCCTAAAAGAAGTAACCAACAGAGCTACAGAGCCAAGGGCACATCCAGTCTAGGGAATATACCTTGGGAAAACTGGAAATCAATAAGACAGAGCCACACCCAAATTTAGGGCTGCACTGCTTACAAGAACCTCAACTTGGGTACACCTTAAATATCCCAGGAAATATAAAAATGGTTCAAAAACCTGTGGTATTTATGTACGAAGGAATATCCCTCAGTCATGAAATCAATGTCATAAGACCAGGAGCAGCAAAGTGAGTGGATTCAGGTACGATGATTCTAAGAGAAATAAGTCACACAGAGAAAGAAACTTCTCATAAGATATCACTTATGAAGATCCTGTAAACATGGCTACACATGAACTGAGTTAGGAAAGAGAACAGAGTCTCACATTTAGAAAACACTCTTATGCCTGCTTAAGGGGAAAGGAGAGGTGGGGTGATGCAATAAACCAGAGTTTGATATAAGCACAGGTACCATTTCTAAAACCAACTGTGGAATAGACGAGACCTACACCTTCCTCAGTGAAAGGGATTCAAAACCCCATATTTCCCGAAGAGGAGTAGATCTGACCTGTAAGAATCTTAAAACCTATGTACTGATATGTCTCTGTAAGGGAATCAAGTGTGTCTAGACTGGCATAAACATGGCAGTGAGAATCAGCTCAAACCCACTATAAAAAGGAATTTCAAAAACAAAACCGAAAAACAGGGAAATTCTTTACATTTCCTTCAGGGTCTCTGATGAAACCTGGAATGACCCTATCTACAATGACAGCTGGATGTGGCATAAGGCTGGACACTTGGGACTGAGAGGATTGGTGAGATTGGGTGAGCAAATGCAGACCCTTTAAAGCAAAAATGCATGGCCCCCATTCCATGGGTCCCAACTCTCCATGTTGAAGGGAATATTACTACAGATATAACATGTACGGGAAACCTAGAGAATGGACACAGTGAATACAAAAGGTTTCTAAAACTCAACGAGAAGTCCCTCTCCTGGTGCTCCGGTTTGACTTTCCAACTGCTTTACTATCAATCTCCCAACTTGGAGAGACAGCCCCTTTAACCTCCTGGTTCGCACAGGTTGCCAATGTGTCAGAGGATGGAAGGGAAGAGGGAGAACCAATGAGAGAGTAGCTGTTAGACATTTGGACGGGCACATGTCACTCTAATTTCCCGGCAGGAAGAAGACTTAACCAGGGTCTCAGCCAGCCACCGGGAACCAGTATAGGTCCTGAACCAACATTTTGGACTTGCGTACAGCTCACAAAAAACGAGTTGAAAAATGGAGCACAGGGGCACAGCAATTCACAAACTGGCACAGTAATAAAGGACAACTGTCGTCCAAAAATCTGTTGAGGGAAGGCAACGAGGCGGACTTGAAAGCCAGGCAGAATAGCAGGAAACAGATTTCAAGAGGTACGTTGGAATCGCCTTTAAAGCACAGGAAGAGAGGCACAAATTCGACAATGACGCACTTGGCCAAAAAGGGCGTATGCGTTTTCTCCTGAATATATTCAGGAGAAAACGCATACGCCCTTTTTGGCCAAGCAAGCAAGCGGGCAATGCAAATCTGCACTACAAAGAAGTATCACTTCCCACCGCTCAAAAGGGACATCCACAAAATGTGTAAAAACCAGAAAGGCAAGACAGGCCATGGAGAACAGGGAGCCTTGTTATGCTGATGGGCGGGATGTAAATTGCCAACTGCCTCACTGGAGGAGTGCATTGCGTTCCCTAAAACAAGTAATCAACAGAGCTACAGAGCCAAGGGCATATCCAGTCTAGGGAATATACCTTGGGAAAACTGAAAATCAATAAGACAGAGCCACCACCAAATTTAGGGCTGCACTGCTTACAAGAACCTCAACTTGGGTACACTTTAAATATCCCAGGAAATATAAAAATGGTTCAAAAACCTGTGGTATTTATGTACGAAGGAATATCCCTCAGCCATGAAATCAATGTCATAAGACGAGGAGCAGCAAAGTGAGTGGATTCAGGTACGATGATTCTAAGTGAAATAAGTCACACAGAAAAAGAAACTTATCATAAGATATCACTTATGAAGATCCTGTAAACATGGCTACACATGAACTGAGTTAGGAAAGAGAACAGAGTCTCACATTTAGAAAACACTCTTATGCCTGCTTAAGGGGAAAGGAGAGGTGGGGTGATGCATAAAACCAGAGTTTGATATAAGCACAGGTACCATTTCTAAAACGAACTGTGGAATAGACAAGACCTACACCTTCCTCAGTGAAAGGGACTCAAAACCCCATATTTCCCGCAGAGGAATAGATCTGACTAGTAAGAATCTTAAAACCTATGTACTGATATGTCTCTGTAAGGGAATCAAGTGTGACTAGACTGGCATAAACATGGCAGTGAGAATCAGCTCAAACCCACTATAAAAAGGAATTTCAAAAACAAAACCGAAAAACAGGGAAATTCTTTACATTTCCTTCAGGGTCTCTGATGAAACCTGGAATGACACTATCTACAATGACAGCTGGATGTGGCATAAGGCTGGACACTTGGGACTGAGAGGATTGGTGAGATTGGGTGAGCAAATGCAGACACTTTAAAGCAAAAATGTATGGCCCCCATTCCATGGGTCCCAACTCTCCATGTTGAAGGGAATATTACTACAGATATAACATGTACGGGAAACCTACAGAATGGACACACAGTGAATACAAAAGGTTACTAAAACTCAACGAGAAGTCCCTCTCCTGGTGCTCCGGTTTGACTTCCAACTGCTTTACTATCAATCTCCCAACTTGGAGAGACAGCCCCTTTAACCTCCTGGTTCGCAGAGGTTGCCAATGTGGCAGAGGATGGAAGGGAATAGGGAGAACCAATGAGAGAGTCGCTGTTAGACATTTGGACGGGCACATGTCACTCTAATTTCCCGGCAGGAAGAAGACTTAACCAGAGTCTCAGCCACCCACCGGGAACCAGTATAGGTCCTGAACCAAAATTTTGGACTTGCGTACAGCTCACAAAAAACGAGTTGAAAAATGGAGCACAGGGGCACAGCAATTCACAAACTGGCAGAGTAATAAAGGACAACTGTCGTCCAAAAATCTGTTGAGGGAAGGCAACGAGGCGGACTTGAAAGCCAGGCAGAATAGCAGGAAACAGATTTCAAGAGGTACGTTGGAATCGCCTTTAAAGCACAGGAAGAGAGGCACAACTTCGACAATGACGCACTTGGCCAAAAAGGGCGTATGAGTTTTCTCCTGAATATATTCAGGAGAAAACGCATACGCCCTTTTTGGCCAAGCAAGCAAGCGGGCAATGCAAATCTGCACTACAAAGAATTATCACTTCCCACCGGTCAAAAGGGACATCCACAATATGTGTAAAAACCAGAAAGGCAAGAAAGGCCCTGGAGAACAGGGAGCATTATTATGCTGATGGGCGGGATGTAAATTGCCAACTGCCTCACTGGAGCAGTGCATTGCGTCCCCTAAAACAAGTAAACAACAGAGCTACAGAGCCAAGGGCACATCCAGTCTAGGGAATATACCTTGGGAAAACTGAAAATCAATAAGACAGAGCCACCCCCAAATTTAGGGCTGCACTGCTTACAAGAACCTCAACTTGGGTACACCTTAAATATCCCAGGAAATATAAAAATAGTTCAAAAACCTGTGGTATTTATGTACGAAGGAATATCCCTCAGCCATGAAGTCAATGTCATAAGACGAGGAGAAGCAAAGTGAGTGGATTCAGGTACGATGATTCTAAGTGAAATAAGTCACACAGAAAAAGAAACTTATCATAAGATATCACTTATGAAGATCCTGTAAACATGGCTACACATGAACTGAGTTAGGAAAGAGAACAGAGTCTCACATTTAGAAAACACTCTTATGCCTGCTTAAGGGGAAAGGAGAGGTGGGGTGATGCATAAAACCAGAGTTTGATATAAGCACAGGTACCATTTCTAAAACCAACTGTGGAATAGACAAGACCTACACCTTCCTCAGTGAAAGGGACTCAAAACCCCATATTTCCCGCAGAGAAATAGATCTGACTAGTAAGAATCTTAAAACCTATGTACTGATATGTCTCTGTAAGGGAATCAAGTGTGTCTAGACTGGCATAAACATGGCAGCGAGAATCAGCTCAAACCCACTCTAAAAAGGAATTTCAAAAACAAAACCGAAAAACAGGGAAATTCTTTACATTTCCTTCAGGGTCTCTGATGAAACCTGGAATGACACTATCTACAATGACAGCTGGATGTGGCATAAGGCTGGACACTTGGGACTGAGAGGATTGGTGAGATTGGGTGAGCAAATGCAGACACTTTAAAGCAAAAATGCATGGCCCCCATTCCATGGGTCCCAACTCTCCATGTTGAAGGGAATATTACTACAGCTATAACATGTACGGGAAACCTAGAGAATGGACACACTGTGAATACAAAAGGTTTCTAAAACTCAACGAGTAGTCCCTCTCCTGGTGATCCGGTTTGACTTTCCAACTGCTTTACTATCAATCTCCCAACTTGGAGAGACAGCCCCTTTAACCTCCTGGTTCGCACAGGTTGCCAATTTGGCAGAGAATGGAAGGGAAGAGGGAGAACCAATGAGAGAGTAGCTGTTACACATTTGGACGGGCACATGTCACTCTAATTTCCCGGCAGGAAGAAGACTTAACCAGAGTCTCAGCCACCCACCGGGAACCAGTATAGGTCCTGAACCAAAATTTTGGACTTGCGTACAGCTCACAAAAAACAAGTTGAAAAATGGAGCACAGGGGCACAGCAATTCACAAACTGGCAGAGAAATAAAGGACAACTATCGTCCAAAAATCTGTTGAGGGAAGGTAACGAGGCGGACTTGAAAGCGAGGCAGAATAGCAGGAAACAGATTTCAAGAGGTACGTTGGAATCGCCTTTAAAGCACAGGAAGAGGGGCACAACTTCGACAGTGACGCACTTGGCCAAAAAAGGCGTATGCGTTTTCTCCTGAATATATTCAGGAGAAAACGCATACGCCCTTTTTGGCCAAGCAAGCAAGCGGGCAATGCAAATCTGCACTACAAAGAAGTATCACTTCCCTCTGGTCAAAAGGGACATCCACAAAATGTGTAAAAACCAGAAAGTCAAGACAGGCCCTGGAGAACAAGGAGCCTTGTTATGCTGATGGGCAGGATGTAAATTGCCAACTGCCTCACTGGAGGAGTGCATTGCGTTCCCTAAAAGAAGTAATCAACAGAGCTACAGAGCCAAGGGCACATCCAGTCTAGGGAATATACATTGGGAAAACTGAAAATCAATATGACAGAGCCACCCCCAAATTTAGGGCTGCACTGCTTACAAGAACCTCAACATGGGTACACCTTAAATATCCCAGGAAATAGAAAAATGGTTCAAAAAACTGTGTTATTTATGTACGATGGAATATCCCTCAGCCATGAAATCAATGTCATAAGACGAGGAGCAGCAAAGTGAGTGGATTCAGGTACGATGATTCTAAGTGAAATAAGTCACACAGAAAAAGAAACTTATCATAAGATATCACTTATGAAGATCCTGTAAACATGGCTACACATGAACTGAGTTAGGAAAGAGAACAGAGTCTCACATTTAGAAAACACTCTTATGCCTGCTTAAGGGGAAAGGAGAGGTGGGGTGATGCATAAAACCAGAGTTTGATATAAGCACAGGTACCATTTCTAAAACGAACTGTGGAATAGACAAGACCTACACCTTCCTCAGTGAAAGGGACTCAAAACCCCATATTTCCCGCAGAGGAATAGATCTGACTAGTAAGAATCTTAAAACCTATGTACTGATATGTCTCTGTAAGGGAATCAAGTGTGACTAGACTGGCATAAACATGGCAGTGAGAATCAGCTCAAACCCACTATAAAAAGGAATTTCAAAAACAAAACCGAAAAACAGGGAAATTCTTTACATTTCCTTCAGGGTCTCTGATGAAACCTGGAATGACACTATCTACAATGACAGCTGGATGTGGCATAAGGCTGGACACTTGGGACTGAGAGGATTGGTGAGATTGGGTGAGCAAATGCAGACACTTTAAAGCAAAAATGTATGGCCCCCATTCCATGGGTCCCAACTCTCCATGTTGAAGGGAATATTACTACAGATATAACATGTACGGGAAACCTACAGAATGGACACACAGTGAATACAAAAGGTTACTAAAACTCAACGAGAAGTCCCTCTCCTGGTGCTCCGGTTTGACTTCCAACTGCTTTACTATCAATCTCCCAACTTGGAGAGACAGCCCCTTTAACCTCCTGGTTCGCAGAGGTTGCCAATGTGGCAGAGGATGGAAGGGAATAGGGAGAACCAATGAGAGAGTCGCTGTTAGACATTTGGACGGGCACATGTCACTCTAATTTCCCGGCAGGAAGAAGACTTAACCAGAGTCTCAGCCACCCACCGGGAACCAGTATAGGTCCTGAACCAAAATTTTGGACTTGCGTACAGCTCACAAAAAACGAGTTGAAAAATGGAGCACAGGGGCACAGCAATTCACAAACTGGCAGAGTAATAAAGGACAACTGTCGTCCAAAAATCTGTTGAGGGAAGGCAACGAGGCGGACTTGAAAGCCAGGCAGAATAGCAGGAAACAGATTTCAAGAGGTACGTTGGAATCGCCTTTAAAGCACAGGAAGAGAGGCACAACTTCGACAATGACGCACTTGGCCAAAAAGGGCGTATGAGTTTTCTCCTGAATATATTCAGGAGAAAACGCATACGCCCTTTTTGGCCAAGCAAGCAAGCGGGCAATGCAAATCTGCACTACAAAGAATTATCACTTCCCACCGGTCAAAAGGGACATCCACAATATGTGTAAAAACCAGAAAGGCAAGAAAGGCCCTGGAGAACAGGGAGCATTATTATGCTGATGGGCGGGATGTAAATTGCCAACTGCCTCACTGGAGCAGTGCATTGCGTCCCCTAAAACAAGTAAACAACAGAGCTACAGAGCCAAGGGCACATCCAGTCTAGGGAATATACCTTGGGAAAACTGAAAATCAATAAGACAGAGCCACCCCCAAATTTAGGGCTGCACTGCTTACAAGAACCTCAACTTGGGTACACCTTAAATATCCCAGGAAATATAAAAATAGTTCAAAAACCTGTGGTATTTATGTACGAAGGAATATCCCTCAGCCATGAAGTCAATGTCATAAGACGAGGAGAAGCAAAGTGAGTGGATTCAGGTACGATGATTCTAAGTGAAATAAGTCACACAGAAAAAGAAACTTATCATAAGATATCACTTATGAAGATCCTGTAAACATGGCTACACATGAACTGAGTTAGGAAAGAGAACAGAGTCTCACATTTAGAAAACACTCTTATGCCTGCTTAAGGGGAAAGGAGAGGTGGGGTGATGCATAAAACCAGAGTTTGATATAAGCACAGGTACCATTTCTAAAACCAACTGTGGAATAGACAAGACCTACACCTTCCTCAGTGAAAGGGACTCAAAACCCCATATTTCCCGCAGAGAAATAGATCTGACTAGTAAGAATCTTAAAACCTATGTACTGATATGTCTCTGTAAGGGAATCAAGTGTGTCTAGACTGGCATAAACATGGCAGCGAGAATCAGCTCAAACCCACTCTAAAAAGGAATTTCAAAAACAAAACCGAAAAACAGGGAAATTCTTTACATTTCCTTCAGGGTCTCTGATGAAACCTGGAATGACACTATCTACAATGACAGCTGGATGTGGCATAAGGCTGGACACTTGGGACTGAGAGGATTGGTGAGATTGGGTGAGCAAATGCAGACACTTTAAAGCAAAAATGCATGGCCCCCATTCCATGGGTCCCAACTCTCCATGTTGAAGGGAATATTACTACAGCTATAACATGTACGGGAAACCTAGAGAATGGACACACTGTGAATACAAAAGGTTTCTAAAACTCAACGAGTAGTCCCTCTCCTGGTGATCCGGTTTGACTTTCCAACTGCTTTACTATCAATCTCCCAACTTGGAGAGACAGCCCCTTTAACCTCCTGGTTCGCACAGGTTGCCAATTTGGCAGAGAATGGAAGGGAAGAGGGAGAACCAATGAGAGAGTAGCTGTTACACATTTGGACGGGCACATGTCACTCTAATTTCCCGGCAGGAAGAAGACTTAACCAGAGTCTCAGCCACCCACCGGGAACCAGTATAGGTCCTGAACCAAAATTTTGGACTTGCGTACAGCTCACAAAAAACAAGTTGAAAAATGGAGCACAGGGGCACAGCAATTCACAAACTGGCAGAGAAATAAAGGACAACTATCGTCCAAAAATCTGTTGAGGGAAGGTAACGAGGCGGACTTGAAAGCGAGGCAGAATAGCAGGAAACAGATTTCAAGAGGTACGTTGGAATCGCCTTTAAAGCACAGGAAGAGGGGCACAACTTCGACAGTGACGCACTTGGCCAAAAAAGGCGTATGCGTTTTCTCCTGAATATATTCAGGAGAAAACGCATACGCCCTTTTTGGCCAAGCAAGCAAGCGGGCAATGCAAATCTGCACTACAAAGAAGTATCACTTCCCTCTGGTCAAAAGGGACATCCACAAAATGTGTAAAAACCAGAAAGTCAAGACAGGCCCTGGAGAACAAGGAGCCTTGTTATGCTGATGGGCAGGATGTAAATTGCCAACTGCCTCACTGGAGGAGTGCATTGCGTTCCCTAAAAGAAGTAATCAACAGAGCTACAGAGCCAAGGGCACATCCAGTCTAGGGAATATACATTGGGAAAACTGAAAATCAATATGACAGAGCCACCCCCAAATTTAGGGCTGCACTGCTTACAAGAACCTCAACATGGGTACACCTTAAATATCCCAGGAAATAGAAAAATGGTTCAAAAAACTGTGTTATTTATGTACGATGGAATATCCCTCAGCCATGAAATCAATGTCATAAGACCAGGAGCAGCAAAGTGAGTGGATTCAGGTACGATGATTCTAAGTGAAATAAGTCACACAGAAAAAGAAACTTATCATAAGATATCACTTATGAAGATCCTGTAAACATGGCTACACATGAACTGAGTTAGGAAAGAGAACAGAGTCTCACATTTAGAAAACACTCTTATGCCTGCTTAAGGGGAAAGGAGAGGTGGGGTGATGCATAAAACCAGAGTTTGATATAAGCACAGGTACCATTTCTAAAACCAACTGTGGAATAGACAAGACCTACACCTTCCTCAGTGAAAGGGACTCAAAACACCATATTTCCCGCAGAGGAATAGATCTGACTAGTAAGAATCTTAAAACCTATGTACTGATATGTCTCTGTAAGGGAATCAAGTGTGTCTAGACTGGCATAAACATGGCAGTGAGAATCAGATCAAACCCACTATAAAAAGGAATTTCAAAAACAAAACCGAAAAACAGGGAAATTCTTTACATTTCCTTCAGGGTCTCTGATGAAACCTGGAATGACCCTATCTACAATGACAGCTGGATGTGGCATAAGGCTGGACACTTGGGACTGAGAGGATTGGTGAGATTGGGTGAGCAAATGCAGACCCTTTAAAGCAAAAATGCATGGCCCCCATTCCATGGGTCCCAACTCTCCATGTTGAAGGGAATATTACTACAGATATAACATGTACGGGAAACCTAGAGAATGGACACCCAGTGAATACAAAAGGTTTCTAAAACTCAACGAGTAGTCCCTCTCCTGGTGCTCCGGTTTGACTTTCCAACTGCTTTACTATCAATCTCCCAACTTGGAGAGACAGCCCCTTTAACCTCCTGGTTCGCACAGGTTGCCAATGTGGCAGAGGATGGAAGGGAAGAGGGAGAACCAAGGAGAGAGCAGCTGTTAGACATTTGGACGGGCACATGTCACTCTAATTTTGCGGCAGGAAGAAGAATTAACCAAAGTCTCAGCCACCCACCGGGAACCAGTATAGGTCCTGAACCAAAATTTTGGACTTGCGTACAGCTCACAAAAAACGAGTTGAAAAATGGAGCACAGGGGCACAGCAATTCACAAACTGGCAGAGAAATAAAGGACAACTATCGTCCAAAAATCTGTTGAGGGAAGGCAACAAGGCGGACTTAAATCGAGGCAGAAGAGCAGGAAACAGATTTCAAGAGGTACGTTGGAATCGCCTTTAAAGCACAGGAAAAGTGGAACAACTTCGAGAATGACGCACTTGGCTAAAAAGGGTGTATGCGTTTTCTCCTGAATATATTCAGGAGAAAACGCATACACCCTTTTTGACCAAGCAAGCAAGCGGGCAATGCAAATCTGCACTACAAAGAAGTATCACTTCCCACTGGTCAAAAGAGACATCCACAAAATGTGTAAAAACCAGAAAGGCAAGACAGGCGCTGGAGAACAGGGAGCCTTGTTATGCTGATGGGCGGGATGTAAATAGCCAACTGCCTCACTGGAGGAGTGCATTGTGTTCCCTAAAACAAGTAAACAACAGAGCTACAGAGCCAAGGGCACTTCCAGTCTAGGGAATATACCTTTGGAGAACTGAAAATCAATAAGACAGAGCCACGCCCAAATTTAAGGCTGCACTGCTTACAAAAACCTCAACTTGGGTACACCTTAAATATCCCTGGAAATATAAAAATGGTTCAAAAATTTGTGGTACTTACGTACGATGGTATATCCCTCAGCCATGAAATCAATGTCATAAGACCAGGAGCAGCAAAGTGAGTGGATTCAGGTACGATGATTCTAAGTGAAATAAGTCACCAGAAAAAGAAACTTATCATAAGATATCACTTATGAAGATCCTGTAAACATGGCTACACATGAACTGAGTTAGAAAAGAGAACAGAGTCTCACATTTAGAAAACACTCTTATGCCTGTTTAAGGGGGAAGGAGAGGTAGGGTGATGCATAAAACCAGAGTTTGATATAAGCACAGGTACCGTTTCTAAAACCTACCGTGGATTAGACTAGACCAAGAACTTCCTCAGTGAAAGGGACTCAAAACCCCATATTTCCCGCAGAGGAATAGATCTGACTACTAAGAATCTTACAACCTATGTATTGATATGTCTCTGTAAGGGAATCAAGTGTTTCTAGACTGGCATAATCATGGCAGCGAGAATCAGCTCAAACCCACTATAAAAAGGAATTTCAAAAACAAAACCAAAAAACAGGGAAATTCTTTACAATTCCTTCAGGGTCTCTGATGAAACCTGGAATGACCCTATCTACCATGACAGCTGGATGTGGCATAAGGCTGGACACTTGGGACTGAGAGGATTGGTGAGATTGGGTGAGCAAATGCAGACCCTTTAAAGCAAAAATGCATGGCCCCCATTCCATGGGTCCCAACTCTCCATGTTGAAGGGAATATTACTACAGATATAACATGTACGGGAAACCTAGAGAATGGACACCCAGTGAATACAAAAGGTTTCTAAAACTCAACGAGTAGTCCCTCTCCTGGTGCTCCGGTTTGACTTTCCAACTGCTTTACTATCAATCTCCCAACTTGGAGAGACAGCCCCTTTAACCTCCTGGTTCGCACAGGTTGCCAATTTGGCAGAGGATGGAAGGGAAGAGGGAGAACCAATGAGAGAGTAGCTGTTAGGCTTTTGGACGGGCACATGTAACTCAAATTTCCTGGCAGGAAGAAGAATTAACCAGAGTCTCAGCCACCCACCGGGAACCAGTAGAGGTCCTGAACCAAAATTTTGGACTTGCGTACAGCTCACAAAAAACGAGTTGAAAAATGGAACTCAAGGGCACAGCAATTCACAAACTGGCAGAGTAATAAAGGACAACTATCGTCCAAAAATCTGTTGAGGGAAGGCAACGAGGCAGACTTGAAAGCCAGGCAGAATAGCAGGAAACAGATTTCAAGAGGTACGTTGGAATCGCCTTTAAAGCACAGGAAGAGGGGCACAACTTCGACAATGACGCAGTTGGCCAAAAAGGGCGTATGCGTTTTCTCCTGAATATATTCAGGAGAAAACGCATACGCCCTTTTTGGCCAAGCAAGCAAGCGGGCAATGCAAATCTGCACTACAAAGAAGTATCACATCCCACCGGTCAAAAGGGACATCCACAAAATGTGTAAAAATCAGAAAGGCAAGACACGCCCTGGAGAACAGGGAGCCTTGTTATGCTGATGGGCGGGATGTAAATTGCCAACTGCCTCACTGGAGGAGTGCATTGCGTTCCCTAAAACAAGTAAACAACAGAGCTACAGAGCCAAGGGCACTCCCAGTCTAGAGAATATACCTTGGGAAAACTGGAAATCAATAAGACAGAGCCACCCCCAAATTTAGGGCTGCACTGCTTACAAGAACCTCAACTTGGGTACACTTTAAATATCCCAGGAAATATAAAAATGGTTCAAAAAACTGTGGTACTTATGTACGATGTAATATCCCTCAGCCATGAAATCAATGTCATAAGACAAGGAGCAGCAAAGTGAGTGGATTCAGGTACGATGATTCTAAGTGAAATAAGTCACACAGAATAAGAAACTTATCATAAGATATCACTTATGAAGATCCTGTAAACATGGCTACACATGAACTGAGTTAGGAAAGAGAACAGAGTCTCACATTTAGATAACACTCTTATGCCTGTTGAAGGGGAAAGGAGAGGTGGGGTGATGCATAAAACCAGAGTTTGATATAAGCACAGATACCATTTCTAAAACCAACTGTGGAATAGACAAGACCTACACCTTCCACAGTGAAAGGGACTCAAAACCCCATATTTCCCGCAGAGGAATAGATCTGACTAGTAAGAATCTTAAAACCTATGTATTGATCTGTCTCTGTAAGGGAATCAAGTGTGTCTAGACTGGCATAAACATGGCAGCGAGAATCAGCTCAAACCCGCTATAAAAAGGAATTTCAAAAACAAAACCAAAAAACAGGGAAATTCTTTCCATTTCCTTCAGGGTCTCTGATGAAACCTGGAATGACCCTATCTACAATGACAGCTGGATGTGGCATAAGGCTGGACACTTGGGAATGAGAGGATTGGTGAGATAGGGTGAGCAAATGCAGACCCTTTAAAGCAAAAATGCATGGCCCCCATTCCATGGGTCCCAACTCTCCATGTTGAACGGAATATTACTACGGCTATAACATGTACCGGAAACCTAGAGAATGGACACACTGTGAATACAAAAGGTTTCTAAAACTCAACGAGTAGTCCCTCTCCTGGTGCTCCGGTTTGACTTTCCAACTGCTTTACTATCAATCTCCCAACTTGGAGAGACAGCCCCTTTAACCTCCTGGTTCGCACAGGTTGCCAATTTGGCAGAGGATGGAAGGGAAGAGGGAGAACCAATGAGAGAGTTACTGTTAGGCATTTGGACGGGCTCATGTCACTCTAATTTCCCGGCAGGAAGAATAATTAACCAGAGTCTCAGCCACCCACCGGGAACCAGTATAGGTCCTGAACCAAAATTTTGGACTTGCGTACAGCTCACAAAAAAACGAGTTGGATAATGGAGCTCAGGGCCACAGCAATTCACAAACTGGCAGAGTAATAAAGGACAACTATCGTCCAAAAATCTGTTGAGCGAAGGCAACGAGGCAGACTTGATAGCCAGGCAGAATAGCAGGAAACAGATTTCAAGAGGTACGTTGGAACCGCCTTTAAAGCACAGGAAGAGGGGCACAACTTCGACAATGACGCAGTTGGCCAAAAAGGGCGTATGCGTTTTCTCCTGAATATATTCAGGAGAAAACGCATACGCCGTTTTTGGCCAAACATGCAAGCGGGCAATGCACATCTGCACTACAAAGAAGTATCACTTCCCACCGGTCAAAAGGGACATCCACAAAATGTGTAAAAACCAGAAAGGCAAGACAGGCCCTGGAGAACAGGGAGCCTTGTTATGCTGATGGGCGGGATGTAAATTGCCAACTGCCTCACAGGAGGAGTGCATTGCGTTCCCTAAAACAAGTAAACAACAGAGCTACAGAGCCAAGGGAACTTCCAGTCTAGGGAATATACATTGGGAAAACTGAAAATCAATAAGACAGAGCCACCCCCAAATTTAGGGCTGCACTGCTTACAAGAACCTCAACTTGGGTACACCTTAAATATCCCAGGAAATATAAAAATGGTTCAAAAACTGTGGTATTTATGTCCGATGGAATATCCCTCAGCCATGAAATCAATGTCATAAGACCAGGAGCAGCAAAGTGAGTGGATTCAGGTACGATGATTCTAAGTGAAATATGTCACACAGAAAAAGAAACTTATCTTTAGATATGACTTATGAAGATCCTGTAAACATGGCTACACAAGAACTGAGTTAGGAAAGAGAACAGAGTCTCTCATTTAGAAAACACTCTTATGCCTGCTTAAGGGGAAAGGAGAGGTGGGGTGATGCATAAAACCAGAGTTTCATATAAGCACAGATACCATTTCTAAAACCAACTGTGGAATAGACAAGACCTACACCTTCCACAGTGAAAGGGACTCAAAACCCCATATTTCCCGCAGAGGAATAGATCTGACTAGTAAGAATCTTAAAACCTATGTATTGATATGTCTCTGTAAGGGAATCAAGTGTGTCTAGACTGGCATAAACATGGCAGCGAGAATCAGCTCAAACCCACTATAAAAAGGAATTTCAAAAACAAAACCAAAAAACAGGGAAATTCTTTCCATTTCCTTCAGGGTCTCTGATGAAACCTGGAAAAACCGAGTCTACAATGACAGCTGGATGTGGCATAAGGCTGGACACTTGGGACTGAGAGGATTGGTGAGATAGGGTGAGCAAATGCAGACCCTTTAAAGCAAAAATGCATGGCCCCCATTCCATGGGTCCCAACTCTCCATGTTGAACGGAATATTACTACGGCTATAACATGTACGGGAAACCTAGAGAATGGACACACTGTGAATACAAAAGGTTTCTAAAACTCAACGAGTAGTCCCTCTCCTGGTGCTCTGGTTTGACTTTCCAACTGCTTTACTATCAATCTCCCAACTTGGAGAGACAGCCCCTTTAACCTCCTGGTTCGCACAGGTTGCCAATTTGGCAGAGGATGGAAGGGAAGAGGGAGAACCAATGAGAGAGTTACTGTTAGGCATTTGGACGGGCTCATGTCACTCTAATTTCCCGGCAGGAAGAAGAATTAACCAGTCTCAGCCACCCACCGGGAACCAGTATAGGTCCTGAACCAAAATTTTGGACTTGCGTACAGCTCACAAAAAAACGAGTTGGATAATGGAGCTCAGGGCCACAGCAATTCACAAACTGGCAGAGTAATAAAGGACAACTATCGTCCAAAAATCTGTTGAGGGAAGGCAACGAGGCAGACTTGAAAGCCAGGCAGAATAGCAGGAAACAGATTTCAAGAGGTACGTTGGAATCGCCTTTAAAGCACAGGAAGAGGGGCACAACTTCGACAATGACGCAGTTGGCCAAAAAGGGCGTATGCGTTTTCTCCTGAATATATTCAGGAGAAAACGCATACGCCCTTTTTGGATAAACAAGCAAGCGGGCAATGCAAATCTGCACTACAAAGAAGTATCACTTCCCACCGGTCAAAAGGGACATCCACAAAATGTGTAAAAACCAGAAAGGCAAGACAGGCCCTGGCGAACAGGGAGCCTTGTTATGCTGATGGGCGGGATGTAAATTGCCAACTGCCTCACAGGAGGAGTGCATTGCGTTCCCTAAAACAAGTAAACAACAGAGCTACAGAGCCAAGGGCACTTCCAGTCTAGGGAATATACATTGGGAAAACTGAAATTCAATAAGACAGAGCCACCCCCAAATTTAGGGCTGCACTGCTTACAAGAACCTCAACTTGGGTACACCTTAAATATCCCAGGAAATATAAAAATGGTTCAAAAAACTGTGGTATTTATGTCCGATGGAATATCCCTCAGCCATGAAATCAATGTCATAAGACCAGGAGCAGCAAAGTGAGTGGATTCAGGTACGATGATTCTAAGTGAAATAAGTCACACAGACAAAGAAACTTATCATAAGATATGACTTATGAAGATCCTGTAAACATGGCTACACATGAACTGAGTTAGGAAAGAGAACAGAGTCTCACATTTAGAAAACACTCTTATGCCTGCTTAAGGGGAAAGGAGAGGTGGGGTGATGCATAAAACCAGAGTTTGATATAAGCACAGGTACCATTTCCAAAACCAACTGTGGAATAGACAAGACCTACACCTTCCTCCGTGAAAGGGACTCAAAACCCCATATTTCCCGCAGAGGAATAGATCTGACTAGTAGGAATCTTAAAAACTATGTATTGATATGTCTCGGTAAGGGAATCAAGTGTGTCTAGACTGGCATAAACATGGCAGAGAGAATCAGCTCAAACCCACTCTAAAAAGGAATTTCAAAAACAAAACCAAAAAACAGGGAAATTCTTTACATTTCCTTCAGGGTCTCTGATGAAACCTGGAAAAACCCTGTCTACAATGACAGCTGGATGTGGCATAAGGCTGGACACTTGGGACTGAGAGGATTGGTGAGATTGGGTGAGCAAATGCAGACCCTTTAAAGCAAAAATGCATGGCCCCCATTCCATGGGTCCCAACTCTCCAGGTTGAAGAGAATATTACTACAGCTATAACATGTACGGGAAACCTAGAGAATGGACACACTGTGAATACAAAAGGTTTCTAAAACTCAACGCGTAGTCCCTCTCCTGGTGCTCCGGTTTGACTTTCCAACTGCTTTACTATTAATCTCCCAACTTGGAGAGACAGCCCCTTTAACCTCCTGGTTCGCACAGGTTGCCAATTTGGCAGAGGATGGAAGGGAAGAGGGAGAACCAATGAGAGAGTAGCTGTTAGGCTTTTGGACGGGCACATGTCACTCAAATTTCCCGGCAGGAAGAAGAATTAACCAGAGTCTCAGCCACCCACCGGGAACCAGTAGAGGTCCTGAACCAAAATTTTGGACTTGCGTACAGCTCACAAAAAACGAGTTGAAAAATGGAACTCAAGGGCACAGCAATTCACAAACTGGCAGAGTAATAAAGGACAACTATCGTCCAAAAATCTGTTGAGGGAAGGCAACGAGGCAGACTTGAAAGCCAGGCAGAATAGCAGGAAACAGATTTCAAGAGGTACGTTGGAATCGCCTTTAAAGCACAGGAAGAGGGGCACAACTTCGACAATGACGCAGTTGGCCAAAAAGGGCGTATGCGTTTTCTCCTGAATATATTCAGGAGAAAACGCATACGCCCTTTTTGGCCAAGCAAGCTAGCGGGCAATGCAAATCTGCACTACAAAGAAGTATCACATCCCACCGGTCAAAACGGACATCCACAAAATGTGTAAAAATCAGAAAGGCAAGACACGCCCTGGAGAACAGGGAGCCTTGTTATGCTGATGGGCGGGATGTAAATTGCCAACTGCCTCACTGGAGGAGTGCATTGCGTTCCCTAAAACAAGTAAACAACAGAGCTACAGAGCCAAGAGCATTCCCAGTCTAGAGAATATACCTTTGGAAAACTGGAAATCAATAAGACAGAGCCACCCCCAAATTTAGGGCTGCACTGCTTACAAGAACCTCAACTTGGGTACACTTTAAATATCCCAGGAAATATAAAAATGGTTCAAAAAACTGTGGTACTTAGGTACGATGTAATATCCCTCAGCCATGAAATCAATGTCATAAGACCAGGAGCAGCAAAGTGAGTGGATTCAGGTACGATGATTCTAAGTGAAATAAGTCACACAGAATAAGAAACTTATCATAAGATATCACTTATGAAGATCCTGTAAACATGGCTACACATGAACTGAGTTAGGAAAGAGAACAGAGACTCACATTTAGATAACACTCTTATGCCTGCTGAAGGGGAAAGGAGAGGTGGGGTGATGCATAAAACCCGAGTTTGATATAAGCACAGATACCATTTCTAAAACCAACTGTGGAATAGACAAGACCTACACCTTCCACAGTGAAAGGGACTCAAAACCCCATATTTCCCGCAGAGGAATAGATCTGACTAGTAAGAATCTTAAAACCTATGTATTGATATGTCTCTGTAAGGGAATCAAGTGTGTCTAGACTGGCATAAACATGGCAGCGAGAATCAGCTCAAACCCACTATAAAAAGGAATTTCAAAAACAAACCCAAAAAACAGGGAAATTCTTTCCATTTCCTTCAGGGTCTCTGATGAAACCTGGAATGACCCTATCTAAAATGACAGCTGGATGTGGCATAAGGCTGGACACTTGGGAATGAGAGGATTGATGAGATAGGGTGAGCAAATGCAGACCCTTTAAAGCAAAAATGCATGGCCCCCATTCCATGGGTCCCAACTCTCCATGTTGAACGGAATATTACTACGGCTATAACATGTACGGGAAACCTAGAGAATGGACACAATGTGAATACAAAAGGTTTCTAAAACTCAACGAGTAGTCCCTCTCCTGGTGCTCCGGTTTGACTTTCCAACTGCTTTACTATCAATCTCCCAACTTGGAGAGACAGCCCCTTTAACCTCCTGGTTCGCACAGCTTGCCAATTTGGCAGAGGATGGAAGGGAAGAGGGAGAACCAATGAGAGAGTTACTGTTAGGCATTTGGACGGGCTCATGTCACTCTAATTTCCCGGCAGGAAGAAGAATTAACCAGAGTCTCAGCCACCCACCGGGAACCAGTATAGGTCCTGAACCAAAATTTTGGACTTGCGTACAGCTCACAAAAAACGAGTTGGAAAATGGAGCTCATGGCCACAGCAATTCACAAACTGGCAGAGTAATAAAGGACAACTATCGTCCAAAAATCTGTTGAGGGAAGCCAACGAGGCAGACTTGAAAGCCAGGCAGAATAGCAGGAAACAGATTTCAAGAGGTACGTTGGAATCGCCTTTAAAGCACAGGAAGAGGGGCACAACTTCGACAATGACGCAGTTGGCCAAAAAGGGCGTATGCGTTTTCTCCTGAATATATTCAGGAGAAAACTCATACGCCCTTTTTGGATAAACAAGCAAGCGGGCAATGCAAATCTGCACTACAAAGAAGTATCACTTCCCACCGGTCAAAAGGGACATCCACAAAATGTGTAAAAACCAGAAAGGCAAGACAGGCCCTGGAGAACAGGGAGCCTTGTTATGCTGATGGGCGGGATGTAAATTGCCAACTGCCTCACAGGAGGAGTGCATTGCGTTCCCTAAAACAAGTAAACAACAGAGCTACAGAGCCAAGGGCACTTCCAGTCTAGGGAATATACATTGGGAACACTGAAATTCAATAAGACAGAGCCACACCCAAATTTAGGGCTGCACTGCTTACAAGAACCTCAACTTGGGTACACCTTAAATATCCCAGGAAATATAAAAATGGTTCAAAAAACTGTGGTATTTATGTCCGATGGAATATCCCTCAGCCATGAAATCAATGTCATAAGACCAGGAGCAGCAAAGTGAGTGGATTCAGGTACGATGATTCTAAGTGAAATAAGTCACACAGAAAAAGAAACTTATCATAAGATATGACTTATGAAGATCCTGTAAACATGGCTACACATGAACTGAGTTAGGAAAGAGAACAGAGTCTCACATTTAGAAAACACTCTTATGCCTGCTTAAGGGGAAAGGAGAGGTGGGGTGATGCATAAAACCAGAGTTTGATATAAGCACAGGTACCATTTCCAAAACCAACTGTGGAATAGACAAGACCTACACCTTCCTCAGTGAAAGGGACACAAAACCCCATATTTCCCGCAGAGGAATAGATCTGACTAGTAAGAATCTTAAAAACTATGTATTGATATGTCTCGGTAAGGGAATCAAGTGTGTCTAGACTGGCATAAACATGGCAGAGAGAATCAGCTCAAACCCACTATAAAAAGGAATTTCAAAAACAAAACCAAAAAACAGGGAAATTCTTTACATTTCCTTCAGGGTCTCTGATGAAACCTGGAAAAACCCTGTCTACAATGACAGCTGGATGTGGCATAAGGCTGGACACTTGGGACTGAGAGGATTGGTGAGATTGGGTGAGCAAATGCAGACCCTTTAAAGCAAAAATGCATGGCCCCCATTCCATGGGTCCCAACTCTCCAGGTTGAAGGGGATATTACTACAGCTATAACATGTACGGGAAACCTAGAGAATGGACACACTGTGAATATAAAAGGTCTCTAAAACTCAACGCGTAGTCCCTCTCCTGGTGCTCCGGTTTGACTTTCCAACTGCTTTACTATCAATCTCCCAACTTGGAGAGACAGCCCCTTTAACCTCCTGGTTCGCACAGGTTGCCAATTTGGCAGAGGATGGAAGGGAAGAGGGAGAACCAATGAGAGAGTAGCTGTTAGGCTTTTGGACGGGCACATGTAACTCAAATTTCCCGGCAGGAAGAAGAATTAACCAGAGTCTCAGCCACACACCGGGAACCAGTAGAGGTCCTGAACCAAAATTTTGGACTTGCGTACAGCTCACAAAAAACGAGTTGGAAAATGGAGCTCAGGGGCACAGCAATTCACAAAATGGCAGAGTAATAAAGGACAACTATCGTCCAAAAATCTGTTGAGGGAAGGCAACGAGGCAGACTTGAAAGCCAGGCAGAATAGCAGGAAACAGATTTCAAGAGGTACGTTGGAATCGCCTTTAAAGCACAGGAAGAGGGGCACAACTTCGACAATGACGCAGTTGGCCAAAAAGGGCGTATGCGTTTTCTCCTGAATATATTCAGGAGAAAACGCATACGCCCTTTTTGGCCAAGCAAGCAAGCGGGCAATGCAAATCTGCACTACAAAGAAGTATCACTTCCCACCGGTCAAAAGGGACATCCACAAAATGTGTAAAAATCAGAAAGGCAAGACATGCCCTGGAGAACAGGGATCCTTGTTATGCTGATGGGCGGGATGTAAATTGCCAACTGCCTCACTGGAGGACTGCATTGCGTTCCCTAAAACAAGTAAACAACAGAGCTACAGAGCCAAGGGCACTCCCAGTCTAGAGAATATACCTTGGGAAAACTGGAAATCAATAAGACAGAGCCACCACCAAATTTAGGGCTGCACTGCTTACAAGAACCTCAACTTGGGTACACTTTAAATATCCCAGGAAATATAAAAATGGTTCAAATAACTGTGGTACTTATGTACGATGTAATATCCCTCAGCCATGAAATCAATGTCATAGGACCAGGAGCAGCAAAGTGAGTGGATTCAGGTACGATGATTCTAAGTGAAATAAGTCACACAGAATAAGAAACTTATCATAAGATATCACTTATGAAGATCCTGTAAACATGGCTACACATGAACTGAGTTAGGAAAGAGAACAGAGTCTCACATTTAGATAACACTCTTATGCCTGCTGAAGGGGAAAGGAGAGGTGGGGTGATGCATAAAACCAGAGTTTGATATAAGCACAGATACCATTTCTAAAACCAACTGTGGAATAGACAAGACCTACATCTTCCACAGTGAAAGGGACTCAAAACCCCATATTTCCCGCAGAGGAATAGATCTGACTAGTAAGAATCTTAATACCTATGTATTGATATGTCTCTGTAAGGGAATCAAGTGTGTCTAGACTGGCAAAAACATGGCAGCGAGAATCAGCTCAAACCCACTATAAAAAGGAATTTCAAAAACAAAACCAAAAAACAGGGAAATTCTTTCCTTTTCCTTCAGGGTCTCTGATGAAACCTGGAAAAACCGTGTCTACAATGACAGCTGGATGTGGCATAAGGCTGGACACTTGGGACTGAGAGGATTGGTGAGATTGGGTGAGCAAATGCAGACCCTTTAAAGCAAAAATGCATGGCCCCCATTCCATGGGTCCCAACTCTCCATGTTGAACGGAATATTACTACGGCTATAACATGTACGGGAAACCTAGAGAATGGACACACGGTGAATACAAAAGGTTTCTAAAACTCAACGAGTATTCCCTCTCCTGGTGCTCTGGTTTGACTTTCCAACTGCTTTACTATCAATCTCCCAACTTGGAGAGACAGCCCCTTTAACCTCCTGGTTCGCACAGCTTGCCAATTTGGCAGAGGATGGAAGGGAAGAGGGAGAACCAATGAGAGAGTTACTGTTCGGCATTTGGACGGGCTCATGTCACTCTAATTTCCCGGCAGGAAGAAGAATTAACCAGAGTCTCAGCCACCCACCGGGAACCAGTATAGGTCCTGAACCAAAATTTTGGACTTGCGTACAGCTCACAAAAAACGAGTTGGAAAATGGAGCTCAGGGCCACAGCAATTCACAAACTGGCAGAGTAATAAAGGACAACTATCGTCCAAAAATCTGTTGAGGGAAGGCAACGAGGCAGACTTGAAAGCCAGGCAGAATAGCAGGAAACAGATTTCAAGAGGTTCGTTGGAATCACCTTTAAATCACAGGAAGAGGGGCACAACTTCGACAGTGACACAGTTGGCCAAAAAGGGCATATGCGTTTTCTCCTGAATATATTCAGGAGAAAACGCATACGCCCTTTTTGGCCAAACAAGCAAGCGGGCAATGCAAATCTGCACTACAAAGAAGTATCACTTCCCACCGGTCAAAAGGGACATCCACAAAATGTGTTAAAACCAGAAAGGCAAGACAGGCCCTGGAGAACAGGGAGCCTTGTTATGCTGATGGGCGGGATGTAAATTGTCAGCTGCCTCACTGGAGGAGTGCATTGCGTTCCCTAAAACAAGTAAACAACAGAGCTACAGAGCCAAGGGCACTTCCAGTCTAGGGAATATACATTGGGAAAACTGAAAATCAATAAGACAGAGCCACCCCCAAATTTAGGGCTGCACTGCTTACAAGAACCTCAACTTGGGTACACCTTAAATATCCCAGGAAATATAAAAATGGTTCAAAAAACTGTGGTATTTATGTCTGATGGAATATCCCTCAGCCATGAAATCAATGTCATAAGACCAGGAGCAGCAAAGTGAGTGGATTCAGGTACGATGATTCTAAGTGAAATAAGTCACACAGAAAAAGAATCTTATCATAAGATATGACTTATGAAGATCCTGTAAACATGGCTACACATGAACTGAGATAGGAAAGAGACCAGAGTCTCACATTTAGAAAACACTCTTATGCCTGCTTAAGGGGAAAGGAGAGGTGGGGTGATACATAAAACCAGAGTTTGATATAAGCACAGGTACCATTTCCAAAACCAACTGTGGAATAGACAAGACCTACACCTTCCTCAGTGAAAGGGACTCAAAACCCCATATTTCCCGCAGAGGAATAGATCTGACTAGTAAGAATCTTATAACCTATGTATTGATATGTCTCTGTAAGGGAATCAAGTGTGTCTAGACTGGCATAAACATGGCAGAGAGAATCAGATCAAACCCACTATAAAAAGGACTTTCAAAAACAAAACCAAAAAACAGGGAAATTCTTTACATTTCCTTCAGGGTCTCTGATGAAACCTGGAAAAACCCTGTCTACAATGACAGCTGGATGTGGCATAAGGCTGGACACTTGGGACTGAGAGGATTGGTGAGATTGGGTGAGCAAATGCAGACCCTTTAAAGCAAAAATGCATGGCCCCCATCCCATGGGTCCCAACTCTCCAGGTTGAAGGGAATATTACTACAGCTATAACATGTACGGGAAACCTAGAGAATGGACACACTGTGAATACAAAAGGTTTCTAAAACTCAACGAGTAGTCCCTCTCCTGGTGCTCCGGTTTGACTTTCCAACTGCTTTACTATCAATCTCCCAACTTGGAGAGACAGCCCCTTTAACCTCCTGGTTCGCACAGGTTGCCAATTTGGCAGAGGATGGAAGGGAAGAGGGAGAACCAATGAGAGAGTTACTGTTAGGCATTTGGACGGGCACATGTCACTCTAATTTCCCGGCAGGAAGAAAAATTAACCAGAGTCTCAGCCACCCACCGGGAACCAGTATAGGTCCTGAACCAAAATTTTGGACTTGCGTACAGCTCACAAAAAAGGAGTTGGAAAATGGAGCTCAGGGCCACAGCAATTCACAAACTGGCAGAGTAATAAAGGACAACTATCGTCCAAAAATCTGTTGAGGGAAGGCAACGAGGCAGACTTGAAAGCCAGGCAGAATAGCAGGAAACAGATTTCAAGAGGTACGTTGGAATCGCCCTTAAAGCACAGGAAGAGGGGCACAACTTCGACAATGACGCAGTTGGCCAAAAAGGGCGTATGCGTTTTCTCCTGAACAGGAGAAAACTCATACGCCCTTTTTGGCCAAACAAGCAAGCGAGCAATGCAAATCTGCACTACAAAGAAGTATCACTTCCCACCGGTCAAAAGGGACATCCACAAAATGTGTAAAAACCAGAAAGGCAAGACAGGACCTGGAGAACAGGGAGTCTTGTTATGCTGATGGGCAGGATGTAAATTGCCAACTGCCTCACTGGAGGAGTGCATTGCGTTCCCTAAAACAAGTAATCAACAGAGCTACAGAGCCAAGGGCACTTCCGGTCTAGGGAATATACATTGGGAAAACTGAAAATCAATAAGACAGAGCCACCCCCAAATTTAGGGCTGCACTGCTTACAAGAACCTCAACTTGGGTACACCTTAAATATCCCAGGAAATATAAAAATGGTTCAAAAAACTGTGGTATTTATGTCCGATGGAATATCCCTCAGCCATGAAATCAATGTCATAAGACCAGGAGCAGCAAAGTGAGTGGATTCAGGTACGATGATTCTAAGTGAAATAAGTCACACAGAAAAAGAAACTTATCATAAGATATGACTTATGAAGATCCTGTAAACATGGCTACACATAAACTGAGTTAGGAAAGAGAACAGAGTCTCACATTTAGAAAACACTCGTATGCCTTCTTAAGGGGAAAGGAGAGGTGGGGTGATGCATAAAACCAGAGTTTGATATAAGCACAGGTACCATTTCCAAAACCAACTGTGGAATAGGCAAGACCTACACCTTCCTCAGTGAAAGGGACTCAAAACCCCATATTTAGCGCAGAGGAATAGATCTGACTAGTAAGAATCTTAAAACCTATGTATTGATATGTCTCTGTAAGGGAATCAAGTGTGTCTAGACTGGCATAAACATGGCAGAGAGAATCAGCTCAAACCCACTATAAAAAGGACTTTCAAAAACAAAACCAAAAAACAGGGAAATTCTTTACATTTCCTTCAGGGTCTCTGATGAAACCTGGAAAAACCCTATCTACAATGACAGCTGGATGTGGCATAAGGCTGGACACTTGGGACTGAGAGGATTGGTGAGATTGGGTGAGCAAATGCAGACCCTTTAAAGCAAAAATGCATGGCCCCCATTCCATGAGTCCCAACTCTCCAGGTTGAAGGGAATATTACTACAGCTATAACATGTACGGGAAACCTAGAGAATGGACACACTGTGAATACAAAAGGTTTCTAAAACTCAACGAGTAGTCCCTCTCCTGGTGCTCCGGTTTGACTTTCCAACTGCTTTACTATCAATCTCCCAAGTTGGAGAGACAGCCCCTTTAACCTCCTGGTTCGCACAGGTTGCCAATTTGGCAGAGGATGGAAGGGAAAAGGGAGAACCAATGAGAGAGTAGCTGTTAGGCATTTGGACGGGCACATGTCACTCTAATTTCCCGGCAGGAAGAAGAATTAACCAGAGTCTCAGCCACCCAACGGGAACCAGTATAGGCCCTGAACCAAAATTTTGGACTTGCGTACAGCTCACAAAAACGAGTTGGAAAATGGAGCTCAGGGCCACAGCAATTCACAAACTGGCAGAGTAATAAAGGACAACTATCGTCCAAAAATCTGTTGAGGGAAGGCAACGAGGCAGACTTGAAAGCCAGGCAGAATAGCAGGAAACAGATTTCAAGAGGTACGTTGGAATCGCCTTTAAAGCACAGGAAGAGGGGCACAACTTCGACAATGACGCAGTTGGCCAGGGCTTATGTGTTTTCTCCTGAATATATTCAGGCGAAAACGCATACGCCCTTTTTGGCCCAACAAGCAAGCGGGCAATGCAAATCTGCACTACAAAGAAGTATCACTTCCCACCGGTCAAAAGGGACATCCACAAAATGTGTAAAAACCAGAAAGGCAAGACAGGCCCTGGAGAACAGGGAGCCTTGTTATGCTGATGGGCGGGATGTAAATTGCCAACTGCCTCACAGGAGGAGTGCATTGCGTTCCCTAAAACAAGTAAACAACAGAGCTACAGAGCCAAGGGCACTTCCGGTCTAGGGAATATACATTGGGAAAACTGAAAATCAATAAGACAGAGCCACCCCCAAATTTAGGGCGGCACTGCTTACAAGAACCTCAACTTGGGTACACCTTAAATATCCCAGGAAATATAAAAATGGTTCAAAAAACAGTGGTATTTATGTCCGATGGAATATCCCTCAGCCATGAAATCAATGTCATAAGACCACGAGCAGCAAAGTGAGTGGATTCAGGTACGATGATTCTAAGTGAAATAAGTCACACTGAAAAAGAAACTTATCATAAGATATGACTTATGAAGATCCTGTAAACATGGCTACACATGAACTGAGTTAGGAAAGAGACCAGAGTCTCACATTTAGAAAACACTCTTATGCCTGCTTAAGGGGAAAGGAGAGGTGGGGTGATGCATAAAACCAGAGTTTGATATAATCACAGGTACCATTTCCAAAACCAACTGTGGAATAGACAAGTCCTACACCTTCCTCAGTGAAAGGGACACAAAACCCCATATTTCCCGCAGAGGAATAGATCTGACTAGTAAGAATCTAAAAACCTATGTATTGATATGTCTCTGTAAGGGAATCAAGTGTGTCTAGACTGGCATAAACATGGCAGAGAGAATCAGCTCAAATCCACTATAAAAAGGAATTTCAAAAACAAAACCAAAAAACAGGGAAATTCTTTACATTTCCTTCAGGGGCTCTGATGAAACCTGGAAAAACGCTATCTAAAATGACAGCTGGATGTGGCATAAGGCTGGACAGTTGGGACTGAGAGGATTGGTGAGAATGGGTGAGCAAATGCAGACACTTTAAAGCAAAAATGCATGGCCCCCATTCCATGGGTCCCAACTCTCCAGGTTGAAGGGAATATTACTACAGCTATAACATGTTCGGGAAACCTAGAGAATGGACACACTGTGAATACAAAAGGTTTCTAAAACTCAACGAGTAGTTCCTCTCCAGGTGCTCCGGTTTGACATTCCAACTGCTTTACTATCAATCTCCCAAGTTGAAGAGACAGCCCCTTTAACCTCCTGGTTCGCACAGGTTGCCAATTTGGCAGAGGATGGAAGGGAAGAGGGAGAACCAATGAGAGAGTTACTGTTAGGCATTTGGACGGGCACATATCACTCTAATTTCCCGGCAGGAAGAAGAATTAACCAGAGTCTCAGCCACCCACCGGGAACCACTATAGGTCCTGAACCAAAATTTTGGACTTGCGTACAGCTCACAAAAAACGAGTTGGTAAATGGAGCTCAGGGCCACAGCAATTCACAAACTGGCAGAGTAATAAAGGACAACTATCGTCCAAAAATCTGTTGAGGGAAGGCAAGGAGGCAGACTTGAAAGCCAGGCAGAATAGCAGGAAACAGATTTCAAGAGGTACGTTGGAATCGCCTTTAAAGCACAGGAAGAGGGGCACAACTTCGACAATGACGCAGTTGGCCAAAAAGGGCGTATGCGTTTTCTCCTGAATATATTCAGGAGAAAACGCATACGCCCTTTTTGGCCAAGCAAGCAAGCGGGCAATGCAAATCTGCACTACAAAGAAGTATCACATCCCACCGGTCAAAAGGGACATCCACAAAATGTGTAAAAATCAGAAAGGCAAGACACGCTCTGGAGAACAGGGAGCCTTGTTATGCTGATGGGCGGGATGTAAACTGCCAACTGCCTCACTGGAGGAGTGCATTGCGTTCCCTAAAACAAGTAAACAACAGAGCTACAGAGCCAAGGGCACTCCCAGTCTAGAGAATATACCTTGGGAAAACTGGAAATCAATAAGACAGAGCCACCCCCAAATTTAGGGTTGCACTGCTTACAAGAACCTCAACTTGGGTACACTTTAAATATCCCAGGAAATATAAAAATGGTTCAAAAAACTGTGGTACTTATGTACGATGTAATATCCCTCAGCCATGAAATCAATGTCATAAGACCAGGAGCAGCAAAGTGAGTGGATTCAGGTACGATGATTCTAAGTGAAATAAGTCACACAGAATAAGAAACTTATCATAAGATATCACTTATGAAGATCCTGTAAACATGGCTACACATGAACTGAGTTAGGAAAGAGAACAGAGTCTCACATTTAGATAACACTCTTATGCCTGTTGAAGGGGAAAGGAGAGGTGGGGTGATGCATAAAACCAGAGTTTGATATAAGCACAGATACCATTTCTAAAACCAACTGTGGAATAGACAAGACCTACACCTTCCACAGTGAAAGGGACTCAAAACCCCATATTTCCCGCAGAGGAATAGATCTGACTAGTAAGAATCTTAAAACCTATGTATTGATATGTCTCTGTAAGGGGATCAAGTGTGTCTAGACTGGCATAAACATGGCAGCGAGAATCAGCTCAAACCCACTATAAAAAGGAATTTCAAAAACAAAACCAAAAAACATGGAAATTCTTTACATTTCCTTCAGGGTCTCTGATGAAACCTGGAATGACCCTATCTACAATGACAGCTGCATGTGACATAAGGCTGGACACTTGGGAATGAGAGGATTGGTGAGATAGGGTGAGCAAATGCAGACCCTTTAAAGCAAAAATGCATGGCCCCCATTCCATGGGTCCCAACTCTCCATGTTGAACGGAATATTACTACGGCTATAACATGTACGGGAAACCTAGAGAATGGACACACTGTGAATACAAAAGGTTTCTAAAACTCAACGAGTAGTCCCTCTCCTGGTGCTCCGGTTTGACTTTCCAACTGCTTTACTATCAATCTCCCAACTTGGAGAGACAGCCCCTTTAACCTCCTGGTTCGCACAGGTTGCCAATTTGGCAGAGGATGGAAGGGAAGAGGGAGAACCAATGAGAGAGTTACTGTTAGGCATTTGGACGGGCTCATGTCACTCTAATTTCCCGGCAGGAAGAAGAATTAACCAGTCTCAGCCACCCACCGGGAACCAGTATAGGTCCTGAACCAAAATTTTGGACTTGCGTACAGCTCACAAAAAAACGTGTTGGATAATGGAGCTCAGGGCCACAGCAATTCACAAACTGGCAGAGTAATAAAGGACAACTATCGTCCAAAAATCTGTTGAGGGAAGGCAACGAGGCAGACGTGAAAGCCAGGCAGAATAGCAGGAAACAGATTTCAAGAGGTACGTTGGAATCGCCTTTAAAGCACAGGAAGAGGGGCACAACTTCGACAATGACGCAGTTGGCCAAAAAGGGCGTATGCGTTTTCTCCTGAATATATTCAGGAGAAAACTCATACGCCCTTTTTGGCCAAACAAGCAAGCGGGCAATGCAAATCTGCACTACAAAGAAGTATCACTTCCCACCGGTCAAAAGGGACATCCACAAAATGTGTAAAAACCAGAAAGGCAAGACAGGCCCTGGAGAACAGGGAGCCTTGTTATGCTGATGGGCGGGATGTAAATTGCCAACTGCCTCACAGGAGGAGTGCATTGCGTTCCCTAAAACAAGTAAACAACAGAGCTACAGAGCCAAGGGCACTTCCAGTCTAGGGAATATACATTGGGAAAACTGAAAATCAATAAGACAGAGCCACCCCCAAATTTAGGGCTGCACTGCTTACAAGAACCTCAACTTGGGTACACCTTAAATATCCCAGGAAATATAAAAATGGTTCAAAAAACTGTGGTATTTATGTCCGATGGAATATCCCTCAGCCATGAAATCAATGTCATAAGACCAGGAGCAGCAAAGTGAGTGGATTCAGGTACGATGATTCTAAGTGAAATAAGTCACACAGAAAAAGAAACTTATCATAAGATATGACTTATGAAGATCCTGTAAACATGGCTACACATGAACTGAGTTAGGAAAGAGAACAGAGTCTCACATTTAGAGAACACTCTTATGCCTGCTTAAGGGGAAAGGAGAGGTGGGGTGATGCATAAAACCAGAGTTTGATATAAGCACAGGTACCATTTCCAAAACCAACTGTGGAATAGACAAGACCTACACCTTCCTCAGTGAAAGGGACTCAAAACCCCATATTTCCCGCAGAGGAATAGATCTGACTAGTAAGAATCTTAAAACCTATGTATTGATATGTCTCTGTAAGGGAATCAAGTGTGTCTAGACTGGCATAAACATGGCAGCGAGAATCAGCTCAAACCCACTATAAAAAGGAATTTCAAAAACAAATCGAAAAACAGGGAAAGTCTTTACAATTCCTTCAGGTTATCTGATGAAACCTGGAAAAACCCTATCTACAATGACAGCTGGAAGTGGCATAAGGCTGGACACTTGGGACTGACAGGATTGGTGAGATTGGGTGAGCAAATGCAGACCCTTTAAAGCAAAAATGCATGGCCCCCTTTCCATGGGTCACAACTCTCCATGTTGAAGGGAATATTACTACAGCTATAACATGTACGGGAAACCTAGAGAATGGACACACTGTGAATACAAAAGGTTTCTAAAACTCAACGCGTAGTCCCTCTCCTGGTGCTCCGGTTTGACTTTCCAACTGCTTTACTATCAATCTCCCAACTTGGAGAGACAGCCCCTTTAACCTCCTGGTTCGCACAGGTTGCCAATTTGGCAGAGGATGGAAGGGAAGAGGGAGAACCAATGAGAGAGTAGCTGTTAGGCTTTTGGACGGGCACATGTCACTCAAATTTCCTGGCAGGAAGAAGAATTAACCAGAGTCTCAGCCACCCACCGGGAACCAGTAGAGGTCCTGAACCAAAATTTTGGACTTGCGTACAGCTCACAAAAAAACGAGTTGGATAATGGAGCTCAGGGCCACAGCAATTCACAAACTGGCAGAGTAATAAAGGACAACTATCGTCCAAAAATCTGTTGAGCGAAGGCAACGAGGCAGACTTGAAAGCCAGGCAGAATAGCAGGAAACAGATTTCCAGAGGTACGTTGGAATCGCCTTTAAAGCACAGGAAGAGGGGCACAACTTCGACAATGACGCAGTTGGCCAAAAAGGGCGTATGCGTTTTCTCCTGAATATATTCAGGAGAAAACGCATACGCCGTTTTTGGCCAAACAAGCAAGCGGGCAATGCAAATCTGCACTACAAAGAAGTATCACTTCCCACCGGTCAAAAGGGACATCCACAAAATGTGTAAAAACCAGAAAGGCAAGACAGGCCCTGGAGAACAGGGAGCCTTGTTATGCTGATGGGCGGGATGTAAATTGCCAACTGCCTCACAGGAGGAGTGCATTGCGTTCCCTAAAACAAGTAAACAACAGAGCTACAGAGCCAAGGGAACTTCCAGTCTAGGGAATATACATTGGGAAAACTGAAAATCAATAAGACAGAGCCACCCCCAAATTTAGGGCTGCACTGCTTACAAGAACCTCAACTTGGGTACACTTTAAATATCCCAGGAAATATAAAAATGGTTCAAAAACTGTGGTATTTATGTCCGATGTAATATCCCTCAGCCATGAAATCAATGTCATAAGACCAGGAGCAGCAAAGTGAGTGGATTCAGGTACGATGATTCTAAGTGAAATATGTCACACAGAAAAAGAAACTTATCATTAGATATGACTTATGAAGATCCTGTAAACATGGCTACACATGAACTGAGTTAGGAAAGAGAACAGAGTCTCACATTTAGATAACACTCTTATGCCTGTTGAAGGGGAAAGGAGAGGTGGGGTGATGCATAAAACCAGAGTTTGATATAAGCACAGATACCATTTCTAAAACCAACTGTGGAATAGACAAGACCTACACCTTCCACAGTGAAAGGGACTCAAAACCCCATATTTCCCGCAGAGGAATAGATCTGACTAGTAAGAATCTTAAAACCTATGTATTGATATGTCTCTGTAAGGGTATCAAGTGTGTCTAGACTGGCATAAACATGGCAGCGAGAATCAGTTCAAACCCACTATAAAAAGGAATTTCAAAAACAAAACCAAAAAACAGGGAAATTCTTTCCATTTCCTTCAGGGTCTCTGATGAAACCTGGAAAAACCGAGTCTACAATGACAGCTGGATGTGGCATAAGGCTGGACACTTGGGACTGAGAGGATTGGTGAGATAGGGTGAGCAAATGCAGACCCTTTAAAGCAAAAATGCATGGCCCCCATTCCATGGGTCCCAACTCTCCATGTTGAACGGAATATTACTACGGCTATAACATGTACGGGAAACCTAGAGAATGGACACACTGTGAATACAAAAGGTTTCTAAAACTCAACGAGTAGTCCCTCTCCTGGTGCTCTGGTTTGACTTTCCAACTGCTTTACTATCAATCTCCCAACTTGGAGAGACAGCCCCTTTAACCTCCTGGTTCGCACAGGTTGCCAATTTGGCAGAGGATGGAAGGGAAGAGGGAGAACCAATGAGAGAGTTACTGTTAGGCATTTGGACGGGCTCATGTCACTCTAATTTCCCGGCAGGAAGAAGAATTAACCAGAGTCTCAGCCACCCACCGGGAACCAGTATAGGTCCTGAACCAAAATTTTGGACTTGCGTACAGCTCACAAAAAAACGAGTTGGATAATGGAGCTCAGGGCCACAGCAATTCACAAACTGGCAGAGTAATAAAGGACAACTATCGTCCAAAAATCTGTTGAGGGAAGGCAACGAGGCAGACTTGAAAGCCAGGCACAATAGCAGGAAACAGATTTCAAGAGGTACGTTGGAATCGCCTTTAAAGCATAGGAAGTGGGGCACAATTTCGACAATGACGCACTTGGCCAAAAAGGGCGTATGCGTTTTCTCCTGAATATATTCAGGAGAAAACGCATACGCCCTTTTTGGCCAAACAAGCAAGCGGGCAATGCAAATCTGCACTACAAAGAAGTATCACTTCCCACCGGTCAAAAGGGACATCCACAAAATGTGTAAAAACCAGAAAGGCAAGACAGGCCCTGGAGAACAGGGAGCCTTGTTATGCTGATGGGCGGGATGTAAATTGCCAACTGCCTCACTGGAGGAGTGCATTGCGTTCCCTAAAACAAGTAAACAACAGAGCTACAGAGCCAAGGGCAGTTCCAGTCTAGGGAATATACATTGGGAAAACTGAAAATCAATAAGACAGAGCCAACCCCAAATTTAGGGCTGCACTGCTTACAAGAACCTCAACTTGGGTACACCTTAAATATCCCAGGAAATATATAAATGGTTCAAAAAACTGTGGTATTTATGTCCGATGGAATATCCGTCAGCCATGAAATCAATGTCATAAGACCAGGAGCAGCAAAGTGAGTGGATTCAGGTACGATGATTCTAAGTGAAATAAGTCACACAGAAAAAGAAACTTATCATAAGATATGACTTATGAAGATCCTGAAAACATGGCTACACATGAACTGAGTTAGGAAAGAGAACAGAGTCTCACATTTAGAAAACACTCTTATGCCTGCTTAAGGGGAAAGGAGAGGTGGGGTGATGCATAAAACCAGAGTTTGATAAAAGCACAGGTACCATTTCCAAAACCAACTGTGGAATAGACAAGACCCACACCTTCCTCAGTGAAAGGGACTCAAAACCCCATATTTCCCGCAGAGGAATAGATCTGACTAGTAAGAATCTTAAAACCTATGTATTGAAATGTCTCTGTAAGGGAATCAAGTGTGTCTAGACTGGCATAAACATGGCAGCGAGAATCAGCTCAAACCCACTATAAAAAGGAATTTCAAAAACAAAACCAAAAAACAGGGAAAGTCTTTACATTTCCTTCAGGTTATCTGATGAAACCTGGAAAAACCCTATCTACAAGGACAGCTGGATGTGGCATAAGGCTGGACACTTGGGACTGAGAGGATTGGTGAGATTGGGTGAGCAAATGCAGACCCTTTAAAGCAAAAATGCATGGCCCCCATTCCATGGGTCCCAACTCTCCATGTTGAAGGGAATATTACTACGGTTATAACATGTACGGGAAACCTAGAGAATGGACACACTGTGAATACAAAAGGTTTCTAGAACTCAACACGTAGTCCCTCTCCTGGTGCTCCGGTTTGACTTTCCAACTGCTTTACTATCAATCTCCCAACTTGGAGAGACAGCCCCTTTAACCTCCTGGTTCGCACACGTTGCCAAATTGGCAGAGGATGGAAGGGAAGAGGGAGAACCAATGAGAGAGTTACTGTTAGGCATTTGGACGGGCACATGTCACTCTAATTTCCCGGCAGGAAGAAGAATTAACCAGAGTCTCAGCCACCCACCGGGAACCAGTATAGGTCCTGATACAAAATTTTGGACTTGCTTACAGCTCACAAAATACGAGTTGAAAAATGCAGCTCAGGGGCACAGCAATTCACAAACTGGCAGAGTAATAAAGGACAACTATCGTCCAAAAATCTGTTGAGGGAAGGCAACGAGGCGGACTTGAAAGCGACGCAGAATAGCAGGAAACAGATTTCAAGAGTTACGTTGGAATCACCTTTAAAGCACAGGAAGAGGGGCACAACTTCGACAATGACGAACTTGGCCAAAAAGGGCGTATGCGTTTTCTCCTGAATATATTCAGGAGAAAACGCATACCCACTTTTTGGCAAAGCAAGCAAGCGGGCAATGCAAATCTGCACTACAAAGAAGTATCACATCCCACCGGTCAAAAGGGACATCCACAAAATGTGTAAAAATCAGAAAGGCAAGACACGCCATGGAGAACAGGGAGCCTTGTTATGCTGAAGGGCAGGATGTAAATTGCCAACTGCCTCACTGGAGGAGTGCATTGTGTTCCCTAAAACAAGTAAACAACGGAGCTACAGAGCCATGGGCAGTCCCAGTCTAGAGAATATACCTTGGGAAAACTGAAAATCAATAAGACAGAGCCACCCCCAAATTTAGGGCTGCACTGCTTACAAGAACCTCAACTTGGGTACACCTTAAATATCCCAGGAAATATAAAAATGGTTCAAAAAACTGTGGTACTTATGTCCGATGGAATATCCCTCAGCCATGAAATCAATGTCATAAGACCAGGAGCAGCAAAGTGAGTGGATTCAGGTACGATGATTCTAAGTGAAATAAGTCACACAGAAAAAGAAACTTATCATAAGATATGACTTATGAAGATCCTGTAAACATGGATACACATGAACTGAGTTAGGAAAGAGAACAGAGTCTCACATTTAGAAAACACTCTTATGCCTGCTTAAGGGGAATGGAGAGGTGGGGTGATCCTTAAAACCAGAGTTTGATATAAGCACAGGTACCATTTCTAAAACCAACTGTGGAATAGACAAGACCTACACCTTCCTCAGTGAAAGGGACTCAAAACCCCATATTTCCCGCAGAGGAATAGATCTGACTAGTAAGAATCTTAAAAACTATGTATTGATATGTCTCTGTAAGGGAATCAAGTGTGTCTAGACTGGCATAAACATGGCAGCGAGAATCAGCTCAAACCCACTATAAAAAGGAATTTCAAAAACAAAACCAAAAAACAGGGAAATTCTTTCCATTTCCTTCAGGGTCTCTGATGAAATCTGGAGAAACCGTGTCTACAATGACAGCTGGATGTGGCATAAGGCTGGACACTTGGGACTGAGAGGATTGGTGAGATAGTGTGAGCAAATGCAGACCCTTTAAAGCAAAAATGCATGGCCCCCATTCCATGGGTCCCAACTCTCCATGTTGAACGGAATATTACTACGGCTATAACATGTACGGGAAACCTAGAGAATGGACACACTGTGAATACAAAAGGTTTCTAAAACTCAACGAGTATTCCCTCTCCTGGTGCTCTGGTTTGACTTTCCAACTGCTTTACTATCAATCTCCCAACTTGGAGAGACAGCCCCTTTAACCTCCCGGTTCGCACAGGTTGCCAATTTGGCAGAGGATGGAAGGGAAGAGGGAGAACCAATGAGAGAGTTACTGTTAGGCATTTGGACGGGCTCATGTCACTCTAATTTCCCGGCAGGAAGAAGAATTAACCAGAGTCTCAGCCACCCACCGGGAACCAGTATAGGTCCTGAACCAAAATTTTGGACTTGCGTACAGCTCACAAAAAACGAGTTGGAAAATGGAGCTCAGGGCCACAGCAATTCACAAACTGGCAGAGTAATAAAGGACAACTATCGTCCAAAAATCTGTTGAGGGAAGCCAACGAGGCAGACTTGAAAGCCAGGCAGAATAGCAGGAAACAGATTTCAAGAGGTACGTTGGAATCGCCTTTAAAGCACAGGAAGAGGGGCACAACTTCGACAATGACGCAGTTGGCCAAAAAGGGCGTATGCGTTTTCTCCTGAATATATTCAGGAGAAAACGCATACGCCCTTTTTGGATAAACAAGCAAGCGGGCAATGCAAATCTGCACTACAAAGAAGTATCACTTCCCACCGGTCAAAAGGGACATCCACAAAATGTGTAAAAACCAGAAAGGCAAGACAGGCCCTGGAGAACAGGGAGCCTTGTTATGCTGATGGGTGGGATGTAAATTGCCAACTGCCTCACAGGAGGAGTGCATTGCGTTCCCTAAAACAAGTAAACAACAGAGCTACAGAGCCAAGGGCACTTCCAGTCTAGGGAATATACATTGGGAACACTGAAATTCAATAAGACAGAGCCACACCCAAATTTAGGGCTGCACTGCTTACAAGAACCTCAACTTGGGTACACCTTAAATATCCCAGGAAATATAAAAATGGTTCAAAAAACTGTGGTATTTATGTCCGATGGAATATCCCTCAGCCATGAAATCAATGTCATAAGACCAGGAGCAGCAAAGTGAGTGGATTCAGGTACGATGATTCTAAGTGAAATAAGTCACACAGAAAAAGAAACTTATCATAAGATATGACTTATGAAGATCCTGTAAACATGGCTACACATGAACTGAGTTAGGAAAGAGACCAGAGTCTCACATTTAGAAAACACTCTTATGCCTGCTTAAGGGTAAGGAGAGGTGGGGTGATGCATAAAACCAGAGTTTGATATAAGCACAGGTACCATTTCCAAAACCAACTGTGGAATAGACAAGACCTACACCTTCCTCAGTGATAGGGACACAAAACCCCATATTTCCCGCAGAGGAATAGATCTGACTAGTAAGAATCTTAAAAACTATGTATTGATATGTCTCGGTAAGGGAATCAAGTGTGTCTAGACTGGCATAAACATGGCAGAGAGAATCAGCTCAAACCCACTATAAAAAGGAATTTCAAAAACAAAACCAAAAAACAGGGAAATTCTTTACATTTCCTTCAGGGTCTCTGATGAAACCTGGAAAAACCCTGTCTACAATGACAGCTGGATGTGGCATAAGGCTGGACACTTGGGACTGAGAGGATTGGTGAGATTGGGTGAGCAAATGCAGACCCTTTAAAGCAAAAATGCATGGCCCCCATTCCATGGGTACCAACTCTCCAGGTTGAAGGGGATATTACTACAGCTATAACATGTACGGGAAACCTAGAGAATGGACACACTGTGAATATAAAAGGTCTCTAAAACTCAACGCGTAGTCCCTCTCCTGGTGCTCCGGTTTGACTTTCCAACTGCTTTACTATCAATCTCCCAACTTGGAGAGACAGCCCGTTTAACCTCCTGGTTCGCACAGGTTGCCAATTTGGCAGAGGATGGAAGGGAAGAGGGAGAACCAATGAGAGAGTAGCTGTTAGGCTTTTGGACGGGCACATGTCACTCAAATTTCCCGGCAGGAAGAAGAATTAACCAGAGTCTCAGCCACCCACCGGGAACCAGTATAGGTCCTGAACCAAAATTTTGGACTTGCGTACAGCTCACAAAAAACGAGTTGGAAAATGGAGCTCAGGGGCACAGCAATTCACAAACTGGCAGAGTAATAAAGGACAACTATCGTCCAAAAATCTGTTGAGGGAAGGCAACGAGGCAGACTTGAAAGCCAGGCAGAATAGCAGGAAACAGATTTCAAGAGGTACGTTGGAATCGCCTTTAAAGCACAGGAAGAGGGGCACAACTTCGACAATGACGCAGTTGGCCAAAAAGGGCGTATGCGTTTTCTCCTGAATATATTCAGGAGAAAACGCATACGCCCTTTTTGGCCAAGCAAGCAAGCGGGCAATGCAAATCTGCACTACAAAGAAGTATCACATCCCACCGGTCAAAAGGGACATCCACAAAATGTGTAAAAATCAGAAAGGCAAGACATGCCCTGGAGAACAGGGATCCTTGTTATGCTGTTGGGCGGGATGTAAATTGCCAACTGCCTCACTGGAGGACTGCATTGCGTTCCCTAAAACAAGTAAACAACAGAGCTACAGAGCCAAGGGCACTCCCAGTCTAGAGAATATACCTTGGGAAAACTGGAAATCAATAAGACAGAGCCACCACCAAATTTAGGGCTGCACTGCTTACAAGAACCTCAACTTGGGTACACTTTAAATATCCCAGGAAATATAAAAATGGTTCAAATAACTGTGGTACTTATGTACGATGTAATATCCCTCAGCCATGAAATCAATGTCATAGGACCAGGAGCAGCAAAGTGAGTGGATTCAGGTACGATGATTCTAAGTGAAATAAGTCCCACAGAATAAGAAACTTATCATAAGATATCACTTATGAAGATCCTGTAAACATGGCTACACATGAACTGAGTTAGGAAAGAGAACAGAGTCTTACATTTAGATAACACTCTTATGCCTGCTGAAGGGGAAAGGAGAGGTGGGGTGATGCATAAAACCAGAGTTTGATATAAGCACAGATACCATTTCTAAAACCAACTGTGGAATAGACAAGACCTACACCTTCCACAGTGAAAGGGACTCAAAACCCCATATTTCCCGCAGAGGAATAGATCTGATTAGTAAGAATCTTAATACCTATGTATTGATATGTCTCTGTAAGGGAATCAAGTGTGTCTAGACTGGCATAAACATGGCAGCGAGAATCAGCTCAAACCCACTATAAAAAGGAATTTCAAAAACAAAACCAAAAAACAGGGAAATTCTTTCCATTTCCTTCAGGGTCTCTGATGAAACCTGGAAAAACCGTGTCTACAATGACAGCTGGATGTGGCATAAGGCTGGACACTTGGGACTGAGAGGATTGGTGAGATTGGGTGAGCAAATGCAGACCCTTTAAAGCAAAAATGCATGGCCCCCATTCCATGGGTCCCAACTCTCCATGTTGAACGGAATATTACTACGGCTATAACATGTACGGGAAACCTAGAGAATGGACACACTGTGAATACAAAAGGTTTCTAAAACTCAACGAGTAGTCCCTCTCCTGGTGCTCTGGTTTGACTTTCCAACTGCTTTACTATCAATCTCCCAACTTGGAGAGACAGCCCCTTTAACCTCCTGGTTCGCACAGGTTGCCAATTTGGCAGAGGATGGAAGGGAAGAGGGAGAACCAATGAGAGAGTTACTGTTAGGCATTTGGACGGGCTCATGTCACTCTAATTTCCCGGCAGGAAGAAGAATTAACCAGAGTCTCAGCCACCCACCGGGAACCAGTATAGGTCCTGAACCAAAATTTTGGACTTGCGTACAGCTCACAAAAAACGAGTTGGAAAATGGTGCTCAGGGCCACAGCAATTCACAAACTGGCAGAGTAATAAAGGACAACTATCGTCCAAAAACCTGTTGAGGGAAGGCAACGAGGCAGACTTGAAAGCCAGGCAGAATAGCAGGAAACAGATTTCAAGAGGTACGTTGGAATCGCCTTTAAAGCACAGGAAGAGGGGCACAACTTCGACAATGACGCAGTTGGCCAAAAAGGGCGTATGCGTTTTCTCCTGAATATATTCAGGAGAAAACGCATACGCCCTTTTTGGATAAACAAGCAAGCGGACAATGCAAATCTGCACTACAAAGAAGTATCACTTCCCACCGGTCAAAAGGGACATCCACAAAATGTGTAAAAACTAGAAAGGCAAGACAGGCCCTGGAGAACAGGGAGCCTTGTTATGCTGATGGGCGGGATGTAAATTGCCAACTGCCTCACAGGAGGAGTGCATTGCGTTCCCTAAAACAAGTAAACAACAGAGCTACAGAGCCAAGGGCACTTCCAGTCTAGGGAATATACATTGGGAACACTGAAATTCAATAAGACAGAGCCACACCCAAATTTAGGGCTGCACTGCTTACAAGAACCTCAACTTGGGTACACCTTAAATATCCCAGGAAATATAAAAATGGTTCAAAAAACTGTGGTATTTATGTCCGATGGAATATCCCTCAGCCATGAAATCAATGTCATAAGACCAGGAGCAGCAAAGTGAGTGGATTCAGGTACGATGATTCTAAGTGAAATAAGTCACACAGAAAAAGAAACTTATCATAAGATATGACTTATGAAGATCCTGTAAACATGGCTACACATGAACTGAGTTAGGAAAGAGAACAGAGTCTCACATTTAGAAAACACTCTTATGCCTGCTTAAGGGGAAAGGAGAGGTGGGGTGATGCATAAAACCAGAGTTTGATATAAGCACAGGTACCATTTCCAAAACCAACTGTGGAATAGACAAGACCTACACCTTCCTCAGTGAAAGGGACACAAAACCCCATATTTCCCGCAGAGGAATAGATCTGACTAGTAAGAATCTTAAAAACTATGTATTGATATGTCTCGGTAAGGGAATCAAGTGTGTCTAGACTGGCATAAACATGGCAGAGAGAATCAGCTCAAACCCACTATAAAAAGGAATTTCAAAAACAAAACCAAAAAACAGGGAAATTCTTTACATTTCCTTCAGGGTCTCTGATGAAACCGGGAAAAACCCTGTCTACAATGACAGCTGGATGTGGCATAAGGCTGGACACTTGGGACTGAGAGGATTGGTGAGATTGGGTGAGCAAATGCAGACCCTTTAAAGCAAAAATGCATGGCCCCCATTCCATGGGTCCCAACTCTCCAGGTTGAAGGGGATATTACTACAGCTATAACATGTACGGGAAACCTAGAGAATGGACACACTGTGAATATAAAAGGTCTCTAAAACTCAACGCGTAGTCCCTCTCCTGGTGCTCCGGTTTGACTTTCCAACTGCTTTACTATCAATCTCCCACCTTGGAGAGACAGCCCCTTTAACCTCCTGGTTCGCACAGGTTGCCAATTTGGCAGAGGATGGAAGGCAAGAGGGAGAACCAATGAGATAGTAGATGTTAGGCATTTGGACGGGCACATGTCACTCTAATTTCCCGGCAGGAAGAAGAATTAACCAGAGTCTCAGCCACCCACCGGGAACCAGTATAGGTCCTAAACCAAAATTTTGGACTTGCGTACAGCTCACAAAAAACGAGTTGGAAAATGGAGCTCAGGGCCACAGCAATTCACAAACTGGCAGAGTAATAAAGGACAACTATCGTCCAAAAATCTGTTGAGGGAAGGCAACGAGGCAGACTTGAAAGCCAGGCAGAATAGCAGGAAACAGATTTCAAGAGGTTCGTTGGAATCACCTTTAAATCACAGGAAGAGGGGCACAACTTCGACAGTGACACAGTTGGCCAAAAAGGGCGTATGCGTTTTCTCCTGAATATATTCAGGAGAAAACGCATACGCCCTTTTTGGCCAAACAAGCAAGCGGGCAATGCAAATCTGCACTACAAAGAAGTATCACTTCCCACCGGTCAAAAGGGACATCCACAAAATGTGTAAAAACCAGAAAGGCAAGACAGGCCCTGGAGAACAGGGAGCCTTGTTATGCTGATGGGCGGGATGTAAATTGTCAGCTGCCTCACTGGAGGAGTGCATTGCGTTCCCTAAAACAAGAAAACGACAGAGCTACAGAGCCAAGGGCACTTCCAGTCTAGGGAATATACATTGGGAAAACTGAAAATCAATAAGACAGAGCCACCCCCAAATTTAGGGCTGCACTGCTTACAAGAACCTCAACTTGGGTACACCTTAAATATCCCAGGAAATATAAAAATGGTTCAAAAAACTGTGGTATTTATGTCCGATGGAATATCCCTCAGCCATGAAATCAATGTCATAAGACCAGGAGCAGCAAAGTGAGTGGATTCAGGTACGATAATTCTAAGTGAAATAAGTCACACAGAAAAAGAATCTTATCATAAGATATGACTTATGAAGATCCTGTAAACATGGCTACACATGAACTGAGATAGGAAAGAGACCAGAGTCTCACATTTAGAAAACACTCTTATGCCTGCTTAAGGGGAAAGGAGAGGTGGGGTGATACATAAAACCAGAGTTTGATATAAGCACAGGTACCATTTCCAAAACCAACTGTGGAATAGACAAGACCTACACCTTCCTCAGTGAAAGGGACTCAAAACCCCATATTTCCCGCAGAGGAATAGATCTGACTAGTAAGAATCTTAAAACCTATGTATTGATATGTCTCTGTAAGGGAATCAAGTGTGTCTAGACTGGCATAAACATGGCAGAGAGAATCAGCTCAAACCCACTATAAAAAGGAATTTCAAAAACAAAACCAAAAAACAGGGAAAGTCTTTCCATTTCCTTCAGGGTCTCTGATGAAACCTGGAAAAACCCTGTCTACAATGACAGCTGGATGTGGCATAAGGCTGGACACTTGGGACTGAGAGGATTTTTGAGATTGGGTGAGCAAATGCAGACCCTTTAAAGCAAAAATGCATGGCCCCCATTCCATGGGTCCCAACTCTCCAGGTTGAAGGGAATATTACTACAGCTATAACATGTACGGGAAACCTAGAGAATGGACACACTATGAATACAAAAGGTTTCTAAAACTCAACGAGTAGTCCCTCTCCTGGTGCTCCGGTTTGACTTTCCAACTGCTTTACTATCAATCTCCCAACTTGGAGAGACAGCCCCTTTAACCTCCTGGTTCGAACAGGTTGCCAATTTGGCAGAGGATGGAAGGGAAGAGGGAAAACCAATGAGAGAGTAGCTGTTAGGCATTTGAACGGGCACATGTCACTCTAATTTCCCGGCAGGAAGAAGAATTAACCAGAGTCTCAGCCACCCACCGGGAACCAGTATAGGTCCTGAACCAAAATTTTGGACTTGCGTACAGCTCACAAAAAACGAGTTGGAAAATGGAGCTCAGCGCCACAGCAATTCACAAACTGGCAGAGTAATAAAGGACAACTATCGTCCAAAAATCTGTTGAGGGAAGGCAACGAGGCAGACTTGAAAGCCAGGCAGAATAGCAGGAAACAGATTTCAAGAGGTTCGTTGGAATCACCTTTAAATCACAGGAAGAGGGGCACAACTTCGACAGTGACACAGTTGGCCAAAAAGGGCGTATGCGTTTTCTCCTGAATATATTCAGGAGAAAACGCATACGCCCTTTTTGGCCAAACAAGCAAGCGGGCAATGCAAATCTGCACTACAAAGAAGTATCACTTCCCACCGGTCAAAAGGGACATCCACAAAATGTGTAAAAACCAGAAAGGCAAGACAGGCCCTGGAGAACAGGGAGCCTTGTTATGCTGATGGGCGGGATGTAAATTGTCAGCTGCCTCACTGGAGGAGTGCATTGCGTTCCCTAAAACAAGTAAACAACAGAGCTACAGAGCCAAGGGCACTTCCAGTCTAGGGAATATACATTGGGAAAACTGAAAATCAATAAGACAGAGCCACCCCCAAATTTAGGGCTGCACTGCTTACAAGAACCTCAACTTGGGTACACCTTAAATATCCCAGGAAATATAAAAATGGTTCAAACAACTGTGGTATTTATGTCCGATGGAATATCCCTCAGCCATGAAATCAATGTCATAAGACCAGGAGCAGCAAAGTGAGTGGATTCAGGTACGATGATTCTAAGTGAAATAAGTCACAGAGAAAAAGAAACTTATCATAAGATATGACTTATGAAGATCCTGTAAACATGGCTACACATGAACTGAGTTAGGAAAGAGACCAGAGTCTCACATTTAGAAAACACTCTTATGCCTGCTTAAGGGGAAAGGAGAGGTGGGGTGATACATAAAACCAGAGTTTGATATAAGCACAGGTACCATTTCCAAAACCAACTGTGGAATAGACAAGACCTACACCTTCCTCAGTGAAAGGGACTCAAAACCCCATATTTCCCGCAGAGGAATAGATCTGACTAGTAAGAATCTTAAAACCTATGTATTGATATGTCTCCGTAAGGGAATCAAGTGTGTCTAGACTGGCATAAACATGGCAGAGAGAATCAGCTCAAACCCACTATAAAAAGGAATTTCAAAAACAAAACCAAAAAACAGGGAAAGTCTTTCCATTTCTTTCAGGGTCTCTGATGAAACCTCGAAAAACCCTGTCTACAATGACAGCTGGATGTGGCATAAGGCTGGACACTTGGGACTGAGAGGATTGGTGAGATTGGGTGAGCAAATGCAGACCCTTTAAAGCAAAAATGCATGGCCCCCATTCCATGGGTCCCAACTCTCCAGGTTGAAGGGAATATTACTACAGCTATAACATGTACGGGAAACCTAGAGAATGGACACACTATGAATACAAAAGGTTTCTAAAACTCAACGAGTAGTCCCTCTCCTGGTGCTCCGGTTTGACTTTCCAACTGCTTTACTATCAATCTCCCAACTTGGAGAGACAGCCCCTTTAACCTCCTGGTTCGAACAGGTTGCCAATTTGGCAGAGGATGGAAGGGAAGAGGGAGAACCAATGAGAGAGTAGCTGTTAGGCATTTGGACGGGCACATGTCACTCTAATTTCCCGGCAGGAAGAAGAATTAACCAGAGTCTCAGCCACCCACCGGGAACCAGTATAGGTCCTGAACCAAAATTTTGGACTTGCGTACAGCTCACAAAAAACGAGTTGGAAAATGGAGCTCAGGGCCACAGCAATTCACAAACTGGCAGAGTAATAAAGGACAACTATCGTCCAAAAATCTGTTGAGGGAAGGCAATGAGGCAGACTTGAAAGCCAGGCAGAATAGCAGGAAACAGATTTCAAGAGGTACATTGGAATCGCCTTTAAAGCACAGGAAGAGGGTCACAACTTCGACAGTGACGCAGTTGGCCAAAAAGGGCGTATGCGTTTTCTCCTGAATATATTCAGGAGAAAACGCATACGCCCTTTTTGGCCAAACAAGCAAGCGGGCAATGCAAATCTGCACTACAAAGAAGTATCACTTCCCACCGGTCAAAAGGGACATCCACAAAATGTGTAAAAACCAGAAAGGCAAGACAGGCCCTGGAGAACAGGGAGCCTTGTTATGCTGATGGGCGGGATGTAAATTGCCAACTGCCTCACTGGAGGAGTGCATTGCGTTCCCTAAAACAAGTAAACAACAGAGCTACAGAGCCAAGGGCACTTCCAGTCTAGGGAATATACATTGGGTAAACTGAAAATCAATAAGACAGAGCCACCCCCAAATTTAGGGCTGCACTGCTTACAAGAACCTCAACTTGGGTACACCTTAAATATCCAAGGAAATATAAAAATGGTTCAAAAAACTGTGGTATTTATGTCCGATGGAATATCCCTCAGCCATGAAATCAATGTCATAAGACCAGGAGCAGCAAAGTGAGTGGATTCAGGTACGATGATTCTAAGTGAAATAAGTCACACAGAAAAAGAATCTTATCATAAGATATGACTTATGAAGATCCTGTAAACATGGCTACACATGAACTGAGTTAGGAAAGAGACCAGAGTCTCACATTTAGAAAACACTCTTATGCCTGCTTAAGGGGAAAGGAGAGGTGGGGTGATACATAAAACCAGAGTTTGATATAAGCACAGGTACCATTTCCAAAACCAACTGTGGAATAGACAAGACCTACACCTTCCTCAGTGAAAGGGACTCAAAACCCCATATTTCCCGCAGAGGAATAGATCTGACTAGTAAGAATCTTAAAACCTATGTATTGATATGTCTCTGTAAGGGAATCAAGTGTGTCTAGACTGGCATAAACATGGCAGAGAGAATCAGCTCAAACCCACTATAAAAAGGAATTTCAAAAACAAAACCAAAAAACAGGGAAATTCTTTTCATCTCCTTCAGGGTCTCTGATGAAACCTCGAAAAACCCTGTCTACAATGACAGCTGGATGTGGCATAAGGCTGGACACTTGGGACTGAGAGGATTGGTGAGATTGGGTGAGCAAATGCAGACCCTTTAAAGCAAAAATGCATGGCCCCCATTCCATGGGTCCCAACTCTCCAGGTTGAAGGGAATATTACTACAGCTATAACATGTACGGGAAACCTAGAGAATGGACACACTGTGAATACAAAAGGTTTCTAAAACTCAACGAGTAGTCCCTCTCCTGGTGCTCCGGTTTGACTTTCCAACTGCTTTACTATCAATCTCCCAACTTGGAGAGACATCCCCTTTAACCTCCTGGTTCTCACAGGTTGCCAATTTGGCAGAGGATGGAAGGGAAGAGGGAGAACCAATGAGAGAGGAGATGTTAGGCATTTGGACGGGCACATGTCACTCTAATTTCCCGGCAGGAAGAAGAATTAACCAGAGTCTCAGCCACCCACCGGAAACGAGTATAGGTCCTGAACCAAAATTTTGGACTTGCGTACAGCTCACAAAAAACGAGTTGGAAAATGGAGCTCAGGGCCACAGCAATTCACAAACTGGCAGAGTAATAAAGGACAACTATCGTCCAAAAATCTGTTGAGGGAAGGCAACGAGGCAGACTTGAAAGCCAGGCAGAATAGCAGGAAACAGATTTCAAGAGGTTCGTTGGAATCACCTTTAAATCACAGGAAGAGGGGCACAACTTCGACAGTGACACAGTTGGCCAAAAAGGGCGTATGCGTTTTCTCCTGAATATATTCAGGAGAAAACGCATACGCCCTTTTTGGCCAAACAAGCAAGCGGGCAATGCAAATCTGCACTACAAAGAAGTATCACTTCCCACCGGTCAAAAGGGACATCCACAAAATGTGTAAAAACCAGAAAGGCAAGACAGGCCCTGGAGAACAGGGAGCCTTGTTATGCTGATGGGCGGGATGTAAATTGTCAGCTGCCTCACTGGAGGAGTGCATTGCGTTCCCTAAAACAAGTAAACAACAGAGCTACAGAGCCAAGGGCACTTCCAGTCTAGGGAATATACATTGGGAAAACTGAAAATCAATAAGACAGAGCCACCCCCAAATTTAGGGCTGCACTGCTTACAAGAACCTCAACTTGGGTACACCTTAAATATCCCAGGAAATATAAAAATGGTTCAAAAAACTGTGGTATTTATGTCCGATGGAATATCCCTCAGCCATGAAATCAATGTCATAAGACCAGGAGCAGCAAAGTGAGTGGATTCAGGTACGATGATTCTAAGTGAAATAAGTCACACAGAAAAAGAATCTTATCATAAGATATGACTTATGAAGATCCTGTAAACATGGCTACACATGAACTGAGTTAGGAAAGAGACCAGAGTCTCACATTTAGAAAACACTCTTATGCCTGCTTAAGGGGAAAGGAGAGGTGGGGTGATACATAAAACCAGAGTTTGATATAAGCACAGGTACCATTTCCAAAACCAACTGTGGAATAGACAAGACCTACACCTTCCTCAGTGAAAGGGACTCAAAACCCCATATTTCCCGCAGAGGAATAGATCTGACTAGTAAGAATCTTAAAACCTATGTATTGATATGTCTCTGTAAGGGAATCAAGTGTGTCTAGACTGGCATAAACATGGCAGAGAGAATCAGCTCAAACCCACTATAAAAAGGAATTTCAAAAACAAAACCAAAAAACAGGGAAAGTCTTTCCATTTCCTTCAGGGTCTCTGATGAAACCTCGAAAAACCCTGTCTACAATGACAGCTGGATGTGGCATAAGGCTGGACACTTGGGACTGAGAGGATTGGTGAGATTGGGTGAGCAAATGCAGACCCTTTAAAGCAAAAATGCATGGCCCCCATTCCATGGGTCCCAACTCTCCAGGTTGAAGGGAATATTACTACAGCTATAACATGTACGGGAAACCTAGAGAATGGACACATTATGAATACAAAAGGTTTCTAAAACTCAACGAGTAGTCCCTCTCCTGGTGCTCCGGTTTGACTTTCCAACTGCTTTACTATCAATCTCCCAACTTGGAGAGACAGCCCCTTTAACCTCCTGGTTCGAACAGGTTGCCAATTTGGCAGAGGATGGAAGGGAAGAGGGAGAACCAATGAGAGAGTAGCTGTTAGGCATTTGAACGGGCACATGTCACTCTAATTTCCCGGCAGGAAGAAGAATTAACCAGAGTCTCAGCCACCCACCGGGAACCAGTATAGGTCCTGAACCAAAATTTTGGACTTGCGTACAGCTCACAAAAAACGAGTTGGAAAATGGAGCTCAGGGCCACAGCAATTCACAAACTGGCAGAGTAATAAAGGACAACTATCGTCCAAAAATCTGTTGAGGGAAGGCAATGAGGCAGACTTGAAAGCCAGGCAGAATAGCAGGAAACAGATTTCAAGAGGTACATTGGAATCGCCTTTAAAGCACAGGAAGAGGGTCACAACTTCGACAGTGACGCAGTTGGCCAAAAAGGGCGTATGCGTTTTCTCCTGAATATATTCAGGAGAAAACGCATACGCCCTTTTTGGCCAAACAAGCAAGCGGGCAATGCAAATCTGCACTACAAAGAAGTATCACTTCCCACCGGTCAAAAGGGACATCCACAAAATGTGTAAAAACCAGAAAGGCAAGACAGGCCCTGGAGAACAGGGAGCCTTGTTATGCTGATGGGCGGGATGTAAATTGCCAACTGCCTCACTGGAGGAGTGCATTGCGTTCCCTAAAACAAGTAAACAACAGAGCTACAGAGCCAAGGGCACTTCCAGTCTAGGGAATATACATTGGGTAAACTGAAAATCAATAAGACAGAGCCACCCCCAAATTTAGGGCTGCACTGCTTACAAGAACCTCAACTTGGGTACACCTTATATATCCCAGGAAATATAAAAATGGTTCAAAAAACTGTGGTATTTATGTCCGATGGAATATCCCTCAGCCATGAAATCAATGTCATAAGACCAGGAGCAGCAAAGTGAGTGGATTCAGGTACGATGATTCTAAGTGAAATAAGTCACACAGAAAAAGAAACTTATCATAAGATATGACTTATGAAGATCCTGTAAACATGGCTACACATGAACTGAGTTAGGAAAGAGACCAGAGTCTCACATTTAGAAAACACTCTTATGCCTGCTTAAGGGGAAAGGAGAGGTGGGGTGATGCATAAAACCAGAGTTTGATATAAGCACAGGTACCATTTCCAAAACCAACTGTGGTATAGACAAGACCTACACCTTCCTCAGTGAAAGGGACTCAAAACCCCATATTTCCCACAGAGGAATAGATCTGACTAGTAAGAATCTTAAAACCTATGTATTGATATGTCTCTGTAAGGGAATCAAGTGTGTCTAGACTGGCATAAACATGGCAGAGAGAATCAGCTAAAACCCACTATAAAAAGGAATTTCAAAAACAAAACCAAAAAACAGGGAAATTCTTTTCATTTCCTTCAGGGTCTCTGATGAAACCTCGAAAAACCCTGTCTACAATGACAGCTGGATGTGGCATAAGGCTGGACACTTGGGACTGAGAGGATTGGTGAGATTGGGTGAGCAAATGCAGACCCTTTAAAGCAAAAATGCATGGCCCCCATTCCATGGGTCCCAACTCTCCAGGTTGAAGGGAATATTACTACAGCTATAACATGTACGGGAAACCTAGAGAATGGACACACTGTGAATACAAAAGGTTTCTAAAACTCAACGAGTAGTCCCTCTCCTGGTGCTCCGGTTTGACTTTCCAACTGCTTTACTATCAATCTCCCAACTTGGAGAGACATCCCCTTTAACCTCCTGGTTCTCACAGGTTGCCAATTTGGCAGAGGATGGAAGGGAAGAGGGAGAACCAATGAGAGAGGAGATGTTAGGCATTTGGACGGGCACATGTCACTCTAATTTCCCGGCAGGAAGAAGAATTAACCAGAGTCTCAGCCACCCACCGGAAACGAGTATAGGTCCTGAACCAAAATTTTGGACTTGCGTACAGCTCACAAAAAACGAGTTGGAAAATGGAGCTCAGGGCCACAGCAATTCACAAACTGGCAGAGTAATAAAGGACAACTATCGTCCAAAAATCTGTTGAGGGAAGGCAACGAGGCAGACTTGAAAGCCAGGCAGAATAGCAGGAAACAGATTTCAAGAGGTTCGTTGGAATCACCTTTAAATCACAGGAAGAGGGGCACAACTTCGACAGTGACACAGTTGGCCAAAAAGGGCGTATGCGTTTTCTCCTGAATATATTCAGGAGAAAACGCATACGCCCTTTTTGGCCAAACAAGCAAGCGGGCAATGCAAATCTGCACTACAAAGAAGTATCACTTCCCACCGGTCAAAAGGGACATCCACAAAATGTGTAAAAACCAGAAAGGCAAGACAGGCCCTGGAGAACAGGGAGCCTTGTTATGCTGATGGGCGGGATGTAAATTGTCAGCTGCCTCACTGGAGGAGTGCATTGCGTTCCCTAAAACAAGTAAACAACAGAGCTACAGAGCCAAGGGCACTTCCAGTCTAGGGAATATACATTGGGAAAACTGAAAATCAATAAGACAGAGCCACCCCCAAATTTAGGGCTGCACTGCTTACAAGAACCTCAACTTGGGTACACCTTAAATATCCCAGGAAATATAAAAATGGTTCAAAAAACTGTGGTATTTATGTCCGATGGAATATCCCTCAGCCATGAAATCAATGTCATAAGACCAGGAGCAGCAAAGTGAGTGGATTCAGGTACGATGATTCTAAGTGAAATAAGTCACACAGAAAAAGAATCTTATCATAAGATATGACTTATGAAGATCCTGTAAACATGGCTACACATGAACTGAGTTAGGAAAGAGACCAGAGTCTCACATTTAGAAAACACTCTTATGCCTGCTTAAGGGGAAAGGAGAGGTGGGGTGATACATAAAACCAGAGTTTGATATAAGCACAGGTACCATTTCCAAAACCAACTGTGGAATAGACAAGACCTACACCTTCCTCAGTGAAAGGGACTCAAAACCCCATATTTCCCGCAGAGGAATAGATCTGACTAGTAAGAATCTTAAAACCTATGTATTGATATGTCTCTGTAAGGGAATCAAGTGTGTCTAGACTGGCATAAACATGGCAGAGAGAATCAGCTCAAACCCACTATAAAAAGGAATTTCAAAAACAAAACCAAAAAACAGGGAAAGTCTTTCCATTTCCTTCAGGGTCTCTGATGAAACCTCGAAAAACCCTGTCTACAATGACAGCTGGATGTGGCATAAGGCTGGACACTTGGGACTGAGAGGATTGGTGAGATTGGGTGAGCAAATGCAGACCCTTTAAAGCAAAAATGCATGGCCCCCATTCCATGGGTCCCAACTCTCCAGGTTGAAGGGAATATTACTACAGCTATAACATGTACGGGAAACCTAGAGAATGGACACATTATGAATACAAAAGGTTTCTAAAACTCAACGAGTAGTCCCTCTCCTGGTGCTCCGGTTTGACTTTCCAACTGCTTTACTATCAATCTCCCAACTTGGAGAGACAGCCCCTTTAACCTCCTGGTTCGAACAGGTTGCCAATTTGGCAGAGGATGGAAGGGAAGAGGGAGAACCAATGAGAGAGTAGCTGTTAGGCATTTGAACGGGCACATGTCACTCTAATTTCCCGGCAGGAAGAAGAATTAACCAGAGTCTCAGCCACCCACCGGGAACCAGTATAGGTCCTGAACCAAAATTTTGGACTTGCGTACAGCTCACAAAAAACGAGTTGGAAAATGGAGCTCAGGGCCACAGCAATTCACAAACTGGCAGAGTAATAAAGGACAACTATTGTCCAAAAATCTGTTGAGGGAAGGCAATGAGGCAGACTTGAAAGCCAGGCAGAATAGCAGGAAACAGATTTCAAGAGGTACATTGGAATCGCCTTTAAAGCACAGGAAGAGGGTCACAACTTCGACAGTGACGCAGTTGGCCAAAAAGGGCGTATGCGTTTTCTCCTGAATATATTCAGGAGAAAACGCATACGCCCTTTTTGGCCAAACAAGCAAGCGGGCAATGCAAATCTGCACTACAAAGAAGTATCACTTCCCACCGGTCAAAAGGGACATCCACAAAATGTGTAAAAACCAGAAAGGCAAGACAGGCCCTGGAGAACAGGGAGCCTTGTTATGCTGATGGGCGGGATGTAAATTGCCAACTGCCTCACTGGAGGAGTGCATTGCGTTCCCTAAAACAAGTAAACAACAGAGCTACAGAGCCAAGGGCACTTCCAGTCTAGGGAATATACATTGGGTAAACTGAAAATCAATAAGACAGAGCCACCCCCAAATTTAGGGCTGCACTGCTTACAAGAACCTCAACTTGGGTACACCTTATATATCCCAGGAAATATAAAAATGGTTCAAAAAACTGTGGTATTTATGTCCGATGGAATATCCCTCAGCCATGAAATCAATGTCATAAGACCAGGAGCAGCAAAGTGAGTGGATTCAGGTACGATGATTCTAAGTGAAATAAGTCACACAGAAAAAGAAACTTATCATAAGATATGACTTATGAAGATCCTGTAAACATGGCTACACATGAACTGAGTTAGGAAAGAGACCAGAGTCTCACATTTAGAAAACACTCTTATGCCTGCTTAAGGGGAAAGGAGAGGTGGGGTGATGCATAAAACCAGAGTTTGATATAAGCACAGGTACCATTTCCAAAACCAACTGTGGTATAGACAAGACCTACACCTTCCTCAGTGAAAGGGACTCAAAACCCCATATTTCCCACAGAGGAATAGATCTGACTAGTAAGAATCGTAAAACCTATGTATTGATATGTCTCTGTAAGGGAATCAAGTGTGTCTAGACTGGCATAAACATGGCAGAGAGAATCAGCTAAAACCCACTATAAAAAGGAATTTCAAAAACAAAACCAAAAAACAGGGAAATTCTTTTCATTTCCTTCAGGGTCTCTGATGAAACCTCGAAAAACCCTGTCTACAATGACAGCTGGATGTGGCATAAGGCTGGACACTTGGGACTGAGAGGATTGGTGAGATTGGGTGAGCAAATGCAGACCCTTTAAAGCAAAAATGCATGGCCCCCATTCCATGGGTCCCAACTCTCCAGGTTGAAGGGAATATTACTACAGCTATAACATGTACGGGAAACCTAGAGAATGGACACACTGTGAATACAAAAGGTTTCTAAAACTCAACGAGTAGTCCCTCTCCTGGTGCTCCGGTTTGACTTTCCAACTGCTTTACTATCAATCTCCCAACTTGGAGAGACAGCCCCTTTAACCTCCTGGTTCGCACAGGTTGCCAATTTGGCAGAGGATGGAAGGGAAGAGGGAGAACCAATGAGAGAGTAGATGTTAGGCATTTGGACGGGCACATGTCACTCTAATTTCCCGGCAGGAAGAAGAATTAACCAGAGTCTCAGCCACCCACCGGGAACCAGTATAGGTCCTGAACCAAAATTTTGGACTTGCGTACAGCTCACAAAAAACGAGTTGGAAAATGGAGCTCAGGGCCACAGCAATTCACAAACTGGCAGAGTAATAAAGGACAACTATCGTCCAAAAATCTGTTGAGGGAAGGCAACGAGGCAGACTTGAAAGCCAGGCAGAATAGCAGGAAACAGATTTCAAGAGGTTCGTTGGAATCACCTTTAAATCACAGGAAGAGGGGCACAACTTCGACAGTGACACAGTTGGCCAAAAAGGGCATATGCGTTTTCTCCTGAATATATTCAGGAGAAATCGCATACGCCCTTTTTGGCCAAACAAGCAAGCGGGCAATGCAAATCTGCACTACAAAGAAGTATCACTTCCCACCGGTCAAAAGGGACATCCACAAAATGTGTAAAAACCAGAAAGGCAAGACAGGCCCTGGAGAACAGGGAGCCTTGTTATGCTGATGGGCGGGATGTAAATTGTCAGCTGCCTCACTGGAGGAGTGCATTGCGTTCCCTAAAACAAGTAAACAACAGAGCTACAGAGCCAAGGGCACTTCCAGTCTAGGGAATATACATTGGGAAAACTGAAAATCAATAAGACAGAGCCACCCCCAAATTTAGGGCTGCACTGCTTACAAGAACCTCAACTTGGGTACACCTTAAATATCCCAGGAAATATAAAAATGGTTCAAAAAACTGTGGTATTTATGTCCGATGGAATATCCCTCAGCCATGAAATCAATGTCATAAGACCAGGAGCAGCAAAGTGAGTGGATTCAGGTACGATGATTCTAAGTGAAATAAGTCACACAGAAAAAGAATCTTATCATAAGATATGACTTATGAAGATCCTGTAAACATGGCTACACATGAACTGAGTTAGGAAAGAGACCAGAGTCTCACATTTAGAAAACACTCTTATGCCTGCTTAAGGGGAAAGGAGAGGTGGGGTGATACATAAAACCAGAGTTTGATATAAGCACAGGTACCATTTCCAAAACCAACTGTGGAATAGACAAGACCTACACCTTCCTCAGTGAAAGGGACTCAAAACCCCATATTTCCCGCAGAGGAATAGATCTGACTAGTAAGAATCTTAAAACCTATGTATTGATATGTCTCTGTAAGGGAATCAAGTGTTTCTAGACTGGCATAAACATGGCAGAGAGAATCAGCACAAACCCACTATAAAAAGGAATTTCAAAAACAAAACCAAAAAACAGGGAAAGTCTTTCCATTTCCTTCAGGGTCTCTGATGAAACCTCGAAAAACCCTGTCTACAATGACAGCTGGATGTGGCATAAGGCTGGACACTTGGGACTGAGAGGATTGGTGAGATTGGGTGAGCAAATGCAGACCCTTTAAAGCAAAAATGCATGGCGCCATTCCATGGGTCCCAACTCTCCAGGTTGAAGGGAATATTACTACAGCTATAACAGGTACGGGAAACTTAGAGAATGGACACACTGTGAATACAAAAGGTTTCTAAAACTCAACGAGTAGTCCCTCTCCTGGTGCTCCGGTTTGACTTTCCAACTGCTTTACTATCAATCTCCCAACTTGGAGAGACAGCCCCTTTAACCTCCTGGTTCTCACAGGTTGCCAATTTGGCAGAGGATGGAAGGGAAGAGGGAGAACCAATGAGAGAGTAGCTGTTAGGCATTTGAACGGGCACATGTCACTCTAATTTCCCGGCAGGAAGAAGAATTAACCAGAGTCTCAGCCACCCACCGGGAACCAGTATAGGTCCTGAACCAAAATTTTGGACTTGCGTACAGCTCACAAAAAACGAGTTGGAAAATGGAGCTCAGGGCCACAGCAATTCACAAACTGGCAGAGTAATAAAGGACAACTATCGTCCAAAAATCTGTTGAGGGAAGGCAATGAGGCAGACTTGAAAGCCAGGCAGAATAGCAGGAAACAGATTTCAAGAGGTACATTGGAATCGCCTTTAAAGCACAGGAAGAGGGTCACAACTTCGACAGTGACGCAGTTGGCCAAAAAGGGCGTATGCGTTTTCTCCTGAATATATTCAGGAGAAAACGCATACGCCCTTTTTGGCCAAACAAGCAAGCGGGCAATGCAAATCTGCACTACAAAGAAGTATCACTTCCCACCGGTCAAAAGGGACATCCACAAAATGTGTAAAAACCAGAAAGGCAAGACAGGCCCTGGAGAACAGGGAGCCTTGTTATGCTGATGGGCGGGATGTAAATTGCCAACTGCCTCACTGGAGGAGTGCATTGCGTTCCCTAAAACAAGTAAACAACAGAGCTACAGAGCCAAGGGCACTTCCAGTCTAGGGAATATACATTGGGTAAACTGAAAATCAATAAGACAGAGCCACCCCCAAATTTAGGGCTGCACTGCTTACAAGAACCTCAACTTGGGTACACCTTAAATATCCCAGGAAATATAAAAATGGTTCAAAAAACTGTGGTATTTATGTCCGATGGAATATCCCTCAGCCATGAAATCAATGTCATAAGACCAGGAGCAGCAAAGTGAGTGGATTCAGGTACGATGATTCTAAGTGAAATAAGTCACACAGAAAAAGAAACTTATCATAAGATATGACTTATGAAGATCCTGTAAACATGGCTACACATGAACTGAGTTAGGAAAGAGACCAGAGTCTCACATTTAGAAAACACTCTTATGCCTGCTTAAGGGGAAAGGAGAGGTGGGGTGATGCATAAAACCAGAGTTTGATATAAGCACAGGTACCATTTCCAAAACCAACTGTGGTATAGACAAGACCTACACCTTCCTCAGTGAAAGGGACTCAAAACCCCATATTTCCCGCAGATGAGTAGATCTGACTAGTAAGAATCTTAAAACCTATGTATTGATATGTCTCTGTAAGGGAATCAAGTGTGTCTAGACTGGCATAAACATGGGAGAGAGAATCAGCTCAAACCCACTATAAAAAGGAATTTCAAAAACAAAACCAAAAAACAGGGAAATTCTTTACATTTCCTTCAGGGTCTCTGATGAAACCTCGAAAAACCCTGTCTACAATGACAGCTGGATGTGGCATAAGGCTGGACACTTGGGACTGAGAGGATTGGTGAGATTGGGTGAGCAAATGCAGACCCTTTAAAGCAAAAATGCATGGCCCCCATTCCATGGGTCCCAACTCTCCAGGTTGAAGGGAATATTACTACAGCTATAACATGTACGGGAAACCTAGAGAATGGACACACTGTGAATACAAAAGGTTTCTAAAACTCAACGAGTAGTCCCTCTCCTGGTGCTCCGGTTTGACTTTCCAACTGCTTTACTATCAATCTCCCAACTTGGAGAGACAGCCCCTTTAACCTCCTGGTTCGCACAGGTTGCCAATTTGGCAGAGGATGGAAGGGAAGAGGGAGAACCAATGAGAGAGTAGCTGTTAGGCATTTGGACGGGCACATGTCACTCTAATTTCCCGGCAGGAAGAAGAATTAACCAGAGTCTCAGCCACACACCAGGAACCAGTATAGGTCCTGAACCAAAATTTTGGACTTGCGTACAGCTCACAAAAAACGAGTTGGAAAATGGAGCTCAGGGCCACAGCAATTCACAAACTGGCAGAGTAATAAAGGACAACTATCGTCCAAAAATCTGTTGAGGGAAGGCAACGAGGCAGACTTGAAAGCCAGGCAGAATAGCAGGAAACAGATTTCAAGAGGTTCGTTGGAATCACCTTTAAATCACAGGAAGAGGGGCACAACTTCGACAGTGACACAGTTGGCCAAAAAGGGCGTATGCGTTTTCTCCTGAATATATTCAGGAGAAAACGCATACGCCCTTTTTGGCCAAACAAGCAAGCGGGCAATGCAAATCTGCACTACAAAGAAGTATCACTTCCCACCGGTCAAAAGGGACATCCACAAAATGTGTAAAAACCAGAAAGGCAAGACAGGCCCTGGAGAACAGGGAGCCTTGTTATGCTGATGGGCGGGATGTAAATTGTCAGCTGCCTCACTGGAGGAGTGCATTGCGTTCCCTAAAACAAGTAAACAACAGAGCTACAGAGCGAAGGGCACTTCCAGTCTAGGGAATATACATTGGGAAAACTTAAAATCAATAAGACAGAGCCACCCCCAAATTTAGGGCTGCACTGCTTACAAGAACCTCAACTTGGGTACACCTTAAATATCCCAGGAAATATAAAAATGGTTCAAAAAACTGTGGTAATTATGTCCGATGGAATACCCCTCAGCCATGAAATCAATGTCATAAGACCAGGAGCAGCAAAGTGAGTGGATTCAGGTACGATGATTCTAAGTGAAATAAGTCACAAAGAAAAAGAAACTTATCATAAGATATGACTTATGAAGATCCTGTAATCATGGCTACACATGAACTGAGTTAGGAAAGAGACCAGAGTCTCACATTTAGAAAATACTCTTATGCCTGCTTAAGGGGAAAGGAGAGGTGGGGTGATGCATAAAACCAGAGTTTGATATAAGCACAGGTACCATTTCCAAAACCAACTGTGGAATAGACAAGACCTACACCTTCCTCAGTGAAAGGGACTCAAAACCCCATATTTCCCGCAGAGGAATAGATCTGACTAGTAAGAATCTTAAAACCTATGTATTGATATGTCTCTGTAAGGGAATCAAGTGTGTCTAGACTGGCATAAACATGGCAGAGAGAATCAGCTCAAACCCACTATAAAAAGGAATTTCAAAAACAAAACGAAAAAACAGGGAAATTCTTTACATTTCCTTCAGGGTCTCTGATGAAACCTGGAAAAACCCTGTCTACAATGACAGCTGGATGTGGCATAAGGCTGGACACTTGGGACTGAGAGGATTGGTGAGATTGGGTGAGCAAATGCAGACCCATTAAAGCAAAAATGCATGGCCCCCAGTCCATGGGTCCCAACTCTCCAGGTTGAAGGGAATATTACTACAGCTATAACATGTACGGGAAACCTAGAGAATGGACACACTGTGAATACAAAAGGTTTCTAAAACTCAACGAGTAGTCCCTCTCCTGGTGCTCCGGTTTGACTTTCCAACTGCTTTACTATCAATCTCCCAACTTGGAGAGACAGCCCCTTTAACCTCCTGGTTCGCACAGGTTGCCAATTTGGCAGAGGATGGAAGGGAAGAGGGAGAACCAATGAGAGAGTAGCTGTTAGGCATTTGGACGGGCACATGTCACTCTAATTTCCCGGCAGGAAGAAGAATTAACCAGAGTCTCAGCCACCCACCGGGAACCAGTATAGGTCCTGAACCAAAATTTTGGACTTGCGTACAGCTCACAAAAAACGAGTTGGAAAATGGAGCTCAGGGCCACAGCAATTCACAAACTGGCACAGTAATAAAAGACAACTATCGTCCAAAAATCTGTTGAGGGAAGGCAACGAGGCATACTTGAAAGCCAGGCAGAATAGCAGGAAACAGATTTCAAGAGGTTCGTTGGAATCACCTTTAAATGACAGGAAGAGGGGCACAACTTCGACAGTGACACAGTTGGCCAAAAAGGGCGTATGCGTTTTCTCTTGAATATATTCAGGAGAAAACGCATACGCCCTTTTTGGCCAAACAAGCAAGCGGGCAATGCAAATCTGCACTACAAAGAAGTATCACTTCCCACCGGTCAAAAGGGACATCCACAAAATGTGTAAAAACCACAAAGGCAAGACAGGCCCTGGAGAACAGGGAGCCTTGTTATGCTGATGGGCGGGTGTAAATTGTCAGCTGCCTCACTGGAGGAGTGCATTGCGTTCCCTAAAACAAGTAAACAACAGAGCTACAGAGCCAAGGGCACTTCCAGTCTAGGGAATATACATTGGGAAAACTGAAAATCAAGAAGACAGAGCCACCCCCAAATTTAGGGCTGCACTGCTTACAAGAACCTCAACTTGGGTACACCTTAAATATCCCAGGAAATATAAAAATGGTTCAAAAATCTGTGGTATTTATGTCCGATGGAATATCCCTCAGCCATGAAATCAATGTCATAAGACCAGGAGCAGCAAAGTGAGTGGATTCAGGTACGATGATTCTAAGTGAAATAAGTCACACAGAAAAAGAATCTTATCATAAGATATGACTTATGAAGATCCTGTAAACATGGCTACACATGAACTGAGTTAGGAAAGAGACCAGAGTCTCACATTTAGAAAACACTCTTATGCCTGCTTAAGGGGAAAGGAGAGGTGGGGTGATGCATAAAACCAGAGTTTGATATAAGCACAGGTACCATTTCCAAAACCAACTGTGGAATAGACAAGACCTACACCTTCCTCAGTGAAAGGGACTCAAAACCCCATATTTCCCACAGAGGAATAGATCTGACTAGTAAGAATCTTAAAACCTATGTATTGATATGTCTCTGTAAGGGAATCAAATGTGTCTAGACTGGCATAAACATGGCAGAGAGAATCAGCTCAAACCCACTATAAAAAGGAATTTCAAAAACAAAACCAAAAAACAGGGAAATTCTTTACATTTCCTTCAGGGTCTCTGATGAAACCTGGAAAAACCCTGTCTACAATGACAGCTGGATGTGGCATAAGGCTGGACACTTGGGACTGAGAGGATTGGTGAGATTGGGTGAGCAAATGCAGACCCTTTAAAGCAAAAATGCATGGCCCCCATTCCATGGGTCCCAACTCTCCAGGTTGAAGGGAATATTACTACAGCTATAACATGTACGGGAAACCTAGAGAATGGACACACTGTGAATACAAAAGGTTTCTAAAACTCAACGAGTTGTCCCTCTCCTGGTGCTCCGGTTTGACTTTCCAACTGCTTTACTATCAATCTCCCAACTTGGAGAGACAGCCCCTTTAACCTCCTGGTTCGCACAGGTTGCCAATTTGGCAGAGGATGGAAGGGAAGAGGGAGAACCAATGAGAGAGTAGCTGTTAGGCATTTGGACGGGCACATGTCACTCTAATTTCCCGGCAGGAAGAAGAATTAACCAGAGTCTCAGCCACCCACCAGGAACCAGTATAGGTCCTGAACCAAAATTTTGGACTTGCGTACAGCTCACAAAAAACGAGTTGGAAAATGGAGCTCAGGGCCACAGCAATTCACAAACTGGCAGAGTAATAAAGGACAACTATCGTCCAAAAATCTGTTGAGGGAAGGCAACGAGGCAGACGTGAAAGCCAGGCAGAATAGCAGGAAACAGATTTCAAGAGGTACGTTGGAATCGCCTTTAAAGCACAGGAAGAGGGGCACAACTTCGACAGTGACACAGTTGGCCAAAAAGGGCGTATGCGTTTTCTCCTGAATATATTCAGGAGAAAACGCATATGCCCTTTTTGGCCAAACAAGCAAGCGGGCAATGCAAATCTGCACTACAAAGAAGTATCACTTCCCACCGGTCAAAAGGGACATCCACAAAATGTGTAAAAACCTGAAAGGCAAGACAGGCCCTGGAGAACATGGAGCCTTGTTATGCTGATGCGCGGGATGTAAATTGCCAAGTGCCTCACTGGAGGAGTCCATTGCGTTCCCTAAAACAAGTAAACAACAGAGCTACAGAGCCAAGGGCACTTCCAGTCTAGGGAATATACATTGGGAAAACTGAAAATCAATAAGACAGAGCCACCCCCAAATTTAGGGCTGCACTGCTTACAAGAACCTCAAATTGGGTACACCTTAAATATCCCAGGAAATATAAAAATGGTTCAAAAAACTGTGGTATTTATGTCCGATGGAATATCCATCAGCCATGAAATCAATGTCATAAGACCAGGAGCAGCAAAGTGAGTGGATTCAGGTACGATGATTCTAAGTGAAATAAGTCACACAGAAAAAGAAACTTATCATAAGATATGACTTATGAAGATCCTGTAAACATGGCTACACATGAACTGAGTTAGGAAAGAGAACAGAGTCTCACATTTAGAAAACACTCTTATGCCTGCTTAAGGGGGAAGGAGAGGTGGGGTGATGCATAAAACCAGAGTTTGATATAAGCACAGGTACCATTTCCAAAACCAACTGTGGAATAGACAAGACCTACACCTTCCTCAGTGAAAGGGACTCAAAACCCCATATTTCCCGCAGAGGAATAGATCTGACTAGTAAGAATCTTAAAACCTATGTATTGATATGTCTCTGTAAGGGAATCAAGTGTGTCTAGACTGGCATAAACATGGCAGAGAGAATCAGCTCAAACCCACTATAAAAAGGAATTTCAAAAACAAAACCAAAAAACAGGGAAATTCTTTACATTTCCTTCAGGGTCCCTGATGAAACCTGGAAAAACCCTGTCTACAATGACAGCTGGATGTGGCATAAGGCTGGACACTTGGGACTGAGAGGATTGGTGAGATTGGCTGAGCAAATGCAGACCCTTTAAAGCAAAAATGCATGGCCCCCATTCCATGGGTCCCAACTCACCAGGTTGAAGGGAATATTACTACAGCTATAACATCTACGGGAAACCTAGAGAATGGACACACTGTGAATACAAAAGGTTTCTAAAACTCAACGAGTAGTCCCTCACCTGGTGCTCCGGTTTGACTTTCCAACTGCTTTACTATCAATCTCCCAACTTGGAGAGACAGCCCCTTTAACCTCCTGGTTCGCACAGGTTGCCAATTTGGCAGAGGATGGAAGGGAAGAGGGAGAACCAATGAGAGAGTTACTGTTAGGCATTTGGACGGGCACATGTCACTCTAATTTCCCGGCAGGAAGAAGAATTAACCAGAGTCTCAGCCACCCACCAGGAACCAGTATAGGTCCTGAACCAAAATTTTGGACTTGCGTACAGCTCACAAAAAACCAGTTGGAAAATGGAGCTCAGGGCCACAGCAATTCACAAACTGGCAGAGTAATAAAGGACAACTATCATCCAAAAATCTGTTGAGGGAAGGCAACGAGGCAGACTTGAAAGCCAGGCAGAATAGCAGGAAACAGATTTCAAGAGGTACGTTGGAACCGCCTTTAAAGCACAGGAAGAAGGGCACAACTTTGACAATGACGCAGTTGGCCAAAAAGGGCGTATGCGTTTTCTCCTGAATATATTCAGGAGAAAACGCATACGCCCTTTTTGGCCAAACAAGCAAGAGGGCAATGCAAATCTGCACTACAAAGAAGTATCACTTCCCACCGGTCAAAAGGGACATCCACAAAATGTGTAAAAACCAGAAAGGCAAGACAGGCCCTGGAGAACAGGGAGCCTTGTTATGCTGATGGGCGGGATGTAAATTGCCAACTGCCTCACTGGAGGAGTGCATTGCGTTCCCTAAAACAAGTAAACAACAGAGCTACAGAGCCAAGGGCACTTCCAGTCTAGGGAATATACATTGAGAAAACTGAAAATCAATAAGACAGAGCCACCCCCAAATTTAGGGCTGCACTGCTTACAAGAACCTCAACTTGGGTACACCTTAAATATCCCAGGAAATATAAAAATGGTTCAAAAAACTGTGGTATTTATGTCCGATGGAATATCCCTCAGCCATGAAATCAATGTCATAAGACCAGGAGCAGCAACGTGAGTGGATTCAGGTACGATGATTCTAAGTGAAATAAGTCACACAGAAAAAGAAACTTATCATAAGTTATCACTTATGAAGATCCTGTAAACATGGCTACACATGAACTGAGTTAGGAAAGAGACCAGAGTCTCACATTTAGAAAACACTCTTATGCCTGCTTAAGGGGAAAGGAGAGGTGGGGTGATGCATAAAACCAGAGTTTGATATAAGTACAGGTACCATTTCCAAAACCAACTGTGGAATAGTCAAGACCTACACCTTCCTCAGTGAAAGGGACTCAAAACCCCATATTTCCCGCAGAGGAATAGATCTGACTAGTAAGAATCTTAAAACTATGTATTGATATGTCTCTGTAAGGGAATCAAGTGTGTCTAGACTGGCATAAACATGGCAGAGAGAATCAGCTCAAACCCACTATAAAAAGGAATTTCAAAAGCAAAACCAAAAAACAGGGAAATTCTTTACATTTCCTTCAGGGTCTCTGATGAAACCTGGAAAAACCCTGTCTACAATGACAGCTGGATGTGGCATAAGGCTGGACACTTGGGACTGAGAGGATTGGTGAGATTGGGTGAGCAAATGCAGACCCTTTAAAGCAAAAATGCATGGCCCCCATTCCATGGGTCCCAACTCTCCAGGTTGAAGGGAATATTACTACAGCTATAACATGTACGGGAAACCTAGAGAATGGACACACTGTGAATACAAAAGGTTTCTAAAACTCAACGAGTAGTCCCTCTCCTGGTGCTCCGGTTTGACTTTCCAACTGCTTTACTATCAATCTCCCAACTTGGAGAGACAGCCCCTTTAACCTCCTGGTTCGCACAGGTTGCCAATTTGGCAGAGGATGGAAGGGAAGAGGGAGAACCAATGAGAGAGTAGCTGTTAGGCATTTGGACGGGCACATGTCACTCTAATTTCCCGGCAGGAAGAAGAATTAACCAGAGTCTCAGCCACCCACCGGGAACCAGTATAGGTCCTGAACCAAAATTTTGGACTTGCGTACAGCTCACAAAAAACGAGTTGGAAAATGGAGCTCAGGGCCACAGCAATTCACAAACTGGCAGAGTAATAAAGGACAACTATCGTCCAAAAATCTGTTGAGGGAAGGCCACGAGGCAGACTTGAAAGCCAGGCAGAATAGCAGGAAACAGATTTCAAGAGGTACGTTGGAATCGCCTTTAAAGCACAGGAAGAGGGGCACAACTTTGACAATGACGCAGTTGGCCAAAAAGGGCGTATGCGTTTTCTCCTGAATATATTCAGGAGAAAACGCATACGCCCTTTTTGGCCAAACAAGCAAGAGGGCAATGCAAATCTGCACTACAAAGACGTATCACTTCCCACCGGTCAAAAGGGACATCCACAAAATGTGTAAAAACCAGAAAGGCAAGACAGGCCCTGGAGAACAGGGAGCATTGTTATGCTGATGGGCGGGATGTAAATTGCCAACTGCCTCACTGGAGGAGTGCATTGCGTTCCCTAAAACAAGTAAACAACAGAGCTACAGAGCCAAGGGCACTTCCAGTCTAGGGAATATACATTGGGAAAACTGAAAATCAATAAGACAGAGCCACCCCCAAATTTAGGGCTGCACTGCTTACAAGAACCTCAACTTGGGTACACCGTAAATATCCCAGGAAATATAAAAATGGTTCAAAAAACTGTGGTATTTATGTCCGATGGAATATCCCTCAGCCATGAAATCAATGTCATAAGACCAGGAGCAGCAAAGTGAGTGGATTCAGGTACGATGATTCTAAGTGAAATAAGTCACACAGAAAAAGAAACTTATCATAAGTTATCACTTATGAAGATCCTGTAAACATGGCTACACATGAACTGAGTTAGGAAAGAGACCAGAGTCTCACATTTAGAAAACACTCTTATGCCTGCTTAAGGGGAAAGGAGAGGTGGGGTGATGCATAAAACCAGAGTTTGATATAAGCACAGGTACCATTTCCAAAACCAACTGTGGAATAGACAAGACCTACACCTTCCTCAGTGAAAGGGACTCAAAACCCCATATTTCCCGCAGAGGAATAGATCTGACTAGTAAGAATCTTAAAACCTATGTATTGATATGTCTCTGTAAGGGAATCAAGTGTGTCTAGACTGGCATAAACATGGCAGAGAGAATCAGCTCAAACCCACTATAAAAAGGAATTTCAAAAACAAAACCAAAAAACAGGGAAATTCTTTACATTTCCTTCAGGGTCTCTGATGAAACCTGGAAAAACCCTGTCTACAATGACAGCTGGATGTGGCATAAGGCTGGACACTTGGGACTGAGAGGATTGGTGAGATTGGCTGAGCAAATGCAGACCCTTTAAAGCAAAAATGCATGGCCCCCATTCCATGGGTCCCAACTCACCAGGTTGAAGGGAATATTACTACAGCTATAACATGTACGGGAAACCTAGAGAATGGACACACTGTGAATACAAAATGTTTCTAAAACTCAACGAGTAGTCCCTCACCTGGTGCTCCGGTTTGACTTTCCAACTGCTTTACTATCAATCTCCCAACTTGGAGAGACAGCCCCTTTAACCTCCTGGTTCGCACAGGTTGCCAATTTGGCAGAGGATGGAAGGGAAGAGGGAGAACCAATGAGAGAGTTACTGTTAGGCATTTGGACGGGCACATGTCACTCTAATTTCCCGGCAGGAAGAAGAATTAACCAGAGTCTCAGCCACCCACCAGGAACCAGTATAGGTCCTGAACCAAAATTTTGGACTTGCGTACAGCTCACAAAAAACCAGTTGGAAAATGGAGCTCAGGGCCACAGCAATTCACAAACTGGCAGAGTAATAAAGGACAACTATCATCCAAAAATCTGTTGAGGGAAGGCAACGAGGCAGACTTGAAAGCCAGGCAGAATAGCAGGAAACAGATTTCAAGAGGTACGTTGGAACCGCCTTTAAAGCACAGGAAGAAGGGCACAACTTTGACAATGACGCAGTTGGCCAAAAAGGGCGTATGCGTTTTCTCCTGAATATATTCAGGAGAAAACGCATACGCCCTTTTTGGCCAAACAAGCAAGCGGGCAATGCAAATCTGCACTACAAAGAAGTATCACTTCCCACCGGTCAAAAGGGACATCCACAAAATGTGTAAAAACCAGAAAGGCAAGACAGGCCCTGGAGAACAGGGAGCCTTGTTATGCTGATGGGCGGGATGTAAATTGCCAACTGCCTCACTGGAGGAGTGCATTGCGTTCCCTAAAACAAGTAAACAACAGAGCTACAGAGCCAAGGGCACTTCCAGTCTAGGGAATATACATTGGGAAAACTGAAAATCAATAAGACAGAGCCACCCCCAAATTTAGGGCTGCACTGCTTACAAGAACCTCAACTTGGGTACACCTTAAATATCCCAGGAAATATAAAAATGGTTCAAAAAACTGTGGTATTTATGTCCGATGGAATATCCCTCAGCCATGAAATCAATGTCATAAGACCAGGAGCAGCAACGTGAGTGGATTCAGGTACGATGATTCTAAGTGAAATAAGTCACACAGAAAAAGAAACTTATCATAAGTTATCACTTATGAAGATCCTGTAAACATGGCTACACATGAACTGAGTTAGGAAAGAGACCAGAGTCTCACATTTAGAAAACACTCTTATGCCTGCTTAAGGGGAAAGGAGAGGTGGGGTGATGCATAAAACCAGAGTTTGATATAAGCACAGGTACCATTTCCAAAACCAACTGTGGAATAGACAAGACCTACACCTTCCTCAGTGAAAGGGACTCAAAACCCCATATTTCCCGCAGAGGAATAGATCTGACTAGTAAGAATCTTAAAACCTATGTATTGATATGTCTCTGTAAGGGAATCAAGTGTGTCTAGACTGGCATAAACATGGCAGAGAGAATCAGCTCAAACCCACTATAAAAAGGAATTTCAAAAGCAAAACCAAAAAACAGGGAAATTCTTTACATTTCCTTCAGGGTCTCTGATGAAACCTGGAAAAACCCTGTCTACAATGACAGCTGGATGTGGCATAAGGCTGGACACTTGGGACTGAGAGGATTTTTGAGATTGGGTGAGCAAATGCAGACCCTTTAAAGCAAAAATGCATGGCCCCCATTCCATGGGTCCCAACTCTCCAGGTTGAAGGGAATATTACTACAGCTATAACATGTACGGGAAACCTAGAGAATGGACACACTGTGAATACAAAAGGTTTCTAAAACTCAACGAGTAGTCCCTCTCCTGGTGCTCCGGTTTGACTTTCCAACTGCTTTACTATCAATCTCCCAACTTGGAGAGACAGCCCCTTTAACCTCCTGGTTCGCACAGGTTGCCAATTTGGCAGAGGATGGAAGGGAAGAGGGAGAACCAATGAGAGAGTAGCTGTTAGGCATTTGGACGGGCACATGTCACTCTAATTTCCCGGCAGGAAGAAGAATTAACCAGAGTCTCAGCCACCCACCGGGAACCAGTATAGGTCCTGAACCAAAATTTTGGACTTGCGTACAGCTCACAAAAAACGAGTTGGAAAATGGAGCTCAGGGCCACAGCAATTCACAAACTGGCAGAGTAATAAAGGACAACTATCGTCCAAAAATCTGTTGAGGGAAGGCCACGAGGCAGACTTGAAAGCCAGGCAGAATAGCAGGAAACAGATTTCAAGAGGTACGTTGGAATCGCCTTTAAAGCACAGGAAGAGGGGCACAACTTTGACAATGACGCAGTTGGCCAAAAAGGGCGTATGCGTTTTCTCCTGAATATATTCAGGAGAAAACGCATACGCCCTTTTTGGCCAAACAAGCAAGCGGGCAATGCAAATCTGCACTACAAAGACGTATCACTTCCCACCGGTCAAAAGGGACATCCACAAAATGTGTAAAAACCAGAAAGGCAAGACAGGCCCTGGAGAACAGGGAGCATTGTTATGCTGATGGGCGGGATGTAAATTGCCAACTGCCTCACTGGAGGAGTGCATTGCGTTCCCTAAAACAAGTAAACAACAGAGCTACAGAGCCAAGGGCACTTCCAGTCTAGGGAATATACATTGGGAAAACTGAAAATCAATAAGACAGAGCCACCCCCAAATTTAGGGCTGCACTGCTTACAAGAACCTCAACTTGGGTACACCGTAAATATCCCAGGAAATATAAAAATGGTTCAAAAAACTGTGGTATTTATGTCCGATGGAATATCCCTCAGCCATGAAATCAATGTCATAAGACCAGGAGCAGCAAAGTGAGTGGATTCAGGTACGATGATTCTAAGTGAAATAAGTCACACAGAAAAAGAAACTTATCATAAGTTATCACTTATGAAGATCCTGTAAACATGGCTACACATGAACTGAGTTAGGAAAGAGACCAGAGTCTCACATTTAGAAAACACTCTTATGCCTGCTTAAGGGGAAAGGAGAGGTGGGGTGATGCATAAAACCAGAGTTTGATATAAGCACAGGTACCATTTCCAAAACCAACTGTGGAATAGACAAGACCTACACCTTCCTCAGTGAAAGGGACTCAAAACCCCATATTTCCCGCAGAGGAATAGATCTGACTAGTAAGAATCTTAAAACGTATGTATTGATATGTCTCTGTAAGGGAATCAAGTGTGTCTAGACTGGCATAAACATGGCAGAGAGAATCAGCTCAAACCCACTATAAAAAGGAATTTCAAAAACAAAACCAAAAAACAGGGAAATTCTTTACATTTCCTTCAGGGTCTCTGATGAAACCTGGAAAAACCCTGTCTACAATGACAGCTGGATGTGGCATAAGGCTGGACACTTGGGACTGAGAGGATTGGTGAGATTGGCTGAGCAAATGCAGACCCTTTAAAGCAAAAATGCATGGCCCCCATTCCATGGGTCCCAACTCACCAGGTTGAAGGGAATATTACTACAGCTATAACATGTACGGGAAACCTAGAGAATGGACACACTGTGAATACAAAATGTTTCTAAATCTCAACGAGTAGTCCCTCACCTGGTGCTCCGGTTTGACTTTCCAACTGCTTTACTATCAATCTCCCAACTTGGAGAGACAGCCCCTTTAACCTCCTGGTTCGCACAGGTTGCCAATTTGGCAGAGGATGGAAGGGAAGAGGGAGAACCAATGAGAGAGTTACTGTTAGGCATTTGGACGGGCACATGTCACTCTAATTTCCCGGCAGGAAGAAGAATTAACCAGAGTCTCAGCCACGCACCAGGAACCAGTATAGGTCCTGAACCAAAATTTTGGACTTGCGTACAGCTCACAAAAAACCAGTTGGAAAATGGAGCTCAGGGCCACAGCAATTCACAAACTGGCAGAGTAATAAAGGACAACTATCATCCAAAAATCTGTTGAGGGAAGGCAACGAGGCAGACTTGAAAGCCAGGCAGAATAGCAGGAAACAGATTTCAAGAGGTACGTTGGAACCGCCTTTAAAGCACAGGAAGAAGGGCACAACTTTGACAATGACGCAGTTGGCCAAAAAGGGCGTATGCGTTTTCTCCTGAATATATTCAGGAGAAAACGCATACGCCCTTTTTGGCCAAACAAGCAAGAGGGCAATGCAAATCTGCACTACAAAGAAGTATCACTTCCCACCGGTCAAAAGGGACATCCACAAAATGTGTAAAAACCAGAAAGGCAAGACAGGCCCTGGAGAACAGGGAGCCTTGTTATGCTGATGGGCGGGATGTAAATTGCCAACTGCCTCACTGGAGGAGTGCATTGCGTTCCCTAAAACAAGTAAACAACAGAGCTACAGAGCCAAGGGCACTTCCAGTCTAGGGAATATACATTGGGAAAACTGAAAATCAATAAGACAGAGCCACCCCCAAATTTAGGGCTGCACTGCTTACAAGAACCTCAACTTGGGTACACCTTAAATATCCCAGGAAATATAAAAATGGTTCAAAAAACTGTGGTATTTATGTCCGATGGAATATCCCTCAGCCATGAAATCAATGTCATAAGACCAGGAGCAGCAACGTGAGTGGATTCAGGTACGATGATTCTAAGTGAAATAAGTCACACAGAAAAAGAAACTTATCATAAGTTATCACTTATGAAGATCCTGTAAACATGGCTACACATGAACTGAGTTAGGAAAGAGACCAGAGTCTCACATTTAGAAAACACTCTTATGCCTGCTTAAGGGGAAAGGAGAGGTGGGGTGATGCATAAAACCAGAGTTTGATATAAGTACAGGTACCATTTCCAAAACCAACTGTGGAATAGTCAAGACCTACACCTTCCTCAGTGAAAGGGACTCAAAACCCCATATTTCCCGCAGAGGAATAGATCTGACTAGTAAGAATCTTAAAACTATGTATTGATATGTCTCTGTAAGGGAATCAAGTGTGTCTAGACTGGCATAAACATGGCAGAGAGAATCAGCTCAAACCCACTATAAAAAGGAATTTCAAAAGCAAAACCAAAAAACAGGGAAATTCTTTACATTTCCTTCAGGGTCTCTGATGAAACCTGGAAAAACCCTGTCTACAATGACAGCTGGATGTGGCATAAGGCTGGACACTTGGGACTGAGAGGATTGGTGAGATTGGGTGAGCAAATGCAGACCCTTTAAAGCAAAAATGCTTGGCCCCCATTCCTTGGATCCCAACTCTCCAGGTTGAAGGGAATATTACTACAGCTATAACATGTACGGGAAACCTAGAGAATGGACACACTGTGAATACAAAAGGTTTCTAAAACTCAACGAGTAGTCCCTCTCCTGGTGCTCCGGTTTGACTTTCCAACTGCTTTACTATCCATCTCCCAACTTGGAGAGACAGACCCTTTAACCTCCTGGTTCGCACAGGTTGCCAATTTGGCAGAGGATGGAAGGGAAGAGGGAGAACCAATGAGAGAGTTACTGTTAGGCATTTGGACGGGCACATGTCACTCTAATTTCCCGGCAGGAAGAAGAATTAACCAGAGTCTCAGCCACCCACCGGGAACCAGTATAGGTCCTGAACCAAAATTTTGGACTTGCGTACAGCTCACAAAAAACGAGTTGGAAAATGGAGCTCAGGGCCACAGCAATTCACAAACTGGCAGAGTAATAAAGGACAACTATCGTCCAAAAATCTGTTGAGGGAAGGCAACGAGGCAGACTTGAAAGCCAGGCAGAATAGCAGGAAACAGATTTCAAGAGGTACGTTGGAATCGCCTTTAAAGCACAGGAAGAGGGGCACAACTTCGACAGTGACACAGTTGGCCAAAAAGGGCGTATGCGTTTTCTCCTGAATATATTCAGGAGAAAACGCATACGCCCTTTTTGGCCAAACAAGCAAGCGGGCAATGCAAATCTGCACTACAAAGAAGTATCACTTCCCACCGCTCAAAAGGGACATCCACAAAATGTGTAAAAACCAGAAAGGCAAGACAGGCCCTGGAGAACAGGGAGCCTTGTTATGCTGATGCGCGGGATGTAAATTGCCAAGTGCCTCACTGGAGGAGTCCATTGCGTTCCCTAAAACAAGTAAACAACAGAGCTACAGAGCCAAGGGCACTTCCAGTCTAGGGAATATACATTGGGAAAACTGAAAATCAATAAGACAGAGCCACCCCGAAATTTAGGGCTGCACTGCTTACAAGAACCTCAACTTGGGTACACCTTAAATATCCCAGGAAATATAAAAATGGTTCAAAAAACTGTGGTATTTATGTCCGATGGAATATCCCTCAGCCATGAAATCAATGTCATAAGACCAGGAGCAGCAAAGTGAGTGGATTCAGGTACGTTGATTCTAAGTGAAATAAGTCACACAGAAAAAGAAACTTATCATAAGATATGACTTATGAAGATCCTGTAAACATGGCTACACATGAACTGAGTTAGGAAAGAGACCAGAGTCTCACATTTAGAAAACACTCTTATGCCTGCTTAAGGGGAAAGGAGAGGTGGGGTGATGCATAAAACCAGAGTTTGATATAAGCACAGGTACCATTTCCAAAACCAACTGTGCAATAGACAAGACCTACACCTTCCTCAGTGAAAGGGTCTCAAAACCCCATATTTCCCGCAGATGAATAGATCTGACTAGTAAGAATCTTAAAACCTATGTATTGATATGTCTCTGTAAGGGAATCAAATGTGTCTAGACTGGCATAAACATGGCAGAGAGAATCAGCTCAAACCCACTATAAAAAGGAATATCAAAAACAAAACCAAAAAACAGGGAAATTCTTTCCATTTCCTTCAGGGTCTCTGATGAAACCTGGAAAAACCCTGTCTACAATGACAGCTGGATGTGGCATAAGGCTGGACACTTGGGACTGAGAGGATTGGTGAGATTGGGTGAGCAAATGCAGACCCTTTAAAGCAAAAATGCTTGGCCCCCATTCCTTGGATCCCAACTCTCCAGGTTGAAGGGAATATTACTACAGCTATAACATGTACGGGAAACCTAGAGAATGGACACACTGTGAATACAAAAGGTTTCTAAAACTCAACGAGTAGTCCCTCTCCTGGTGCTCCGGTTTGACTTTCCAACTGCTTTACTATCCATCTCCCAACTTGGAGAGACAGACGCTTTAACCTCCTGGTTCGCACAGGTTGCCAATTTGGCAGAGGATGGAAGGGAAGAGGGAGAACCAATGAGAGAGTTACTGTTAGGCATTTGGACGGGCACATGTCACTCTAATTTCCCGGCAGGAAGAAGAATTAACCAGAGTCTCAGCCACCCACCGGGAACCAGTATAGGTCCTGAACCAAAATTTTGGACTTGCGTACAGCTCACAAAAAACGAGTTGGAAAATGGAGCTCAGGGCCACAGCAATTCACAAACTGGCAGAGTAATAAAGGACAACTATCGTCCAAAAATCTGTTGAGGGAAGGCAACGAGGCAGACTTGAAAGCCAGGCAGAATAGCAGGAAACAGATTTCAAGAGGTACGTTGGAATCGCCTTTAAAGCACAGGAAGAGGGGCACAACTTCGACAGTGACACAGTTGGCCAAAAAGGTCGTATGCGTTTTCTCCTGAATATATTCAGGAGAAAACGCATACGCCCTTTTTGGCCAAACAAGCAAGCGGGCAATGCAAATCTGCACTACAAAGAAGTATCACTTCCCACCGGTCAAAAGGGACATCCACAAAATGTGTAAAAACCAGAAAGGCAAGACAGGCCGTGGAGAACAGGGAGCCTTGTTATGCTGATGCGCGGGATGTAAATTGCCAACTGCCTCACTGGAGGAGTCCATTGCGTTCCCTAAAACAAGTAAACAACAGAGCTACAGAGCCAAGGGCACTTCCAGTCTAGGGAATATACATTGGGAAAACTGAAAATCAATAAGACAGAGCCACCCCGAAATTTAGGGCTGCACTGCTTACAAGAACCTCAACTTGGGTACACCTTAAATATCCCAGGAAATATAAAAATGGTTCAAAAAACTGTGGTATTTATGTCCGATGGAATATCCATCAGCCATGAAATCAATGTCATAAGACCAGGAGCAGCAAAGTGAGTGGATTCAGGTACGATGATTCTAAGTGAAATAAGTCACACAGAAAAAGAAACTTATCATAAGATATCACTTATGAAGATCCTGTAAACATGGCTACACATGAACTGAGTTAGGAAAGAGACCAGAGTCTCACATTTAGAAAACACTCTTATGCCTGCTTAAGGGGAAAGGAGAGGTGGGGTGATTCATAAAACCAGAGTTTGATATAAGCACAGGTACCATTTCCAAAACCAACTGTGCAATAGACAAGACCTACACCTTCCTCAGTGAAAGGGACTCAAAACCCCATATTTCCCGCAGAGGAATAGATCTGACTAGTAAGAATCTTAAAACCTATGTATTGATATGTCTCTGTAAGGGAATCAAGTGTGTCTAGACTGGCATAAACATGGCAGAGAGAATCAGCTCAAACCCACTATAAAAATGAATTTCAAAAACAAAACCAAAAAACAGGGAAATTCTTTCCATTTCCTTCAGGGTCTCTGATGAAACCTGGAAAAACCCTGTCTACAATGACAGCTGGATGTGGCATAAGGCTGGACACTTGGGACTGAGAGGATTGGTGAGATTGGGTGAGCAAATGCAGACCCTTTAAAGCAAAAATGCTTGGCCCCCATTCCTTGGATCCCAACTCTCCAGGTTGAAGGGAATATTACTACAGCTATAACATGTACGGGAAACCTAGAGAATGGACACACTGTGAATACAAAAGGTTTCTAAAACTCAACGAGTAGTCCCTCTCCTGGTGCTCCGGTTTGACTTTCCAACTGCTTTACTATCCATCTCCCAACTTGGAGAGACAGACCCTTTAACCTCCTGGTTCGCACAGGTTGCCAATTTGGCAGAGGATGGAAGGGAAGAGGGAGAACCAATGAGAGAGTTACTGTTAGGCATTTGGACGGGCACATGTCACTCTAATTTCCCGGCAGGAAGAAGAATTAACCAGAGTCTCAGCCACCCACCGGGAACCAGTATAGGTCCTGAACCAAAATTTTGGACTTGCGTACAGCTCACAAAAAACGAGTTGGAAAATGGAGCTCAGGGCCACAGCAATTCACAAACTGGCAGAGTAATAAAGGACAACTATCGTCCAAAAATCTGTTGAGGGAAGGCAACGAGGCAGACTTGAAAGCCAGGCAGAATAGCAGGAAACAGATTTCAAGAGGTACGTTGGAATCGCCTTTAAAGCACAGGAAGAGGGGCACAACTTCGACAGTGACACAGTTGGCCAAAAAGGGCGTATGCGTTTTCTCCTGAATATATTCAGGAGAAAACGCATACGCCCTTTTTGGCCAAACAAGCAAGCGGGCAATGCAAATCGGCACTACAAAGAAGTATCCCTTCCCACCGGTCAAAAGGGACATCCACAAAATGTGTAAAAACCAGAAAGGCAAGACTGGCCCTGGAGAACAGGGAGCCTTGTTATGCTGATGCGCGGGATGTAAATTGCCAAGTGCCTCACTGGAGGAGTGCATTGCGTTCCCTAAAACAAGTAAACAACAGAGCTACAGAGCCAAGGGCACTTCCAGTCTAGGGAATATACATTGGGAAAACTGAAAATCAATAAGACAGAGCCACCCCGAAATTTAGGGCTGCACTGCTTACAAGAACCTCAACTTGGGTACACCTTAAATATCCCAGGAAATATAAAAATGGTTCAAAAAACTGTGGTATTTATGTCCGATGGAATATCCATCAGCCATGAAATCAATGTCATAAGACCAGGAGCAGCAAAGTGAGTGGATTCAGGTACGATGATTCTAAGTGAAATAAGTCACACAGAAAAAGAAACTTATCATAAGATATGACTTATGAAGATCCTGTAAACATGGCTACACATGAACTGAGTTAGGAAAGAGACCAGAGTCTCACATTTAGAAAACACTCTTATGCCTGCTTAAGGGGAAAGGAGACGTGGGGTGATTCATAAAACCAGAGTTTGATATAAGCACAGGTACCATTTCCAAAACCAACTGTGCAATAGACCAGACCTACACCTTCCTCAGTGAAAGGGACTCAAAACCCCATATTGCCCGCAGAGGAATAGATCTGACTAGTAAGAATCTTAAAACCTATGTATTGATATGTCTCTGTAAGGGAATCAAGTGTGTCTAGACTGGCATAAACATGGCAGAGAGAATCAGCTCAAACCCACTATAAAAATGAATTTCAAAAACAAAACCAAAAAACAGGGAAATTCTTTCCATTTCCTTCAGGGTCTCTGATGAAACCTGGAAAAACCCTGTCTACAATGACAGCTGGATGTGGCATAAGGCTGGACACTTGGGACTGAGAGGATTGGTGAGATTGGGTGAGCAAATGCAGACCCTTTAAAGCAAAAATGCTTGGCCCCCATTCCTTGGGTCCCAACTCTCCAGGTTGAAGGGAATATTACTACAGCTATAACATGTACGGGAAACCTAGAGAATGGACACACTGTGAATACAAAAGGTTTCTAAAACTCAACGAGTAGTCCCTCTCCTGGTGCTCCGGTTTGACTTTCCAACTGCTTTACTATCAATCTCCCAACTTGGAGAGACAGCCCCTTTAACCTCCTGGTTCGCACAGGTTGCCAATTTGGCAGAGGATGGAAGGGAAGAGGGAGAACCAATGAGAGAGTTACTGTTAGGCATTTGGACGGGCACATGTCACTCTAATTTCCCGGCAGGAAGAAGAATTAACCAGAGTCTCAGCCACCCACCGGGAACCAGTATAGGTCCTGAACCAAAATTTTGGACTTGCGTACAGCTCACAAAAAACGAGTTGGAAAATGGAGCTCAGGGCCACAGCAATTCACAAACTGGCAGAGTAATAAAGGACAACTATCGTCCAAAAATCTGTTGAGGGAAGGCAACGAGGCAGACTTGAAAGCCAGGCAGAATAGCAGGAAACAGATTTCAAGAGGTAAGTTGGAATCGCCTTGAAAGCACAGGAAGAGGGGCACAACTTCGACAATGACACAGTTGGCCAAAAAGGGCGTATGCGTTTTCTCCTGAATATATTCAGGAGAAAACGCATACGCCCTTTTTGGCCAAACAAGCAAGCGGGCAATGCAAATCGGCACTACAAAGAAGTATCCCTTCCCACCGGTCAAAAGGGACATCCACAAAATGTGTAAAAACCAGAAAGGCAAGACTGGCCCTGGAGAACAGGGAGCCTTGTTATGCTGATGGGCGGGATGTAAATTGCCAACTGCCTCACTGGAGGAGTGCATTGCGTTCCCTAAAACAAGTAAACAACAGAGCTACAGAGCCAAGGGCACTTCCAGTCTAGGGAATATACATTGGGAAAACTGAAAATCAATAAGACAGAGCCACCCCCAAATTTAGGGCTGCACTGCTTACAAGAACTTCAACTTGGGTACACCTTAAATATCCCAGGAAATATAAAAATGGTTCAAAAAACTGGTATTTATGTCCGATGAAATATCCCTCAGCCATGAAATCAATGTCATAAGACCAGGAGCAGCAAAGTGAGTGGATTCAGGTACGATGATTCTAAGTGAAATAAGTCACACAGAAAAAGAAACTTATCATAAGATATGACTTATGAAGATCCTGTAAACATGGCTACACATGAACTGAGTTAGGAAAGAGACCAGAGTCTCACATTTAGAAAACACTCTTATGCCTGCTTAAGGGGAAAGGAGAGGTGGGGTGATGCATAAAACCAGAGTTTGATATAAGCACAGTTACCATTTCCAAAACCAACTGTGGTATAGACAAGACCTACACCTTCCTCAGTGAAAGGGACTCAAAACCCCATATATCCCACAGAGGAATAGATCTGACTAGTAAGAATCTTAAAACCTATGTATTGATATGTCTCTGTAAGGGAATCAATTGTGTCTAGACTGGCATACACATGGCAGAGAGAATCAGCTCAAACCCACTATAAAAAGGAATTTCAGAAACAAAACCAAAAAACAGGGAAATTCTTTACATTTCCTTCAGTGTCTCTGATGAAACCTGGAAAAACACTGTCTACAATGATAGCTGGATGTGGCATAAGGCTGGACACTTGGGACTGAGAGGATTGGTGAGTTTGGGTGAGCAAATGCAGACCCTTTAAAGCAAAAATGCATGGCCCCCATTCCATGGGTCCGAACTCTCCAGGTTGAAGGGAATATTACTACAGCTATAACATGTACGGGAAACCTAGAGAATGGACACACTGTGAATACAAAAGGTTTCTAAAACTCAACGAGTAGTCCCTCTCCTGGTGCTCCGGTTTGACTTTCCAACTGCTTTACTATCAATCTCCCAACTTGGAGAGACAGCCCCTTTAACCTCCTGGTTCGCACAGGTTGCCAATTTGGCAGAGGATGGAAGGGAAGAGGGAGAACCAATGAGAGAGTAGCTGTTAGGCATTTGGACGGGCACATGTCACTCTAATTTCCCGGCAGGAAGAAGAATTAACCAGAGTCTCAGCCACCCACCGGGAACCAGTATAGGTCCTGAACCAAAATTTTGGACTTGCGTACAGCTCACAAAAAACGAGTTGGAAAATGGAGCTCAGGGCCACAGCAATTCACAAACTGGCAGAGTAATAAAGGACAACTATCGTCCAAAAATCTGTTGAGGGAAGGCAACGAGGCAGACTTGAAAGCCAGGCAGAATAGCAGGAAACAGATTTCAAGAGGTACGTTGGAATCGCCTTTAAAGCACAGGAAGAGGGGCACAACTTCGACAGTGACACAGTTGGCCAAAAAGGGCATATGCGTTTTCTCCTGAATATATTCAGGAGAAAACGCATACGCCCTTTTTGGCCAAACAAGCAAGCGGGCAATGCAAATCTGCACAACAAAGAAGTATCACTTCCCACCGGTCAAAAGGGACATCCACAAAATGTGTAAAAACCAGAAAGGCAACACAGGCCCTGGAGAACAGGGAGCCTTGTTATGCTGATGGGCGGGATGTAAATGGCCAAGTGCCTCACTGGAGGAGTCCATTGCGTTCCCTAAAACAAGTAAACAACAGAGCTACAGAGCCAAGGGCACTTCCAGTCTAGGGAATATACATTGGGAAAACTGAAAATCAATAAGACAGAGCCACCCCCAAATTTAGGGCTGCACTGCTTACAAGAACCTGAACTTGGGTACACCTTAAATATCCCAGGAAATATAAAAATGGTTCAAAAAACTGTGGTATTTATGTCCGATGGAATATCCATCAGCCATGAAATCAATGTCATAAGACCAGGAGCAGCAAAGTGAGTGGATTCATGTACGATGATTCTAAGTGAAATAAGTCACACAGAAAAAGAAACTTATCATAAGATATCACTTATGAAGATCCTGTAAACATGGCTACACATGAACTGAGTTAGGAAAGAGACCAGAGTCTCACATTTAGAAAACACTCATGCCTGCTTAAGGGGAAAGGAGAGGTGGGGTGATTCATAAAACCAGAGTTTGATATGAGCACAAGACCCATTTCCAAAACCAACTGTGCAATAGACCAGACCTACACCTTCCTCAGTGAAAGGGACTCAAAACCCCATATTTCCCGCAGAGGAATAGATCTGACTAGTAAGAATCTTAAAACCTATGTATTGATATATCTCTGTAAGGGAATCAAGTGTGTCTAGACTGGCATAAACATGGCAGCGAGAATCAGCTCAAACCCACTATAAAAATGAATTTCAAAAACAAAACCAAAAAACAGGGAAATTCTTTCCATTTCCTTCAGGGTCTCTGATGAAACCTGGAAAAACCCTGTCTACAATGACAGCTGGATGTGGCATAAGGCTGGACACTTGGGACTGAGAGGATTGGTGAGATTGGGTGAGCAAATGCAGACCCTTTAAAGCAAAAATGCTTGGCCCCCATTCCTTGGGTCCCAACTCTCCAGGTTGAAGGGAATATTACTACAGCTATAACATGTACGGGAAACCTAGAGAATGGACACACTGTGAATACAAAAGGTTTCTAAAACTCAACGAGTAGTCCCTCTCCTGGTGCTCCGGTTTGACTTTCCAACTGCTTTACTATCAATCTCCCAACTTGGAGAGACAGCCCCTTTAACCTCCTGGTTCGCACAGGTTGCCAATTAGGCAGAGGATGGAAGGGAAGAGGGAGAACCAATGAGAGAGTTACTGTTAGGCATTTGGACGGGCACATGTCACTCTAATTTCCCGGCAGGAAGAAGAATTAACCAGAGTCTCAGCCACCCACCGGGAACCAGTATAGGTCCTGAACCAAAATTTTGGACTTGCGTACAGCTCACAAAAAACGAGTTGGAAAATGGAGCTCAGGGCCACAGCAATTCACAAACTGGCAGAGTAATAAAGGACAACTATCGTCCAAAAATCTGTTGAGGGAAGGCAACGAGGCAGACTTGAAAGCCAGGCAGAATAGCAGGAAACAGATTTCAAGAGGTACGTTGGAATCGCCTTTAAAGCACAGGAAGAGGGGCACAACTTCGACAGTGACACAGTTGGCCAAAAAGGGCGTATGCATTTTCTCCTGAATATATTCAGGAGAAAACGCATACGCCCTTTTTGGCCAAACAAGCAAGCGGGCAATGCAAATCTGCACTACAAAGAAGTATCACTTCCCACCGGTCAAAAGGGACATCCACAAAATGTGTAAAAACCAGAAAGGCAAGACAGGCCCTGGAGAACAGGGAGCCTTGTTATGCTGATGGGCGGGATGTAAATTGCCAAGTGCCTCACTGGAGGAGTCCATTGCGTTCCCTAAAACAAGTAAACAACAGAGCTACAGAGCCAAGGGCACTTCCAGTCTAGGGAATATACATTGGGAAAACTGAAAATCAATAAGACAGAGCCACCCCCAAATTTAGGGCTGCACTGCTTACAAGAAACTGAACTTGGGTACACCTTAAATATCCCAGGAAATATAAAAATGGTTCAAAAAACTGTGGTATTTATGTCCGATGGAATATCCCTCAGCCATGAAATCAATGTCATAAGACCAGGAGCAGCAAAGTGAGTGGATTCAGGTACGATGATTCTAAGTGAAATAAGTCACACAGAAAAAGAAACTTATCATAAGATATGACTTATGAAGATCCTGTAAACATGGCTACACATGAACTGAGTTAGGAAAGAGAACAGAGTCTCACATTTAGAAAACACTCTTATGCCTGCTTAAGGGGAAAGGAGAGGTGGGGTGATGCATAAAACCAGAGTTTGATATAAGCACAGGTACCATTTCCAAAACCAACTGTGGTATAGACAAGACCTACACCTTCCTCAGTGAAAGGGACTCAAAACCCCATATTTCCCACAGAGGAATAGATCTGACTAGTAAGAATCTTAAAACCTATGTATTGATATGTCTCTGTAAGGGAATCAAGTGTGTCTAGACTGGCATAAACATGGCAGAGAGAATCAGCTCAAACCCACTATAAAAAGGAATTTCAAAAACAAAACCAAAAAACAGGGAAATTCTTTCCATTTCCTTCAGGGTCTCTGATGAAACCTGGAAAAACCCTGTCTACAATGACAGCTGGATGTGGCATAAGGCTGGACACTTGGGACTGAGAGGATTGGTGAGATTGGGTGAGCAAATGCAGACCCTTTAAAGCAAAAATGCATGGCCCCCATTCCATGGGTCCCAACTCTCCATGTTGAAGGGAATATTACTACAGCTATAACATGTACGGGAAACCTAGAGAATGGACACACTGTGAATACAATTGGTTTCTAAATCTCAAAGAGTAGTCCCTCTCCTGGTGCTCCGGTTTGACTTTCCAACTGCTTTACTATCAATCTCCCAACTTGGAGAGACAGCCCCTTTAACCTCCTGGTTCGCACAGGTTGCCAATTTGGCAGAGGATTGAAGAGAAGAGGGAGAACCAATGAGAGAGTTACTGTTAGGCATTTGGACGGGCACATGTCACTCTAATTTCCCGGCAGGAAGAAGAATTAACCAGAGTCTCAGCCACCCACCAGGAACCAGTATAGGTCCTGAACCAAAATTTTGGACTTGCGTACAGCTCACAAAAAACTAGTTGGAAAATGGAGCTCAGGGCCACAGCAATTCACAAACTGGCAGAGTAATAAAGGACAACTATCATCCAAAAATCTGTTGAGGGAAGGCAACGAGGCAGACTTGAAAGCGAGGCAGAATAGCAGGAAACAGATTTCAAGAGGTACGTTGGAATCGCCTTTAAAGCACAGGAAGAGGGGCACAACTTCGACAGTGACGCAGTTGGCCAAAAAGGGCGTATGCGTTTTCTCCTGAATATATTCAGGAGAAAACGCATACGCCCTTTTTGGCCATACAAGAAAGCGGGCAATGCAAATCTGCACTACAAATAAGTATCACTTCCCACTGGTCAAAAGGGACATCCACAAAATGTGTAAAAACCAGAAAGGCAAGACTGGCCCTGGAGAACAGGGAGCCTTGTTATGCTGATGGGCGGGATGTAAATTGCCAACTGCCTCACTGGAGGAGTGCATTGCGTTCCCTAAAACAAGTAAACAACAGAGCTACAGAGCCAAGGGCACTTCCAGTCTAGGGAATATACATTGGGTAAACTGAAAATCAATAAGACAGAGCCACCCCCAAATTTAGGGCTGCACTGCTTACAAGAACCTCAACTTGGGTACACCTTAAATATCCCAGGAAATATAAAAATGGTTCAAAAAACTGTGGTATTTATGTCCGATGGAATATCCCTCAGCCATGAAATCAATGTCTTAAGACCAGGAGCAGCAAAGTGAGTGGATTCAGGTACGATGATTCTAAGAGAAATAAGTCACACAGAAAAAGAAACTTATCATAAGATATGACTTATGAAGATCCTGTAAACATGGCTACACATGAACTGAGTTAGGAAAGAGACCAGAGTCTCACATTTAGAAAACACTCTTATGCCTGCTTAAGGGGAAAGGAGAGGTGGGGAGATGCATAAAACCAGAGTTTGATATAAGCACAGGTACCATTTCCAAAAGCAACTGTGGAATAGACAAGACCTACACCTTCCTCAGTGAAAGGGACTCAAAACCCCATATTTCCCACAGAGGAATAGATCTGACTAATAAGAATCTTAAAACCTATGTATTGATATGTCTCAGTAAGGGAATCAAGTGTTTCTAGACTGGCATAAACATGGCAGCGAGAATCAGCTCAAACCCACTATAAAAAGGAATTTCAGAAACAAAACCAAGAAACAGAGAAATTCTTTACATTTCCTTCAGGGTCTCTGATGAAACCTGGAAAAACCCTGTCTACAATGACAGCTGGATGTGGCATAAGGCTGGACACTTGGGACTGAGAGGATTGGTGAGATTGGGTGAGCAAATGCAGACCCTTTAAAGCAAAAATGCATGGCCCCCATTCCATGGGTCCCAACTCTCCAGGTTGAAGGGAATATTACTACAGCTATAACATGTACGGGAAACCTAGAGAATGGACACACTGTGAATACAAAAGGTTTCTAAAACTCAACGAGTAGTCCCTCTCCTGGTGCTCCGGTTTGACTTTCCAACTGCTTTACTATCAATCTCCCAACTTGGAGAGACAGCCCCTTTAACCTCCTGGTTCGCACAGGTTGCCAATTTGGCAGAGGATGGAAGGGAAGAGGGAGAACAAATGAGAGAGTTACTGTTAAGCATTTGGACGGGCACATGTCACTCTAATTTCCCGGCAGGAAGAAGAATTAACCAGAGACTCAGTCACCCACCGGGAACCAGTATAGGTCCTGAACCAAAATTTTGGACTTGCATACAGCTCACAAAAAACGAGTTGGAAAATGGAGCTCAGGGCCACAGCAATTCACAAACTGGCAGAGTAAAAATGGACAACTATCGTCCAAAAATCTGTTGACGGAAGGCAACGAGGCAGACTTGAAATCCAGGCAGAATAGCAGGAAACATATTTCAAGAGGTAAGTTGGAATCGCCTTGAAAGCACAGGAAGAGGGGCACAACTTCGACAATGACGCAGTTGGCCAAAAAGGGCGTATGCGTTTTCTCCTGAATATATTCAGGAGAAAACGCATCCGACCTTTTTGGCCAAACAAGCAAGCGGGCAATGCAAATCTGCACTACAAAGAAGTATCACTTCCCACCGGTCAAAAGGGACATCCACAAAATGTGTAAAAACCAGAAAGGCAAGACAGGCCCTGGAGAACAGGGAGCCTTGTTATGCTGATGGGCGGGATGTAAATTGCCAACTGCCTCACTGGAGGAGTGCATTGCGTTCCCTAAAACAAGTAAACAACAGAGCTACAGAGCCAAGGGCACTTCCAGTCTAGGGAATATACATTGGGAAAACTGAAAATCAATAAGAGAGAGCCACCCCCAAATTTAGGGCTGCACTGCTTACAAGAACCTCAACTTGGGTACACCTTAAATATCCCAGGAAATATAAAAATGGTTCAAAATCTGTGGTATTTATGTCCGATGGAATATCCCTCAGCCATGAAATCAATGTCATAAGACCAGGAGCAGCAAAGTGAGTGGATTCAGGTACGATGATTCTAAGTGAAATAAGTCACACAGAAAAAGAAACTTATCATAAGATATGACTTATGAAGATCCTGTAAACATGGCTACACATGAACTGAGTTAGGAAAGAGAACAGAGTCTCACATTTAGAAAACACTCTTATGCCTGCTTAAGGGGAAAGGAGAGGTGGTGTGATGCATAAAACCAGAGTTTGATATAAGCACAGGTACCATTTCCAAAACCAACTGTGGTATAGACAAGACCTACACCTTCCTCAGTGAAAGGGACTCAAAACCCCATATTTCCCACAGAGGAATAGATCTGACTAGTAAGAATCTTAAAACCTATGTATTGATATGTCTCTGTAAGGGAATCAAGTGTGTCTAGACTGGCATAAACATGGCAGAGAGAATCAGCTCAAACCCACTATAAAAAGGAATTTCAAAAACAAAACCAAAAAACAGGGAAATTCTTTCCATTTCCTTCAGGGTCTCTGATGAAACCTGGAAAAACCCTGTCTACAATGACAGCTGGATGTGGCATAAGGCTGGACACTTGGGACTGAGAGGATTGGTGAGATTGGGTGAGCAAATGCAGACCCTTTAAAGCAAAAATGCATGGCCCCCATTCCATGGGTCCCAACTCTCCATGTTGAAGGGAATATTACTACAGCTATAACATGTACGGGAAACCTAGAGAATGGACACACTGTGAATACAAAAGGTTTCTAAATCTCAAAGAGTAGTCCCTCTCCTGGTGCTCCGGTTTGACTTTCCAACTGCTTTACTATCAATCTCCCAACTTGGAGAGACAGCCCCTTTAACCTCCTGGTTCGCACAGGTTGCCAATTTGGCAGAGGATTGAAGGGAAGAGGGAGAACCAATGAGAAAGTTACTGTTAGGCATTTGGACGGGCACATGTCACTCTAATTTCCCGGCAGGAAGAAGAATTAACCAGAGTATCAGCCACCCACCAGGAACCAGTATAGGTCCTGAACCAAAATTTTGGACTTGCGTACAGCTCACAATATACTAGTTGGAAAATGGAGCTCAGGGCCACAGCAATTCACAAACTGGCAGAGTAATAAAGGACAACTATCGTCCAAAAATCTGTTGAGGGAAGGCAACGAGGCAGACTTTAAAGCCAGGCAGAATAGCAGGAAACAGATTTCAAGAGGTAAGTTGGAATCGCCTTGAAAGCACAGGAAGAGGGGCACAACTTCGACAATGACACAGTTGGCCAAAAAGGGCGTATGCGTTTTCTCCTGAATATATTCAGGAGAAAACGCATACGCCCTTTTTGGCCAAACAAGCAAGCGGGCAATGCAAATCGGCACTACAAAGAAGTATCCCTTCCCACCGGTCAAAAGGGACATCCACAAAATGTGTAAAAACCAGAAAGGCAAGACTGGCCCTGGAGAACAGGGAGCCTTGTTATGCTGATGCGCGGGATGTAAATGGCCAAGTGCCTCACTGGAGGAGTGCATTGCGTTCCCTAAAACAAGTAAACAACAGAGCTACAGAGCCAAGGGCACTTCCAGTCTAGGGAATATACATTGGGAAAACTGAAAATCAATAAGACAGAGCCACCCCGAAATTTAGGGCTGCACTGCTTACAAGAACCTCAACTTGGGTACACCTTAAATATCCCAGGAAATATAAAAATGGTTCAAAAAACTGTGGTATTTATGTCCGATGGAATATCCATCAGCCATGAAATCAATGTCATAAGACCAGGAGCAGCAAAGTGAGTGGATTCAGGTACGATGATTCTAAGTGAAATAAGTCACACAGAAAAAGAAACTTATCATAAGATATGACTTATGAAGATCCTGTAAACATGGCTACACATGAACTGAGTTAGGAAAGAGACCAGAGTCTCACATTTAGAAAACACTCTTATGCCTGCTTAAGTGGAAAGGAGAGGTGGGGTGATTCATAAAACCAGAGTTTGATATAAGCACAGGTACCATTTCCAAAACCAACTGTGCAATAGACAAGACCTACACCTTCCTCAGTGAAAGGGACTCAAAACCCCATATTGCCCGCAGAGGAATAGATCTGACTAGTAAGAATCTTAAAACCTATGTATTGATATATCTCTGTAAGGGAATCAAGTGTGTCTAGACTGGCATAAACATGGCAGCGAGAATCAGCTCAAACCCACTATAAAAATGAATTTCAAAAACAAAACCAAAAAACAGGGAAATTCTTTCCATTTCCTTCAGGGTCTCTGATGAAACCTGGAAAAACCCTGTCTACAATGACAGCTGGATGTGGCATAAGGCTGGACACTTGGGACTGAGAGGATTGGTGAGATTGGGTGAGCAAATGCAGACCCTTTAAAGCAAAAATGCTTGGCCCCCATTCCTTGGGTCCCAACTCTCCAGGTTGAAGGGAATATTACTACAGCTATAACATGTACGGGAAACCTAGAGAATGGACACACTGTGAATACAAAAGGTTTCTAAAACTCAACGAGTAGTCCCTCTCCTGGTGCTCCGGTTTGACTTTCCAACTGCTTTACTATCAATCTCCCAACTTGGAGAGACAGCCCCTTTAACCTCCTGGTTCGCACAGGTTGCCAATTAGGCAGAGGATGGAAGGGAAGAGGGAGAACCAATGAGAGAGTTACTGTTAGGCATTTGGACGGGCACATGTCACTCTAATTTCCCGGCAGGAAGAAGAATTAACCAGAGTCTCAGCCACCCACCGGGAACCAGTATAGGTCCTGAACCAAAATTTTGGACTTGCGTACAGCTCACAAAAAACGAGTTGGAAAATGGAGCTCAGGGCCACAGCAATTCACAAACTGGCAGAGTAATAAAGGACAACTATCGTCCAAAAATCTGTTGAGGGAAGGCAACGAGGCAGACTTGAAAGCCAGGCAGAATAGCAGGAAACAGATTTCAAGAGGTACGTTGGAATCGCCTTTAAAGCACAGGAAGAGGGGCACAACTTCGACAGTGACACAGTTGGCCAAAAAGGGCGTATGCATTTTCTCCTGAATATATTCAGGAGAAAACGCATACGCCCTTTTTGGCCAAACAAGCAAGCGGGCAATGCAAATCTGCACTACAAAGAAGTATCACTTCCCACCGGTCAAAAGGGACATCCACAAAATGTGTAAAAACCAGAAAGGCAAGACAGGCCCTGGAGAACAGGGAGCCTTGTTATGCTGATGGGCGGGATGTAAATTGCCAAGTGCCTCACTGGAGGAGTCCATTGCGTTCCCTAAAACAAGTAAACAACAGAGCTACAGAGCCAAGGGCACTTCCAGTCTAGGGAATATACATTGGGAAAACTGAAAATCAATAAGACAGAGCCACCCCCAAATTTAGGGCTGCACTGCTTACAAGAACCTGAACTTGGGTACACCTTAAATATCCCAGGAAATATAAAAATGGTTCAAAAAACTGTGGTATTTATGTCCGATGGAATATCCCTCAGCCATGAAATCAATGTCATAAGACCAGGAGCAGCAAAGTGAGTGGATTCAGGTACGATGATTCTAAGTGAAATAAGTCACACAGAAAAAGAAACTTATCATAAGATATGACTTATGAAGATCCTGTAAACATGGCTACACATGAACTGAGTTAGGAAAGAGAACAGAGTCTCACATTTAGAAAACACTCTTATGCCTGCTTAAGGGGAAAGGAGAGGTGGGGTGATGCATAAAACCAGAGTTTGATATAAGCACAGGTACCATTTCCAAAACCAACTGTGGTATAGACAAGACCTACACCTTCCTCAGTGAAAGGGACTCAAAACCCCATATTTCCCACAGAGGAATAGATCTGACTAGTAAGAATCTTAAAACCTATGTATTGATATGTCTCTGTAAGGGAATCAAGTGTGTCTAGACTGGCATAAACATGGCAGAGAGAATCAGCTCATACCCACTATAAAAAGGAATTTCAAAAACAAAACCAAAAAACAGGGAAATTCTTTCCATTTCCTTCAGGGTCTCTGATGAAACCTGGAAAAACCCTGTCTACAATGACAGCTGGATGTGGCATAAGGCTGGACACTTGGGACTGAGAGGATTGGTGAGATTGGGTGAGCAAATGCAGACCCTTTAAAGCAAAAATGCATGGCCCCCATTCCATGGGTCCCAACTCTCCATGTTGAAGGGAATATTACTACAGCTATAACATGTACGGGAAACCTAGAGAATGGACACACTGTGAATACAATTGGTTTCTAAATCTCAAAGAGTAGTCCCTCTCCTGGTGCTCCGGTTTGACTTTCCAACTGCTTTACTATCAATCTCCCAACTTGGAGAGACAGCCCCTTTAACCTCCTGGTTCGCACAGGTTGCCAATTTGGCAGAGGATTGAAGAGAAGAGGGAGAACCAATGAGAGAGTTACTGTTAGGCATTTGGACGGGCACATGTCACTCTAATTTCCCGGCAGGAAGAAGAATTAACCAGAGTCTCAGCCACCCACCAGGAACCAGTATAGGTCCTGAACCAAAATTTTGGACTTGCGTACAGCTCACAAAAAACTAGTTGGAAAATGGAGCTCAGGGCCACAGCAATTCACAAACTGGCAGAGTAATAAAGGACAACTATCGTCCAAAAATCTGTTGAGGGAAGGCAACGAGGCAGACTTGAAAGCGAGGCAGAATAGCAGGAAACAGATTTCAAGAGGTACGTTGGAATCGCCTTTAAAGCACAGGAAGAGGGGCACAACTTCGACAGTGACGCAGTTGGCCAAAAAGGGCGTATGCGTTTTCTCCTGAATATATTCAGGAGAAAACGCATACGCCCTTTTTGGCCATACAAGAAAGCGGGCAATGCAAATCTGCACTACAAATAAGTATCACTTCCCACTGGTCAAAAGGGACATCCACAAAATGTGTAAAAACCAGAAAGGCAAGACTGGCCCTGGAGAACAGGGAGCCTTGTTATGCTGATGGGCGGGATGTAAATTGCCAACTGCCTCACTGGAGGAGTGCATTGCGTTCCCTAAAACAAGTAAACAACAGAGCTACAGAGCCAAGGGCACTTCCAGTCTAGGGAATATACATTGGGTAAACTGAAAATCAATAAGACAGAGCCACCCCCAAATTTAGGGCTGCACTGCTTACAAGAACCTCAACTTGGGTACACCTTAAATATCCCAGGAAATATAAAAATGGTTCAAAAAACTGTGGTATTTATGTCCGATGGAATATCCCTCAGCCATGAAATCAATGTCTTAAGACCAGGAGCAGCAAAGTGAGTGGATTCAGGTACGATGATTCTAAGAGAAATAAGTCACACAGAAAAAGAAACTTATCATAAGATATGACTTATGAAGATCCTGTAAACATGGCTACACATGAACTGAGTTAGGAAAGAGACCAGAGTCTCACATTTAGAAAACACTCTTATGCCTGCTTAAGGGGAAAGGAGAGGTGGGGAGATGCATAAAACCAGAGTTTGATATAAGCACAGGTACCATTTCCAAAAGCAACTGTGGAATAGACAAGACCTACACCTTCCTCAGTGAAAGGGACTCAAAACCCCATATTTCCCACAGAGGAATAGATCTGACTAATAAGAATCTTAAAACCTATGTATTGATATGTCTCAGTAAGGGAATCAAGTGTTTCTAGACTGGCATAAACATGGCAGCGAGAATCAGCTCAAACCCACTATAAAAAGGAATTTCAGAAACAAAACCAAGAAACAGAGAAATTCTTTACATTTCCTTCAGGGTCTCTGATGAAACCTGGAAAAACCCTGTCTACAATGACAGCTGGATGTGGCATAAGGCTGGACACTTGGGACTGAGAGGATTGGTGAGATTGGGTGAGCAAATGCAGACCCTTTAAAGCAAAAATGCATGGCCCCCATTCCATGGGTCCCAACTCTCCAGGTTGAAGGGAATATTACTACAGCTATAACATGTACGGGAAACCTAGAGAATGGACACACTGTGAATACAAAAGGTTTCTAAAACTCAACGAGTAGTCCCTCTCCTGGTGCTCCGGTTTGACTTTCCAACTGCTTTACTATCAATCTCCCAACTTGGAGAGACAGCCCCTTTAACCTCCTGGTTCGCACAGGTTGCCAATTTGGCAGAGGATGGAAGGGAAGAGGGAGAACAAATGAGAGAGTTACTGTTAAGCATTTGGACGGGCACATGTCACTCTAATTTCCCGGCAGGAAGAAGAATTAACCAGAGACTCAGTCACCCACCGGGAACCAGTATAGGTCCTGAACCAAAATTTTGGACTTGCATACAGCTCACAAAAAACGAGTTGGAAAATGGAGCTCAGGGCCACAGCAATTCACAAACTGGCAGAGTAAAAATGGACAACTATCGTCCAAAAATCTGTTGACGGAAGGCAACGAGGCAGACTTGAAATCCAGGCAGAATAGCAGGAAACATATTTCAAGAGGTAAGTTGGAATCGCCTTGAAAGCACAGGAAGAGGGGCACAACTTCGACAATGACGCAGTTGGCCAAAAAGGGCGTATGCGTTTTCTCCTGAATATATTCAGGAGAAAACGCATCCGACCTTTTTGGCCAAACAAGCAAGCGGGCAATGCAAATCTGCACTACAAAGAAGTATCACTTCCCACCGGTCAAAAGGGACATCCACAAAATGTGTAAAAACCAGAAAGGCAAGACAGGCCCTGGAGAACAGGGAGCCTTGTTATGCTGATGGGCGGGATGTAAATTGCCAACTGCCTCACTGGAGGAGTGCATTGCGTTCCCTAAAACAAGTAAACAACAGAGCTACAGAGCCAAGGGCACTTCCAGTCTAGGGAATATACATTGGGAAAACTGAAAATCAATAAGAGAGAGCCACCCCCAAATTTAGGGCTGCACTGCTTACAAGAACCTCAACTTGGGTACACCTTAAATATCCCAGGAAATATAAAAATGGTTCAAAATCTGTGGTATTTATGTCCGATGGAATATCCCTCAGCCATGAAATCAATGTCATAAGACCAGGAGCAGCAAAGTGAGTGGATTCAGGTACGATGATTCTAAGTGAAATAAGTCACACAGAAAAAGAAACTTATCATAAGATATGACTTATGAAGATCCTGTAAACATGGCTACACATGAACTGAGTTAGGAAAGAGAACAGAGTCTCACATTTAGAAAACACTCTTATGCCTGCTTAAGGGGAAAGGAGAGGTGGTGTGATGCATAAAACCAGAGTTTGATATAAGCACAGGTACCATTTCCAAAACCAACTGTGGTATAGACAAGACCTACACCTTCCTCAGTGAAAGGGACTCAAAACCCCATATTTCCCACAGAGGAATAGATCTGACTAGTAAGAATCTTAAAACCTATGTATTGATATGTCTCTGTAAGGGAATCAAGTGTGTCTAGACTGGCATAAACATGGCAGAGAGAATCAGCTCAAACCCACTATAAAAAGGAATTTCAAAAACAAAACCAAAAAACAGGGAAATTCTTTCCATTTCCTTCAGGGTCTCTGATGAAACCTGGAAAAACCCTGTCTACAATGACAGCTGGATGTGGCATAAGGCTGGACACTTGGGACTGAGAGGATTGGTGAGATTGGGTGAGCAAATGCAGACCCTTTAAAGCAAAAATGCATGGCCCCCATTCCATGGGTCCCAACTCTCCATGTTGAAGGGAATATTACTACAGCTATAACATGTACGGGAAACCTAGAGAATGGACACACTGTGAATACAAAAGGTTTCTAAATCTCAAAGAGTAGTCCCTCTCCTGGTGCTCCGGTTTGACTTTCCAACTGCTTTACTATCAATCTCCCAACTTGGAGAGACAGCCCCTTTAACCTCCTGGTTCGCACAGGTTGCCAATTTGGCAGAGGATTGAAGGGAAGAGGGAGAACCAATGAGAAAGTTACTGTTAGGCATTTGGACGGGCACATGTCACTCTAATTTCCCGGCAGGAAGAAGAATTAACCAGAGTATCAGCCACCCACCAGGAACCAGTATAGGTCCTGAACCAAAATTTTGGACTTGCATACAGCTCACAATATACTAGTTGGAAAATGGAGCTCAGGGCCACAGCAATTCACAAACTGGCAGAGTAATAAAGGACAACTATCGTCCAAAAATCTGTTGAGGGAAGGCAACGAGGCAGACTTTAAAGCCAGGCAGAATAGCAGGAAACAGATTTCAAGAGGTAAGTTGGAATCGCCTTGAAAGCACAGGAAGAGGGGCACAACTTCGACAATGACACAGTTGGCCAAAAAGGGCGTATGCGTTTTCTCCTGAATATATTCAGGAGAAAACGCATACGCCATTTTTGGCCAAACAAGCAAGCGGGCAATGCAAATCGGCACTACAAAGAAGTATCCCTTCCCACCGGTCAAAAGGGACATCCACAAAATGTGTAAAAACCAGAAAGGCAAGACTGGCCCTGGAGAACAGGGAGCCTTGTTATGCTGATGCGCGGGATGTAAATTGCCAAGTGCCTCACTGGAGGAGTGCATTGCGTTCCCTAAAACAAGTAAACAACAGAGCTACAGAGCCAAGGGCACTTCCAGTCTAGGGAATATACATTGGGAAAACTGAAAATCAATAAGACAGAGCCACCCCGAAATTTAGGGCTGCACTGCTTACAAGAACCTCAACTTGGGTACACCTTAAATATCCCAGGAAATATAAAAATGGTTCAAAAAACTGTGGTATTTATGTCCGATGGAATATCCATCAGCCATGAAATCAATGTCATAAGACCAGGAGCAGCAAAGTGAGTGGATTCAGGTACGATGATTCTAAGTGAAATAAGTCACACAGAAAAAGAAACTTATCATAAGATATGACTTATGAAGATCCTGTAAACATGGCTACACATGAACTGAGTTAGGAAAGAGACCAGAGTCTCACATTTAGAAAACACTCTTATGCCTGCTTAAGTGGAAAGGAGAGGTGGGGTGATTCATAAAACCAGAGTTTGATATAAGCACAGGTACCATTTCCAAAACCAACTGTGCAATAGACAAGACCTACACCTTCCTCAGTGAAAGGGACTCAAAACCCCATATTGCCCGCAGAGGAATAGATCTGACTAGTAAGAATCTTAAAACCTATGTATTGATATATCTCTGTAAGGGAATCAAGTGTGTCTAGACTGGCATAAACATGGCAGCGAGAATCAGCTCAAACCCACTATAAAAATGAATTTCAAAAACAAAACCAAAAAACAGGGAAATTCTTTCCATTTCCTTCAGGGTCTCTGATGAAACCTGGAAAAACCCTGTCTACAATGACAGCTGGATGTGGCATAAGGCTGGACACTTGGGACTGAGAGGATTGGTGAGATTGGGTGAGCAAATGCAGACCCTTTAAAGCAAAAATGCTTGGCCCCCATTCCTTGGGTCCCAACTCTCCAGGTTGAAGGGAATATTACTACAGCTATAACATGTACGGGAAACCTAGAGAATGGACACACTGTGAATACAAAAGGTTTCTAAAACTCAACGAGTAGTCCCTCTCCTGGTGCTCCGGTTTGACTTTCCAACTGCTTTACTATCAATCTCCCAACTTGGAGAGACAGCCCCTTTAACCTCCTGGTTCGCACAGGTTGCCAATTAGGCAGAGGATGGAAGGGAAGAGGGAGAACCAATGAGAGAGTTACTGTTAGGCATTTGGACGGGCACATGTCACTCTAATTTCCCGGCAGGAAGAAGAATTAACCAGAGTCTCAGCCACCCACCGGGAACCAGTATAGGTCCTGAACCAAAATTTTGGACTTGCGTACAGCTCACAAAAAACGAGTTGGAAAATGGAGCTCAGGGCCACAGCAATTCACAAACTGGCAGAGTAATAAAGGACAACTATCGTCCAAAAATCTGTTGAGGGAAGGCAACGAGGCAGACTTGAAAGCCAGGCAGAATAGCAGGAAACAGATTTCAAGAGGTACGTTGGAATCGCCTTTAAAGCACAGGAAGAGGGGCACAACTTCGACAGTGACACAGTTGGCCAAAAAGGGCGTATGCATTTTCTCCTGAATATATTCAGGAGAAAACGCATACGCCCTTTTTGGCCAAACAAGCAAGCGGGCAATGCAAATCTGCACTACAAAGAAGTATCACTTCCCACCGGTCAAAAGGGACATCCACAAAATGTGTAAAAACCAGAAAGGCAAGACAGGCCCTGGAGAACAGGGAGCCTTGTTATGCTGATGGGCGGGATGTAAATTGCCAAGTGCCTCACTGGAGGAGTCCATTGCGTTCCCTAAAACAAGTAAACAACAGAGCTACAGAGCCAAGGGCACTTCCAGTCTAGGGAATATACATTGGGAAAACTGAAAATCAATAAGACAGAGCCACCCCCAAATTTAGGGCTGCACTGCTTACAAGAACCTGAACTTGGGTACACCTTAAATATCCCAGGAAATATAAAAATGGTTCAAAAAACTGTGGTATTTATGTCCGATGGAATATCCCTCAGCCATGAAATCAATGTCATAAGACCAGGAGCAGCAAAGTGAGTGGATTCAGGTACGATGATTCTAAGTGAAATAAGTCACACAGAAAAAGAAACTTATCATAAGATATGACTTATGAAGATCCTGTAAACATGGCTACACATGAACTGAGTTAGGAAAGAGAACAGAGTCTCACATTTAGAAAACACTCTTATGCCTGCTTAAGGGGAAAGGAGAGGTGGGGTGATGCATAAAACCAGAGTTTGATATAAGCACAGGTACCATTTCCAAAACCAACTGTGGTATAGACAAGACCTACACCTTCCTCAGTGAAAGGGACTCAAAACCCCATATTTCCCACAGAGGAATAGATCTGACTAGTAAGAATCTTAAAACCTATGTATTGATATGTCTCTGTAAGGGAATCAAGTGTGTCTAGACTGGCATAAACATGGCAGAGAGAATCAGCTCATACCCACTATAAAAAGGAATTTCAAAAACAAAACCAAAAAACAGGGAAATTCTTTCCATTTCCTTCAGGGTCTCTGATGAAACCTGGAAAAACCCTGTCTACAATGACAGCTGGATGTGGCATAAGGCTGGACACTTGGGACTGAGAGGATTGGTGAGATTGGGTGAGCAAATGCAGACCCTTTAAAGCAAAAATGCATGGCCCCCATTCCATGGGTCCCAACTCTCCATGTTGAAGGGAATATTACTACAGCTATAACATGTACGGGAAACCTAGAGAATGGACACACTGTGAATACAATTGGTTTCTAAATCTCAAAGAGTAGTCCCTCTCCTGGTGCTCCGGTTTGACTTTCCAACTGCTTTACTATCAATCTCCCAACTTGGAGAGACAGCCCCTTTAACCTCCTGGTTCGCACAGGTTGCCAATTTGGCAGAGGATTGAAGAGAAGAGGGAGAACCAATGAGAGAGTTACTGTTAGGCATTTGGACGGGCACATGTCACTCTAATTTCCCGGCAGGAAGAAGAATTAACCAGAGTCTCAGCCACCCACCAGGAACCAGTATAGGTCCTGAACCAAAATTTTGGACTTGCGTACAGCTCACAAAAAACTAGTTGGAAAATGGAGCTCAGGGCCACAGCAATTCACAAACTGGCAGAGTAATAAAGGACAACTATCGTCCAAAAATCTGTTGAGGGAAGGCAACGAGGCAGACTTGAAAGCGAGGCAGAATAGCAGGAAACAGATTTCAAGAGGTACGTTGGAATCGCCTTTAAAGCACAGGAAGAGGGGCACAACTTCGACAGTGACGCAGTTGGCCAAAAAGGGCGTATGCGTTTTCTCCTGAATATATTCAGGAGAAAACGCATACGCCCTTTTTGGCCATACAAGAAAGCGGGCAATGCAAATCTGCACTACAAATAAGTATCACTTCCCACTGGTCAAAAGGGACATCCACAAAATGTGTAAAAACCAGAAAGGCAAGACTGGCCCTGGAGAACAGGGAGCCTTGTTATGCTGATGGGCGGGATGTAAATTGCCAACTGCCTCACTGGAGGAGTGCATTGCGTTCCCTAAAACAAGTAAACAACAGAGCTACAGAGCCAAGGGCACTTCCAGTCTAGGGAATATACATTGGGTAAACTGAAAATCAATAAGACAGAGCCACCCCCAAATTTAGGGCTGCACTGCTTACAAGAACCTCAACTTGGGTACACCTTAAATATCCCAGGAAATATAAAAATGGTTCAAAAAACTGTGGTATTTATGTCCGATGGAATATCCCTCAGCCATGAAATCAATGTCTTAAGACCAGGAGCAGCAAAGTGAGTGGATTCAGGTACGATGATTCTAAGAGAAATAAG